>NC_133135.1:83473382-84113382 GCF_048418815.1 Hemitrygon akajei
TACTCGTTTGGTTCCTGTTGGTAGGAGATTCTGACTCTCTGTTCACACAGCTTACTGTACAGGGACTGACCGTTAGCCAGAAAGAATGCCAGGGTGCGGTGGCCGATTAGCATGCCATCTGAACCTCACCAGGACCTCGGCCCTTCTCTCTTGCCTCTGCTGACACTTCACTAGATGAGCCTACCATGGATCATGGAAGTAGGGGTTCCCAGTGTAGAAAAGGCACCACATCGTGGGTAAATGACCAATGTTCAGAAGAATCAGTCGATCATATCTGGTGTGACTATCAGCTCCTTGAACAAGAAATGCAAAGGAAATTACAGAAATCAGTATACACTGTAAAGTTGGTCTGAAGCTCGCAACACAGCTGTTGTAAGTGGTGCCATCTTGGTAAGGAGAGGTACCAGAGGACTGGAGGATCGCCAGTGTTGTTCCCCCGTTTAAAAAAGCCTCGAAACATAAACCGGGAAATCAGAGGCTGCCGAGTCTGACATCAGTTGTGGGAAAGTTATTGGAAGCTATTCTAAGGGACTGAATATATAAGTAAACACGAGGAAATCTGCAAATGCTGGAAATTCAAGCAACACATGAAAGGACTGATGAAAGGTCTCAGCCCAAAACGACAACAGTGCTTCTCCCTGTAGATGCTGTCTGGCCTGCTGCATTCCCCCAGCATTTTGTGTGTGTTGAATATATAAGTATTTGGATAGATGGACTGATTAAGGATAGTCAGCATGGTTTCCTGTGTCGTAGGTCAATCTAACCAATCTTAGAGTTTTTGAGGAAGTTACCAGGAAAGGGGATGAAGGAAAGACAGTGGATGTTTCTACCTGGATTTTAGTAAAGCATTTGACAAGGTCCCACTTGAGAGGCTGGTCAAGAAAATTCATTCGTGTGGCATTTAGGACAAGGTAGTAAATTGGAATAGACATTGGCTTTGTGAGAGAAGCCAGAGAGTGGTAGTAGAGGGTTGCTTCTCTGACTGGAGGCCTGTGACTAGTGGTGTGCTGTAAGGATCAGTGCTGGGTCCTTTGTTGTTTGTCATCTATATCAAAGACCTGGATGATCATGTGGTTAACTAGATCAGCAAATTTGTGGATAACACCAAGATTGGGGGGGGGGGTGGGGGGTGTAGAGTACAGTGAGGAAGGCTATCATGGTTTGCAGAGAGATTTGCATCAGCTTGAAAAATGGCAGATGGAATTTAATGCAGACATGTGCGAGGTTATGCAGCTTTGGTAGTTCATATCGTGAACAGTAGGGCACTGAGGAGTGTGGTAGAGCAAAGGGACTTTGGAAAACAGGTGCATCAGTCATTGAAAGTGGTGTTACAGGTAGATAGGCTTGTAAAGAAAGCTTTTGGCACATTGGCCTTCATAAATCAACATACAGAGTACAGGAGTTGGGATGTTATGTTGAAGTTGTCTAAAATGTTGGTGAGGCCTAGCTTGGAGTATTGTGTGCAGTTTTGGTCACCAACCTACAGGAAAGATGTAAATAAGATTGAGAGAGTACAGGGAAAATTTACAAGGACATTGTCATGTCTGGAGGATTCTTTAGAATGCAGAAAATTGTGAGAAGATTTGATAGGGGTATACAAAATTATGGGGGGTATGAACTGAATAATTGCAAGCAGGCTATTACCTCTGAGGTTGGTGGGATGATAACCAGAGGTCATGACTTAAGGATGAAAGGTGAGAAGTTTAAGAGGAACATGAGGGTTGTGAAAGTGTGGAATGAGCTGCTAGCACAACTGGTCCATGTGAGCTCGACTTAAGCGTTTAAGAGAAGTTTAGATATAGGGATATGGAGGGCTGATCTATGGGAGTAGGCAGTGCAGATGATTTCAGCATGGACTGGAAGGACCAAAAGATCTGTTTCTGTGCAGAAACTCAGCCGGTCGAGCGGCATGTATGGAGGAAAAGGAAAACCAGGAGACTGAATCATGACTCAAGCAGTCTTCGTTTTTCTTTAGCTCCTGTTTTAGAATGAATCAGAACATTACATTAAGAAACTTCACAGAGTCTCACAATACTCTTATTCACCCAATGGTGTACAAGGATGATCACTGTGATGGGCTGAGTTCAGATCAGGTTGTGCCTGCTCCCAGGTTGCTCCATCATCTTCACTTCCCAACCTACTCCTCAACAGAAAAAATCTGTGATTCAGCAGTTCTCCAGCTTGGGTTATCAATATATTGTGACAATGGGTGAAAATTGGGCAAGTGGATGTTTGATGTGGAAAACAGTGTGGTCATCTAATTCTGTAAAAGGAATCAAAAGGGAAATTATTATTTTCAATAAAAATCAAACAACATTATATTGTGAAATTACGCTTGAATAACCTTCATGTATTTTATTGCCAAATAGATTTTAATGAACATTTCACAAACTACAGTTAAATGGTGTTCAAAGTTTACTATATCTTAGAAATGTATTTTATTGTTTGATTAGTGTTTGACGGACATTGTATAAACCATCGTCAAGCAGTCAATGGTTACTAAATACACCACGTTCGCTAATAAAGTTTAATGAATAATCTCCATCATTTTCTTAAATTACATTAAATGGATACTTTGTACATTTCTATTGAACAAATACATCTCAGGAAAGATAATGTAGGAACCACAGCGGTTAATTTGTGCAGCACAAGTTTGCCCGAGCAGTATTTTTTATTTATAGTTACTTAAAGATACAGTGTGGAATGGGCCCTTCCTGCCCCACAAGCCACACTGCCCGACACCCACCTACGTAACACTAGGTTAATCGCAGGACAATGTACAATGACAATTAACCAACTAACTGGTACTTTTTTGGGCTATGGGAGGGAACTGGAGGACCAGGAGGAAACCCACACCTTCACGGGGACAACGTACGAACTCCTTACAGACAGCGCCAGAAACGAATTCTGAATTCTGTAACATCCTGAACTGCAATAGTTTTGCATTAACCACTACGCTATACTGAGGAGATAACCCCCAAATTGATGGCAAAATACTGGGTCTGGGTGCTGATGATCCACTTGACAAGATTCCTCAGAATATTTGACATCCACCTGAATGGGGCTTCAGCTTTGTGTTATTTAACAATCGATGTTATATTCTCCAATGTGAGTTAATGAATATCATTTATAATCATAGTGATTAAAATACAATTAACTAGAAATTCATCTCTGGTTAATAATACCAACAACACCCTATATCGCTACTGCTGCACATCTTATCACAGCTCTGAAATTTACTCCGTTGACTTCAATGGAACTGAATTTCAGAATCAGTGCAAGACACAGACAATACTATATAGTACATCAAGGGCTATTAACCTGAGATGAATTCCCAGGCAATATATTGTGATTTAGATGGCACATTTCAGCAAATATAATTGAGAAAAAGATATTAATATTAAACTCTGTTCCATTAAATATCTCTGCCCAGATTCATTTATGCTTCTAAACCATTTCCATATTTAATTCACAGTGAATTTTAAATTTGCAATCTGTTGTGGCAGACAATTTTCTCTGTAGGATTATAGAGGATTTGACTGCCCTAACCAATACCGCGGCCAATGGGGCTGCAGGCCAACATGCTTTGACACGTCTGAAATATTTTCCCTCGGAATAATAATAGACAATTCTCAACATTTAATTTTCAACTGACAGGAATTTTTTTTTGCTCTTGCTAAAGACAAGATTCATTAATCATTTCATTTGTTGCTGCAGCCTAGGCTCCCCATCAAATGCTGCAATTTACACAGATTGCGCAAAAGGACTGCAGGCTGTATTTCATGAATTTAATGTAACTAATTAAAGCAAAGATCATTTCTATTTCTCCACTTTCTGAAATCAAAGCTATTAAGGTCCAAATAGGGTGAGCCTTGAGATGAGGGAAGTATTCTCCTGGGTATAGTTCAAAGAGTCAGCTGAGAATTTTCCACAGCTGACTGAATGATAATTGGGTTATAATGCAAAATGTATTACTGGTCAGTGCACAAATAGTCAGGCTAGAGCTTCACCTGTGGTTAATCACCACTTCACATCATGTCCTTGGAATTGTTGAACAATGTTCGTGGTAATGACTCTGCTTGGATTTGTGGTTTGTCTGACCTGCAGAATCAATGTTTATGGATATCAGCTGCTGTCTTTGCTGATGCTAGATATTTAGATCATGGGCCAGCTGTATGGGCTATAATTCTGTTACTAAACTATTGTACTCATGATGAGAACTCTCACAATATTTTGTCTCTTCATTAGTGGCACAGGGTATGGAGTATCAGAAACCCATTAGTTCACACAAGTGTATCTTATCACCGTGGGCTTTCCAACAGTACAATACCGTATAAGAATAAAAATATTCTTATAGTTCACCGTATATTAAGTGGCATGTCCCATTTGCATTCTTACGCATTTGTTTCATATTTGGTAGACTCACTAGTAAATGTCATGGCTTCAGAAATTCTGGGATGTTCTGTGAACATTGCACAAAATCAACAATCTTTTCCCCTACCATATCAAATTCATCTTTATATAACCATTTCAACTTTCTCAAAATGTTCATCCTCCAAGAGGACCACAGCCTTGTTGTGATTTGGAGGCTTGCATGCCTCAGTGACCCCGAGAGCTTTGTTGGTTCGAGTCAGGCTTTGTTCTTTGGCTCTTAGTTGGTAGGATTGCACATGCCAAACAGGTCAAAGGGTAGAGGTGGGACTAAGAGTGGTCCAATAGTCTTACAGGTTCAATGTTTCATCTCAGGGTTAACAACCCTGACTAGTGTAACACCCTGGTTAAGATTTTAACTGCTGTTTTAGCAGTTCTGTAAGAGTAGTCTGTTCTGCTTTCAGCTTGTTTGGGTTTGAGTTGAGATTATTCAGTCAGGATGGTAGAACTGGGAGGAGAGGTGGGAGCTGGGAGAAGACAGAAAGAAAAGATGGCTGAGGATGCCATCTCTGTTGCACAAGGTGCTTTGTGCATATGAATGGCTTCAGGGACGAAGGATCAGTACACCCGTGGGAAACCTGTTTGTTCGAGATGGATTCCGAGTGACTGAGTGGCGTGTGCTTTCGTGCAGACTGACAGTTCAGTGCCTGAGTGACAGACAAATTCAAGATGAGCTCCAACATTTGACTGTTTAAGAGTAATGGGCCCTTTTTGTTTTTTTCTTCCTTTCAATTCGTAACTGCTTAAATTAACATTCTTTAGTATACTTTTTGAGAATTGTAAGCAGCATAGTATCTGTTGTTTCTTTCCGCGGACAGTAACTCACACAGCATTCACACAAACCAGGCTCTGGTGGGCGCGACAGCCCACCCTCACGGAGCTGTATACGCCCTAGATGGAGAAAGGCAGCAAAAGGTGGGTTTATCGCCACGGAATCCACTAGCTGTTAACGAGGGGCTGACGAGCCGGTTTTCCAGAGACACCCAGAGGAAAAGGGGGTTTCACTGGTAAAACAAAATTGTTACAGAAACAGCAATGAAGACTCCTTCTATACCTGAGTGTGACGGTATTCCCGAGTCTCCACCCGGGATTTGCATGACTGACAGTATTGAAAACTGAGAGGAAGCTACGGACATGCTGAAGGAAGCCTTGAACGCCAGCAGAAATGGAGGGCGTTCATAGCTGCCTGAAACACCAGCGTGTAATGGGCAGGAAGTAAGTAAATAAGAAAAAAGCACATCAACTCCTTCAAAATGTATTCACTTATTTTTTAGTTTAACTCTACCGTCCAAAGCCTTAACATTTCTCCATTAGCACTCAACTCTATCTGTTGCTGTTGCTAAGGACTTTCCAAGGGAAGCATATCAACCTGCTTCACAATAATACTTCACATTCTGTTTGGAACCTTGCCAATGGACTTTCTGTGACTTTCACTGTACAATCATTTCTCAGTAGCATGACAGCAACTATGAGATGGTGTTAATGCAATGTCATATCCTTCTTGTTGTTCCCTTCTCCTGGAGCCTGTGATAAAACCAAGAAAGAATGCACTGTATTTCATTACTGTATCACATTTCTCTGATTCATTATTTCCAATCACCTGTAGAGAATATGAATGCAAAATACAATGAACACCAATTATCATCACCGGGAGCTTAAAATAATGGGATGAAAATATTCCCTAGTTGTAACAGTTCTGCATAAAATTTCAGTAATGGATGTCGGAGGAAAGATACAGTACTGTGCAAGTCTGAGGCACATTAATACAGCTTGGGTGCCAAAGACTTCTGCACAGTATTTGCCAATGTGGAGTGGAGAGTGAGTTTGGCAGAAGCAAAGGATGTTGGAAATTGCAAAGGTGGAGCACCACAGGAGGTGTGTGGGGCAGGTGGTTGAGGAAGAGTCCTTGGGGTGCAAGGATGGTGCGGGTGCAGACACACGCAGCCCTGAGACACCAGGCAAGGTCATTTCATTCTGAACGATTGATTTATTGATCATTACAGAATGTCCCTGTGGTACTTCCCGCTTCCTTCCCTCTTCCTTCCGTTTTCCCCAACCATGACTCCCTTCTCCCTGCCCCCTTCCTACTTTCAGTCCACAACAGAAAACCACATCAGAGTCAGGTTTATCTTCAGTCACATACGTCATGAAATTTGGTTTTCTTTGCAGCAGTACAGAGCAATACAGGAAATAACTACAGTACTGTGCAAAAATTTTCAGCACTCTATTTATATGTGCTGATAACTTTTTCACACCACTGTATATTTATCACTGTTGTCAATATTTAGGACGTACTTTCCTCAGTACTCAGTCACGTTAAATGGTAAATAGTTGAGGCACAGAGAGAATGCTGGAGGCACACGTGACTGCAGATGCTGGAATCTGGAGAAGGTACGCCTCTCGTCACCGCGCTGGTGCACTTTCCCTTTACCTGGAGGAAGCGGGGATGCCAAGCTGGGCTAAAGGTCCAATGAAGAAAACGAGGCTTTCAGCTCCCAATACAGTCTCTGCTAAGTAAAATTGAAGATCTCAGAGCTAGGGTGATGTGCCAAAGAGACATGCGGACCACGTACGTCTTCCGTTTTATAGAATCTGGGTTAACCCCCTGTCACGCAGGTGAGAAACTGCTAGAAAGTTCAGCAGTCTAGTGAACAAGGAGGCAATTAAAAGAGAGAGAGGACTCTGTCTTGGTTTTAACTGTGACCTTGACAGAGAGAGTACGGCGCCAGCTGAGACACGAGCTGGGAAGTCACCATGGTAACAGCTCAGAGCAGTTGAGCTAACGGATGGCTGGAATTTCGAATGGATTATAAAAAGTTGAGGCTTTTGGTCTGATAACGGCAGAGGAGACACAACACGGGAGAAGTGCGGAAGCTACCTGAGAAACCACTGGTGGTATTTAAGACCAGTACGAGAGTGGAGGCCACGGACCGATTAATTTCGACCCAAGATTACCAGTGCGGGTAAGAGCCTGTCTGTGGGGGTCTGCTGGTGGTGAACCTGTGCCGTGGGTTAGTAGACCGTTCCCTAGAAGGGGCTCTGTCCGTCTGTGTCTGTGTGAGGTCCACACAAAGTGACTCTAAAGACCTTGGAAGCAAGAACAACTAAAGCTGCCAACGTAAACAACTCAATTAACTCTCTCTCTCTCTCCATCAATTCAACTCGACGCAACACAAAGTGAACTGA
Source organism: Hemitrygon akajei (assembly GCF_048418815.1). Lineage (NCBI taxonomy): Eukaryota > Metazoa > Chordata > Chondrichthyes > Myliobatiformes > Dasyatidae > Hemitrygon > Hemitrygon akajei. The sequence continues at coordinate 83,481,000 of NC_133135.1, forward strand.
ACTGCCTAAACTTCCTTGACACCGTAAGACTGATATCTACCTCCGGGACTATTATCTTTGTATCTACACACACACATTTACGGAGATATATATAATAGTTTATAACCTGTATCGTATTATCTGGTTTTAATAATATTAATCATAGTAGTAATAAATATAGTCTTAATCTATAGTAAACCAGACTCCAGGTGTGTTCCATTTCTGCTGGTCCTTTTCAACTTGTCACGGGATTCGTGACACCCCTCCATTCCAGATGCAGAGATTCAGATTGATGGGTTCAGAACACACAACCATGGTAGGGCTGCTGAATCTTTCAAATGCAGGGGAGAAGGAGTGTGCTTCATGATCAACTCCTCGGGGTGTACAAACGTAGTGGTGTCTGGAACACTTTGTGATCAAATGCCGTGGGAGATTTCAGCGATCTTTCTGGTGGTGCTGTACATCCCACCAATGTCAAGCTGTCTCTAGATGAACTGTGTGATGTGATCAACAGCCATGAAACAGCTCATCCTAATGCCTTCCCCTCATTTTGGTGATTTTAACCAGGCCATATTGGAAAAAAGTCTCTAAATAATTATTAACGATAAATCACTTGTAATACCAGAGGAACCAACACACTGGACCACTATTACACTAGAATCAAGAGTGCTTACTGTGTTATCCCACGCCCACACTTTGAAAAGTCCAATAACTCGGCTGTACTTCTGCTATCTGAATACAGGCAGAGACTGAAGACCACAGCACCAGTAGTGAGGACCAAGAAGGCAGGAGTGCTTGTAGGACGGCTTGGAATCAGTGGACTGGACCGTATTCAGGTATTCATCTTCGTGTCTGAATGAATACACCATAGTTGTCACTGACTTCATTATAACCTGTGTGGATGAGTGTGAGCCAAAGAGAACTTACTGTATATATCCAACTCAAAAGTTGTGGATGAACCAGGAGATTCGTAGTCTGCTGAGGGCTAGATCTGTGGCATTCAGGTAGGGCAACCCAAGTCTGTACAAGAAAACCAGCTATGACTTTCAAGAGTGAAGAAACATTTCAGAGCAAGTTTGGAGAAAACATTAGATGCATGTCAACTCTCACAAAATGCAGGCCCTGATGGAGTAGCTGGTAAAGCTCTGAAGACCTGTGCCAACTAGCTTGCGAGTGTGTTCAAAGACATTTTCAGTCTCTCATTGCGACATTTGGAAGTTCCTACCTGCATCAAAAGGGCCCAAGATGAGCAAGGTGAGCTGTCTTAGTGACCATCATCCAGTAGCGCTTACATCTACAGTGATGAAATGCTTTGAGAGGTTAGTCTTAGCTACAATTAACTCCTGCCTCAGCATGGACCTGGTCCCACTGCAGTTTGCTTATCACCACAATAGGTCTATGGTGGATATGATCTTATTGGCCCTCCACACTGCCTTGGATCACCTGGGCAATATAAAAACTGATGTCAGTTTTTAAAAAGTTGTTTATTAACTACAGCTCCGTATTTCAGTGTTTACCACCATTATTCCTACACTGCTGATTGTAAATCTCCAGAACCTGGGCCTTTGTGCCTCCCTCTGCAACTGGATCCTCATCTCCCTAACCGGAAGACCATGGTCTATGTGGATTGGAAATAACACCTCCACCTCGTCGTGAATCAACACTGGCGCATCGCAGGGATGTGTGCTTAGCCCACTGCTCTAGTCTCTCTACACCCATGGCTGTGTGGCCAGGCACAGTTCAAATGCCATTTATAAATTTGCTGATGACACAACCATTGTTGGCAGAATCTCAGATGGTGATGAGCGGGCGTACAGGAGTGAAATATACCTGAAAGTGGAGAGGTGTCGCTGTAACAAACTTGTACTCAACATCAGTAAGACCAAAGTAGCACCAGTCCTCATAGAGGGATCAAAAGTGGAGAGAGTGAAGAATTTGAAGCTCCTGGGTGTCGGTATCTCTGAGGGCCTGAACTAACTTGCTATTCTTGCTAACTTGACATTCTTGCTATTGAGGGAGTGCAGCGTAGGTTCACAACGTTAATTCCCGGAATGGCGGGACTGTCATATGTTGAAAGATTGGAGCGACTGGGCTTATATGCACTGGAATTTAGAAGGATGAGAGGGGATCTGATTGAAACATGTAAGATTATTAAGGGATTGGACACACTGGAGGCAGGAAGCATGTTCCTGCTGATGGGTGAGTCCAGAACTAGAGGCCACAGTTTAAGAATAAGGTTAGGCCATTTAGACCAGAGATGCGGAAAAACTTTTTCACCCAGAGTGTGGTGGATTTGTGAAATGCTCTGCCCCAGAAGGCAATGGAGGCCAAGTCTCTGGATGCTTTCAAGAGAGAGTTAGATAGAGCTCTTATAGATAGCGGGGTCAAGGGATATGGGGAGAGGGCAGGAACGGGGTACTGATTGTGTATGCTCAGCCATGATCACAGTGAATGGCAGTGCTGGCTAGATGGGCTGAATGGCCTACTCCTGCACCTACTGTCTATTGTCTATTGTTGTCTAACCTGGACCCAACGTATTGATACAGCTATAAAGAAGGCAAAGCAGTGGCTATACTTCAATGGGAGTTTGAGGAGATTTAGTATGTGTCAGGAACGCGGTCGGATGGACCCATACGCAGGACGCAGACACTGAAGTACTAGAGGGAGGACAGGATGGGGATGCCATGGCATTTAAGGGTAGAGCTGGGGTTCAGGTAGATAGAGTGTCAGGCAGGCAGAGCGGAGCGGGCTCCCGGAGTTCAGGCAGGCAGAGCGGAGTGGGCTCCCGGATTTCAGGCAGGTGGAGCGGAGTGGGCTCCCGGAGTTCGGGCAGGCAGAGCGGAGCGGGCTCCCGGAGTTCGGGCAGGCAGAGCGGAGCGGGCTCCCGGAGTTCGGGCAGGCAGAGCGGAGCGGGCTCCCGGAGTTCGGGCAGGCAGAGCGGAGCGGGCTCCCGGAGTTCGGGCAGGCAGAGTGGAGCGGGCTCCCGGAGCTCAGGCAGGCAGGGAGGAGCGGGCTCCCGGAGTTCAGGCAGGCAGGCAGACAGCTCCCCGGGGTTCAGGCAGGTCTAGGTGGCTAGATAGTCTGGCGGAGAGCCCTCCCCAGGCGGGCCGCATATATCCTGGGAAGGGCCACCCCCAGGCGGAAACACCGGAGGCCTGGGTATGACGCGGACCCCTAGGCGGGTGTGGGGCACAATCCCAGGGTTCCGGCGGAAGAGGAGGACGGGGCAGAACCCTAGCCGGGCCTGCCCAATGGAGACAAGGGATAGGAACGGGCAGAACCACCGCCGGGCAGCGGCAGGTCGGCTGGACCTGCCCGACGGAGGCAAGGAGTAGGAACGGGCATAGGTCCATGGAGACCAACACAACAGCCATGATAGCGGGAAAATCGGGAACTGCCGGCAGACAGCGCGACCGCACGAACAAAACAAACGAGCGGAGAAGCGGGACCAGCGCATGGGAAGAAAGGTGGGGGAGAGGACCAACCTGGCAGTACTGGTACGGGGCAGAGAAGCACGATGAGGAGTAGATCTGAGCCCGGGCAGGATAACAGAATGCAGAGAAGAGTTCGGAGCCGTCAGGGAAACAGAACAAAACGACAACCCGCCTGGTCCCAGTCCCAAGGCCCCTTATAAACACCTGCAGCTCAATGAGTCACAGGTGTGCCTCCTTGAGCCAGGAGGGTCCTAACTAGATCACGGGTGACGGGAGGGACAACTGCAGGACCCGGAGTCCGGAGCCCTCGGACCGGATCGTGACCCAGAATGCGGATTCTGGATCGGACCGGACCCTGACAGTATGTTACCTGAAATACTTGCAAATTTCTACAGATGTACCATGGAGAGCATTCTAATTGGCTGTATCACTGTCTGGTTTTGGGGGGTTGGGGTGTGCTACTGCACAGGATCGAAGTAAGCTGCAGAGAGTTGTAAAATGAGTCAGCTCCATCATGAACACAAGCCTCCATAGTATTCAGGATATCTTCAAGGAGTGGTGCCTCAAAAAGTTGGCATCCATCATTAAGGATCCTTACCCTCCAGGACATACCCTCTTCTTGTTGTTACAATCAGGAAGGAGGTACAGAAGCCTGAAGGCAAACATTGAACAATTCAGGAACAGCTTCTTCCCCTCTGACATCTGATTTCTGAATGGACATTGAACCCATGAACACCACCTCACTACTTTTAATTTCTTTTATTTTGCATTATTATCTACAGTAATTCACAGTATTTTTGCACTATATTATCATGTATTGTAGTGTACTGCTGCCACAAAGTTAACAAATGTCATGACATATGCTGATGATATTAAACCTGATTCTGATTACTTGTTCATTCTCCATTCTGAGTTCAGTTGCTTAATGTAACAGACAGACAGACATACTTTATTGATCCCAAGGGAAATTGGGTTTCGTTACAGTTGCACCAACCAAGAATAGTGTAGAAATATAGCAATATAAAACAATAACTAAATAATAATAGATAAATTATGCCAAGTGGAAGTAAGTCCAGGACCAGCCTATTGGCTCAGGGTGTCTGACACTCCGAGGGAGGAGTTGTAAAGTTTGATGGCCACAGGTAGGAATGACTTCCTATGAAGCTCAGTGTTACATCTCAGTGGAATGAGTCTCTGGCTGAACGTACTCCTGTGCCTAACCAGTACATTATTGAGTGGATGGGAGACATTGTCCAAGATGGCATGCAACTTGGACAGCATCCTCTTTTCAGACACCACCGTCAGAGAGTCCAGTTCCACCCCCACAACATCACTGGCCTTACGAATGAGTTTGTTGATTCTGTTGGTGTCTGCTACCCTCAGCCTGCTGCCCCAGCACACAACAGCAAACATGATAGCACTGGCCACCACCGCCTCGTAGAACATCCTCAGCATTGTCTGGCAGATGTTAAAGGACCTCAGTCTCCTCAGGATCAGGATCAGCTCCTCAGTTGGTCAGGATAAGTATTTGTCCACATTTGATCATTTTAGAAAGAGAAAACGTGTGACTTGGTTGGAGTGCCAAGTCCCAACATCCTCAGGTGGCATGTCTGAGCAGGTGCTGCACTGATGGAAGAGTCTCAAATGAGGTCACGTGGCTATAAAATAAAAGGCACTCACTGACAGGCATAGAAACTATTTCTAGCAGAGTATTTTTGAACTCTTGGAATTCTCGAGGTGGATGGTTAAAAGAAGGTGGGTATATTTTGGCAAGATCACGAAGCGGAGGGCACCAGTACAAGAGCTGGCACAGGAGATGAGTTAAAGCCTGGGGCAGATCAGCCATGATTACATTGAACGGTGTACAGATATGAGGGGCCAAGTGTTCACAGACAGAGGGAATGAGGGCACTTCACACTCATGGAACTGCACATCGGTAGGATTCCTTTTGGTGGAAAGGTTTTAAAATATTAAAACCACCACCAATATTTGTCTCATCACTGTAATATTGAAGACATTTTAGTCATCATCATAATGTTCATGAATCTCACATATTATAACATTTGGCAAAATTCAAAAACACTTTTCCATGAAACACAGTTATCTGTTTCTTACTGGAATCAATTTAGCACCCACCCTCATAATGTATTGTCATGAATGTGTTATCATTTGTAGATAGGCTCATTAATAAGAAAATGCAAAGTATTTCTGCTAGCTGTTGGCTGGCTGTCTTTAATTACTCTCAGGATATTGTTTGTCAGTATCTGTGTTCCTGATTAAACCAATCTGGCAAATCAAATGAAACATCTTGAATTTCCTCAACACATGAAACCCAAAATGAACCACCCTGCCCTTTCCCACAAGAGTTTAATTTCTTGATGCTTGGAGCATGTGCACAGCACAGAACTTGTGCAGTAAGGAAACATTAGTCACCATACATTGGAGTGCTCTTAATTATTTATATTTTGCTTTTACAGCAGATTATTGGAAGTTAAGTATCCATTAAATTGAAGTTCATTTGTCTCTTAATCTTTAACCACCAATATTATTAATATTGTAGAGGGTGCTGTGCCTAAACATTAATGAGCCAGTTTTCCTTGGATCGGAGCCCTTATAGCGGTACTGAACACTTGCCTCATGCCAGCAGTGTCATGAGCAAACAATTCCCAAGCGTGATGATGAATAATCACCTCCCAGCACACAGTGTTGCTGCAGCCCCTCACAATGCAGTACTTGTGAATGTTCAGCCGTCCATTTGGCCTTTGGAAAAGTATCTACCCTTTTAGCAAATGAAAGTGTAGATAGATAGATACTTTATTAATCCCAAAGGAAATTACAGTGTTTTAGTAGCATTACAAGTGCAGAGATATACAAATATACAAATATTAGAAGAAAAAATAGAAAGAAAGGAAATGTTACCTCAAACAGTTTAATGGGGTAGGGGTCATCACTTCCCTGGCTATACGTTGACTCATTATCAAGCCTAATGGCAGAGGGTAAAAATAACCTCATATAGCACTCTTTGGAGCAGCGCAATTGTCTTAGTCTATTACTAGAAGTGCTCCTCTGTTCAGCCAAGGTGGCATGCAGAGGGTGAGAAACATTGTCGAGAATTGCCAGGATTTTCCGTAGGGTCTTTTGTTCTACCAGCATGTCCAGGTTGTGAAACAGAGCCAACGTTTCTAATCAGAATATAGAGCCTGTTGACATCACCCTTGTTGACGCCTTTGCCTCAGCACACCACTGCAAAGAAGATTGTACTGGCTACAACAGACTGGTAGAACATGTGAAGAAGAGGCCTGCATACAACAAAGGACCTCACTCTCCTGAGGAAGTAGAGAAACTTTGGCTCTTCTTATACACAGCCTCTGTGTTGGTGCTCCACTCAGGTCTGTCATCCAGGTGCATCCCCAGGTACTTGTAGGTCTTCACCACATCCACGTCCTCACCATCAATAGTAACAGGGAGCAATGCAGGCTTGGTCTTCCTAAAGTCCATCACCAACTCTTTTGTCTTACTGACGTTGAGCTGCAGATGATTCAGCTTGCACCATTTGACAAAGTCCTCCACCAGGGCTATGTATTCATCCCTCTGTCCTCCCTCACCTATCGCTGAGACATCAGAGAATTTCCGCAGATGACATAACTCAGTGTTGTATTTAAAGTCCGAGGTGTTCGGAGTAAACAGGAGGGGAGCTAATACAGTCCCCTGTGGGGCCCTAGTGCTGCTTTTAGCCATGTCTGACACACAGCTCTGAAGCCGCACATACTGTGGTCTGCCAGTCAGATAGTCCATTATCCAGGATACAATGGAAGTGCCAACCTGCAGTGAATGGAGCTTTCCCCCTGCAATGAGGGCTGTCTTCGCTTTACCAAACAAAACCACTGTGTTCCCAGGAAGACGGGCAAGTTAACGACAACTAACTGTAAAGAATGTGAATAAAGAAAAAATGGAGAGTAAGTTAAGTGTTATTTTATGTGGACTTTCCTATTCCTGTTCTGACGTGTTGGTTCATCTTATGACAAGATGAGACCACCTCAGGGATTATACCCCATCTGGGTACCCTCCAACCTAATGGCATGAATATCGATTTCTCCTTCCTCTAAACAAATTTCCAACCTTCCTTTATTCCCCACTCTGACCTTTTCACCTGCCTATTACTTCCCCCTGGGTCCCCTTCTTTCTCCCTTTCTCCTATGGTCCATTCTCCTCTTCTATCAGATTCCTTCTACTCCAACCCTTGACCTTTCCCACCCATCGGGCTTCATCTATCACCTTCCAGCTAGCCTCTTTCCCCTCCCCCCGTCTGTTTGTTCTGGCATCTTTCCCTTTCCTTCTTAGTTCTGAAGAGTCTCGTCCTGAAATGTCAACTATCTATTCATTTCCATAGATGCTGCCTGACCTGCTCTATTCCTCCAGCATTGTGTGGGTGTGTGTTGCTTTGGATTTCCAGCATCTGCAGATTTTCTCGTGTTTATGTTAACTTGTGTTTGTCCCATACTATGCTGATGCAGAAAAATGCTAATTTTCATGGCATTTATACCCTGTGCTTCTGACAACACTTGAATGTGTTCAAATGAATTGATATGATGTTGTTAACAAATTTTCTGCATATTCTGATCTTTATTTTTCATTTGGCTTTAAGATGCTTTAGAGTGAAAACCAGAGTTCTGTAGAGTTTGGTAGTCTTATTGCTCCCAAACTCCACAAAGTCTACCAAACTCTACAGGACTCTGGTTTTCACCAGTGGAAGTGTCATGAATGAAGGAACACATGGGCTGGTTTTTTAAAAACTGAGGTCTGTAGAAATTTCTTCACTCAGAATAGTGTATCTCCAGAATTCTCTGCCTCTGAGGGTAGTGATTTAGATCATTAGATATACTTATGATGTTTTAAGTAATCACATCAAATTTTGGGGCAGGCTTGAGGGACCTGATAACCTAGCCCTACTCCTATTTTCTGCTGGTCTTATGTTTTGTGCAGGATTTCTACTGGGCCCATCCTTCTAGGGATTTCCGGAACTTCCTTCTCATAAGTTTATAACCTTTCTAATTTAAAGTTTAATTCTAACATTTAACTTAGAAAGGTTAATGCTAACCAAAACTTCTTCTCCCAGAGAGTTGTGGGGAACTGGAATGCACTGCCTCGGAAGGCAGTGGAGGCCAATTCTCTGAGTGCTTTCAAGAAGGAGCTAGATAGGTATCTTATGGATAGGGGAATCAAGGGATATGGGGACAAGGCAGGAACCGGGTATTGATAGTAGATGATCAGCCATGATCTCAAAATGGCGGTGCAGGCTCAAAGGGCCGAATGGTCTACTTCTACACCTATTGTCTATTGTCTATTGTCTTCTACTTTGAAACAGGTTTATGTACCAAACCTGGTTAAGAATCAAATTAGTTTCCTAACCCTGATTTCCTGAGAATCTCCACTGTCTTAGTAACTGTGACTATTGTGTGAATGCCATTCATAATTAGCAACTTAGATTACTGTTTGTGATCACTACCTGTTATTACTGCCTGCATTGTTGTTTATAATTATCAAACACAATTACACTCTGTGATTACTATATGTGATTGCCATTAATAATTACACTGTTCATGTTATTAACTTTGATTATTGGTTAAGATTATTATTATATTTTTATTTACTTGGTGAGATACAGCCAGGACTCTTCCCTTTCTGCACTTTGAGTCACACTGCTCAGCAACCCCTGGTTTAACCCTAGTCTAATCATGGGACAATTTACAATGATCAATTAACCTTCTAATAGGTACGTCTTGGACTGTGGAAGAAAACTGGAGCACTCGGAGGGAGCCCATGCGGTCACAGGGAGAATGTACAAACTCCTTACTGACAGCAATGGGAGTTGAACCCAGGTCACTGGTACTGTAAAGCATTGAGCTAACCAATACAATAAGGTGCTGACTTTTCATATTTACTGTTGATGAAAAGTGTTGCCAATTAGTGTTTCTAATTATATATGTTGATTAGTTCAGTACTGTCATTTCAGTTCAAGTTTAATTGTTTTTCAACTGTAGATGAATATTCATAAATACAGCCAAGTGAATCTGGCTTACTCTGGAGTCAAGGTGCAAAATACAGTATCAACATTCATACGTGGCACAAGGCATACATAGCACATATAAGATATCAGCAAAACACAGTTACACAAAAAAAAAACAATACAGTCCAAAACCCTGGTTCCATGAATGTTGCAGCAGTCTGCAGTTGAACACAATATGGCTTGTCTTCTGCCGAGTGAACACAGGGGGCAGTATCGACTCTTGCATGGACGGCACACCACACCACCCCCAGTACACTGGTGGAACACAACGATGCCTCTCTGGCACCGGCAGCAGCACGATCTGCACCGTTAAGCTCCTTTTGTTTCTCTGCCAATAAGCAACTTGCTGATAGTGTGGACCCGCAATAGTTGTCATTGTCCAGCAGGGCCATGCAATCATAAAAAATATATTTTAAAAGGACAATAATACCTTTGGTTCACCCAGTAGAAACCACTGCAACTGAGTGCGCTGCCATCTTATGATTCCTCACTGCTGTTGATAAAGGAGTGAGAATATTGGTTATAATTACTAGTTATGATACCTGTTCATGACTAACAATGCCCGCTGTATTCTGTATAACTGAACACCTTGAGAACTCTGCTATCTGCATGCTAGCTTGTGACAATCCTATTCACCTACTCCCTTGTGCCGCCAAAATACTACAACTCTTGGTCAATCAATGTCTTGAATTTACCATTTTCATCATTGTCTCCGAGCCCTTCTAGGCCCCATTTCTGTTTCTTTGTGTTCTTTAGCCCTACAGACCTTTATAATCACTATGCCCAATCAGATTCACTCAATCTGTGCACATCCCAAAGGCTCTCTGTCACTCATGTGTGACTGTTAGGAGTTTGCCCATACCATGAGAGGGCACGGGCAGTAAAATTCAAAGTGTGAAAACAGTTAATGCTGGGGAACAAGGGGTAACTCAACCATGGTAACAAAAGCTCAGAAATGTTTGCAGTTTGTAAACAATTGGCAAAGAGGCATTTGGCAGTGATGGGCTACCATGCTTGGGTGACTTCTATCATCTGTGTGTTTGGTAGCAGCAGCATGGGCAGATGTTTGCCTGCAAACCAACAGACCAATGGTTCTTGCTTTTCTCAACAGAAATAATGCTTGCCTCTGGTGCAAATACATTAGGAAAAATTGAATTAAAAAAAAAGCTCACCAGGGCTTGTTAACCATTCAATTAACAATGGCCTTTGGGGGCCCTTGGTTTCAAAGCAGTCTGCAGCTCCTCTCTCTGCTATCTTGGGAAATCAACCTTATATTTTGCCCCCAGCCTGAAGTCCTTAACAGCTGAATCCTTCCATTAGAAAATCAGATTTTTTTTTTGGTTCCAGTATTCAAAACTTGACAATACCATTGATTACTGGAGATGCGCAGTCAATCTCCTGGATAGACCTGGACGTGCCATGCAAAACACTTTACATATTCCACTTGCTGTGAAAGCGATAGCCAAAGGAAATTGTAATCCAATTGTTGTGTGAACTTGAAGTGATAAAACAGTCCAGAAATTTTCCAAAACACACACGTCACTGCACTCCCATAGCATCTGCCAAGCTGACAGGCTGCAAACTACAAGAGATAACATTGCAGACTAGAAGAAGATGATGTTTGTACCTCACAGAGCAACCTTTTATCTTTGCCAAATTGCTTCCTGAAACTCAAAACAGGATTGTAAACTTTCTGATTAACAGAAAATACTTCTTGACCCACATAAGGGAAACAAAGCAGGAGCAATGAGTAGGGAAGGTTTGCTGCAGGTATTCATAATATGAAAATACAGGGAAAATTGTGTCAATAGGCTTACTTGAGTAAGAAATATGGGGCGGAGTGGGTAAACTGAATTGGGAATGCTGACCTTCCCTTAAGTCCAAACTCTGAGAAATAAAATTAGCAGACCACCCTTTCCACCCACCTCTCTTATGAGTGAACATTCTGATTCTTTTGCTGATTTAAACACCAATTCATTCATTAATTTACACAAACATTATTTGACCATCTATCATGAGTCATTTCACTAGTTGGTATACCAAAGCTCTTCCAGTTAACATACTTCATATCAGTCAGCAGAGCTCCTCTCAACACAAACATGAACTGGTGCATGAAAACTGTAGGCAACTAGTACACCAGCCCCTCTGTAAGTTAACGCATAATCCTTTCCATTGATGAACACGTGTCCACTCATTGGGACATTCATTAACACCTCCATCCTGTTCCCATTTCACACTAACCCTCTTATTACACCAGCCACTCCAACGTTAACAGATCAAACCTCAACCACTAATGGTTTATTTACCACTGAGTTCACTGACGTTTCCGGGGTCATGGTCTGAAGGCCAAAGGCCCAGAAGTGGCCTGTCCCAGGCTTGGAGGCCATGGTGTGTGTGTGTAGGTGGAGGGCATAGAAAAGGGGTCTGTTTTTCTGTTGTTGCCCATTGAACCTTAGCTGTGTGTTGTTCTGCTGAGCATTGTAAAGCGTACTACGTTGGTGCCAGAACGTGTGGTAGCACTTGTAAGCTGTCCCCAGCACATCCTCAGATTATATGGGCTGTTAACACGAACAACGCATTTCACTGTATGTTTTGGTGTACATGGATTAATAAATCCAATCTAATCATGGCTACAAGAGGACGATAATCCCATCATTGACCATCAGGTCACCATTTTCCAGTCATTGACCCCATCTCCCTTGGAGATCTACCTCCACTGCACGGCCGCTAAGGCTACATCCACACTAGACCGGATAATTTTGAAAGCGCCAGTTTCGTGTAAAAACGATAGGCGTCCACACTATGCATTTTTGAAAATATCTCTATCCACATTGAAATGGAGATTTCAGCGAATCTCCTCCTGCTTCGCATGTGCAGGACACATCTATTGAAAACAAGCGACATGTTTGGTGTCGAATCTCGCCGTAAAAGAGCACGTTTATGTAGTTACAGACTAGAAAAACTTTTAAAAATGACGGACAGCTGTTGGCTCTCACGCAGGAGAACTTAAAGCTAAAAAAAACAAATACTGGAGCGTATTGAGGCAACCGACAGGGAATTCACGGACTGTATGACCCGGCTGACGACAAACATTGAAAAACTGACTAACTCTGCTGCATTAATAAAGCACCTTGTTAAATGTATAAAACATGTCTGCATCAGTGTTATCTTGTAATTCCATACAACATTACATTAGGCTGCTACACCTCTATTGTCAGAGAAGTACTTGCATTAATAGGTAAACCACCTTCATACAAGCAAGGACAGAAAACAGGGCAAAGTGAGTATACTTATTTATTCAGTAAGTTATGGGTCAAAGTATTTGGTGAGCACATTTCTAACTCTTCTGGCTTCAGTCTCGTTGCCGTCTGTTCTGAAATTGTTAGGTTGCGTTCAAGAAAACAATGAAATAGCGCACTGCTGTCTGTCAGTTTTCAAAAGTCTCCGATTACCCCATCCACACTGATCTGCTCGAGCAGCGTTTTCAAAAATACCCACCCTGGAAAGTGTTTCTGAAAAGCTCCGGTTTCGGGGGACGAAAACACCGTTTTAGTGTGGACGGAGGGTAAAAGCGAAGAGAAAAAGCTTCAGTTAGGGATTTATGCAGCGTAGTGTGGAAGTAGCCTAATCCCTGGAAAAATTCATTAGCAGTTCAGGATCTGTTACATCCAAGATTTAGATTGTTCTTATTTTATGGAACCCATTTCTAACTCAAACTACAAGAAACTGCAAAAGCTGCAAGAAATGAGCTGTCCGAAAAACTTGGCCTTTCCCATCTTGACTCTTTTTCCAGTTACTTCCCGACTACACTTGTTTTGGATATTTGCTTTGTGGGCAACTGGAACACCCAGAGGAAAACCCACAAGGTCACACCAACAACATACAAACTACTTACAGCCAGCAGAGGGAGTTGAACCTGTAAAGTGTTGTGCTAACCACTACGCTAACGTGCTGCCCCAAACATTGAGAAGACCTGCTGAATTCCTTTGGGAGTGAAATGGAGAATAGGTGAAACAATAGCCAATTAACTGAAACAACCAATTCAAATGTGTTGGGGTAGAGGATAACAAGGGTTGTGCAGCAAATGAGGATGGAGTATAGACTTAGATGGAAGAGATATTACACTAGAAACCCTATGAATTCAAATAGTTATTTTAGTCTGTCAATAGGAATCCATAAACCGACCATCAGAATTTGTGGTTTTATAAACAGATGCATAATCTGGAAAAGAATGATACATTTATGGTAATTTGGTTGGGTTATAATGTGATAATTGCATACAATTTTAGGCACCATGTCATGGGAGTTATGCATGAAGTCCTACAAAGAGCAAACCATCATTCAACCAAAAAACACATTTCTAATCCTTAACCAATTAATGCTTGGAGGACATCTCCTTTGTTCCAACTACAAATAAGGATCCACAGCTGTCAACCACGTTCCTTGGTGTGCAGAGTTAAATATAGTTCAAACCAAGCCATAACAGCAGATTTCTTTCTCTAAAGCATATTAGTGACCCAGTTGGGGTTTTGCAACAACCTGTTGGCTTTTTGGTGACCATCGCTGAAACCATTTAATTATTGAATTTTACATCTGCTACTAAGCAATTCAAACTAATGTGTCCATATCAAAAGTCTAGACAGTTGGATTCAGGAGCAATAATTTAACAACTCAGCCACTATATCCAAAACTCTGTGCTTTTCTAACTATTTCAAGCAGGGGGAGCTATAGAGCCTTGGTTAGAGTCATTCATTCATTCATTGAATGGGTGATCATGATTCTTCTTGGCAAACTCTTCTATGAAAGTGGTTTGCTGTTGCCTTCTTCTGGGCAGTGTCTTTAAACAAGATGGGTGACCCCAGCCATTATTGGTTTATGATGGTGCTGCTGAAGATAGGAGACAACTTACTGGCAGTTCTCAAAGCAACAAATACAACTAAATATTTAATGAATAACACATTTTCTGTAAAAAAAATCATGGAAAAGTCACCGCAAACAATAAAGAGGCAAGCAAAGGTAAGGCTGACTTGAAGGCTAAGGTGTTTGGGTGAGAACAAGCTCAAGGCATGTTCGAAATAGATTCGTGGCATGTAAAGCAGAGAGAAGTTGGAGCAGAGGAGTTTCGGAGCCTGTCCACCACAAATGAGAGTGAGATTTGATTGATCTAAGTGCTGGGCCAATTTGGAAAGGTCGGGTATGGGCCAGAACATGGCAGCAGTGTCCAGGCCCAGAGTGTATTGATGCAACAGGGCCTGAGCCTTAGAGTGAGGAATGAGCTGATTCTGGACGATTTAAACAGCAGGCCAGATGGATTGAAAAGGTGGTGTGTCAGGACCGGAGGCGAGGGTCGGCCCGGTTCTGCTTGCTGCTCTGCAACATTTGTTCCACTATCCACTGCATTGAGGCTGAGGCCGTGGGTCTGCTCCAGCAGCTCTGGGCTTCCTGTCTATAGACTCACGCTCGTTCTGAAAGCTGTTTGCTCACTTTTATTGTCTCTCTCTCTCTGTGCATATTGGCCATTTGTTGGATCGCTTATGGGTTCTTTTTGGGTTTCTTGTTTTATGACTGCCTGTGAGGAGACGAATCTCAAGGTTGTATCACGTATACATACTTCGATAATAAATGTACTTTAATTCTCTTCAGAGATTTTCTGCTTGGCGTCAGCAGGACTGGTGATACACAACAACTGCTCACCTGACCATCTACCACCTGATCCCATGGCTATACGTGGCTCTGATCGGGGGTGGGGGGTAGTGGGGGAGTAAGCAGGTGCTACACCTTGCCCAAGGCTAACAGAGGGAAGGAGCACTTTACACCTCCTTTGGTAGACTCATTCATTTCTGGAACAAAGAAATTTTAAAGCCACAATGGGCCAATAGACTCGGTTACTATTACAAATCTACTCTGACATTTAATATTGTCAGTTATGATAACTGAAGACAAGTTCACATAGTAGACAAAAGTTCAGTGTTTGAGGAATTATTAGTGGTATGGCATAATTTTACAGGTTTTTTGAGCCATCAATTTGACTGCACCATTTCTGGTCTCAGAACCAGCATGAATAGCTTTCTTTATGAAGTTAATTAGACATTTCATGGTAAATCAACAACCTCACTTTCACCTTATCTGCATAATCTGTTGATCCATACATCATCAAATTATGGGACACAGGCATGAGGAAGCAAAGCAGTTGAGTTATTTTAACAGTTCATTATTCTTTTAATTATTACTTGAGAATTGCCATATTAATTTAGGGAAGTGATAAGAAAGAAAATTCTAATTTGATCTTAAATTCAAGTCTCTCCTACACACAGTGAAACTGTGCCTGGGTATTAAGTGATAAATAAAACCTGACAGGCCTGACTACATGAATGCACAGTTGCTCTGTAGATAGTAATATATGTGTGTAATATGTTTGCTTCTTTGGAGTTGATCAATAATCCTGAGACTTTTGGGCAGGAGATGGATTGTACCTTGTACTATTAGAACCTAATTGAGAATGTCAAATCTGTCGTAGAGGATGAACATAATGGACGCCCATTGGAATTTTCTCTGATAATGGCAAAACACTTGGACAGGAGAAGCATTGTGTAAGCTGACTGAAGTAATCTCTAAGAAGCAGTATGTTTTTTTGCTTCCTATAGAACAGCAGAATGGTGAACATTGAGCTATTCATGTACGTCCAAATAACTTTAATGAAATAAAAAGATTTACCTATGTTCACCAACATGAACTGTTTAGCAGGATAGAAGGTGGACTTCTAGCTTCTGCAGAACGTTGATAAAAAAAATTGTCACTGATTGTTAGTCACGTTACTTTAGAGCCTAAGTGCCTCCTTTTTTACGCTTTCACACATCTCCTTGTTGCCATGGTGCAGCATTATTCCTTATCACTACGCATTCTTCCATTGAATTGGCAATTGGATCAGTGGTAAAGGAATAAAATGTGTCTAACTGATGTTCATGGGCCTTTCTATTCTGCAGGATTGCGTTGGGCAATGACTGGCAGTTCACTGTTTTTCATCCTATTTTGTGCACAATCACAAATCAAAATGAAGGAAGACATTCTGCATTGACCAACACAAGCACTTTATCAGTTTTGTCAGAACTGACACTAAGTTGAATATGTTGAGATCACAAAATGGTGCTTACTGCAATTTAACTAAAAGAGTGCTATTGTATATGAATGTAAGAATCCTGAATTTCTGCTTTTTGTCCAATATCCAACATAATAGCAAGCAAATTTCCAAATCATGTATCTGATTTGGGTGCTTTGGAATATTTTTGAGGAGCAATGTAAGGTTCTTCTATGAGGTTACCCTGCTTTGAGTATATATTAAAACACAAACTGAATTCTAAACTTTATATCCTTGGTCATCTTTGGTTAGCAAATCCAATAGTTCTACATTATTTGCATTTTGTCATCAAGTGAAGTCAAAGATGAGATATTCCTGTGTCAGCTTCAAGGTAGTGTCGGCTCCCATTCTGGGCTAGACTTTCTGGAAGACGTCTGGGGGAGTGTTATTGTTTGGAAATGATGACACTGTACTCTTCATTTGATGGTAACATCTCCTACTTGCCCCACAGCCTGTTATTTCACTGACTTACTGCAGATTTTAACAGTGGCCAATTTTCCATTACATTGTAGCTTCCATTCTGGAGGAGTCACATTCTGACAGGGATATACAGCTACAGTACTGTGCAGAAATCTTAGGCACATATATGTATAGATAGGGTGGCTAAGACTTCTGCACAGTACTGTACATCAATGTGGAGCAGAAAGTGAGTTTGTAAATCTGGCAGGAGCAAAGGATGTTGGGAATGGTGAGTTTGGAGCACTGAGGGATGGGGTGTGAGGCAGGAGCAGAGAAGGAGTACCAGGGTGGGAGGTGGCAAGAGTGCAGACACACTCAGTCCTACGACACGAGGCAAGGTAATTTGATTCCAAACTATTGGCTTATTGATCATTACAGAAAGTCTCTCTGATGCTTCCCACTCCCTCCCCTCTCCCTTTCCCTTTTCCCAACCATGATGTAACTGTCAAAAAGTTATATTCTTTGACAGGAAGAATATAACTACAGCTGTGAAGATCCCTGCAGCACCTAGTAACTCTGTGATCTTTGTCCCTGTTAGGCTGTCTTTAAGGAGGGTGAAACCTTGCAGGACCTTGCAAGGTGGCAGGCCCTGATGGAGTACCTGGTAAGGCTCTGAAAACCTCTAACACCAACAGTTGGGAGTATTCAAGGATTTTTTTCAACATCTCACTGCTACAGTCAGAGATTCCCACCTGCTTCAAAAAGGCAACAATTATACCAGTCCCTAAGAGGAGCAGTGTGAGCTGCCTAAATGACCATCTTCCAGTAGCACTCATATCTACGGTGATGAAATGCCTTGAGAGGTTGGTCATGGCTAGAATGGACTCCTACCTCAACAAGGACCTGCACCCACTGCAATTTGCCTATCTCCACAATAGATCTATGGCAGATACAATCTTAACGGCTCTTCACATGGATTAAGATCACCTGGACAATATAAACATCTATGTCAAGATGCTGATCGTTGACTATAGCTGACCGTTTAACACCATCATTTCCACAATCCTGATCGATAAGCTACAGAATCTGGTTCTCTTTACCTCTCTCTGCAACTGGATCTTTGACTTCCTAACCAGAGGACCACAATCTGTGTGGATTGGAAATAAAATCTCCTCCTCACTGACGATCAACACTGGCACACCTCAGGGGATGTGTGCTTAGCCCACTGCTCTACTCCCTCTACACCCATGACTGTATGGCTAGGTATAGCTCAAATACCATCTATAAATTTGCTGACGATACAACCATTGTTGGTAGAATTTCAGATGGAGATGAGAGGGCATACAAGGGCCAGCTAATTGAGTGGTGTCACAGCAACAACCTTGTACTCAATGTTAGTAAGACGAAAGAGCTGATTGTGGACTTCAGGAAGGGTAAGACAAGGGAATATGAACCAGTCCTCATTGAGGGACTGAGTTGGAGAGAGGGAGCAATTTCAAGTTCCTGAGTGTTAAGATCTCTGAGGATCTAGCCTGGTCCTAACATATCCATGCAGCTATGAAGAAGGCAAGGCAGTGGCTGTATTTCTTTTGGAGTTTGAAGAGATTTGGCTTATCAACTAAAATATTCTATAAATGTACTATGGAGAGCATTCTGACTGGCTACATCACTGTCTGGTATGGTGGGGGGGGGGGGGGGGGCGTTGGGGTGGTGGGGTGCTACTACACAGGACCAAAAGCTCCACATTGGGTATATGCCAGTACTCAATACATCTTCAATGAGTGGTACATCGGAAAAGTGACATCCTTTATTAAAAACCCCCATCACCCAGGGCATGCCCTCTTCTCATTGTTACCATCAGTTAGGAGGTACAGAAGCCTAAAGGCACACATTCAACGATTCAGGAACAGTTTCTTCCCAAATACAATTCCCAAATGGACATTGAACCCATGAACACAATCTCACTTTTTTAAAATATTATTTCCATCTTGTGCTAGTTTTAATTTATTTAATGTACATATATATACTTATTGCATTGATTTACAGATCTTTTCCCTATATTATCATGCATTGTATTGAACTGCTGCAGCTAAGTTAATAAATTCCACACCACATACCAGTGATAATAAACCTGATTCTGATTCCTCTGTAAGGAGTCTCTGACCCTGTTGAATGCGTGGGTTTTTCTCTGGATCCTCCAGTTTCCGTGCACAGTCCAAGATGTGGCAAATGGGTTAATTGGTTGTTTAAAATTGCCCGGTGATTAGGTCAGGGTTAGTTGGGTTTGCTGCAGATTGCAGAGGAGGCATAGCTCAAAGGGCCAGAAGGGCCTACTCCACTCTATAATGCTAAATAAATAAATAAAGCAAGGAAATGGGCCATTGAGTCCACCGCATACAATTTAAAAGACTTACTTAATAATTCTTAATTTGACTAAAGGGTTAGTAAAGAAAAGAACAAAAAAAGAAAAGGGCCCATTTTAATGAAACAGTTGGAACTCATGGTTTCCCCGTCACCGATCCTCAGTCGGTTTCACCCTGGGCTTCGTCGAATCACGGTCCTGCTCTGGGTCGAATCCTACAACCGCTTTTCTCCGGTGTCTTCTCTGTTCATCTTTCTTGAACCACATGCACAAAAAACCCAGACTCAGCCTTAGTGTCCCTCACCAGAGGAACCTCCCTTTAAATTTGACCATCCTAATTGAATGGCAGACATTTCTCCTCATCGCTTATCTTCAACAGTAAGCCAAACATCAGCTGAAAACAAGCAGCTCTCACAGAACAGCACAAATAAAATACATACAGCATGACAGTAAAAAGTATGAACCAGGGCATTGCACCTGGATTATTATACATACTGTATACTGTAAATAAATAATTGTATATTCTTAGTGCATTTAATGGTTATTTTGGGGCTGAAGATGGAGATGAGTGCAAGTTGCTGTTGCCTCCCATTCCTTTACAACCCCCTGCTTAAACACCACATAAGGTGTCACAAACTCAGGCTTTGTATATTTAGATGGGAGTGATCTTCATGATCTTCAACATTAATTCCATATTATGACAGATTTCAGGATTTCTGGTTGAGGGTAAAGGGAACATTTCCTTCCTTAGCAGAGAAGCAATTTTGTGGTACAGTGCACACTACAAGACTAAGGCAGATGACTGAAGTCACAACATCTTCTTAATCATCCTCTTCGGAAAGTAAATTTCTCCAAGATGTCAGTAAAACAGAAAAAAGATGGAGTTACTCAGGATGTCAGGTAGGATCTAGGAGAGAGAAGAATTGATATTGTTTTAGGTCAATGAAATTTCATCAGAATTCTGAAGCAAAAGCCCTCCTCAGGGTGGAGGAAAAACATATTATCTTCTACCTGGGTAGCTCCAACCTGATATCATGAACATCAATTTCTCCTATTGGCAAAATACTTTCCCTCCCCCTCTCCTCTTCTTCTATGCTCATTGGCCTCTTACCTCTTCTCACCTACCTATCACTTCACCCTGGGTCCTCCCTCCTTCCCTTTCTCCTATGGTCCACTCAGCTCTCCTAACAGATTCCCTCTTCTCCAGCCACTTGTCTGGACCAATCACCTTCCAGCTATCTTCCTCCTCCTACCTGCACATTTTCACTCTGGTGCCTTCCCTCTTCTTTTTCAGTTCTGAGGAAGGGGCTTGATGTGAAAAGTCGACTGGTTATTCATTCCCGTAGATACTGCCTGAACTATTGATTTCATCCAGCATTTTGTGTGTGTTGCTTTGAAATATTAATTCTGTTTTTCTCTCCACACGTGCTGCCTGAATGGCAAAGTTATCTCCAGTACGTTCCGCCTTTATTTCAGTTCCAGTTATCTACTTCCCTAAAATGTGTAACTGACTGATATATCTAATGCTTTCCAACAAAATTGTGGTTTAAGGGAGTTTTCATAATACAGCAGAATTGAACTGATGGTAGTGATGTGGAATTATGAAGCTGCAGGAGTTGGGGAGATCAAAGGCTATTGAAGTCAAGTGAAATTTTTCCTTTAAAGGCATTTATTGAAGAGTAGGCCATTATAAATCAAAGAGAAGAGGGAGGACTGAGCACTGTCTAGCACGGGGCAAAGTATGAATATCTCTGCAATTAGGATGTGACAATTTATAGAGATATACAATGGGAAAACAAGAGGTAAGTTCAGGATTGGGAACTTTGTGTGGATTTGAAGGTTGGTTACAAATTCCTGAGCCAGAGGTGAAGAAAATGGATCTTTTTCAGTAGTAAGGAATTAGAATTCATGAAAAATGTGTCCAAATAATTCATGTACATGGGAAGATAGTTTTCTTTAGACTGCTCGCAAGGTCCAGGACCAAGCTCCGAGTTAGGTTTGTGGAATTGAAAGAAGAGATTGCACATCAAGAAGGCTTTGGTCTACATTAACATTTTGTGAACTATTCTGCAATTTACTTATACTACCTTGTCAGTGAATGTCTGTAGAGCAGAAAAATAGGATGTCCTATGACTGGGAACAACTTTGGGCAGATTGGGAATATGCATTAAAATGCTTAGGTAATAGCAAATAAAAATTTAGAATTGTCTGGCAGTTCTTATGGAGAATGAAACAAAATTACAGTATTATGCCCCTTCCCTAGCATTATCAAACTGAAATATTAATTCCACTTTACTCTCCACTAATGTAGTCAGACTTACAGAGCTCATGGGAATCCCTGGCCAATGATCGCTTGAGTGGCACCATTCAGGATGGCATTTAGAACCTCAATACATGTGGTGGGAGAATGCAGAATCTCAACGTAAGCAGCAGAAGAATTGTACCCATTCCCAGGTAGCCACTCTTTCAAACATCTCCTGCTTTAGGAAAGAGTGAGTTGGTGGAATGCATCTTAGTGACCACAGACTCCACAGAACTGGAGTGGAAGTAAATTATCTTTGATTTTGAGCAATTGCCTAAGAACAAGAAGAAAATAAAATTGTTCATCCCAAACTGGTTTAACTATTCGTCCATATATTGTGGTGCTGTGTTTAGATAGATCATGTCAAATGTTTTCCAGAGATGTACGCTGCTCAGTTTGCATCCTTGTGATATGGTGGCCTGTAACAAAACACACTTAAACCTTACAATGAAATTAACATTTCAAAGTGATTCTGAACTATTCTTTATATAAGTTTAGGTAGCTTACAACCTCTTATCTAACAGTTGTAGTTAGTTAAGGAAAGTTAAACCAAATATTGAAACTTGTATTTAGAAATATCAAATTAGATAGTTTGAAGCAGGTAGACTACTTCATGACATGGTGGCATCTAAATAAATTGTGCTAAATTCCATAACAATGTAAATATTTTAACATAATTCAGAATAGGTGTTTACATAAAGTAGATTAGAACAGTTTATTCAGCATTAATTAGATATGCTCCCTGTCCTTTTTACTGAGATTCTCCCTGTATTTGCTATCCAGTTAGAATGGAGCAGGTGACAAGAAAGGCTGTCAGCTGTTCTGAGGTCCGTGGGATTGACACTTGGGAGCTATCGCAGCTCTCTCTAGTAAACTCATCAATACGGTGTTGGAACTTGGAAAGTTAGCAGAACGCATCAGAGCAGTGAGACAGAGTGATGGATCCTGGAGATTTGCCAAATAATCCCTTAGGCCAATGCCCTCATGTATGAGGTGGCCCAGTCAAACCGACCGATAAGGAAATCACCATGTAAGCCAGCTATCTGCTCTACTTTTAACTGGTTACATCCCAGCAAGCACCATCACGACGAACCGCAGTGAAGAGTTTTGTGAATTCACTGATCCTACATCAGACAGATATATATTGGATGTGGTGAATGCATGTGAACCTTATACAGAGCAAATAGATTTTCTGTGGACTGAATGTTAAAGCCCATTGTGGAATGATGAAATAGTAAAATTTTAAAAGTCTTAATTCTAATGCTAATTGATCTCAACTTTATTACCTCTGTGTTTATTAGTGTTACACAGTAGAGTCATTTAACATGGAAGCAGGTCCCTCAGCACACCACAAATATGCTGACCACTGGATACCTAACTGTATTCATCCCATTTTCAGGCACTTGATCCACAAACTTCTATGCCTAGGCAATTTAAGTTCTCATCTAGACACTTATTAAATACTGTCAGTGATTTTGGTTATACCACTCTCTCGGGCAAAACATTCCAGATACTTACAACCCTCTGGGTGAACAAGGTCTCCTTAGAGACCTAAGAAATGGCCATCAATCCTCTGCTCATTTAGTACCCTGCCTTAAGACATTTCCCCATATGTCAAAATCCAGGGAAAGTTGGGGGCTGCACCTCATATTGAACTGGACTTCCTCAGGATCCTTGGCCTTAGAATCAGGGATCACAACCATCTACCCCTCACTGCCATCCCAGTACCCATCTCCACAGCAACAGGAAAATCATGAAACTGCATCTTACTCTGGCTTTTTATGCTTACCTGTCAATGTAGTTGTGCCTTCAACATGCAGAAGATGTTGTTCCTCTGAGGTAATTAACCTACACAACATGCAGGAAGACCCTGCACACCTGCGCTTTCCCAAGACCATCCATCTCTGCAGCCTATCCCCGATGAGATTCTGTTCTGTCCTCCGTGACTGGTTCCATACCTCATCATGGTGCTGAGATGAAGTTAGTCAAGCTGCTGTCTCACAGCTCCATTGACCTGGGTTTGATCCTGAATTCTGGTGCTATCTCTGTAGAAATATACAGTTTCACTGTGACCACATGAATATTCCCTCGGATATCCCAAAGAGGCGAGGATTGGCAGGTTACATATTCGGCAGTGTATGGGATGAGTAGTGAAATTGGGTGAAGTTGATGGAAGTGTGGAGAGGATAAAATGGAGTTAGTGTAGGATTAATTTAAATAGGCGGTTGATGGGGTGACGGGCATGTTTCTGTGCCAGCTGACTCAATGGAACTTGTGTTTGTATCATATTCCAGTTCAAACAGAAAACACCTACACACGTAACTCAAAGAAGGGCTTTAATGGAACACTTTTAGTCAGTTGTGATTGGTCCTTTAGCAATGCATAAATAGCTTTATATAATCTGTGACCCAGTAATTATGGGTATTCCATCGAACATCCATTAAAACAGCTGAAGGAGTTCTCTGAAGCTCCCAGAGAGCAGCTGTCAAGCAGCTACTTCAACTTTTGGCCTGCCTGGTTGTACCACGGAATCAATGACTGATTAACGGTTGACCATGATATTGCAGCAAGTGAGATTTAAAATAATAAAACACCTGCTGATGCTGGAAATTTATTATAAGAACATAAGAAATAGGAGCAGGAGTAGGCCATCCGGCCCATCGAGCCTGCCCCACCATTCAATAAGATCATGGCTGATCTGTCCTTAAGCTCAGCTCCATCTACCTGTCTTTTCCTCATAACCCTCAATTCCCTCACTATGTAAAAACCTACCTAACTGTTTCTTAAGCATATTTAGTGAAGAAGTCTCAACTGCTTCCCTGGGCAGAGAATTCCACAGATTCACCACTCTCTGGGAAAAACAGTTTCTCCTCATCTCCATTCTAAATCTTCTCCCTTGAATCTTGAGGCAATTTACCCTAGTTCTAGTCTCACCTACCAATGGAAACAACTTTCCTCCTTCTATCTTACCTATCCCTTTCAAAATTTTGTATGTTTCCATAAGATCCCTTCTCATTCTTCTAAACTCCAGAGAGTATAGTCCAAGGTGACTCAATGTTTCCTCATAGGTTAACCCCTTCATCCCTGGAATCAACCTGGTGATCCTCCTCTGCACTGCCTCCAAAGCCAGTATATCCTTCCTCAAGTACGGAGACCAGAACTGCACACAGTACTGCAGGTACGGCCTCACCAATACCCTGTATAGTTGCAGCATGACCTCCCTGCTCTTGAATTCAATCCCTCTAGCAATGAAGGCCAACATTCCATTTGCCTTCTTAATAACCTGTTGTACCTACAAGCTGACTTTTTGCGATTCATGCACAAGCACTCCCAAGTCCCTCTGCACAACAGCGTGCTGCAATCTTTCACCATTTAAATAATAATCTGCTCTTCTATTATTCCTTCCAAAGTGGATGATTATAAAAGCAGGAAGTCCTGGCTTCAGTCCTGACTGCCTGTGGACTTTGCATGTTCGCACTATGATGTGTGGGTTTCTTCAGGGGCTCTAGTTTCCTTCCACATCTCAAAGTCCTGGGGGGTCAGTAGGTCAATTGGCCACCGTAAATGCCCCTTGATGTGAGACTGAGTTGTCGAATCTGAGGAGACATGAAGAGAAAGTGGGGAAAATAAAGGGGATTCACATAGGATTAGGGCAAGGGTTTACAAACATTTTATGCCTTGGACCTCCACCATTAACTGAGGGGTCTGTGAACCCCAGGTTGGGAAACTCTGGATTAGTGTAAAATTGATGGTTAAAAGTTCCATTTCCATTCTGTACATTTTGTAACTCTATAACTCTGTAATATGCTAGGAATATTCAGTGAAATCTTGATGAAAGATCTTTGACTTGAAATATTAATTATGCTTCTCTGTCTACAGGTATAGCCTGACCTGCTGTGCATTTATGGATTAAAACTTCTTTCTGAATTATTTTGTTAATGGGTACTAAATCCCTTTTCAGTGGGCGAAACTAGGTGAACAATTTTCACTTTCACAGAGAAGGACAATCAAATTTGCATCTCTTTGCTTTCAATGCAAGCTTGAATGCACCCAAACATTACACTTCGTAATTTAAGACAATTAGCTACAGTATTAGCCACAGTGTCATCAGTTACACAACAAATTGTATACATTGAATAAACATGATTTTTCTACTTATTGCAGTGTCAGTTTAAATGGGCTTATTTCACTATAGTTTCATAATAAGAACCCTCCGGAATATGCATTAGACATTTGAGTGAGAGAGAGTGAGAGTGAGAGTGTGAGAGAGAGAGAGAGAGAGAGAGAGAGAGAGAGAGAGAGAGAGAGAGAGAGAGAGAGAGAGAGAGAGAGAGAGAGAGAGAGAGAGAGAGAGAGAGAGAGAGAGAGAGAGAGAGAGAGAGAGAGAGAGAGAGAGAGAAGCTTGAATGTCTTGGAGTGACAGGAAAAATTGATGGAAGTTAAAGTCATGCTGGACAGCTCATAACATTCATGAGTTACATCGAGGGATGGATAAGCAAAAGTTTTAAAGAGCTTATTTAAGCTTAGGACCCTAGTCAGACCCCACTTGGAGTACTGTGCTCAGTTCTGGTCGCCTCACTACAGGAAGGATGTGGAAGCCATAGAAAGGATGCAGAGAAGATTTACAAAGATGTTGCCTGGATTGGGGAGCATGCCTTATGAGAATAGGTTGTGTGAACTCGGCCTTTTCTCCTTGGAGCAACGGAGGATGAGAGGTGACCTGATAGAGGTGTTTAAGATGATGAGAGGCATTGATAGTGTGGATAGTCAGAGGCTTTTTCCCAGGGCTGAAATGGTTGCCACAAGAGGATATAGGTTTAAGGTGCTGGGGAGTAGGTACAGAGTAGATATCAGGAGTAAGTTTTTTTCACTCAGAGAATGGTGAGTGTGTGGAATGTGCTGCCGGCAATGGTGGTGGAGGCGGATGCGATGAGGTCTTTTAAGAGGCTTTTGGATAGGCACATGGAGCTTAGAAAAATAGAGGGTTATAGGTAAACCTAGTAATGTCTAAGGTAAGGACATGTTCAGTACAACTTTGTGGGCCGAAGGGCCTGTATTGTGCTGTAGGTTTTCTATGTTTCTCAGATTAAAGTCAGATGGAAGCGTATGATTGACCATGTCATATGACACGGCACATAGTGATGATGACTGCTGTAATTTTTTCACATCTTACTCTGTACTACTGCCATAATACTATAAATGTCATGACATAGTGGTTAAAAATAAACTGATTCTGATTCTTCCGATTCATTTTCTTTTTGGAAATATTTGAAAATGCCTCAATTTTGATACCTGAGTACATTGCAGTCTCAAAATATTTTTTTCTTAAAACTATAGACCAAATGAATTATGCTTCTGTGTTCAGTGCAGCAACCGCCTCTTTGCATTATGTATTATTTTGTGACTCTAACTCTCAAGTTCTTTATATTTTTTCCCCAGATCTATTGTACATTAAGTTGATTTCTTTTGAACAGTTTGTTCTTACAATGTCATTGAAGAGTCATTGAATCAACAAGCATGAGAACTTGCCTTTAATTGGAAGAGATTTACTGTGTTGTACGAGAAATCTTCTATTCAATGTTAATCCAGCTTCCCTATGCTGTTGATTTTAGGTGCTAAATGGAACACAAAAAAGAAGTGGCCTCACTCTAGCTTGTTTATTTGTAAGATTATTCCCTGAGCTTTATATTCATGAAATGTACCATAATAAGAAAAGCCCGATATGTACATGAATGTTGACACAGCCAAACACCACATTTGGGTGTCACGGTAGTGTAGTAGTTACCAAGACACTACCACAGCTCAGGGCACTGGAGTTTGGAGTTCAAAGCAGGCGTCCTCTGAAAGGAGTTTCTGTATGCCCTCCCTATGGAATGCATGAGTGCTCTCGTTTCCTCCTACAGTCCGAAGATGCACCAGATAGGCTAATTTATCATCATAAATTGTCCTGTGATCAGGTTCGGGTTAAATCTGGGGTGTCAGGTGTTGCTGGGACAACACAGCTTGAAGGGCCAGAAGGGCCTATTTCATCTCTAAATATCCAAAATAAATAAAATGTTTTGCAGAAGCACAATGATTTTATAAGGGGTTCATTAACTTTGTAGATCTACAAGGAGAAGGAGAAGTAGAAAGTTGGAGGTATTTAATAAGAGAATCCCAAAAATATAGTCAGACAACTGAGGGCCATTAATGATGGGGAAGAAAGGAGCAATTGAAACACTGCGTGGAGAGTATTAGGAATCAAAACAACAAGAAACAAGAGGTAATAATGAACATTAAGGGATAAGACAGAGTAGATTATGATCTACTTCCATTACCTAGTGTAAAAACTTATAAATTCAGCTTATTGAAAAATCAATTCCGTCTAGCCATGGAGACTAATTGTGTTTCAGCATTGGGATCATCCCTGACTACTGAGCAGTTAATGTTTCTCTGAGCTTTCAAGCAACTCTCAGGTCCTGCAGTGAATAAAATGTATCACTTGTAAAATTAGACTGCTGTGCGCTGAGAGGATTTCCTAGCAGGAATATTTGTGGTCACACTTGGCAATACCTGTCAGTCGTGTTTTCATTTGGTAGTCTTGCTGGCAGGCTACACTAGTTCGATCTGCCAAGTGACAACAAAATGGAGGCAGCTTACGAGCAGATTGCTATGCCTTTCCTGAAAATGTGTCTCAGGTTCACCTGTCAGTACCATGTCACAAATAGGTGATTCTATGATTCCATTTCAGAAGGATTGGTAAGATCCATATTCCTTGTTATCAGGTCCAAAGGAAAATTCAATTCAATTTGAGTTAATTGTTCTGTTGAGGGGTTGGTCATGGCTAGAATTAACTCCTGCCTAAGTAAGGAGCTGGACCAGTTAATTTACTTACCCCCACAAAGGTCTGCAGCAGATGGAATCTCACTGGCTCTCCACTCAATATTGGACCATCTGGAAAACAGCAATACCTTTGTCAGACTGATTACAGTTCAGCATTCAACACCATCATCTCCTCAGTACTAATCAACAAGGTTCAAAACCTAGGTCTCTGTTCATCCCTCTGCAACTGTATTCTTGACCTCCTCAGCAGGAGACCACAGTCAGTAAATATCAGGAATAACATCTCCCCCTCACTGACTATCAACACTGGCACACTTCAAGAATATGAACTGAGCCCGCTGCTCAATCTCTCTACATCCATGACTGCACAGCTCAAATGCTATCTATAACTTTGCTGATGGCACAACTATTCTTAGAAGACTCAGATGGTGATGCGTAGTTGTACAGAAGTTTGATAGATCGACTGGTTGAGTGGTGTCACACCAACAACTTTGCACTCAAATTCAGTAAAAGCAAGGAATTGACTGTGGACTTCAGGGAAAAGGAAGCCAAGAGAACACACTCCCACACTCCCGTCTTCATCAAGGGGTCAGCAAAGGAAAGGATGAGCAGTTTCAGGTTCCTGGGTGTCAACATCTCTGAAGTTCTATCTTAGGCCCAACATACGGCTGCAATTTCAAAGAAGGCACATCTGTGGCTATATTTCATTAGGAGTTTGAAAAGGTTTGGTATTTCACCAAAGACTCTAGCAAATTTCTACAAAAGTACTGTGAAGAGCCTTCTAACTGGTTGCATCGCCATCTGCTATGGAGGATCACTGTGTAGCATCTGAAAAAGATGCTACACAGTACATCTTCAAATGGTGATGCCTCAAAAAAGGTGGCATGCTTCATTGAAGACTTTCATCACCCAGACCATGCCCTCTTCTTATTGCTACCATCAACTACAAGATACAAGAGCCTGAAGACACACTCAATGTTTTAGCAACAGCTCCTTCTCCTCTGCCATCAGATTTCTGAATGGACAATGGACCTACGAACACTATAATTTTTGCTCTCTTTTTGCACTAATTAATTTATTTTTATATTTCTTATTGTAATTTATATGATTTTTATGTACTGCTACTGCAAAACAACAAGTTTCCTGACATATGTCAGTGATTAAATCTGATTCGGATTCATATGTACAAGTACGGCAAAGTATAGAGTAATGAAAATCTTGCATCACATGGACGTAGATACAGACGACAACTACATATGCATAAGAAGAATAAATGACATAAATCATGAGAGAACTCTGCACAGACCTTAAGTACAGAGGTTGGAGGTGACCTAACTGAGGTCTCTACGACCAATTGTACAGATAATAGGACAGGCGCAAAACTATTCCCTCTGGAGGGAGGTCTTGAGTAAAGGACCTTTGAAGACTCTATTTGGTTTCTTACAGTACATTCATCCTTAACTGTAACTGCTGGTGTCTTTCATCCTCTTCCCTGAGAGTAATGTTGTTTGCAATTCCCATGCAAGCTACACAACAATTTCAAATATTCCTTACCCTTTAACTTTGAATAATTTTATGCAGAACTCACTGCAGCAACCACTCGTGATGTTCTGTCAATGACTCCTTGCAAGCTTCTCCCACATGCTCTGAGCTCTCTGCCTATAACCGAAACAAAGTCATACCCATGATAATTTGATTTACACAACAGTGCGATGTGCTTCTATTCACTCCACCTTGTTGTGCTGATGTAGGAATGTTTGGTGACCAAGCAATAACACACACAAAAAACAATGCTCTGATGGAGAAAAATTGAGTTGATCAGCAACAAAAGTAATTTCACAAAAAGCAAAAAAAAAAATCCCAATTCTCAGTCTTGCAAATGTCTGTTAAGGACAGGAACTGATGTACCACAGACATCTTGTTGTTTTGTTGATGACCTATTCTGATTCAGATTTAGAGTCAGATTCAATTATTTATCATATGTACATCAAAACATATAGCGAAATGCATCATTCATGTTAACAGCAAGCACAATTTAAGGATGTGCTGGAGGAAGCCCAGAAGTGCAACCACATATTCCATCGCTAACATAGCATGCCCATAATATTCAGCAGAACAAAACAGAACACAACAACACCAACAACAGACTAACAGCACAAAAACAACAGTAAAACAAGTCCCTTCCATTCCTTCCATCCACCCCCACATATAGACAGTTCTCCGACCTAGGCAAACTACCTCCAGGCCTCCAGCCTTTAGTAAACTCGTAGACTTGCAACCACTGGCCTTCACTTTCCCAAGTGGACTCACAGACTTGCAGACTCAGGGCTTCAGCTATTGGGCCTGGCCTTCAGGACTCACTGACTTCGTTCTTCAACCTTTAGGCTTTCATCTTTGGTATAAACCCTAGGATTCCCAATAATGGGGCCTCAAACTCCATGATTGAACTCTGGACTCACCAACTTACTGACTTAGGTCATTGGCTCCATTCATCCTGCCTGCATTGAATTCCATTCGCAGACCCTGCTATCCTGGGGAGAGTCACTGACCTTGGAGGGCCTCTTGCCAATTATCCTTGCTGCTCTTCATTCACAGCACTTGCCTGCCCAACATCTATCAATGAATGCTCTTTGTCACATGTCCACTTTGCAGGCCTTCAACTGCAGCATGCAGAGCACAGAGCAGAAGCCTAGACTCCAGCCTGACATCTAACTGCACAGCATCCATGTTGCTACACCCTAACCTGCCCCTTAACTCCCCTCTCTGTCTGCAAGAACATCCATTCAAATCCAAGAAAGCAATTTGACCACAACTCAGCACCATCTTGACCGGGCACAAAGTAGAAGTCTAGAAATAAATCTGTCTATGTAAACCATTACTTCAGGATTTCCTCTCCAAACCTCAGATTTTTTAAGAACTTCAACACTGACACCAAGTTTCCCAAAGTACCTTGGGACAGGAATTGTGGTCAATTTTTTGCTCGTCATGAGTTGTGTGCTCTTGCTGAAGGCACCTAACAGTAACTCCAGACGATCTTTAGGTACAGAAACCAAGGCTTGAAGCTAGAACAGTCAAAGTTCACATAGTGGTGCTTTTATGCGGCTGCAGACCATGCAGACGGGGAGGGAATAAGGGATTAGCTTAAAGCTTAACAAGACTTTATAACATAGCAGCCAAACTTAGCTACTCTTCCCCCTCTATCATTACCCTTGCTTTGAATTTGTTGCTGTGGAATCGACCTGCGTCACACTTAACACTGTACTTATACTACCTGTTCTTGGCTCCTGCGTCATCCAATACATCTGCTGCTCTCTCTTTTACAATAACACATACGGGGAAAGAGTGCCATGGTGCCATTATGTCACAGAACAAGCTCCAGGTGCATATCTGCTCCTAGTATTGCCATGCAGAGGTCACATTGCCTTGTTCTAATTCAGAAACCTGCAAGTTTATTGTTCTCAAACACCTTTTGAAATCACGTGCCGGACACGCAGGCTGGTGGGGTGGTAGGTGAGGACAAAGAGGCTGGTGGGTTGGTAGGTGAGGAAGCGGAGGATGGTGGGGTGGTAGGTGAGGACGCAGAGGGTAGTAGGTGAGGACGTGGAGGCTGGTGGGGTGGTAGGTGAGGACACGGAAGCTGGTGGGTTGGTAGGTGAGGAAGCGCAGGCTGGTGGGGTGGTAGGTGAGCATGCGGAGGGTGGTAGGTAAAGACGCAGAGGCTGGTGGAGTGGTAGCTGTGAGAGTTCATGGGCTAATAATATAAACCCATGGACTCGCACAGCTACCTGGACTATTCCTCTTCCCACTCTGTAACTTGTAAAAACACTATCACCTTCTCTCAATTCCTCCATCTCTGCCATATCTGCTTTCAGGAAGAAGCTTTTAATTCCAGAACGAAGGAGATGTCTTCCTTTTTCAAAGAAAGAGTCTTCCCTTCCTCCACCATCAATGCTGTCCTCAACTGCATCTCTTCCATTTCACGCACATCTGCTCTTACTGCCGACTGGACATCAACCGTCTTGACTTCACCACACCCTGTTCCAATTCCAACCTCACTCCTTCCGAACGCTCTGCTCTCCGCTCCCTCTGCACCAATCCCAACCTCACTATAAAACCTGCTGATAACGGGGGAGCTGTTGTTGTCTGGCGTACTGACCTCTACCTGGCCGAGGCACAGCGACAACTCTCTGATACCTCCTCTTATTTACCCCTTGATCATGACCCCACTAAGGAGCACCAGGCCATTGCCTCCTATACCATCACCAACCTTATCAGCTCTGGGGATCTCCCATCCACTGCCACCAACCTCATAGTTCCCACACCCCGCACTTCCCGTTTCTACCTCCTACCCAAGATCCACAAACCTGCCTGTTCAGGTAGACCCATTGTCTCAGCCTGCTCCTGCCCCACTGAACTCATTTCTGCATACCTTGACACTGTCTTATCTCCTTCCTTGTTCAATCCCTTCCCACCTATGTTCGTGACACTTCTCATGCTTTGAATTTTTTCAATGATTTTAAGTTTCCTGGCCCCCACCATCTTATTTTCACCATGGACATCCAGTCCCTATATACCTCCATCCCCCACCGAGATGGTCTCAAAGCTCTTCGCTTTTTTTTATATTCCAGACCTAACCAATTCCCCTCTACCACCACTCTCCTCCGTCTAGCGGAATTAGTTCTTACTCTCAATAATTTCTCCTTTGGCTCCTCCCACTTCCTCCAAACCAAGGGTGTAGCCATGGGCACCCATATGGGTCCCAGTTATGCCTGCCTTTTTGTTGGCTTTGTGGAACAGTCTATGTTCCAAGCCTATACGGGTATCCATCCCCCTCTTTTCCTTCGCAACATCGACGACTGCATTGGCGCTGCCTCTTGCACGCATGCTGAGCTCGTCGACTTCATTAACTTTGCCTCCAACTTTTACCCTGCCCTCAAATTTACCTGATCCATTTCCGACATCTCCCTCCCCTTTCTTGATCTTTCTGTCTCCATCTCTGGAGATGGCCTATCTACTGATATCTACGATAAGCCTACAGACTCTCACAGCTACCTGGACTATTCCTCTTCCCACCCTGTCTCTCGCAAAAAGGCTATCCTCTTCTCACAATTTTCCGTCTCCGCCGCATCTGCTTTCAGGATGAGGCTTTTCATTCCAGGTTGAAGGAGATGTCTTCCTTTTTTAAACAAAGGGGCTTCCCTTCGTCCACCATCAACTCTGCTCTCAAATGTATCTCTCCCATTTCCTGCACATCTGCCCTCACCCCATCCACCCGCCACCCCACTCGGGATAGGGTTCCCCTTGTCCTTACCTACCAACCCACCAGCCTCCAGGTCCAACGTATAATTCTCCGTAACTTCTGCCACCTCCAACGGGATCCCACTACCAAACACATTTTTCCCTTCCCCCCCTTTCTGCTTTTCACAGGGATCGCTCCCTACGCAACTCCCTTGTCCACTCGTCCCCCCCCCCCCCATCCCTTCCCACCGATCTAACCTCCTGGCACTTATCCTTGTAAATGGAACAAGTGCTACACCTGCCCTTACACTTCCTCCCTCACCACCATTCAGGGCCCCAGACAGTCCTTCCAGGTGAGGTGACACTTCACCTGTGAGTCGGCTGGTGTGGTATAATGCGTCCGGTGCTCTCGGTGTGGCCTTTTATATATTGGTGAGACCTGACGCAGACTGGGAGACCGTTTTGCTGAACACCTACGCTCGGTCCGCCAGAAAAAGCAGGATCCAGTGGCCACACATTTTAATTCCACGTCCCATTCCCATTTTGATATGTCTATCCATGGCCTCCTCTATTGTCAAAATGAATCCAAACTCAGGTTGGAGGAACAACACCTTATATACCAGCTGGGTAGCCTCCAACCTGATGGCATGAACATTGACTTCTCTAACTTCCGTTAATGCCCCTCCTTACCCCATCTCTGACATATTTAGTTGTTTGCCTGTTCTCCATCTCCCTCTGGTGCTCCCCCCTCCTTTCTTTCTCCTGAGGCCTCCCGTCCCATGATCCTTTCCCTTCTCCAGCTCTGTATCACTTTCGCCAATCACCTTTCCAGCTCTTAGCTTCATCCCACCCCCTCCGGTCTTCTCCTATCATTTCACATTTCCGCTTCCCCCCACTACTTTCAAATCTCTTACTATCTTTCCTTTCGGTCAGTCTTGACGAAGGGTCTCAGCCCGAAACATTGACAGAGCTTCTCCTTATAGATGCTGCCTGGCCGGCTGTGTTCCACCAGCATTTTGTGTGTGTTGTTGTTTAAATTCTTTTCCCAGGTTTGGTGAGGAAAGGTGAATAATATTTGAAAATATTCATGTAAATTCATTTATACTTGTTTGTAAATCTCGAGTGTCAGTAATTTGACGTGCTTTACAATAGGATACTTTGATTTTCATGAGTAAATTAATAGGGCTGAATAGCCTGATTGTGAAGTTCCTTAACTGGCCTACTAGCATGAGCGAGGAGAACTTATTTCAATGTCTAGCCTATATGTGTTTGGAAGTTAAGCATGTGTGTGCCAAATGTGAGTATTTCTCTTAGTCAAGATGAGATGTATTTATTCATATTTTTGATGTTGTGTATAAGGTACAGGGTTGGTGGAATTCTAATGTTGTTTATATTGATTTTTCTAGAATTACCACTACCGTATTGTTTTTGTATATTTTGTTTAAGTTATTTTCATACTGCGTATGTGGGAAGGGTGTGGTCTGAAGTCAGACTGAGATTGAAATAGTGGGAACTTCGTTAAAATTTATTTTGCTATTTTTATTTTGATACCCTCTTTCTGCAATAAAACATCTTAAACAGATAAAGGAATTTAAGACCCGAAAAAGTATTTGTTGTGCTGCTTGTGTATTTTTCCCCAGGCTACAAAATTAGTGTCCAGCGTTGCTCTGTGATCACAAAAAAAGACATTTAAAAAAGACAAAAACACCTCTGGTTGGCCCCCAAGAAGCCACCGTGACCGAATGCACCACCATCTTTCCGGAAGTCTTGGCCAATGCAAAGTGAAGACAATGATCCCTGCTAACCTTGCCCATGTTCTGGGAAAGACGTTCTTATTAAAAACTGACTGAACGGCTCATTCCATGTCAGTGTCTCTCCTTCTGCACTTGGACCATCACTGAATTCCTGTCACATCAAAACCCTAATCACTACAGTTTAGCAACACTATGACTTTGACAACTTTGCACTAAAATGGACTTTATTCTTTTTTCTGTGTTATTTTATCTAAAAATGTATAATCTATATGATTCTATATGCCAGTGAAGCTGCTGTAAGCAATATTTTCTTTGCAGCTGTGCATGTATGTACTTGTGCATGTGAGAGTAAACTGACTTTGAATTCGATGTTCCGCAACTCCTTCATTTCAATATTGAAGGCCAGGACAGATAACCAATAACTTGTTTGAATGAGCATCTTTGGAAGAGAGAGAAGCAGAGAGATTTACGAGGCTATTGTACAGCTTACCTGGACAGCTAAACTGGAGATGCATCAGTGCCTTGATGACTCCACTACATCCTGCACAGACCTTTGAAATCAACGCCTTCTGTTAGTAAGCCATAACTGGTCATGTCCCCCTTTCTTTACACCGTTAGGGAGTAGACATGGGCTGCATGTAGGATGCATGGAACTATACATGGCTTTCTTGTGGTAACCAGTATGTTTATTGCCACAGTCAGACTGACTGAATACCCCACTGTATAATCATTAAACGGTCACCTTCCTTACAAGATGTAGGTTTCTTTTACATGTATCTTTTGAGTTCATCCTGAACTTGTCCAGCTAGGATAAAACTTGTCAAGGTTCATAGGACAGCAGTATGGTAGACCCCTTTTAAAACTGAGCAAATACCACACATAAATCAATATGAAACCAAATGCTACAAGTAATTTGGCATATTATATGAAACTACCAATTATACGATTATGGCTTGTAATACCATGACCTCTGAGCCAAGAACTCCTTTAACCCTTATCTATATTGATAAATTCCACTCACATATATTTCTCTCTTAACTCTGACTCTAAATGCATCTCACTCTGGTAATCACTTATTGCCATTTGTATATCCTTTAACCTAAAATATACTTCGCTCTTTAATTTGAGATGACTGTTAACATGTTACCCTGCTACCTCTCAAAGGACTGAGTTCCCATGTGTTTATGGGGTCTGTTCTGTTCACAGCTTCCTGTGACTTGTGAAGATTTGCTCTGAACCATCCTTATTTCATAATCCAAAAGCCACACCGTGACAATTGATTGCTGCAAACTCTCCCTTCAATAGTTCAATTATCTTCTTATTTCCCTGAAATGTCCATGAATGATTTGATTTCAAAATGTTTACATTTCAACAATTTTCCATTACAAAAATGTTTTCATGGGGAAAATGTCTAAGCCTTTCAACATTCTGAAATCTTGGTGGATTGGTTTTATATTTAATGACATGTCCGATGTTTACTACTTCCTGCGTCATCGAGGCAGCCAAGCAGGTAGCATCTCTAACTGTTGACATGCAAATCTTGATAGTTGCACTAAATGGGGTTGGAAAACTCAGGTGCTTCATATTCTGGAACAAAATGCACAAAATTCTTGAGGAACTCAGCAGGTCAGGCAGCATCTATGGAGATGAACAGCCGATTTTTCAGTCTGAGAACTTTCTTCAGTCCAGAAGAAGGGTAATGGCATGAAACATTGACTGATTACTTCCATGGATGCTGACTGACCTGCTGAGTTCCTCCAGCATTTCAATTCAATTCAAGTTTATTTGTCATTCACCCATTCATGAATACTGCCAAACAAGACAGCGTTACTTTGGGAGTCAAGGTGCAAAACACAATATGAACAGTCACACAGCACAAAGTACCCACAACACATACAAGATAGCAAGCACATAAATGCAGCCATACCAAAACGCTAGTCCAGACCAGAGCCATGAATGCTGCAGAAATCTGAAGTCGACCACAATTCAGCCTGTTTTCTGCCGATCGAAGCTGGAGCGGGGTGGGTCAGCACCAATTACAACCTGGACGCCATGTCACACCACCTCCAGTGGAGTGCACTGGCTACAATGATTCTCCACTGGCAGCTGTAAAAACAGGCTTGAGGCCCAGTCCGCACTTTGTCCAAGGCCACTCAGCTCTTCCGCCGTCCTCTCCTGCTCTCCACCAACAAAACAGTGAATTGAATTTGTGGCATTCCACATTATCATTGTCCAAAAGGGTCTTGTGATCACATGAAAAGCCACAATAATGGACACTTGCTATTAGTCTGCACACCTTCTTTGATACAGGCAGCAGCACAATGTGCAACTCCTTCATTTTTCTGCCAATAAGCAACTCACTGAAGTGGTAGACCTGCAGGACTCTAAGTTTTTAATGTTTAGCAGTACGATACAATCATTAAAAAAATAACATTGGCACCTTTTGTTGACCTGTAGAAGTCGCTGCATTCGAGCACACTGCCATCTCACCAGAGATTTTTTTTGTGTTTTGTTTTCTACTTCCAGCATCTGCAGAATTTCTTGTGTTAAGCTTTGTATTCCTACAACTTTATGGACAATCTCACGTCCTTTTCTCTGGAGCAACAGAAGCTGTTGGGTGAACTACTAGATGCTGACAAAATTATGAAAGGCAAAAATAGACAACCGATATCTTTTTTCACCAGTCGAAATAGCTGACACTAAAGAGCTTGTATTTCAGGACAGAGGGTCTAAGTTCAAAGGAGATTTTCAGGGCGATTTATTATTTTACACAGAGGGTGGTAGGTGTCTGGAATGTGCTGCCAGGTGTGGTGGTAGAGGCAGGTAGAAAAGCAGCATTTAGGAGGCTTTCAGACAGGCACGTGAATATGCAGAGAATGGAGGGATATGGACTGTGTGCAAGAAGGCAAGAAGAAGTGATCAGTTTAATTAGGCATCATTAACTTAATTAATTTTGGCACAGCAGCATGAGCCACAGAACTTGTTCCTGTGTTGTACTATTTTATGTTTTTGTAAACAACTTTTTCAATATTTCCTTTCAGCTCAAAGCCAGTGTGAAAAGTTCAGTTCAGTCTTAAATTCCTGAGATTAAAACTTGTTTAGTTTTTTAAATCCACAGTGTTTTTATTCCAGGTTACTTTAATACAGCTCACCGCATCCGAAATGATATTCATCATCATCATCATTATGTGCTGTGTTGTGTGACATGGGCGATCATGGGCTTGACTGTTGGCATTTGATACTTCAATAATTAATTATGCATTTATATATAAGTGTGTTAATTGCATACATCTTCACACTACCATGTGATTTGTACATGCCTCGCTAAAAGTAAAGATGAAGTTACACCTATATTTTCTGACTCCTTGTTTTCCTTTGAATTTGTTTAATGTTTTGAGGTTACAAAGTATAACATTTGTGACCAGGTATTTTTAAAATGAATCTGAAATGGCTACGGACCTGCTGAAGCAGAGCAAGACATTTGAACAAAATAAAACGCTGCAAGGAAGGTGGAATTTAAAAGGATCAGCCCAGCAAATGTGGAGGCGCAGAGTCAGTCTTTGGAAGGGAAGACACTGATGAGTTTTTTTTAAAAATAGGCCAGAAACAAAATAATTCATGGTTCATAAAGAGTGAATACCAGGTGATACCAATCAATTTTAAAAAAAATCAGAAATGGCCTGTTACAGTGAAAAGATTGAGGAGTTTGATTACACAATGGATAATTGGTTAATGTATACTGAGCTATTGGAACAGTATTTTGAAGCAAATGAAATAACCAATGAGAAACATTGTGGCAGGGGCTCACATACACCAAATAAAGGCAGGTTTAAAGGAAAAACTTGCAGAAAATACAATAAATTAGGTCACATGCAATGAGTATGTCATACAGACAAAAATAGATGCACTGCTCAGGGAAGAGCAAAGGCTAAAAAGTGAAGATGTAGCTTCAAAAAGAGCTCTAATCTGCATGCTGTTGATGAAAAATCTGATACTGGTGAGAATGACAAAATACTGTATAGCCTTGAGATTCACCGTGTGAAAATTAACAATAGACAAGCAATATGGCTAATACCAGAAGTGGATGGCAAATTAATTAAAATGGAATTGGACACTGGTTCAGCAGTTTCAGTCAATTCACAAAATGAGTTTGAGCGGCATTTTAAAGACAGAAAATGAAGCCTGCAGATATCCAACTAAGATCTTATACTGGAGAAAAGATAACTCCTGTAGGAATGACATTCATAACTCTGAAATACAACAACCAACAAACCTCATTGATCTTATGTGTGGTAAAAACAGAAGGACCGGCATTGTGGGGACGTGATTGGCTGAGACAACTAAATCTTGGGAGCTTGGGGGGGTCAATGGCGACTCCTTTGCTTGCATCTTCGGAAACATCCCTATTTCCATCTTTAATACCTCTATTTTTCCCTTTTAGGGTTCTTTTGAAGACCCTGACCTGGAGTTACGCGCTGACTGTGGTTCTTTGCGGGAACGGGACCCGCTCTTGAGGTTTCACTACTGGCCATTGTTCGGCACACCAAGGGCTCGGCCTAAGAGTTCGGCTTGACTCTGGAGGCTTAGGATCTTAGGGCTCTGGAGACAGGTGGATAAAAGGTCAGTGTCATGGCAGAAGATACGTGTGTCATCGGGGGAGTCGGAAGATATACGGCTGTATGCCCAGAGACCCCATATTGACTATGCTGTGGATACCTGTATATGGCAGTTGTACTATATAGTTGAGATGCATTCTGTACTGAGTTGGAGTTTATAGCAAAGCAAGGAGGAAAGTTGTATATTTAAAATTTCAATAATATTTGAGTGCTCTTGTATATATATTGTTTGATTAAGCATTCTTATTTGTTTAAATAACTTACTGTGGGTTATGTGTAAAAATTAATTGCACATGTGATACGTGTGTAACTCACTAAAAATAAAAATGAAGTTACACCTGTATTTTCAGGCTCTGTGCTTTCCTTTGAATTAGTTTAATGTTTTAAAGTTACAAAATATGACAATGACCATGATTGTTCTTGGCAAATTTTTTTACACAGAAGTGGTTGGCCATTGCCCTCTTCTGGGCAGTGTCTACAAGATGGGTGACCCCAGCCATTATCAATACCCTTCAGAGATCGTCTTCCTGCTGTCAGTGGTCGCAGAACCAGAACTTGTGATATGCATCAGCTGTTTATATGACCATCCACCACCTGCTCCCATGGCTTCACACGACCCTGATCAGGAAGTGGGGGGGGGGGGGGTGGTGTGGGAGGGTGGCTAAGCAGATGCTACACCTTGCCCAAGCAGGCTAGCGGAGGGAAGGAGCACTTTACACTTCCTTTGGTAGAAATAATTCTCCACCCCACCACCCATGAAAAAAATGACAATTAATTAGTATCAATTAGTATAACAATTTTAACCATCAGCATTAATAGCAACAGTCATCATGCTTAACCTTGTCAAGCCACATGAACTGGGTTGCTCCGATGTGATTGATAGATATCCCAATAAGTAAAGGCAGTACAAGCTTCAGCATTTACCTCTTCCAGCTTCTCATTTTATCTCACCTTCCCCCCTCACATGGCTTCATCTATCACCTGCCAACCCCTTCCCCCTCCCCCAACTTTCTTATTCTGGCTCCATCCCCTTCCTTTCCAGTCCTGATGTAGAGTCTCGTCCTGAAATGCCGTCTGTTTATTCCCTTTCAAAGATGCTGCCTGATTTGTTGAGCTTCTCGAATGTTTTGTGAGTGCATGTTGGAGGGTGGAAAAGCTATTCCTTTTCCTGAGATCCGAAACACACCTGCCATTATCTATAAAATTCAAAATGAACAACAACCACAGCTTTTTACCTTTTACGAGTCAGTTTTGGCTAGCCCTCTTTCGAAGCCATCTCCTCTCTGCTTCTGAGAGCTTCTTAACTCCATAAGGTTCCCTTTCACTCTCATTTTCCAACAGAAGAAATGGCTGTTCTTGTGGCATTGTGTTTTGTTAAGGATTTAACAATGAGTTAGCAATGGTGTGTATGGGGTGTCAGGGATGGGTCGCACCTCTGGTGGGGGAACATGTTGCGTCCTTTTCAGGCAGTTTGTCCACCTTTGGTCCCCATCTGGCACTCAGCTCTCACCTGTGGCTCCCCGTAGCTGTTTGCATGTGACCGCGGCTACACCCCAGGCAACGGCTTCAACAAGCTGGCTAAACCAGGTGAGGATAGCCAACAGGTCTCAAACCCTCGGTGAGATAGGGAGTTGTCTATCCCAGCATGTGAAGAGAGACTCTGACCGATTGAGCGGATGAGACCAATGGAAGGTCCAACGGTCAAGAAGGCTGTCTCTGCAAGTGTCGTGGAATGCATAGAGCACGACAAGACACAGAAGATGTCCTGGTCATCCACTGCGCCCAATCCCATCTCCAGCTATCTCGACTCTTGTGTTGCCACTGGATCCAGATGGGAATTGGGAAGAGAGAGTGAGGCTGATGCTGCGCAACTCTCCCTCACTTAAATCCAAATCAAGCGATACTGTTGCCATCATCATCATGGTATTGAGGTCTTCATCAACGACAATGGACGAACAACCAACAATAAGTCCACACATTTCTTGAATCTATGAGCTAACCAAACAATGAATAATTATACCTTTTTAATGCACTTAAGTTATTAACCAATCCACATTTTGAAAAACATTACTTAATCTATCTATCCACTCATCGCCATTTGATACTTTGACAGAGTGTTCTGGAGGGATGGCTCATTTTGGCCCTACTACCTGCTTGATCAACCATGTTGTCTACAGGACTCTTCTTTTATGGACTGCAGCAGTTAAATCATCCTTTAGGTAACTTCCAACTATGTCCTTGGGGTCAAGTTTGTTAAATGCTACAGGCTACTATGTGGCCAAGGATGGGTGGTTCTGTGAAATGCCTATGTTCTACATGTGACTGATTCTGTCAGTGGCTGTGGCACTTTTCCACATCTATTTGTCAGGAGTCAGTGCAGGTTGAGTAATCAAAAGGAAGGACTTCTGAGTAGTGGCAAATAGTTGCTGCAAAATTAATTTCAGGAAGCATAGCAGGTAGGATAAAAATACAATCGATCATATGAAATGTATGGCTAATGAAGCACCAGAAATTGTTAAAGAAAATACAGAGCACATTGTTGAGAAGTTGAAATGGATAAAACTAATATGACAAGTTAATCCTTTATCACATTCTTAAAAGCTTTCTTCACTCAAGGAATTTGTTTTACAATTGTTTTTTTGAACTGTAATTAGTTGAGTAAGATTCATCAGCTTTACTACATCATTTACATCCTTCCAAGGTAATTGCTGTTCTGGGAGAGTCATCAGCAAGATGCCTGATTCAGGGTTCTTTTTTAGTCATGGAACCGTCATTTACATCAGTGCAATCTGAACAACTCATTTTAATGTCTCTGTTGTCTAACTTCAAATATTAAATTCTCCTCATAACAATGCAGACATTTTATTCAAAACAACACAATATGTTGTATCAGTTTTAATTGTGGCAACAAAACATGAAGGACTTGCAATGTTTCTTCTTAATCAAATGCAAATGGTTGGCTTTAATCAGAGAAATTGAGTATAGGACTAGATGTCTTGTTCAATTACATAGGGCCTTGGGGAGAACTCACCTTGATGTACTGCATACAGTTCTGGTGTAAGTACACAAAAAAGATATACTTGCCAGGGTGGAAGTCCTGTGAAGATTCGCGAGATAGATATTCTGATGACTGATTTATTATGTGAAGTGTAACTAAGTAGACAAGGCCTACATTCTCTCAATCATTGAAACTTGTTAAATGAAAGTCATATAGGACAGAAAAAGGACCTTGGCCCACAGTGCACATACCAACCTATCCCAGCTGTGCTGTAGCCAATGCTTTATAAACAGGTGGTCTAATTTTGCTACTCTTATACTCTTTGCATCTGAATGATGAAGGCAGCTATACTATTTGCCATCTTCATCACTATACTAATCTGTGGATGCTCGGATTTGGACACTGAGGTCCCTCTGTTCCTCAACAGTCCCTCGAGCCCTACCATTCATTATATATGTCTGACACTTATTTGACTTCCCAATGTTCAGCATCTCACACCATTAAATTCCATCTGTCATTCCTCTAGTCTTTAATCAACAGATCAATATAATTCTGTGGCTTTCATTAACCTCCTCATGGTCAAGAATTTTAGCATCTTTCATCTCACTTGCAAACATTACATTCAAGCGGTGATACTGAATATATATAATAAACAATCAAAGAACCTAGTACCACCTCTGTAGCACACCATTGGCAACAGTCCTTCCAATCACAGCACAATCCTCCAACTTCACTCTCCTATTCCAAGCCAAGTATGGATCCATTTGTCAACTTGCCCTGGATCCTACAGCCTCTAACCTTTTGACTATTCTCCTATATGGAACCTTGTCAAAGGGTCAAAGGCTTTAGTGATGTTCTTGTAGACTGCATCAAATATATTAAACTTAACAAAATGTTTTATAATTTTAAAAACAAATTAATCAAATTTTAAGGATCTCCTCTTATTTATCTATCGGTCTGTCTATTAATTTAGAGATACAGCATGGTAATAGACTCTTCCTGTCCAACATGTTTGAAATGTGACAGAACTTTAAGATGACAGTGGAATAGGATCTGAAAAGCAACTTTTTCATGTGTGGAGTGGCACATATGGAAAAAAGTTGATGGAGAAAGTGGCTGAGGCAGGTACAGTAACAACAGTTGAAAGACATTTGCACAGGAACATGAACGGGAAAGGTTTTGAGGGATAGACAGGTATCATTGTCACCATGGAGGAGCTGGACCAAAGGGCCTGTTTCCACACTGTATCATTCCATGACTCAATGACTCTAAAACCTTACTGATCACTAATTCTAGTCTTCCTAGGTGCATAAATTCTTAATGGATTTGATGGGTTGAAAACAACAAGGACGTTTTTTTCCCCCAAGAGTGGAATCTAGAACCAGCGGTCACCACCCCAGAATAAGAGAAGGAAAAGCCTGTTACTGAGCTGTATCTCTAAATTAATAGACAGACAGCTAGATAGATAGATAAGAGGAGATCCTTACAATTTGATAAAATTGTTTTTAATGTTCTCAAATGTATTGATAAGCCATCTATGATGGAGAGGAAAAGATGTTTCTTCACATAGAGAGGTGACTCATAAGTGCCCACCACCCTGGAGGGATTGCTTGTTCATTTACTGAACAAGAATGCACAGTCAGCTACCATTGCCCCTATTCTTATACTCTTATGCTCTGGGCTTATCAGACATTGTGTGACTTTCAAATTACTTCTTGCATTATAATGTATTTGCATCAGATTCTAGGCTAACCTTTTCAATTTTAAGTTAAAATATTTAAGTCTTATTTGAATATGTCAAAAATATCACACACAAAGGATTCGAACTTTACCTAATTGCAGTTCATACCCCTCCATTCCTTGCACAGTCATGTGTGGAGGA
Organism: Hemitrygon akajei; assembly: GCF_048418815.1. Lineage (NCBI taxonomy): Eukaryota > Metazoa > Chordata > Chondrichthyes > Myliobatiformes > Dasyatidae > Hemitrygon > Hemitrygon akajei. Next base: position 83,525,988 of record NC_133135.1, read on the forward strand.
TCACAGCTGGGAATTATCTCCAAGGGTTTCACTGTCAATCATCTGGAAAGACCAGGCATCCGAAGGTCACCTGCATGCACCAGGGGTAGTCACATGGCTTCTCTATCCACCAATGATCAACGAGTAGTGTGGAGTTCCCTGGAAACTGAACTCTGAACCCAGTCAGAAGCACAGCAAACCCATTTGTAAACAGCAAGCAGCACGTATTATGATCATAATCTATATAGGAATCCCAGGCAATGTTCATATAATTTCTCCATGTCAAACTTTTTGGAGTTATGTCAATATAGCAGATTTTAATTCAAACAAGATCCAGTCTTCAGTCCCTAATGTAAATTGTAAACTGCAAGCAGTAAATTGAAGTTAAAAGCAGACCTTGGCAAATAAGCAATACTGCCTGTAGAGCAGAGTCTGGACCACAGCATGGGGCTGGCTGCTCAGACAAGATTAATTGGGCCTGCATCAAACCAGGCAACACGGCTAAATTATATACACCGTTGTAAACAGGGTCAGGGAAGTTTGCAGACTAGACTGATATTAGTTGATCTATCAATAGTTAGGAGATTTGCGTACTCAGAGAGTCAGCTGTAACATTAACTTTGGGGGTTGGGGATTCCTGTATTCAGAAGCTTTGATATTATTTGTGTGAATTCCTTTGTCCCAGTAAGGGTGCTTGAACATTCCGAGGAGTCTGTCACTACAGATATGTAAAGGAAGCATTGTCAACACAAGATATTGAAGTAAACAATGTCACTGTAACTATGGAAATTCTATTGAATATAAATATGTGATGTACTTTGAGTTTTGTGGTAGTATCCAGAAGAATGCATGCTTGTCATGATGAATAACTTGGACTTCTATTTCACCAACTTCAGTGTCTCCCCAGTGACTTAGATCACAGTTACAACACCAGGGATTTAAAATCTATTTAGACGCATGCCACTGTTACTCTGGCAGGTTAACATGTTACTGACCAAAAAATCCAACTCAGACTTGAATGAAGTGCTAATTTTTTAGATCATCAGGCATGTCATCCTTAACTAGCATAAATGCTGCAGAAATTTGCATTGAATTAGTTGTTCAGTGCTGGTGAGAATCACACACAAAACGTTGGGGGAATTCAGCAGGCCAAGCAGCATCGATGGAAAAGAGAAAACAGTCGACATTTTGGGCCAAGACATCAGGACTAGAGGGAAAAAAAGATGAGATTTCAGAGTAAGAAGGTGGGGCAAAGGGCAGAAGAAGTACAAGGTAGTAGGTAATAGATGAAATTGGGAGAGGGAGAGGGGTGAAGTAAAGAGCAAGGAAGTCAATTGGTGAAAGAGATAAAGGACTGGAAAAGGTAGAATCTGATAGGAGAGGACAGAAAGCCATGGAAGAAAAGGAAGGGAGAGGAGCATCCAAGGGAGGTGATGAGCAGGTAAAGGGATAAAGTGAGAGAGGGAAATGGGAATGGGGAATAGAGAAGGGTGAGGGGGCAATTACTGGATGCTCATGGCATCAGGTTGGAGGAATATAAGGTGTTGCTCCTCTGACATGACTCTGATTTCATTGCGGCAGTAGAGGAGGCCAAGGACTGACATATTGCAATGGGAAATGAAATTAAAGAGGGTGGCCACTGGGAGATCCTGCCTTTTCTGGCAGAGGGAGCAAAGGTGCTCAGTGAAGCAGTCTCCCAATCCATGTTCAGTCCCATCGATACACAGTAGGCTACACCAGGAGCACCAGATACAGTAGATGACCTCATAGATGAGGTGTCACCTCACCTGAAAGGACTGTCTGGGGCCATGAATGGATCCAACCGCTCTCAGGTTAGAGGAGCAACATCCGATATTCTGCCTGGGTAGCCTCCAACCTGATGACATGAACATCAATTTCTCGAACTTCTGGTAATTGCTTCCCACCCCCATCAATTTCCATTCCCATTTCCCTCTCCCACCTTACCTCCTTACGTGCTCATCATTTCCCTCTGGTGTGTTCCCCCTTCCCTTTCTTCCATGGCCATCTGTCCTCTTCTATCAAATTCCCCTTCTCAGCCCCTTATCTCTTTCACCAATCAACTTCTCAGTTTACTTCATCCCTCCCCCTATTCTAGTTTCACCTCCCCCTACTTTGTACCTCTTCTTCTCCTCCCCCCACCGTCTTACTCTGACCTCATCCTTTTTCTCTAGTCCTGATGAAGTGTCTTGGTTCAAAATGTTGACTGTTTACTCTTTTCCTTAGATGCTGCCTGGCCTTCTAAGTTCCTCCAGCATTTTGTGCATGTTATTTGGATTTCCAGTATCTGCAGATTTACTCTTGTTTGCTGGTGAGAATCAGTAAGTACAAGTGAAGCTGGCATGACAGTTTCTGAGTGACTGGCATGGTGATATTCAACACTGTTGCCTGGGACACTATAATTACATTTGGATTTGTGTGGGAGGAATTATAGGAATGACCTTGCATTTTCCACATCGCCTATCATGGCCTCCAGATAGTGTTAAGTGCTTCACACCCAATGAAACAATTAACTGTACTTACAATGGTATTTTACAGGCAATTTGTACAAACCAATGTTTCACTGAAAATAATGTAATAGTGGGATAATAATCTGATTTAGTGAAGTTGCTTGAGGAATAAATAACGGTAGAGGTTTGCTAGAGGATTATTCACAATCCAGTTTAAGAGAATCATCCTTCCTTTCCAGTCCTGATGAAGGGCTTTAGCCTAAAATGTTAACTGTTCATTCCTGTCAATAGATGATGCCTGACCTGCCGAGTTCTTGCAGCATTTTGAGTGTGTTACTTAAGAGAATTGTCAGTGAGGAACATTTTCATTAACCACATACAAAATATAGGAGGAAATCATCAATATAGGCAACATATATGAAGTTGAGCTTTGGGGCCAAAACCAAATGTCACCCATTTACTTCTCTCTATATGAGTTCCTCCAACATTTTGTGTGTGTTGCTCAAGACTTCCATCATCTATAAAATCTCTTATGTAAGTATGTTTGTGTAGTTGTTGATAACCTCTTTTGCTAGATTCTATGAAGCTCTTCAGCACCACGAATAACATTGTGAGGACAAAGAAGCAACAGAAAAATGGTTCTCCTTTGGACCTTCCCACTTTAAATAGAACGTATAGACATGGGCATTCGTATGAGTCCTGCCTTTTAGTCAGCTACGTGAAACATTAATGTTCCAAACCTATACTGGTGTCACCCCCCAACTTTTCCTACACTACATCAATGACTGCATTGGTGCTGCTTCCTGCACCCACACAGAACACATTGACTTCATCAACTTTGCCTGCAACATTCCACCCTGCCCTCAATTTTACCTGGTCCATTTCCGAAATCTTGCTACCCTTTCTCGATCTGTCTCCATCTCTGGAGAGAGCTGATCTACTGATGTCTATTATAACCCCACTAACTCTTAGAGCTATCTGGACTATACCTCTTCCCACCCTGTTACTTTTAAAAGTGCCATCCCCTTCTCTTAATTCCTCCGTCTCTGCTGCACCTGCTCTCAGGATAAGGCTTTTCATTTCAGAATGAAGGAAATGTCCTTATTCTTCAAAGTAAGGGGCATTCCTTCCTCCACCATCAATGCTACCTTCACCCTGCATCTCTTCCATTTCACACATGTCTGTCCTCACTCCATCCTCCCACCACCCACCAGGGATAGGGTCCCTCTTGTCCTCACTTACCACCCCACTAGCCTCCATGTCCAGCACACAATTCTTCATAACTTCTGCCATCTCTAATGGGATCCCACCACCAAGAACATCTTTCCCTCCCACACTTTCTGCAGGGGTTGCTCTCTTGTCCATTCAACCCTCCCCACTGATCTCCCTCCTGGAATTTGTCCTTAAGCACAGAACAAGTGCTACAGCTCCTCCCTTACTACCATTCAGGGTGCCAAACAGTCCTTCCAGGTAAGGCGACTCTTCACCTGGGAGTCTGTTGGGGGTCATCTGCTGTATCTGGTGCTCCTTCTGTGGCCTCCTGTATATCGGTGAGACCTGATGTAGATTGGGAGACCGCTTTGCTGTGCATCTACACTCCGTCTGCAAGAAAAAGTGGGATCTCCCAGTGGCCACCCATTTTAATTCCATTTCCCATTCCTTTTCCAACATGTCAGTCGTTGGCCTCCTTTGCTGCTGCAATGAAGCCACACACAGGTTGGAAGTGCAACACCTTACATTCCATCTGGGTGGCCTCCGACTTGATGGCATGAACATCGATATCTTGAACTTCTGGTAAAGCCCCACCCTTGCTTAACCATTCCCCATTCCAATTTCCCGCTCTCACCTTATCTCCTTACCTGCCCATCTCTTCCCTCTGGTGCTCCTCCCCCTTTTCTTTCTTCCATGGTCTTCTGTCCTCTATCAGATTCTCCCTCCTTCAGCCCTGAATTTCTTTCTGCAATCGACTTCCCAGCTCTTTACTTCATCCCTACCCCTACACCTATCACCTTGTGTTTCTTCCTCCCCACTCCCATCTTCTAACTCTGACTCCTTATCTTTTTTTCTCCAGACCTGTTAAAAGGTTTTGGCCCAGAACATCGACTGTACTCTTTTCCATGGATGCTGTCTGACCTGCAGAGTTCCTCCAGCATTTTATCTGTGTTGCTTGGATTTCCAGCATCTGCAGACTTTCTCTTGTTTGAGAGAAATGGTTTCACGCTTTCATCCAGTCACACAGGTGAAAGCAGGAACACAAATGGCTTTGACATGCTGAAAGTGGAGGACTCACACCTTCATGCATTTCAGATGAGAGGGGAAACTACAAACGAGATGTGTGGGACAGATTGTTTTTACACAGTGGGAGGTGGGTGTCTGAAATATGCAGCTGAGTGTGCTGCTGGGAGCAGATATGATAGAATCATTTAAGAGGCTCTTCGAAGAAACTCTTCAGCAACGGAGGGATATAGACCATGTGCAGGCAGAAAGGATTAGATGTTATTCGCTTAATTAGTTTGGCACAACATTTTGGGCCAAAGAACTTATTCCTGTGCTGCACTGTTTTATGTTATTTTTACTCGTCCCTTTGTGGCAGAATCAGTCCTGTGGCAAAGAGGCAGACACTCAAATGTTTTACAGTCCCACTCAGTGCTAATACTCATGTAAATAATTTAGGTTATTTTTGAATGAAAATAAATGTCATTAAGCTGAGTAAAGACCATGCCTTTGCCATATGCTGAATTTATTTTCCATCAGTCTATCAGTATTTAACTTTCTGAATTTCAGCTTTTCTTTCCACTATGACATGGTCCTGCTTGCAAATTCTCCATTTCACCCAGCTTACCTCATTACATCACCTCTGACACAAACTTCTGCTTTGGTAATACACGTGCACTGTAGAATATTTGTTTCTCACGCTTCTAAATTCTTGAGCGTTACACGCTCCCTGTCTGGCAATATTGAATCACTGTTATTTCACTATACACAGCCTTGGGGAAGGTCTTCATCCTTGTTAATTAGAAGATTAATTGTATAAAAAGTAGCCATGTTGGAACAAGTGTCCCCAACTGTTGTACCTTTCGCAAGAGTAAACAATTTGCAGTAATCTGGTTTGTTTCATGTACTCCATTGCTTTGAATATTTTGATTGGCTTTTGTGCTTCACGTGACCTTAACTATGCAGCAGCATTTGTTTTTCCATCTCTTTAAAAGAACAAATTGTAACAACTAATCAATTAAATAGACAAGATTGGGTCAGGCTTTTAGCAAAATGGAAAACTGCAAAGTGTTTATATTTAACTGATAGGAGAGTCCTTTACTGCTGTCAACTGCGATCCAACTGGTATCCACTCACCTCCTCAAATCGATGTTAATCAGTTCATATGATGTAAGGGAAGGATTATGGACCTCTTAGTGGTTGTGTTTATCAACCTCAAAAATATCTCAATGGAGCAAAATTAATAAGTCAGGTACTTTGAAGCCACAAAAGTCAGACATGTCGCCAGTGGCTAAGTAGGATCTTTATTTCTCTTTGTGGTTGGGGAGTTCACTGTTGAATTCATTAAATAGGCAGATACTGTGTTGATCCCAAAGGATATTACAGAGGCCCAGTAGCATTACAAGTGCACAGATATAAATATTAGAAGACGAGTAAAAACAATAAAAAAAAGTTTCTTCAAATAGTCTAACGGGAGGGGGTCATCATTTCCCCAGCTATAGGCTGACTCGTTATCGAGCCTAATGGCCGATGGTAAGAATGGGCCTCATATAGCGCTCTTTGGAGCAGCACAGTTGTCTTAGTCTATTACTAAAAATGCTCCTCTGTTCAGCCATGGTGGCATGTAGAGGGTGAGAAACATTGTCCAGAACTGCCAGGATTTTCTGTAGGGTCCTTTGTTCTAGCACAGCCTCCAGTGTGTCCAGCTTGACTTCTATAACATAGCCAGCCTTTCTAATCAGTTTATTGGGCCTGTTGGCATCACTCATGTTGATGCCATTGCCCCAGCACACCATCACATAGAAGATTGTACTGGTGACAACAGACTGGTAGAACATGTGAAGAAGAGGCCTGCATACTCAAAGGTCCTCAGTCTCCTGAGGAAGTAGAGCTAACTCTGGCCCTTGTATACAATCTCTGCATTGGTGTTCCACTCAAGTCTGTCATCCAGGTGCACCCCCAGTTACTTGTAGGTCCTTACCATCAATAGTAACAGGGAGCAGTGCAGGCTTAGTCTTCCTAAAGACCATCAACATCTCCTTTGTCTTACTGATATTGAGCTGCAGATGATTCAGCTTGCACCATTTGACAAAGTCCTCCACCAGGGCCCTGTATTCATCCTTCCATCCTCCCTTTATACACCTAACTATTGCTGAGCTATCAGAGAATTTCTGCAGACAACATGATTCAGTTAATAATCTAATGTCTGAGGTATACAGGGTAAACAGGCCGGGAACTAATACAGTACCCTGTGGGGTCCCAGTGCTGAAGCTGAGCATACTGTGTTCTGTCAGGGAGTCCATTATCCAGGATACAATGGATGCCATGTTAAAGAAATTACATGGGCACAATAGCAAATGTATGTCTGTCACGTTCTCACAATCAGTTATGCTCGGGAAAGAAAACAGCTTACATTTTGTGCTTTTTGCCAGATCCTGTGCAAATATCTCCTTTTCAACCCCTTCTGAAAACAGATGGGTTTGAAATCCTCACTTCTTTATCTGAGAATAGTGGACTCTCTCAGATGAAATGGAGACACCTCTTTCTCTCTTATTAGGGAGAGGGAGAGCCTGTGGTATGTCGGATATGCAGTGAATGGGTAGTCTTTGAGATACTGCAGGTCTGTGTCTTTGCTGATTTGCTGTACACTTGAGTGCTCGGTGGTGGTTGCCAATGCTTTTTTTTTGCTGGTGGGGGAGACGGGGATTGTTGCTTGCTGCCGCTTATGCGCAGGTGGGAGGGGAGCTGGGGGAGACTTTGGGGTTCTAACATTTAACTGTCGTTCATTCTTTGGGGCACTCTTTCGTTTTTTGTGGATGGTTGCAAAGATAAAGGATTTCAGGGTGTATACTGGATACATTTCTCTGACATTAAATGTACCTTCGAACCTTTGAACTTTCTTTTTGAAAGCTGAATCTTTTTGCCATTTGTGCTCTTTGGTGTGGCTGTGTTGCTTGCAAAACAATCTGAGGGAAGAAAGAATCAACTACTTCGCAACCAGGAGCACCAGTAACAGGTCTAGACATTCACTCTCTTGACCTTGTTCTAACATTCGGTGTGGCACGATTTACTTGCAGATGATCTTCATTAACATCCCTACATAGTTCTGTCCAATTAAAGTACCGAAGGATCTCAGTCTTGAAAATTTTGGGAGGAGGTGATTCCAGATCTCAGCCACACTGAATATTGCAGAGTCGGTCATAGAATTGTACAGCATAGAAAAGGGCCTTTTGGTCCATCTGTGGCCATTATGCCTAGCTATACTAACCCACTTGCCTGCATTAAATCCATATTTCTCCATGCCTTGCTCATTCATGTACCTGTGGAAATATATTGTCATTTGAACCATCAATGGATATTAATGGATATAATATTTAGGTTACTTGTTGCAATCTCTATTCCTTTCCTACAGGGAAAAAATTCCACATCCATCTCGGTAAATATTTACAATAGCAGGTTTACCTTGATCAGATCACTCTCTTCTCTCCAAGAATTCAAGAGAAGCTCAGCATTTGTGCATCTTCAATCATCTAAACCATGGTATCATTCAAATGTTCTTACTCCAATCATCCCAAAATATGTACATTCTTCTTAAGGTATGCCCATTGCTGAGTGCAGTGCAACAGCTCAGAACAAGACTCAATATACTTCAAATTTCCTTGTACTATGATCATGCATGTGACTGGTTAAGGATAGCATTGTTGTGATGGCAGGTACTCATAGTATGCTTTTCAATGAAAACAATATCAGTTTGGATCCTGGTTTCTACTCAGTTAGCGTTTACCTCATTGGCAATAATAGTGTCAACTGAAAGAACAACAGTCTCTACAAGCCCAACTCACATTTACATGGCACCCTTTCTGATGTAATATCACTAAAAGCATTGCACAGGCATATTACCAAATAAACTATGGCACATGGCCACTCAGTGACATTGGGAAAAATAGCAAAAGTTTGGTGAAAAAAAACCACATACAAAATATTAGAAGAACTCAGCAAGTTGGGCAACGTCTATCGAAGGGAGCATTTTGGGTTGAGACCCTTCTTCAGTGGGTTTCAATGGGCTCCTTCTAAAGGTGAAAGAAGTGGAAGAACAAAGAAATTTACAGGCAATAAAATTAGATATTGACTATTCTTGTACCTACAGAGATCCAGTCTGCAGGAGAGACTTGGTAGATTATTTAGGTATTCAAGAAAAGGATGAGTTTCTATTAAGCCACAACCATAGAGGCATGACTTGCACTGTTAATGATTGAGCTGGAAGCCTCTCGACTGCCCTTGTTTGCTCTGTAAATAATCAAAAATATCTGACCTTATGTAGGGATGAGTTCCCTTTTAATATTGGATCTAGGACATAGATCTCATTTTGGTAATGCAGTGCACAACCTCCATTGAATTTTAATGATGCATGTTAATACAAGTATTTCTTCAGAGCCAGGAACATCAGATAATTACCTTTTTAAAATTGTCTAAATGGAATATTTCAGATTCACAGGAAATAAACATTAATCACAGTATGCAACAGCAAATCAGAACAGAACTATTTAATATTCTTTAGCCTCAAGAGTAAATATACAGTAACTATTACATGCTGAATTATAATCATGCATAAATAAATACATTTTTATTCTATATAATAGGTAATAATTTACATGACAAGCAACCCTGTTGAATTAACAACACAATTTTGCAATGGTAAAATAACTTTCATGCAGGAAAACTTCCCGAGGTACTAGATAGGAACAATATTAAACAAGATTTAACTTAGAGCCACAAAAAAAATAGCGTTAGTACTGATAATCAAAAGCTGGATTATAGAGGCAGTTTAAAGAACTTCAAAAAGAGGCTTTGAGAAGGATTCCCAGAGCTTGCAGTCCAGATAGCCAACCTGGGCATCGTGTATGAAAAAGAAAACTGGGGAAATAGCCAAGTGTCCAGACTTAGAACAGGGGGAACCTGTGGACTGCAACTCATTTCCAATTGATCTAAAAGAATGGCACTCTTACATAATAAATAACAAATCTACTGTACATCATATTGATTTAATAAATTAGCCATGATTGAATGGTGGAATAGACTTGATGGGCCAAATTGCCTAATTCTACTCCCATGTCTTATGCTCTTATTGATCAAATCAGCCTCAGAAAGAACTTACTATGGAGTTATCCAGTATGCAGCAGTGTTTATCATTCATACATGCACTAATGATATTCCATGCTCCTTGTTCCATTATTGCGTGATTATTTTTTTTCAGAGGACTTTTATGTTCTGAAATGCAGCTTGTAAGGGTGGTGAATCACAATCATCGTGGGCTTTTAGAGGGGAGCTGGACAGACATTTGTGGAAAAATAATTTGCAGGGCTTTGGGAAGTACGGGCACTCACAGAAGTGCATTACAAAGAGCTCACATAGTCTCATTGGGTTGATTTGCTTCCATTTCTGATTTCAGTGCGATGATGATTCCATGCGCTGATCCTGGGACTAAACCTGTTTCTTTCTCATTCCTCTAGTCACTTCTTCAGTATCATTTCACATCCTGACAGAGACCCAGGGCGTGTTCTCATCTCACTGTTACCATTGGAAAGGAGGTACAGGAGCCTGAAGGCACACATTCAAAAATTCAGGAACAGTTTCTTCCCCTCTGCCATCAATTCCTGAATGGTTATTGAACCCATGAATACTACCTCACTACTTTTATATTTGTTTTTATTGCATTACTTATTTTAACTTAACTATTTAATATATATATATACTTGCTGCAATTGATATTTTTTTCTCTATATTTATTGATCACGTATTTCATTGTACTGTTGCGTAAAGTTCGTATGCTGGTGATATTGAACCTGATTCCCATTCTTCTTTGTTTAGCACTTTCAAGAGTGCCTCACACAGTCCTTTCAATCACTTGTGGACAATAAATCTTCCCTGATCCCCCTGTCCAGATTGCTTACATTGAAACCGTATAGTGAATGATTAACTGAGATAGTGCTGAAGGATATGTTCTGAGATTATGAGGTGCATTTGGATACATTGCTTTGACCTACGACAGGACACACAATAAATTTATGTCTGTTCCTTATATCATAATACCACATAAGACCATAGGACATAGTGGAAATTAGGCCATTTGGCCCATCGTGTCTGTTCTACAATTTCATTATGGCTGATTTATTATCCCTCTCAAACCCATTCCTCTGCTTTCTCCCCATAACCTTTGCTGCCCTTACTGATCAAGAATCTATTAACCTATGCTTAAAATATACCCAGTGGCTTGGCCTCCACAGACACCTCTGGTAATGAATTCCACAGATTCACCACCCTCTGACTAAAGAAATTCATTCTCATTTCTGATTTAAATGAACAGCCCTCTATTCTGAGGTTATACCCTTTGGTCCTAGAATCACCCACCACAGGAAGCATTCTCTCCATATCAACTCTATCTACGCTTTTCAGTATTCAATAGGCTTCAATGAGATCCCGTACTTGCTCTTCTAAACCCTCTCCAAGGTTTCTATAGTCTTGTTTAACTATCGTGCAAAACATAAAAAGCTGGAGAAACTCAGCAGGTCAAGAAGCATTTGGAGAATGAAGTGGACAGTCAACATTTTGGGCTGAGACGCTTCATCTGGACTGAAAGACAGAGGGGAAATAACCAGTATGAAAAGGTAGAGGGAAGGGATGGAGAAAGTGCTGGCAAAGGGTGGATCCATGTGAGGGTGGGTTTATTTGGCAGATAGCGGAAGGGAGAATAGAAATAGTACCGCAAGCTGGGGTGTGATAGGTGGAAGTGACAAAGGGCTGAAGATGATGAAATCTGATACTGTACAGCATGAAATAGGAGGGGGAAGATGGGAGGGTAGGTGGTAGTAGTAAGGGAGGGGATTAAGCAGAAGGAGTTTTTGTGTGATAGGCAGATGGAGATGGTGGAAGGCAGTATGATGGCAGCTGAGGTGAGTGCAGGAGGAACTAGGCAGGTCAAGAGTAGAGAAAAGAGACAGAGGGTTCACTATTCAATGGAAGTTGGAGAATCTAGCTTTAACTAACTGTACGTTTAGCTTGCATTTACCCTCATTCTGGCAGCAGAAAAGACAGAGGACAGATATGTGGGTGTGGGATTTGTCCTACACATATATATGCCTGTAAAAGAACACTGTATTCCATCTGAGAGTTAACTAATGCTTGATAAAGGTTATTGTACTGTACTAATAATACCAGGTATCCTGTGTGTATTTAAACCTTTCTCAATGTGTTCTAGCATCGCCAGAGGTTTATGTGCAATCACCCTCAGGTGTTTCTCACTTTATGCACCTCGTTGAATGTGGTATCCCCCGTCCATTCGTCCCGCTCCACTAATCTCCCTTCAGACACGTATCCCTGCAAGAATCCAAAGTATTACACCCCCCCCATTCACCTTCATTCAGGGCCCCAAGTAGTCCATCCAGGTGAGGCAATTCTTCACCTGGGAATCTGCTGGGTTTGTCTAATGTATCCAGTGCTTCTGATGCTGCATCTTCTGTATTGGTGAGACCTGCTGTAAGTTGGATGACCACTTTGTGTAGCACCTCTGCTCCATCTGCCAGAGCAGAACTTCCCAGAGGCCAGACATTTTAATTCCTGTTCTGACATGTCTGTCAGTCCATGGCCTCCTCCTGTGCCAGGATGAGGTCATCCTCAGGGTGGAGGAGCGACACCTTATATTCCGCCTCGATAGCCTCCAACCTGACGGCATGAACGTTGATTTTTCCTTCCGGTAAAAAAATACCTCCCTCCCCCTCCTCTCTTCTTCTATTCTTTACTCTAGCCCCTTATCTCTTTTCAGCTGCCTATCACCTTCCCCTAGGACCCATCCTCCTTCTCGCTCTCTCTCCTGTGGTCCATTCTCCTCACCTATCAGATACTTTCTTCTCCATCAGTTTATCTTTCCTACTCACCTGGTTTCACCTATCACCTTCTAGCTATCCTCCTTTCCCTCCGTTATTCTGGTGTTTTCCCCCTTCCTTCATGATGAAGGGTCTCGGCCGGAAACGTCGACTGTTTATTCATTTCCATAGATGTTGCCTGACCTGCTGAGTTCCTCCAGCATTTTGTGTGTGTTATGGTACCAGTACCCTCATTCTTTATTCTTTGGAACAGAATGTTTCTCTTCTTACTTCCTTGTTTATCTTTCAAGAATCCTCCAGTTTCATTCCACCCAATGTTATTTGCTTCAATGTTTAGTAAAATCTGCAGTTTCATGTCATCTGCAGAATTTGTAATTATGTTCTCTATATTGAAGCCCAGGTCATGCTGTATATTAAAAAGTGTGTCTAACTTTACCCCTCAGGAAATAGTGCTCTGAATAACATTCCAACTTTCTTTAGCAATATTGCTGTAGCTTCCTGACCGATTTGTTTTCCTAGTTTCTTTTGAATGGAATGGAATATATTTCCCAGTAATTTTATTTTTCTGTAGAAGATATTAGAGTGACTTACAGGCAAATCCTTATCAGTTCTGATGATGATATATGTAAATTAAGGATAATTTGTGAACTCTGTTAGTTCAAATATGTCCCCTTTTCTCCCCCTAAAATTAAGTTTGTGGGTCAAAAAAAAAGTTTGTGGGAGAGCTTTTCAAATGATTATTGGAGAATTTTTTTAACATGTACAACAAATCAAATTACAGAAGAGATGCTGTAAATCGAGCGAACAGCAAAATGCTAGAAGAATTCTGCAGGTCAGGCGGTGTCTGTTGAGGGAAATAAAGAGTCGACATTTTGGACTGAGACTCTTCCAGTCCAGTCTTGATGGAGGGTCTCAGCCCAAAATGTCGACTGGTTATTTCCCTCCATAAATGCTGCCTGATCCATTGAGTTTCTCCAGCATTTTGTGTATGTTGGTACATCTGCAACCCCCCTGTACTGTCTGATGGGCATATAGCCACCACCGATACCCTATACAATTCCCATATCTCCTTTACTGTGGATGAAGCTGGTTTGACAGCTTGCCAAATTCTAATTTCTCTCTCTCTCTTGTTACACACCCAGTAGGGATACATGCTTCAGTGACTCCTGACACAACCGCACTGGCAGAGCCACCTGAAACCCAGGTCCTTTCTATCACCAAGTTGGAACGTAGCTCCCCTTTTCAAAAGGAAATATCTACAAGATGTGAGTACTTATTGTTATAGAGGAGGAAGTGCCTTAATGGAACAAGCATGTAAGTCTTTAAGACTGACCTTACAAATTTCTCTTGGAATAATTGGGTACAGGAAATCTTTTGCTGATTAGAACTGCACTCATCCACATCAGGTGTAACACATCCTTTAGACAGGACAAAGCACTGTCTGGAGCAAGGATATAATATGCTCCCACGAACATAGCTACCAGTTTAGTCTAATGGTAAATGGCAACAGAACAAGAATACTAACCTCACAAGTGTACTGCTGATCACTGAAGATTTCTGACAAGTGTAAAAGCCCTAAGCAGCAGCTTTTTTAGGTGTCTCATTTATTCTTTTTGTAACTGGTATACAGGCAGTGTAAATGGTGTGGAGGTTGCAGAATCTCTGAATTGTGTTGGAGAACTTTTCTAGTGTGTAGTCAGTGACGACTAGCAAGTAAAGCCAATAGATGGATGTTTTCGATATTCTGAGATTTTTGTGATTATTGGACTTTGTTTTCTATTGGTCTCCTTCAGTTTTTGTTGTTTTTCTTGTTGCTGATTGGCAGGTTACATTTTATATAAGGGAGAAGTTGGGAATTTCGGGTGTGATGTTCTTATTGGTGTTTTTTCTGTGTGGGTGAATCTGTTAGTTTTTGTGTGTGATAGAGGGGGTTGGGGGTTTGATGCTATTGTCTCTGATTTGTTCTGCAAGGAAGTGGGCTGGAGATTTGATGTTATCATCACTGTTTTTTTCTGTGGGGGGTTGGGGATTTTATACTATTGTCACTTTTTTGCCAGGGAGAGAGCTGGGGCTTTGAGGAATTTGGGGGTGTAATCGATCTGTTAGTTTTTTGTGCGAGGGAGTTTTGGGGCTTGTGAGTTTTGTTTCTTTTTTTCAACAACACCCATGCTTTTTCTGTTTTTCATGGCTGTCTGGAGAAGACGAATATCAGTGTTGTATTGTACATCCACACTTCAACAATAAAATGAACCTTTGAACCTTAGAAAATCTGCAAGAAGCATGCGAAATGAGGGTGTAATTCAATTTTCATTTCAAAGAAGGAAGTCGGGCAGTGGAAGAGCATTTCCCTGATAGTGCTGAGAATTCACTATATTTGCTATGAAAAAACATAAAGGCAAAATAGGAATAAAGGTTCTTATCTGGGGTAAGATCAAAGGTTTCAGGTAAACACATTACAAAAAAAGATGAAGGATAGCACTGCCAAATCTGGAACACCTTGGATGAAAATGCAGTTGAAAGCAAAAGGAGAAATCCTATGCCAGTCATGGAGAGTTCAATACAGCAGAAAGCCTGGAAGAATGTAAAATATAGAGGAGGGAACAGTAAGGATTGGTACAAAAGTGAAGAAAATCTATGAAAAAGTACAAACAAACATAATGAATAAAAATCCAAAAACACTTTGTAAGTACATGAAGAGCAAGGGGATAACGAAGGAAAGGATCCAATATGCACCAGTCAGAAGATGTGGGTAAGTTTTTTAATGAATATTTTGTGGCTGTCTTTATAGAAGGATGTGAGGGGTTGATGTGGTAATTAAGTGGGTAAGAATGAAAGATTGAATGGAATAAATATAGTGAAAGAGGAAGTGTTAATGGTTATTATGTCTGAAAGTGGGTTCAATACAAAACCTGAGTAAAATTTATCTGTTAAAACAAGCAAAGGGATGACATTGCAGAGGCTCTGATCATCACTCATCAACACTCTTTTGCTACACGTGTTACCAGGTGACTGGAGGATTACTAATTGTTTAAAAAAAGAGTAAGGGATAAATTTCAGCTGAGAGGAAATAATGCTGGAAATGTAAATTATTCTGAAGCAGGATGATTGATCTGAAGCACTGGCACTGTTTCCCTCTCTGTGGATGCAGGGGTAGGCCATCTGGCCCATCGAACCTGCTCCACCATTCAATAAGATCATGGCTGATCTGGCCATGGACTCATCTCCACCTATCTGCATTTTCCCCATATATTGCCTGACCTGTTTAGCATTTATTTATTTTTTCTTATTATAGAGGCACAAACTAAGTAATTGCAGTGTAATTAGTTCCACCTATCCCCTCCCAGCTTCTTATCCCATCTCCTCTCTCAACTTCCCCTGAGTCGGTTGCACCTATCTCTTACCAGCTCATACTCCTTCCTGTTCCCCACTCTGGCTTTGCCCCCTTCCTTTCCAGCCCTACGCTCTGCCTGAAATGTCAACTGTTTATTCTTAATCGTAGATACTGCCTGACCTGCTGAACTGCTCCAGCATTTTGAGTATGTTGCTGATCATTGCTTAGTGTTCTGCACACCATGGATAATAAAGCTGTCCATGCCTTCGGTCAACGAGGGCTATACAACATTCCAGTAATAAGCACACACAAACTTGAAGTGAGAATCTTCAACAAGAGAAAGGCTAACCATTCAACACAGCCTTCTCAACCAACCTAACACCCAAGAGTAAAGAAACATTTGTAATCCTGGTAAGAGTGGAGTATCAGATCTTTTTCACACACGTAAACTATAAGGAAAATAATAATTCATTCTTAAAACTCTATTCATTAACTTTCTCATAATGGCACATTGTTGTTCCATTTTACGATATCTCAGCCATTACTCCTCTGAACTTGCCTGTGACCAAGTTAAAATTTGTTGCAACCTATCCTGCAGCCTGCTTTTTCTTCCCTTTAATCTTGAACAGAGTGAAATTATTTTGCCACTCCCAACAATGCATTTCTCTCACAATCTGCAGATTAGTGAAGCACGTGCTGACTTGCCTCTCCCTCCCTCAGCACTTTTCGTCTTTGGTGTCAATCAACATGTTGACCTGGGCATCTGGGAAAAATTCTTAGATGAAATACAAAATGTTTAGTTCCACCTCAGAATAATCTTCTGCACTCGATTGTTCAATATCTTCACTGCAAAGTTTAGCTAAAAAAATTTGCCATTCCTATGTCTGCTGCACATGGCATTAAATATAGCTGTTGTCTGAGTATTTCAGCAATAAAACACTGAAGGAATTGTGGTTTTTGTCAACAGCAAAGTAAGTGTTGTTGCAATCTCAAGGATGCTTATCAATGTTGATGAATTGCTCTGATTGTCTCAAGATGTTCTTGTTATGAACCCTACAATCTGCTCATTTTTGTTACTTTATTGTTGTATGTAACATCAAAAATTCAAAACTTCATGTTTCTAATTTAGGATAATTGGCTGTGTTATGACCTAACTTTCTCTGAGCTGACAGTAGTGACAGCATGTACAGTGCAGACACTGATCATTGTTATTGGAGAAATGTTGCAGAAATACTTATTCTTAAAATATCTTAAGATATTAACATGCTTCAAAGATGAGTTAGATAAGCCCGCCTCAGCTTCAGAAATTTCCCCTTGACTAAATGAAATGAACATTGGGTGGGCGCTGGAGTGTAATACATTGAGTACTGATAAATAAGGTAATTTTCAATGCAGTCTCACACAATTCAGAATGTTAGTAAAAAGCATTTGACCTCTGTACTATTATCTTAAATCCAAATACAATTCTGAATTCCAGGGTAGTGTGGTTTTCAGTTAGAATTAATGTAGATTGATATACGCATTAATGTTTTTGAAGACAGGGTCATTTAAATATCAGCAAAATGAGGGATTCATTAAGGCCCACAGGGCTGAGACCACTCTGAGCCACAGAGCTGGGGATCACCCTGACCACATTCTGAAACTACCGTGACCCACAGAACTGGAGGTCACCCTCACTCCATCAAGCTGAAGGAACAGTCTGACAAACAGGGATTAGAACACCTGACCCACAGATCTGGGGCCATGCTGACAGAGCTGAGGCTTCCTCCTCCCACTCCCCCCCCTCCACACACAATGATCCAGAGACCTTCTGGACCCACAGCATGGAGTCAACCATGTGAAGTTTCAGGTTCTGGACAGTAGGTGGTGCTGGTGAGTGAATTCTGAATTTTCCACTCTTCTTTCCCACTTTGCGTGGCATTTAAAATTAATGTTCACCTGCGGGTTGATTCAATCCCACTGGCCTCCCAGTAGTGAATTAAACTTCTCTTTTATCACATTTCATTATCTTACATTAAAGCAGTGTTTTGCATCGACAACAATTTGTTGTTAATTATATGCACATTTGACCTTTGATTGGTTGTTGTAACTCTTACATTTTTTTAGAACTCTAGTTCAGCCACCACTACATTACCCGTGAATCTTTCATAAATATTCAACAATTGCTCTTTAGAACTTTAAAAGTAAAATGAGATGATTAAATCACACTATGGTTGGAATTACCTTTCCAGGTCAAGTTTAAGTACCTCTCTTTATTACTGAACATTACCATGAAGAGAATGATATTTATTCTTGGGTACCAAACAATGCACAATGCATTTCAATTGTGCTTGAAACTGCTGCTAAGCAAAAAATAAGTGCAATGTCATTTGTGTGATCTGATTTATACAGCCCACACGAAGGGCAAGTATGGGTGTCACCTGATACAGATGTAATCTTTCAGTGTAGGACAACCACTGAAAACAATGCCATGGCTGTGAATACAGACAATATGTGTACTTAAGCCCTTTGCTATTGTAATTTTATATTTTAATTTGTCCCCGTGGTAGTCACATCAAACATGCATTCTTGGGTAAAGTCAATACTGCCCAATGCAGTAGTGGAAGTGAGATCCCAATAAGCATGTTCAGGTCAGCTGGTTAAACAAAACCACAATGGATTTCCTTCAGGAATTGCGCTGTGACAGCATTGATAAAACTCAGGGAATATGCAATGCTAATAACTAAGGTATCTGCAGTCACAAATGTTCTGTGTTGGTAAAAAGTTGACCATTTTGGGATATTTACATGGAAGATTTATTTTTACTGAGCAGAACTTTCTCTATTTCTTTTTTTATTGCCCTCTCCTAAACTCACTGATTATTATCAACTTACTTCCATCTGGTCATTTACACATTGCAACATCTTTTGAGAAAATAGCCAGCTTGTCTATGATTCTGTCTAACTATTTGGCCAAGAAACTCTGGGACATATCCTTCAATCGACAAATACAATTCCAATTAGACAGTGGTATTTATCCTAACTGTTTAGAGAAACATCATGATCAACAGAAGCTCTTCATATTCATCTACCATCAATAGGCAAACACGGCAATAATCTGCTCTGGAGCAGTCTCAAACACCAACTGGAATAGAGTCTTGTAAGAAGATACAAGACCGGGTGCCGAGGTGCAAATTCAGGTCTGGCATAAGGAAAAGGTGTTGGAAAACTGGATATTTTTAGGCAAGAAAAGTTTTGAATAAAAATCTTAGGTGCTGAAAATATGATTGTCAATGGCACAGTGATTAAATTCAGTAAAACTTAATAGAGAAGAACTGGAGGAGCACAGGTTTGTTGGAGAATTTTGGAAGGACAGGCAACAGAGATGGGCAATAGTAAACCCACAAAGGGAATGAAAAACAAGGATGAGTTGTTGACAGATGGATGAGGGTGACTTGTGAATTATTAGGATATGGGCAATGTATAAATGAATGACCTCATATTTACATCAGGCTGGTTGAGAGCATTTAGGAATATTTACAATGAGTCTTGAGATAAGAGAGATATGGAAAGCAAAGTTCTTTAGCTCACTGACTCTGTGTTGGCCGTCAACCAACCCCTTGGACAAATCTGAAATTAATTTCATTTGATTTTATTCTAGTCATGTTCTCAACTTTCTCGCGACTCTACCACTCAACTGCACAATAGAGGTAATATACAGGGGCTAAATCATCTATAAGCCATCAGGTTCTTTGGGACAGAGCACCTGGAGGACACCCGCACATCAGTGTATGTTCCACGTCAACAGTATCTGAGGTCAGGATGGCAATTAGGTCTCAGTTTCACTAAGAGGCAATAGGTGTACTATGGATTTGTGGATGATGAGTCTAGAAGCAGTTGAGCTGTGCCAGTATGGAATATTATGTTGACTCTAAAGTGGGAAAGTGATGACAAATGTATGTTGTCTGAGTCTAATTCCCAGATCAAATATGTTGCTAAGTTTGTCAATATTTATGTTTGGTTTCAGATGGGGAAGGGAAAAGGAGGCACAAAGAGAAGGACGTGGGCGGAGGCAACAGAGTGCTGGAGAGACGGAGACAGAGGGATCACAAAGGAGCATTGTGAGATATAAAGTGGTACCATCTGAATGGAGATGATTGACATATTGACATCTTTATGTATTGATATTCAGTGCAAAGTAGGCCCTTCTGGCCCTTTGAGTCACACTGCCCAAGAAACCTCTGATTTAATCCTAGCCTAGTCATGGGACAATTTACAATGACCAATTAATTAGAGCAGGAAATCTGTGCAGTAATGGGGAGGACATACAAACTTTTTACAGGCAGAGCCAGGAATTGAACCCAGGTCACCTGTAAAGCATTGTTCTAACCACTACACTGCCATGTCAATATCTGCTTGGCATCAACATAACATAGGTGAGACAACTGTACAGCTCTGTGAACTTTCTTGCTGAGTAGAGAACAAGCAGACAAAAACTATCCTGGAAACAGATACTCAGGGAAATACAGAAATGGTGTGACAGGAATGGTGATTATAGAGAGTTGCCAGCAGGAATTTGAGAGAGTTAAGACAATTTCTAGGAGATATGCAAGGAAATGTATAAAAACAGGCCTCATGAGATGATCCGTAGGAGTGATTCTTCAGTTCAATCACTGTAGAACAAGATCCTGAGTCAAGGATTCAGAGGAAGATTTGCCATTGAACTCCAGCCAGGTTCCCTAGAGCAGGTTGTATCTGAACGCAAGTAGTGAGCTTTGTATTCCAAAACTAAAAAGTTAAGTAATTGTTTTAAACTATATATAGTAGTTGTGTGAAATAATACCAATTAACAAAGTACAGACAGACTTCCTTTCCTGATGTCGCAAAACATTGGCATTAGTAATTAGTTGTGGCAACAGGGCAGACTTTATTGGAGAGATTCAAACAGGGAGTTTAAAGAGATTTGGGACATATGATGAGTGAGCAATGGACAGTAATCATCGATATAACACCACAACAATATCAACTGCTATAGAACCAGAAGGCTAGAAGGTAGTGGGATCAAGGTCAAGGGAATAAGAGCTAGGCCTCATGGAGATGATGTTTCAAGTGGCCATGGAATAGAAGTGGGGTAAGTGAAGGATGTAAATTAAAAACAAGCAGAAAATTTGGGATGTTTCTTCTGGATAGAGGAATTGTTCAATTGAATTTAACATTAGAGAGTAAGAAGTCCATGATCTCCTTGTACCTGCTGTTGGTGGAGACATAGGACAGGGAGTTAATAAGTAGCAAAGAAGCAAGATTTGCCCGTGCATTCCCAGGTGCCCTGGTTTGCTAGACAAGAGCAAAGCCTCCTGTGTTTATGTGTTCTAGACTGACCTGACAATTAAACGTTGTCCATTCTATCTGTCCAAACGTGCTTTCCTTTGGCAAAGGGACTGAGATGAAGCTCATTCCACATGGACTTGTTGGTAAGAGGCAGCAATGACTCCAGTGTGGATTAGTGGTTGCACACATAATGCAAGTAGATGTTTAAATGCTAAACCAATGAAATTTTGAAAGTGCAGTTGTAAATTAATAGAGATTGGATTTTATCCGGGGAGAACAATGAGAGTTATGGGAGGGGAGAGGTAAAATGGGAAGGATTTGTATTTCTTCATTGCTATTTGTGCTCTTTTCATGGAATCCCAAAATATTCCCACAAACAGCAACATGAACTTATCAAGTGGTCTGTTTCAGTGATGTTAACCAAGAAATAAATATTCCCCAGGACATAGGGGTTAACTCACTCGCTCCACTTTCAGCCAAAGACCTGGGATGTCTTCCACTTAACTCAGTCTGAGTTATGGCCTCAGGTTTGCAACCTCATATGAAAAAATTGCATATTAAATAAAATTAAAACTAACAAAGATTAATATGCTTCCCATAGCTAAGTTGCAACAGGAAGAATTTGTTTCTGGAATTAATTGTTTTGTTTGAATTTCTTTATCTCTCCATATTACTCTGCCCTCTTGACGAGCTTCAAAGACCTGAGTTCCCATTTGATTACAATGCCCCTGCTCTTCTCTCATGCTGTAACATGATTTCTATTATTGTACCTATTTATTGCTTCCTGCTTAGTAAGTACAACAGTGAATGCCAATGATGTTCAGTTTAAATAAAGATGCTTCCCTCGCTGATGTAGAAAAATAAAGGCAGGCAATTCACACTGCAGCAATTGGCGCCACAGTAGTCCAATGGTTAGCGCAATGCTTTTACAGCTTGAGGTGTCAGAGTTCAGAGTTCAATCCCAGCACCTTAGTTATGAGTTTGTACATTCTCTCTGTGGAATGCATGTGTTTTCTCTAAGTGCTCCAGTTTCCTCCCACAGTCCAAAGATGTACTGGTTAGATGGTTAATTGATCATTGTAAATTGTCCTTTGATTAGGCTAGGGTTAAATGGGGTGTTTGCTGGGCAGTGCAACTCAAAAGACTGGAAAGGCCTTTTCCAAGCTGTACCTCTCAATAAATAAAAAGTACAAAGACACCCATACTTACTTGTTACACAATTGGATGATTCATTTGTGTGCACTGCATTTCATTTATTCTGTGTTACATGCTGGAAGCAGGCTCCACTTGTGCAGAAGGCAGCCATTATTTATTAGGTTGCTGATGTGAAATGGTAGGGGATTTAATCCATCATCAGCAAAACTCACTCTGTTCCCCAGTATTTGTTCCCATTTCATATTCCTGGTGTATTTTTGCAGCCAACAAGAGCAGAGGAAGCTGAGTAATTTATTCAGTACTGAAACTCTTCTTAAATTTTGAAAATATCTGTCTCTGTTGTCCTTGTCTAAAAGTTATATTAACGATGACTGAACAATTTGAAAGTAGAGCGGATTTACAGGATAATGGTGATCCTCCAAATTTGTAAGAAAATTGAAACAGAAAATATATTAAATCAAAAAGAAGAAGCCTGCATTTATATTGTGCTTTTCACAGCCTAGGTTACACCAAGGGATTTAAATCTGGTAAATTACACTGAAGGATAGCCATTTCTGCCCAATGAGTCATCGTTCATGCTGAGGTTGTGTTTGTTTAGCATAAGAAACATAACAAATATAGTTACATTAATCGGCCATTTAGCCCCTTATACCTGCCCCAGGCCTCATATGTTCCTACTCTCCATAGGCCGCAAATCTTGCAAAAATGTGTCTATTTCATCTTTAAATATCCATAATGATCTGGTCTTTACAACCCTATGGGGTCGAGAATTCCTAAAATTTACCACCTCTGCAAGAAGAACTTCCCATGCATATCATGATCATCCCATAATCTTGTGGCTATTATTATCTTTTTTCCATTCCTGGTCTAATTTTTACTACTTAGGTTGATTCTGAATCATCATCATCATTATGTGCCATGTTGTATGATGTAGATGATCATGATCTTATGACCATGATTTTTTTGGCTAATTTTTCTGCAGAAGTGGCGTTCCTTTGCCTTCTTCTGAGCAGTGCCCTTTCAAGATGAGTGACTTCAGAATCAATTCTCTTCAGAGATTGTCTGTTTCGCATCAGTGGTTGCATAATCAGGACTTGTGCTATGCACCATCTGCTCATATGACCACCCGCTACCTGTTCCCATGGCTTCACGTGATCCTGATTTGGGGGGGGGGGGGCGGGGTGGTAAGCAGGTGCTGCACCTTGCCCAAGGGTGACCTGCAGGATAGCGGAGGAAAGGAGCACCTTATACCTCCTTTGGTAGAGATGTATCTCCACCCCACCACCCCAGTAGGTTGATTCATAATAATCTACCTTAAATGTTATCTTCATCAAGCTGATTATACATATATATACCCTTAAAAGTTTCAGGGATACAAGCAACTTTTTCCCCTTAATGTCTTTGTGCAATTATTTAGATTAATTTATGCCTCACAAGACTTTTTCATCTGCATTTACACAAACCGCTGAAGAACCAGAATATAAAATTTATCAAGAGAATTAATAACTAAAAATAATATGGAGAATTACATTAGAAATTACAGCCTCTGGCTGTTCAAAAGAAAACAAAATACACTGGCAATCCTTCTTTCCTCTTGAATTAGCATTCTATGTGCAAGGTGGTCCATTTATCCTTGACCTAATCTCATTGTATCTCATTTCAACAAACCAATTTACATCACTCTGTCAGGACATCTTAGGCCAAAACTTCAGAACACAGAAGAACCGACAATTACACAAATCCATGATAAAACTCAAATGGTTAATTAAAATGGCTTTATTCCTGTAGCTGAAAAGAGATGCCTATTCAGCATGGGATTGCAGAGCTGAGGAATTAGCATTCTGACGAACTTAGTGGAGCAGGTGCCTTACCACTTCAGAGACCTGACCTCTTGTGCTGTCTGTGTGGAGATTCCATGCTCTCCCTGTGACCACGTGGATTTCCTTCCTTTGCTCCACTATTGTCTGACATCCTTTGTAGTTGGACAGTTAATTGGCCACTGCAACTTGCCCTTCATTTATTGATGAGTGACAGAAACTGTGGGAGTGGATGGAAGTTCAGGGAGAACAAAGTAGATTGGTGCACATGGGTACTTGAAGGTTGGTGTGGACTCAACCTTTTTCCCTATGGCTGCCTAGTTTTATTTTAATTGTTTTGTATTGCTACTTGGTAAATCTAAGATTTACCATTGTGGAATCTGGTGTGTGCAGATGTGACGCTGCATGGTGTGATGGTATTGCCAATGTGTGGTGACTGTGGGGAGGAGAGCACTGAACATGACTGCAATGGGAGAGAGTATTCCATGGCTTGAGAGGTTTGGGCTAGAGAGCCAGTTTATCATTGGGCAAGTTGTGGCCACAAGGTTCAAATCATTGGGGGAGTTCTGGACACTTCAGAGAAACTGTAGTGTGGCAGTACTGCAGACAGAAAGGGAAGGACCATGAGGAAGATGTTTCACCATCATCCTTTTAATTCCTGTCATGTGATCAACATTTAGTCTGAGTTCCAGTTCTGAAAGATTTTTTGAAGCATGAAATCATTTGTGACTGTTGGAGAATTCGGTAGTTCCAGGTGGATTTGGTGGGCTAACCCCGGAACTCAATAGTTGCCATGGATTTGGTTAGCACTGGCTGAAAGTTAACCTGGAGGCTCAGTAGGTGTACTTCCAGGGTTGGGTCACAACGGTTCACACCTTGTTGCCTCACTCACTGGGATGGACTCTTGATAGAATTCATCTGTCCTATTGGATGTAGAAGATCAGTGGATATGCCAAAGGACTGCTCATATCTTTTTCTGTAGGATTTTAGTTAAATCAATGGTTTAAAAAATGGGATAGCCCAGCGCATCTGTAGTTGTGAACTTCCCATGATTCTGGATATTTACAAGGATAGGTGTTTAAAAAGGGCCCGTAGGATCATTGGGGGACCCAAACCATTCCAACTGCTACCATCCCGGTACCAGGACCAACAGGCTCCGGGACAGCTTCTTCCACCAGGCCATCAGACTGATGAACTCACATTGACTAAAGGGTACTGTATATTACATTGACTGTTCTATTTATTATAAATTACTATGATTGCACATTGCAAATTTAGATGGAGATGTAATGTAAAGATTCTTACTCCACATGTATGTGAAAGATGTAAGAAATAAAGTCAATTCAATCATTGTCTGGTGTTCGTACCCCTCATTCACACAAGTATGCCACCGTGATCACTCGCCTTCAGTTCCTCTTTATGTAATCTTTTTCCCTCTCTCTTTTAAACATGCTCGATCTCTCAAACTCTTTTAATCTCTCTTATGGATAAATGCCTGGGAATTCAAGCTAGCTGGTTGTGCTGAACATATTCTTGGCAGTCTCAACGCCAAATCAGAGAAATGCTGCCGGAGTGCCAGTGCAACACTGCGGCGACACTAACCAAGGGAGCCCATGAGCCAATACTGAGGCAGCACTGAACAAGCCCCCAGGCATCACCTGTCACTCAGCCCTGCTTGTATCTTTTACTGATCTAAAGCAAAAAGACTCAATGAGACCAAGATGCAAAGTGAAATAGAATTTCTGTTGGTAAATCCAGAGTAAGTAATTGGTCTTTTAAATTTATTATCTATTAGAAGAACTACTATGTGTTTTCTTCTCTTGTCTTGACACCTCTTAGCAATTTAATTCATAGATAAAATTGAAGTTATTGAAGGAAAACAATGGGAAATACTTTCTTCATAGTGGCTTCATTTTGTTGGAATAGGTCAGTCAGAAAACTTCAATGGAAAATCATTTCCACACTGCAATGATAATTCTCTAATCATCTGCATGAGCTTAAAAGCACATTTCTATTCTACACTTGCCCTCAAAGTGAGAATTTTATATCAGTTTTCTGCCATTTGGTTAACCTCTGAAGTGGCCTTTTCATTGATGTATGTTAGAATTGAAGCTCCAGTATGATGACCCAATGATGAAAAAGGAATGATAATACTTTTCCATGCTGGAATTATGTAAGATTTGAAGGAGCCTTACAGCTCCATTGACCGTGTTCAATCCCAACCTCGGGTACTGCTTGTGCTGGGTTTTCATACTCGCCCTGCAATTCCTCTCCCCAACCCAAGAGGCTCTATCTTCCTCCTACAGCCCAAATTCATGTCTATTGGGGAGGTTCATTAGCCACTGTAAGTTCCTTCTAATGTGCAGCTGTGTTTTGTAGATTCAGGAGGAGTTCATGGGAAATGGGTGCAGGGGAGAATTTTTGGGGTGGGTGGAGTGGAGATACATCTCTACCAAAGGAGGTGCAGGGCAGTTCTTCCCTTTGCTAGCCTGCAAGTCACCCTTGGGCAAGGTGTAGTACTGTACCTGCTTAGCCCCCTGATCAGGGTCACATGAAGCCGTGGGGGCAGGTGGTGGATGGTAATATGAGCAGCTGGTGTATATCACAGGTTCAAGACATGTGACCACTGCCGGCAGGCGAACAATCTATGAGGAGTATTGATAATGGTTGGGGTTGTCCATCCTGTAAGGACACTGCCCAGAAGAAGGCAGTGGCAAACCATTTCTGTAGAAAAAATTGCCAAGAATGGTCGAAGACCATAATTGCCGTGTCATAAGACACGGCAGATATTGATGATGTATGTTGGTGGAAGATTGATCATTTATGTGGACCTAACATGTTGAAGGCCATATTTTCAGATCCATCACTAAGCATGAACACATGAGATTATTACTCCCCTGACCCATGTGGTAAAGGTCAGAGGAAAGGGATTCTCTAACGTCATAACTTAGATGTTGCATCTCCTGAAATTCATAGATACTACAGCAAAAGTTCAACTCTGGAGAAGAGTACTAAACAAACACCTTCAATTTGTAATAAAGTAAGGGGATATCAAATAGTGCACATTTGGAAGTTATGTGGAGAACTGCTCATGCAGCAGATACTTGGAGGTAAATGGTTAAAAATAAAGTTAAAAAGAGATTAGCAGCTAGAACTATCGCATTTTCAGCTCTCAGTACATACTGCCTTCCTGTGATTCATTTCTCTCCAGTAACCATGACAAAGTTAAATTGCAGCCTACACCTTAAATTGTTGAAGGACACTTTGACCTAGCTGTATTCACAGGGCACCTTGTGATGCATCTTTCTCCATTATAATTTTATTACATGCCTGAGCCTCCATTATCATTTCATAATATTCCTGGAATGTGTTTGGTGAAAAATCTAATAACTGTGCTTGTTTAATTATATCTTTACTTATCTAGGTTACATGGTGGTTACATGAGTCAGGTAACAATATCAAATAAATCTGCAGATTCCAGACATATGGAATAAAACCAAAAATTCTGGAATCATTCAGGGGGTCAGCCTACGTCTGTAGAAGTGACACAAAAATGTTTCAGCAGGAAGAACTCAGGAAAAGAAGGCATGATAGGGGATGCGAAGTGGAAGTTTTTTACTTGGAGAATGGTGGATGCCAGGAATTTGCTGCCTGGTTTTCTGCCCTGATAATCTCATTTTTACCATGGGCATCCATTCCCTTTATAGTTCTATCCCCAACAGGAAGGCCTTAAGGTTCTGTACTTCTTTCTTGACAACAGACCTATCTAGTTTCCCTTCACCACCCTCCTCCATCTTGCAGAACTGGTTCTCACCCTCTTTTGTCTCCTCCCACTTTCTCCAAACTGAAGATGCACCCATAGGCACACACATGAGCACCAGCTATGCCTGCCTTTTTGGTGGCTACACGGAACTGCCCATCTTCCAAACATATTGTGGTAATGCTCCCCAACTCTTTCTCTGTTATGTTAATAACTGTGTTGGTGCTACTTCCTGCACTTGTGCTGAGCTCATCAATTTCTTCAGCTTTGCCTCCAAATTTACCTACCATCAAATTTACTTGGTCTATCTCTGACACCACTCTCACCTTTCTTGACCTCTGTGACTCCCTCTTCAGAGTTAAGTTATCTACTGATATCTTTTACAGACCCACTGACTCCCACAGTTATCTTCACCATATCACTTGTAAAATTGCTATCCCCTTCTTCAAATCCCCCACTTCTGATACATTTGTTCACAGGATGAGGCTTTCTATTTCAGGACACCCAAGGTAAACTCTTCTTTTCAGGAAATAGAGTTTCACTTCCAGCACAATCAATGCTGCCCTCACCTATATATCCTTCATCTTCTGCACATCTGCCTTCACTACATCATCCCCTGAGTTCTCTTGTACTTACCTACCACCTCCATAACCTCTGCCATCACCAACAGGATCCCACCAGTCTTTCTGCAGGGATTGCTGTCTCTGCGACTTTCTTGTCCATTCATCCTTCTCTACTGATCTCCATCCTGGTATTTATCCTTGCAACCATGACAAATGCCACACTTGCCCCTAGAGCTCACCACCATTCAGGGCCTGAAATCAATTCCTCCATGTGAGGTGGTACTTCCCTGATGAGTATATTGGGATTATTTCTTACATCTAGTGCTCCTGCTGCAGTCTTCTCTGTATCGGTGAGACCCAAAGCTGATTGGTGAACTGCTTTCTTGAGCACCTTCGCAACAGTCAGGATCTCCTGGTTGCCACCCATTTCAATTCCACTTCCCTTATAATTTCCCATTCTAACTCACCTATCCAAGACTTCCTGTGCTGCCACAAAAAGGGCAATTGCAAGTTTGAGAAACAACACCTCATATTTTGTCTTGGTAGTCTCCAACCTGATATCATCAATATCAATTTCTCTAGCTTACAGTAACACCCTCCTCTGTTCCTCAACCCCTTTTCGCATGTCCTTCTCACCCCTTGACTTCTCCTCCTTGTCCATCTGCTTCTTCACATCCTTTATCCCTTGCTCTACAATCTCTCTTATCTAATTTCTTCTTTTTCAGCCCTTTACCTCTTCCACCTATCACCTCCTAACCTCTCACTTCATTTCCTTTCATTCCTCCTCCCTTACCCACTTATCTTCCCCGCTCACCTGTACTCACCTTTTTCCTCCCAGCTTGTGCTGTCCCCCCTTCTGCTACTTTTTGTCCTGACCTCTGCCCCTTTGTCCCTTTCCTTTCCTGTCCTGATGAAGGGTCTTGGCCCAAAACATTGACTGTTCACTTTCCTTCATAGATGCTGCCTGGCTTATTGAGTTTCTCTAGCATTTTGTTCGTGTTGATGAAGTGATGTCTCTAACATACATTGGACCTTATTGTAACAGTACAAGAGGCTGCAGATATTCCAGAGTGAGAGTGGAATGGAAAATTAAAGTGACCGGAAACTTGAGATCACCTCTGTGGATATTGCATTGTTAAGAATGTTACTTTAACATTCACAGCATTCCATTTTGCCAATCTAGTGTTTTTATCTGTTCTAACTCTTGCACATGCATATACTGGTCCTTCCTGGCAGACACTGATTTTTCATTTACTATTCTGCATTGTAACTTTGTTCTTTCCTAATGGGTGTAAGTTTGTAAGATGCTCGGTTACTTCAAACCCCCAGCAACTGAGCAGGAGAATCATTGAGCATCTATTGATTAGGGTATACCATAGATGTTGTGTCCTAGCTGTCTAAATACACAAGCCAGGGCAGTAAAATATGGAGAGTGAGCTATTGCCTGTGTAGCAAGCTCCCCCCTCCACGCATCTGATGAACCCAAAGGAACGACAGAAACCAATACAGTTTGGCAGCAGCATCATAGGAGTTACCAGTCAGTGTCATCTGCCTGAAGCGACTAGTTTTAAGGTGTCAGTAACCTGCCTTTTCCCCTTCTCTTGTCAGTAGAAATGGTTCCACGAAGCTTACTAGTTAAGCCACATGTGAAGAGCTGGAGCTGGACTTGGTTGTCAGAGGCTTTTTGAGCTGCACGCCCTTGAGAGCATTTCATAGGCAGTGGGAGTTTGTCCCATTATAATCTCCAGCTATAACAACCTTAAGGAACCAGCAGGAGAAGACAGCCACAGTAACCAAGTGTTAAAGTTTGTTTCACTGGAGCCTACTTTACCACCACCAACTAATTTAAAGGTATTCTACATCCCACATAAGTGGATGCATGGCTAAGGTAGTGACCAAGGAATTGCTACCTTTCTGGTTCCAATTGTTAATTTGGACCGCAGTTGCACATATCGGAGAGTCTGGAATTCAAAGTCTGGAGTCTGAGGCCCCATTATTGGTGAGTCATAGGGCCAATACCAAATATTGAGGGTCAAAGATTAAAGACTGAAGTCAGCGAGTCTGGAAGTCAAGACTCGAAGGTTGAAGCCCTTTGTCTGTGAGTTTGCAAGTCCATTGGTGGATTCGGAGAAGGTGGGTCCATTGAGGCTGGAGGCGGCTTGGCCTAGGGTTGGAGGACTGTCTGTGTGTGTGAGTAGGTGCACGGGATGGAGGAAAGGGGCTTGTTTTGCTTTGTTTTGTTAGTTTTGTTATTGTTGTTGCTTGTGTTGTTCTGCTGAACATTGTGGGCATGTTGGTATCAGAATGTGTGGCCGCACTCACAGGCTGCCCCCCAGCACATTGTTAGGTTGTGTTGCTTGTTAAAGTAAATACCCCATTTCAATGTATGTGATCAGTAAGCAAATTTGACTCTGAATCTGAATCCGTCAATAGTATCTCTTTCTTTGTCCTCTGACATGGTTATGTTATGGAAGACAACTACCGGTAAATCTTTTTAACCTAATCTAAGCTCTTCTCTGGTGTTAAGGGCAAGTCTTATCACAGGCACCTATTAAGTTCATTACATCATATACACAGAATCCCCCTTTGAGTATACATTAACTGGGAGAACGACTGAGGAATCTTTTATTGGTCTTTCCTTTTACTCCATTCTAAACTAGTCTTAAATGTCTACACTTCCATCACTCAAGCTCCTCTGCCTCTTACTCTGGCTGTACTTTAGCCTGTCAAAAAACTCTAACTGCCAGTTGAAGCCCACTCATTCTGAGCCTGCTGCCATCCTTGCCCCGTTTCTTCCTTTTTTCTACTGTGCTATTCCTAACAACACTCAGAGTTGTTTCCCAATTCATGGATGGATTTGATATCAGGAGCATGTCATTCTGCACTGGGTATCATGGTTACCGATGCTGAAGGGCAGCTCTGGAATCCTCTTAAACTTGGACTCCAAACTTAGCTGCACATCAAGACTGCTCTCCTGTCCTCAGCCTCACTGGAATGTACTTTGAGACCTGGGTTACTCTGCCTCTGCTCTCCTGCTTTGTTACTAAGTAACTCTCAGCATCACAAACACCTTCTTCACTCATTGCAGCCAAGCTTACAAGTCAGCCTCAACCCTGAAATGATGGTATTTCCCCCCATGATTCATGACATTGTAATGCCAACCAATATTGCAGCATTTTCCTTTTTATCAACTCCAAGGTCTGCCCCGGACGTTTAATTCTACAAAAGTATACGCATGTCCACTGCCTTATAAATTTGATTCTGGATTTCCCTCATCCACCACACCTACCTGTATTGCAGAATGCACATAAGATCATAAGACCATTTAGGAGCAGAATTAGGCCATTTGGCCCATTTTTTCTCTTCCTCTACCCCAGTTCCCAGGTTCACCCTGTAAGATTTGATGCCTGTCCAATCAAGAACCTATCAATCTCTGGCTCAAATACACCCAAAACCTGGCCTCCACAGCTGCACCTGGCAACAAATTCTACAAATTTACCACCCTCTGGCTAAAGTAATTTCTCTGCATCTCTGTTTTGAATATTCACCCCTCTTTCCTGAGGCTGTGCCCTCTTGTCCTGGACTCTCTCATCATGGGAAACATCCTTTCCACATCTACTCTGTCTAGGCCTTTCAAAATTCGAAAGGTTTCAATGAGATCCCCCTCATCCTTATAAATTCCAATGAGTACAGACCCAGAGCCATCAAACATTCCTCGTATGATAACACTTTCATTCCTGGAATCATCCTTGTGAACCTCTTCTGGGCCCTCTCTTCTAAGATGAGGAACCCAAAACTGTTCACAATACTCAAGGTGAGGCCTCACAAGTGCCTTCTAAAGCCTCAGTATCACACCCCTGCTCTTGTATTCTAGACCTCTTGAAATGAATGCTAATATGGCATTTGCCTTTCTCACCACTGACTCATCCTGCAAGTTAACCATTAGGGTGTTCTGCACAAGGACTCCCAAGTCCCTTTGCATCTCAAATTTTTGGATTTTCTCCCCAAAAATAGTCCGTACATTTATTTCTACTTCCAAAGTGCATGACCTTGCATTTTCCAACATTATATTTCATTTACAACTTCCTTGCCCATTCTCCTAATCTAAGTCCTGCATCCGACCTGTTTCCTCAACATTACCTGCCCCTCCACCAATCTTCGTATCATCTGCCAACTTGGCAACACAGCCATCTATTTTATCATTGAAATCATTTATTTACAGCATTAAAAAAATGGTCCCAATACCAAACCCTGCGGAACACCACTAGTCACTGGCAGCCAACCAGACAAGTGTTCTTTTATTCCCACTCGCTGCCTTCTTCTAATCTCTAACTTTCCTGCAATACCATGGGCTCTTAACTTGATAAGCTGTCTCATGTGTGGCATCTTGTCAAAGGCCTTCTGAAAGTACAAATATACAACATTCACTACATCCCCTTTATCTATCCCACTTGTAATCTCCTCAAAGAATTCAACAGGTTCATCAGGCAGGATTTTCCCTTCAGGAAACCATTCTGACTTTGTCCTATCTTATCCTGTGTCACCAAGTACTCCATCACCTCGACCTTAACAATTGACTCTAACATCTTCCCAACCACTGAGGTCAGGCTAACTGGACTATAATTTCCTTTCTGCTGCCTTCCTCCTTTCTTAAAGAGTGGAGGGACATTTGCAATTTTCCAGCCCTCTGGCACCATGCCCAAGTCCAATGATTTTTAAAAGATCATTTCTAATACTGTCACAGTCTCTAATGCTACCTCTTTCAGAATCCTAGGGTACAGTTCATCTGGTCTGAGTGACTTATATACTTTTAGGTCTCTCAGCTTTTTGAGCACCTTCTCCCTTGTAATTGTAACTGCACTCACTTCTCTTCCTTCTCACCCTTCAACACCTGGCAAGCTGCTAGTGTCATCTACAGTGAAGACTAATGCAAAATACTCATTTAGTTCATCAGCCATCTCCTTAGCCCCCATTATTATTTCTCCGGTCTCATTTTCTAGGGTCTTAGATCCACTTTCATCTCTTTTTTATTTTTACATACTTGAAAAAGCTTTTACTATCCACTTTGATACTATTTACTAGCTTGCTTTTCTCTTCTGATGCTTTGCTCTTCTCTTCTCTGTAGGTTTTTAAAAACTTCTGAATTCTCTATCTTCCAGCTAAATTTTTGCTTTGTTGTATGCCCTCTCTTTTGATTTTACATTAGTTTTGACTTCCCTTGTCAGCCACGGTTGTACTATTTTGCTATTTGAGTATTCCTTCACTTTTGGAATACATACATCCTACACTTCCCTCATTTTTCCCAGAAAAACATGCCTTGCTCTCTGCTGACATCCCTGCCAGCAATTCCATCCAATTTACTTTGGCCAACTCCTCTCTCATACCACTGTGATTTCCCTTTCTCCACCAAAATACTGCTACATCAGACTTTACTTTCTCCCCTATCAAATTTCAAGTTGATCTCAATCATATTGTGATCACTGGTTCCTAAGGGTTCTTTTACCTTAAGCTCCCTAATCGCCTCTGGTTCATTACATAACACTCAATCCAGTACAGCTGATCCCCTAGTAGGTTCAATGACAAACTGCTCTAAAAAGCCATCTCGTAGGCAATCAACAAACTCACTGTCATGAGATCCATTACCAACCTGATTTTTCCAATCAACATGCATGTTAAAACCTCCCATGACTACCATAACATTGCCCCTTTGACATGTCTGTGATATTTCCTGTTGTAATCTGTGGTCCACCTCCTAGCCATTGTTGGGAGGCCTGTAGATAACTGCCATTGGGGTCCTTTTACCCGTGCAGTTTCTTAACTCAACACACAAGGATTCAAAATCTTCCGATCCTATGTCACATTTTTCTACTGATTTGATGCCATTCTTTACCAGCAGAGCTACATCTCTCCCTCTGCCTACCTTCCTATCCCTCCGATACAACGTGTAACCTTGAACATTCAGTTCCTAACTACAACCATACTGCAGACACGATTCAGTGATGGACACAACATCATACCTGGCAATCTGTAATAGTACAACAAGATCATCCACCTTATTTCTTATACTCCGCGCATTAAGATACAACACTTTGAGTACTGTATTTGTTACCCTTTTTGATTTTGCATCCCTAATGTACTGATATTCACCCTGTTGGCTGCGACTATGTCCCAACACCTGCCTGCCCTTCCTGACAGTCTGACTGCACGCTACCTTTACTTTGTTACCATCTGTCCTAACCTGAGTCCCATCACTCCAGTTCCTACCCCCCGCCAAATTAGTTTATACCCTCCTGAACAGCTCTAACAAACCTGCCCATGAGAATATTGGCCCCCCCCCTCGGGTTCGGGTGCAACCTGTTGCTTTTGAACAGGTTATACCTCCCCAGAAGAGATCCCAATGATCCAATAACCTGAAGCCCTGCCCCAGCACCAGCTTCTCAGACACACTTTTATCTGCCATATCATCCTGTTTCTACCCTCACTGGCGTGTGGCACAGGCGGCAATCCAGAAATTGCTGTCCTGGAGGTCCTGCTTCTCAGTTTTCTACCTAGTTCTCAAACGTTTCATTTCAGGACCTCTTTATCTCTTCGTTGATAAAAGTTTGCTGATTCACAGCACACATTCCACCCTAACCTCACTAACATTAGCCCACCACAACTTCTTTGACTTTAACAAGGCACTCCCCTCTATTACCTCAGGTCATGGTTCTGATCAATTCACATACAAATATAAATGAATAATTCCTATGTAACCAGATCTATGGATCAGACTGTACTCTGTCCAATCACAATATTACCATGTTCAAAATGATATATTAGGAATTCCAGAAACTCGGGTTTGTGAACCATTTCTTCTCCCTATTCATTGAGTCAGCCAGCCAGTGGTGGTAATCGTGGCATCTGCACCGAGGTAAGTGGTCCTGGGATCGAATCCAGCCGGCCCCTTGCTTGCTTTCCGGTTGTATAGGCTGAGCATCGTGCTAGTAACTGGGCCTCATAAAAAAAACAGACAAAAATGCTAAAGAAATGGAAAAAAATAAAAACACAAAATGCTGGCAGAACTCAGCAGGCCAGACAGCATCTATGGGAGGAGGTAGTGACGATGTTTCGGGCCGAAACCCTTCATCAGGAGTGAAGTAACATGGGATGGTCGAGGGGGGATAAGAAATGGGGGGAGGGATGAAGTAGTGAGCTGGGAATTGATAGGCTGAAGGGAAATGGGCTAGGAGGAAGGTGGAGAATTATGGGAAATAAAAGAGAAAGAAAGGTAGGGCTGGGGGGAGATTATAGTGGGGGGGGGGGGGGGAAAGAGAGAGAAAGAGAACCAGACTAAAATTATAGATAGGGATAGGGTAAGGGGGGGCAGGGGTATCAACGGAGGTCTGTGAGTTGAATGTTCATGCCGGCAGGTAGGAGGCTACCTAGACAGGAGATAAGGTATTGCTCCATCGACCTGCGTGTGGCCTCATCTTGAAAGTAGAGGAGGCCATGAACAGACGTATTGGAGTGGGAGTGGTCTGTGGAATTGAAGTGTGTGGCAGGGAGAGGGAGATCCCGCCACTGCTGGAGGACTGAGCGCCGGTGTTCGGCGAAATGGTCTCCCAGTCTGCGGCGGGTCTCCCCAACGCATAAATGGCCACATCGGGAGCACCGGATACAGTATATCACCCCAGTTGACTCGCAGGTGAAGTGGTGCCTCACCTGAAAGGACTGTCTGGGGCCTAGGATGGTGGTGAGGGAAGAAGTGTGGGGGCAGGTGTAGCACTCCTTCCGTTTGCAGGGCTGAGTGCCCGGAGGGAGGTCAGTGGGGAGGGATGGGGGGGATGAATGGGCAACGGAGTCACGTAGGGAGCGATCCCTGTGGAAAGACAAGAGTGGGGTGGAGGGGAAGAAATGGAAAGTTTGCTGCCTGATGCACCACAAGGCATGGAAAGGAACAACAACATTCATTAAGTGGAGGATTGGATTCAAACTTACCCTTTTATGCCTGATATTTGAATTCCATCACCCTCTGTCTGTGAGGATTTTGTTTCTTCTCCTCATGACCACATAGGTTTCCTCTGGGTGCTCAAGTTTCCTCCCACAGTCAAAAAACATACCCACCGGTAGGTTAATTGATTATTGTAAATTGTCCAGTGATTAGGTTAGGGTTAAATTAGGAGCTGCTGGGCGGCTCAGCTCGAAGGGTTGGAAGGGCCTATTCTACAACGTATCTTGATAAGTAATAAATAAATAAACGTCCTTGAGCTGTTCAAGGACTTGTAATTTAAATATTAAACATAAAAACTAGTCCAAGAATCACTAACACTGAGCTAAAGTGCAGCTTAATTCCTACTTGATTTATATAATTGGGACATAACGAGAGAAGCATTAACCTGATTTTATGAATTAATTAATACCACCACAAACTCAACTGTGGGTGGCTACACTGAAGTCACCCGACATTTAAAAATTAATTCGCCCGGTTTAAATCATCATTTGTTCAACGGTACTTAAAATTTATTGCACAATATTAATCATGATTGGGTCCTACTTTTACAGGTGTCCCCCCCCCCCCCACCTTTACAAAGGTAGATTGTTCCTTTGAAACCTTTCTTTTTTTTGTAATTTATTTTTTTATTGAAGTTCATCAAACAAACATTTCCATAAGATGTATTTCAGACATTGTACATATATATCAAATAATCATATATATCACAAATCTCCACAAAGTACTTATCTGGGGTATACACTTATAGAAAAGAGTGGAAAGAAAAAACAAGCAAAAGGAAAGAACTATGTACAAGTAGGGAGTGATTTTTTTTTTACAACAGATTCATTGATTTGTGAGAATAAAATCAGGCCTATGACGCATTATGTAGTTAAACCATTTTTCCCAGTATGAATCAAATTGTTCCAGCTTATGATTAACAGATGCTGTTATCTTCTCCATTTTGTAAATGTCCATTGTAATTTCCATCCATGTATTTAAAGTTGGGCTCTCCTGTGACAACCATTTCCCAGTAAGAGTCTTTTTACCAGCCACCAACAGTATATTCATTAAATATTTATCTCTTTTCAACTATTCTTGAGGTATATATCCAAAATATCTGGTCTTACTCTCCAAGGGTATTTCACATTTAAAGATGCCTTGTAGGGCATTGTGTATCCCCCTCCAATAGTTTTTGATAACAGGGCAGTCCCAAAAAATATGATAATGATTTGCATTTTGATTTCCACAATTTCTCCAGCAAACAGGGAGGTTACTATCTTAATGGGATTTCTGAGAGTGTGTAATAAAATACCTTATCAAGTTTTTCCATCCAAACTCCCTCCATTTCTGTGAACTAGTACACTTCCATTGATATCTCCATATTGTTGTCCATTCTTCCTCAGATATAATTATCCCTCCTTCCTTCTCCCATTTTGTTTTAATGTATGAAGTCGAATGTGTTTTAAGATTTGACAACCCCTTATACATGCTTGAAATGATTCTACTACCATTATCTGAATTATATGCTTTTCTAAAGAGCCCTATCAAGCATGTATTTGCCTTGGTTACATTTTTAAGCATCTTATTAACATATTGTCACATCTGTAAATACTGATAACAATCTTGTTTTTCTAATAAATGTTTCTCTTTAAGCATTTCAAAACTGAACAGTGTTCCTTCTTTCATTATGTTGCAAAGAACTGTTATTCCTTTAGCTGTCCAGTCCTTAAATCTAGCATCCAATTTATTTGGTGTAAAATCAGAGTCATATGCACACCATTTAAGAATTGCAATATCTCCCTCTAGATTATATTCTTTTATAGTAGTTTTCCATATTTTAAGAGTCAATTTCACTCATGGGTTATAAATAGTATTTATGTACCTTTGTAGGTTGTTATCAGCCAGAATTGCTTGTATGGGGATGGGAAGTACCCGCTCCTCAATGTTTTTCCATTGAGCATCATATGATGGGTTGCACCAACATATCACCGCTCTCAACTGTGCTGCAAAATAATAATCTCTAAGAGAAGGTAAGCCCCATCCCCCCTTTTCCTTTGCTAATTGCAAAGTTTTGAGATGAACTCTAGGCCTTTTACCCTGCCAAATATACCTTGATTGCATCTTGTTCCATTCATTGAATTGAGTTTGATTAATCTCTATTGGTAGGGTCTG
This sequence comes from Hemitrygon akajei, assembly GCF_048418815.1. NCBI lineage: Eukaryota > Metazoa > Chordata > Chondrichthyes > Myliobatiformes > Dasyatidae > Hemitrygon > Hemitrygon akajei. Next base: position 83,564,605 of record NC_133135.1, read on the forward strand.
AAAGAGATATAACAGACTGGGCAGTATATTCATTTTAATAGACTCAATCCTTGAACTGAGACTGAAAAAAGGAATCAGGTTCCATCTTGCCACATCTTCCTTAATTTTTTTATATAAAGGCTGATAATTACATTCTGATAATTTTGCCAAATCTTTTGGCATAATGATGCCCAAATATTTGAAAGACTCTGTGTGCCATGCCCATGGGTATCGAGCTGAAATAGCATAAAGCGAAGAACCATTAAATAATTTGGGAAAATTTTTTGTAAAAGCGAAAATCCTCTTTGTAATGCGAAAACAGGTTCCTAATGTAGGTCTTTTGTAAAAGCGAAGTGGCGTAAAGCGAACATTCATAAAGGGAGGAACACCTATATAAGCATTTACATTAAGTGTCCAAGATTACAGGCAAGGCTAAATTAGCTGTGTGTATTCAAGGAGCTGCCTGTGTGGATACAGTCTCCAGGGAAGCATGAAACAATTTGGTCTCCTTGGTAATTGTACTCATTCTTTATTTGTCTTCATTTCTTCTGAATTTTAATTAACCTTGCACATATTAAACCAGAAAGTTACATGTTTAACTTACAGCAAGGAATTTGAGCTTATAGTCCAAATTGCTACGGCAGTCCTTTAGTGAAGAGTGCTGCACTGCCAAAGATCCTATGAATTGAATGAGATGTTAAAATAAAATCCTTAATCAGTTGAGAACTCATAAAATATCACTGGATTGGTCCAATATATGTAATCACCATAATCAAAACCGTGTTTTGATAAACGTGGGACTTTCCTTCCCTGAAGTTGGTTTCAATGGTTACCAGACACAATAGGACTGTATGTCAAATGCAATATTTTAATTATGAAGTGCTTTGAAACATCCTGAGCATGGGAAAACAGCAGGATAATTAGTTTGCTGCTGATTTCATTACACTCTGTGAACGCTTTGATGTTTACACTGTTAACTTCAACTATTGTCACTTACTTAACTATTTCCATGTCTAATTTAATCTGAGAGTTTAAACCTTTCTAGCTCATTGCAATCCTTTGCTCTTGAAAGTTCTCTAAACCATGCATCGCAAGTTTGAACTTTACAATATCATTCAAGGGCTACCAGAAACATTCTGCTATTCACATTCAGGTGCAGGGGAGCTCACATTGCATGTGACTGATAATAAGCAATCAAAGTGAAGCCTTTATCCAAAAGCACCATTTTCAGAAGTATCAATGATCATAAGACTAGACATCGGAGCAGAATTAGTTCATTCAGCCGCTTGAGTCTGCTTCACCATGCTATCGTGGCTGATTTATTATCTCCCTTAAATCCATACTCCTGCCTTCTCTCCATAACCTTTGACATCCTTAATACATCGACACCCTGAATAAAATTAATATCGATAAATCAAATGAGGTGTGCATGTGTTGTGAGTCTGATGTTTTGTAGCTCCTGAAATTATTTAAAAAAAACACAGAAGCTGGGAGATGTTTATCTACTCTTAGTTTTACTTTCAGTGAGGCACGCACATTTGAGGAGGTGATGTAATGATGTATACCATTTACTTACTTCATACCTGTAACATGTAATGAATGATGTAAACAACAAATCATGCTTAATTGAACAATATATTTACAATATTACTCAAATTTTACCAAAATATTAAATACACGACACTCCTCCCTGTTTAGCTATAAATCCCAACTCAATATAGAATGTATCTCAACATGTATTCTTAGAAGAAATTTAGATTGTTCCATACAGACCTAAAGATTTAATCACTGTGGAAGATTTCGTACTCTTGTGGGACAATGTCTTTCCTGTCAAGAGGCGGTCATTTTGCTTAGCAGGAGAGATTTGTGGCTGTGGAACTATCTCATGTTCCGGGGTCTCCTCTGTGGCAGTTGTAGAAGTTGACTGTAGGACTACAGGAAGTGGTTCTGACAGCTCTGGACAAATTTCTTCTCCAACTATTGACTCTTGCTCTCTAACACTGCTTATCCAGGAGTAAAATATCGAACTTCCCTGTTTGAGCAACCCACAAATATTCTCAGCTGTTTGTCCTGCATGCTCCTTCTGAGACTGTGTTTGAGGAGATCCAAGCGTGAGTGCAAGGAATGACCCAGGAACAACACAGCTGCTGAGTGGTTGGTTAGAGATACAGCATGGTAACAGGCCATTCCGGCCCAACAATCTCGCACCGCCCAATTACATCGTCGTGACCATTTAGCCTAATGTAGGAGGAAACTGGAATAGCCAGATGAAAGCCATGGGGTCATGGTTGTGGGGTGTGCTGCACTGTGATAAGCAAGCAGGAAACTGGCGAGCTTGTGATTCAGTGTTAGTGTAGTGTACTCTGATGACATTGTTTGCAGTGCATTCTTTAGTCTCTGGACAAACTTTTCCATCAAGCCATTTGTAGCTGGTGGTATGGTGCAGATGTAATGTGTGATTCCATTCATTTTCAGGAATGACTGTAACCTGTTGATTATCGTCACTGGCTAAGTGTTCTGGAGCAGCAGTCCTTGAGGAGAGGCTTCTCAACACATCAGCAGTATGAGAGGCTGTTGGGAACAGTTCTGTCAATTTTGTAGCTGCATTCATACTAACAAAAAGTCTACACCCATGAATGGTCTGGCAAAATACACGTGAATCCTCTGCCAGGGCAATGCAGGTACATTCCTACGGATGGAGAGGTGTTGTTTCTGCCATCTTCTGGACATGTTGGCATCCCAAACAGTGCATGGCAAGTTGCTCAATCTGCTGATTTATTGCAGGACGCCAGACAAAGCTTTGAGCCAACACTTCCATTTCCCTAGATGACCGGCATGTGGCTCAACCAACACTTTAGCTCGCAGCTTGGATAGCACAACAACTCTCAATCCCACATACGGCCCGTCAAGGGCAAGTTTATCCTGGCACTGGTAAAAATGACAGAACTGGAGTTTCTGCTGTATATTCCGGCCATTTTGGGTAACCATATAGACCTGAGACAGTGTGGGGTCTATTCTGGTCTTTTTTTGGATAATCTTTGCTATAGTAGGAAGACTTTTGGTTCGCATTAGGAAGACTATGTTGACCTCTTTTATAAATTTTTCAGGTATTTCCTTTTCCAAGGGTAAACAGGACAATCCACCAGTGTTAAAGCCTCTCTTCATTCAAAGAAACAAGAGAAATGAACTTCATAGCGAGAGCACAACAGATTAATCAGAATGAAATCTAAATCAAGATGGGTATCCACAATGCTCTGGATGATTGTGAATGGTTTTATCCATATTATTTATACCTCACTTACAGCAGTTTATTTGTGATTTTTTCTGCCTTTATGGCAAAAATTCTCGTAGGTTCTGTCTCCTCTGATCTTCTTCTGAGTAAATTGACTTTGCTTGCTGTGAGTTAGCTTACTTTGTCTGCAACTCATTGACTAATGTGGTATTTTCAGTCAATATCTTAAAAACATCTAGTTTTGCAATGATTTCAGATTGTGGATCTCTGTACACTGGAGCAAGGAAGGCTTTCAGTATATGTGTATATAAAATTATATATGCATTCAGAAGCTGAATAGAAGGCTGTTTCTACTAGGTTAGATTTGAGTTCCACATGTTTGATGGAACAGGTGTCATGCTGGTATAGGGAGTGATATACTGTCTTTCATTCATTTCACTCATCTTCCATGTACTCCATTGAGAGAAATTCAAGATGGTTCAGATGCCCTGCTGTCTCTGTCTGCTCTTGGATGAGGAATTCCTGTAAGAAGGATGTTAGGACATCTTTTGAATGCTTTTATCGTTTCTCTTGGGAATTTATTCCTGTGGTGTGTGATGAACATTCATTCCAGGACAATAGGCCTCTTGGTTGTTTGCTAACTTTGCTTTCTAAACTCAGCAGCTGCCACTTGTAAGATCAGAAGCAATTGTAAGTAAACTTCCAACTAACAGTTTGACTTCCAGTCATAAAGGAAAGCCGGTCTTTAATTCCTAAAATATAAATGGCAAGCAATAATTAACTTAAAGTTAAAACAAGTATTGCCTCTAGAACAGCTTTGCAAATGAGCCCTATAGATAGTAGACACTCATTCTTTGAAAGGTGAGATTAAGCTCACTACACCTGGTTCATTGTTGCTTGAAATGCAGTATAAGAGAATGGGTAACACACACAAAATGCTGGTGGAATGCAGCAGGCCAGGCAGCATCTATAGGAAGAAGCATTGTCTACATTTTGGGCTGAGACCCTTTGTCAGGACTAACTGAAAGGAAAGATAGTAAGAGATTTGAAAGTAGGAGGGGGAGGGGGAAATGCATGAACATTGATTTCTCTAACTTCCGTTAATGCCCCTCCTCCCGTTCTTACCCCATCCCTGATATATTTAGGTTTTTTTTCTCTCTCTGCCCATCACTCTGCCTGTTCTCCATCTCCCTCTGGTGCTCTCCTCCCCCTTTCTTTCTCCATAGGCTTCCCGTCCCATAATCCTTTCCCTTCTCCAGCTCTGTATCCCTTTTGCCAATCACCTTTCCAGCTCTTAGCTTCATCCCTCTCCCTCCGGTCTTCTCCTATCATTTCGCATTTCCCCCCTCCCCCTTGGTTGTGTTGCTTGAATTTCCAGCATCTGCAGGTTTCCTCATATAAGACAATGGGTTGTTTTATTTGACTTGGTTCAAACAGAAAAACTGACTCTAAGTTATTTAGTTCAAGGAAGCTTACAGAGCCAGATGGATAATATCATTAACATATTAAATAACTGATGTGTTTATAGTTGGAAGGTTTATGTCTTCAAGGAAGTTAGCTTGTTAGCTTTACAGCAATAACTGTGAACATAGAGCTAAAATCCATGTCTCCAAAATTCTTTAAGATCATTTGTGTTAAAAGGATATGTGAAGTCACCTAACTGGTAGAAAACGGGCTGTAAATGTAGAGAGCAGTTCAGGCTTATTAGGAGTGGTTACAAAACATCAAGAAGAATGATAGGAAGATAGGTAAACCAGAATCCATTCGTCTGGCTTCTATTTCTGCAACAGATGATTTGCTTGTCTGCAATATTGGTATATCATTTTAGTTTATACGTATTGTACCTGTGTTTTGGAAATCCTTTGTGTTTTAGAAATGGTTTGTAATTTAGAAATGTTTTTATTTATTGATATACAGCATGGAACAAGCCCTTCTGGCTGTTTGAGCCTCACTGCCCAGCAACTCTTGATTTAACCCTAGCCTAAACACAGGACAATTTACAATTACCAATGAATCCACCAATTGGTATGTCTTTGGGCTGTGGGAGGAAACCCACACAGTCACAGGAGAACGTACAAACTCCTTACAGGCAGCAGTAGTGAATGAACCCAGGTTCTGGTACTGTAAAGCTTTGTGCTAACTACTATGCTACAATGCCACCCTAGGTATCTTCTGTAAATTTTATGTGTGTATTAAGAATGCTGTTTTGACTTAAATGTGTATCACTGAAAATAAATAAACTTTTTAAACTGCTTTGTTAGCTGAAAGTATCCTCTCTTTGACACCCACTCAAACAGTGGGTATTGGCAGCTGAAACTCACCGTAGACAATAAACAGGGAAGTCTTTGAAGCCTTTGCGTGGTTACAGTATTATCTCCCTTTAGTGAGGGTACATGTGGCTATTTGTGTAGGTCTTTCTTTGAGTTTGGAACTTCATGGTCAGCAAACCCAATACCATCACAATTGGAGCTCAGGGCAGGATCCTGGGTTCTAGAATTTATCAACAAGTATGTGTACAATGTGCCCTACAAAAGAAACAGGTTGAGCATGTTCAGAGTTAAGGTGTTAACCTGGGAGACCACACAGATATTGATTTACTAATCCTGCCAGTGGAACTTGAATATCTTATGGTGATAGGACTGGTGGTACTTTGAAGTACTGATGCATACAGAAGGGCAGGGATCATTGCCACTTTGTGCATCTTGAACTCGGTGCTGGATGTTAGGGCAAGCACACGTAGCAAATAAACTCAGCAACTAACTTCAGCCACTAACCCTCAGATCTTATTACGGACTGTAGATTAACTTTAAAATGCAGCCAAGGACAATGGGTTTCTAAAAGCTGTGAGCCACAATTAATTGGAAGATCAGACAATGCTGATTTAAAATTTATGTGTGTGCCTGTAGTGATGATGTGAAGAAGGAGCTGTAATAGTTATATGTAATTCAAAGGAAAGCACTGTAGATAATTGTAAACGTAGAATTGTCCTTTGATCTTTAGCATGTAAAATGGCATGTAGTGTTGGATGAAGCAGGGCTCTTTCTCTGAAAGTTCTCAGTATGATGCCTGCTGTGTCTTATTTTGTTTAATAAATAGAACAATTCATTTTCACCAGCTACTTCTCTCCAGTGACCTTGTTTACATGACAACACAGAATATGAAACACTGCCTTTTCATTGGCTGGATAAATGACAAAATTGAAAATGGTGACTACAGGACAGATGTTCTGTTGAATGCGTGCAGTGTGCGGAATAAGGTAGATGAACTATCAGTGCAGTTGCAGAGTGGCAGCTTTCATGTTGTAGGCATCACTGAATCATGGCTGAAAGATTATAGCTGGGAGCTTAATGTCCAAGTATAGACACTATATTGAAAGGATAGGCAGGAATGCAAAGGGGGCGACGTTGCTCTGTTGGTAAAAATGAAATCAAATCATTAGAAAGGGGTGATATAGGGTCAGAAGGTGCTGAATCATTGAATCATTGTGGATAGAGCTAAGGAACTGCAAGGGTAAATAGACCATGATGGGAACTGTATACAGACCCCCAAACAATAGTAAGGATATGCTCCACAAGTTATAACAGAGATAGAAAATGCATGCCAGAAGGGCAGTGTTACAAAAACATGGGAGACTTCAATATTCAGGCAAATTGGGAAGATCAGTTTGGTGCTGGATTGCAGGAAGGAGAATTTTTAGAGTGCCTATGAGATGGCTTTCTGAGCAGCTCATGATTGAGCCCACTAGAGAATCAGCTATTCTGAAATGGGTGTTGTGCAATGAGCAAGAATTGATTAGTGAGCTCAAGGTAAACAAACCCCTTAAGGAAAAGTGATCATAATATGATCAAATTCATCCTGAAACTTGAGGAGAAGCTAAAGTCAGATGTATCATAATACTCTGGAGTAAAGGAAATTACAGAGGCATGAGAGAGGAGTTGGCCAGAAATGATTGGAAAAGAATACAGGCAGGGATGAAGCATTCAGAAGGCACAGGATATATACATCCCAAAGAAGGAGTGTTCTAAAGCAAAGATGACACAACCATGGCTAACAAGATAAGTCAAAGGCAACATAAAACCAAAAGAGAGGTCATGCCACAGAGCTAAAGATGTTGGGAAGATAGAGGATTAGGATGCTTTTAAAGACCAACAGAAGGCAACTAAAAAGCCATAAAGAAGATAAAGATGGAATACAAAAGAAGCTGGCCAATAATATTAAAGAAGATATCAAAGGTTTCTTCAGATATATAAAGTGTAAAAGAGAGGTGAGAGTGAATATTGGAGAGCTGGAAAAAGATGCCGGAGAGTTAGTAATGGGGACAATGGAATAGCGGATGACTCTAGCAATATGGTGGAAGTTCCAGGTGTCAGGGGGCATAAAGTGTGTGAAGTTACGATAATGAGAGAGAAGGTTCTTGGGAAACTGAAAGCTCTGTAGTTAGATACGTTACCTGGACCAGATGGTTTGCACTTCAGAGCTCTGAAAGAGGTGGCTGAAGAGATCAAAGAGGCATTAGTAATAATCTTTCAAGATTCACTTGATTCTGGAATGTTTCCAGAGGACTGGAAAATTACAAATATCACTCCACTCTTGAAGAAGGGAGAGAGGCAAAAGCAAGGAAACTATAGGCCAGTTAGTCTGACTTCAGTGGTTAGGAAGATGTTGGAGTCTATTATTAAGGATGAGGTCTCAGGATACTTGGAGGCACATGATAAAATATGCTGTAGTCAGCAAAGTTCCCTCAAGAGAAAACCTTGCTTGACAAATATGTTGGAATTCTTTAATTAAGTAACAAGCAGGATAGACAAAAAGAGAATCGGCTGATGCGTATTGGATTTTCAGAAGGCCTTTGACAAGGTGCCAGACGTGGTGCTGCTTAGCAAGCTATGAGCCTATGGAATTACAGAAAAGATACTAGCATGGATGAAGCAGTGGATAATTGATAGGAAGCAAAGAGTGGGAATAAAGGGAGCCTTTTCTGACTGACTAGCAGTTTTCCATTGAGGTCTGTGTTGGGAACAATTCTCTTTACGTTATATGTCAATGATTTGGGTAATGGAATTGATGAATTTGTTGCAAAGTTTGCAGACGATATAAAGATAGATGGAGGGGCAGGTAGTTTTGAGGTAGTAGAGAGGTTACAGAAGGACATAGACAGGTTAGGAAAATAGGCAAAGAAATGGCATATGGAATGCAAAGTCAGGAAATGTATGGCCATGCACTTTGGTAGAAGAAATGAAAGTGTTGACTAGTTTCTAAATGGATAGAAAATACTAAAAACTGAGGAGTCCTTGGTTGTCCTTGTGCAGGATTCCCTGAATGTTAGCTTGTAGGTTGAGTCTGTTGTGAGCAAAACAATTGCAATGTTAGCATTCTTTTCACGAGGACTAGCATATAAAAGCAAGGATATAATGTTGAAACTTTATAAAGCACTGGTGAGAGTTCACTTGGAGTATTGTGAGCAGGTTTGGGCCTCTTATCTGTAAAAGAATATGCTGAAACATGAGGGGGTTCAACAGAGGTTTGCTAAAGCGATTCCAGGATTGAATGGTTTGTCATATGAAGAGAGTTTGATGGCTCTGGGTCTGTATTCACTAGAATTCAGAAGAATGCAGAGGTGCCCTCATTGAAATCTACCAAGTGGTGAAAAGATTTGGTAGAGTGTATGTGGAGATGGAGTTTCCTATGGTGGGAGAGTCTAAGATCAGAGGGCACAGCCTCAGAATAGAACGGAGATGAGGAGGAATTTCTTTAGCCAGAGAATGGTTTACCCCAAATCAGCGGAATTATTTGACACAGGCAGCTATAGAGGCCAAGGCAGTGTTTGATAGATTCTTGGTTGGGCAGGGCATGAAGGAATATGAGGAGAAGACAAGAGATTGGTTGGGGCTGAGAGGAAACTTGAATCAGGCATGATGAAGCGGCGCAGCATACCCGATGGGCCAAATTGCATACTTCTGCTCTGATATCTTATGATCTTATATTGCTGTTTCAAGGTCAAATAAAAAGATGACAGAGATGGATGTCTTTCCACCATGTACATCAAAGCAAATCAAAATTAACCCATGCAGGAAATTATATAAAAACAGCTTACAGTACTGTGCAAAAAGTCTTAGGCACCCTAACTATATATATATGTGTGCCTAAAACCTTTGCACAGTATGGTAGGTCATGGAATTGGGCATGAAGCAATCCCTGCCATGGAAGAGGAATTTTACCTGGATGATAATAGATGGCCATTTTAACTTCTATAACTGATTTGGGGTAGTATCAAAATGCTGTGGTATCAAAGACACTATCACTTTGTTTGAGGATACTTCCACAGTTCTCCTTCCAGCAGGTACTGCCAGCACTCCCTCCATGATCTCCCCTCTTTGACTCTCAGTCATCTTTGCTTTCTTAGGCTTTAGCTGGGCTTTCCCATTGAAGACCCTATCGATATATTCGTTGATAGTCAATGTGTGATCTCTCCAGTAAGTCTCTGTTCCTAGTTCATGATGAGTTTATTGTTGAACATCAACTTTTAGATGCTAATAGGACCAATTTTTCCTCCTTGCAATGTGATAGTGCTTCATCATGCTTTTGCAGTGAATTAACTGCTGTCTCTCTTACTCAGACATCTCCTGATATTTTTCAGAGATGCCAATCATGATGGACTGGTGACAGACAGTAGCTCCAGTTGATTGAAAGTCATGGGCTGACTGTGAGGAGTTTATTGAATATCACTATTTTTAGAGGACTCTTGAGCCCTTCTGTATTCATCTTTCAATTACAGGTGCTGTTGCCATTTTGTAACCAGGTTAGAGGTGACAGAGTATTGTTCTGCTCACTTCCTTATGGCCCCTCACTTGGAAACTGAAAAGTCCAAAAGTCACCAATTCTCAAAGTTGTCAGGAGATCTTGTACTTGTTTCTCTGATGAATCAAGTGTTGATGATGACAAAATCATGTTTCAATCAGGAGGAATCTCTACTTGAGTTAGCTTTAAATACTTCTTTGCTGCCAATTACACCTTATCAGAAATTTGTTTCCTTTTCAACTCTCAGGGGTTCCTCAAGATTGGAGTAAAAGTCTCTTTGCTTCTACCTATTGCTTGCAAGGTTGTGGTGTGTGGACTGATGACCATACTGCATTTGTAATTGCATTAGCTAAATGATTTGAGTTGTTTATTTCTTCCACTGGTGAAATCACTCAAAACTAGATGGATGAAAGGTCACCAAATTATCAAAATCTCTTTAAGACCATGGTGAGATCCTTCGTTTGAGTAGAATTATCACAACGTCCTCTCATTCTCCAATAGCTTACAATGTTGATTGTCAGCTTGGCTTCATTAAATATATGCTGAGCACGTATTGACTCTCTTCCTCCCTCAGTTGTTATTTACCTTGTTAAACCTATGAAGAGGCACTTGAAATTCACAGGTCACATCTGGGTTCATATCACTGTATGCATCATGCAGGCTAACTGATTATTATGGTGGATACTTTTCTCGTAATTCAGTTGGAAAGTTGTCAAATTAGTCTTTGTTGCTGCTTTATATTCTGCTTTCTCCATTTAAATTGAGAACCTTAACACTGATGTATCTCTGTACCTTGCAAAAAGAAAATACGGGATTGCAATCTCAGGAAAACTATTAAGATGTATGGAAAAATACATCTCCTGATACAGTTACTAAAGCAGAGGCAGATAATTCCTAGAAGATTATCTTGTTCATCTTAATATCAATGACAGATGTGAAGCCATGTTCAACTTATGAACAGCCGCTTGCCTCTTCAAGCCACAGTACTTTTGCATGAAATCATACACACAATCTCCTGTCTCCTGATGGTGGAAGAACAATTGGCTTATTTACTAGACAGTGCATCAATAATTCAGTTATATCTTTTTTTGTATTCGGAATATTTCTATGGTCAACAGGCACAGGATCAATATGCTGAGCTAAAACTAGAAATAGATACAAAATTTTACAAAGGCATATTTCTACAGCACTAAGTAGTGAATGAACCAAAAATAGGAATAGATAAGTATGTAACTGAGAGGGGAGAGCGTTAATTATCAAAAGGTCCAGGTCCAAATGGTTGTTTTACTTTAATTGTACTGGGTGTTGGGAGGGACTTTGATGAAACTGTTCTTATTATTGATGACAATGGAACATTTTCTATTTTCAGCTTGTTTGTTAACATCAACCATTTCTACAGTATATCGGCTGTATTCAGATGGGATATAAAAGGATTAAATGATTGGGCAAAGATTAACTAGCAAGTGTAACCCCCACACCAGGCTCATATGCAAACTTGGCTTGATAGTTACCTCTGCAACATGACTCAGCAGTGATGAGGCCACCTTCACAAACGATATACGTCTTGGGTTGTTGGTATGATATGGGGTTCAACCAAACAGGAGAGTTGGAATGTTCCGACTAATGGAACCTTGATTAAGCAAATGCTGTGTAATTACTGCTCATGCACAATAATCAGTCAGCAAGAAATAACAGAACATACAGTGCATAAAATTATTTAAGAAATATATTTATTAATTTCAGCTTTATCAAACAGTTATAAAGAAAAAGAAAAGAAAAATATAAAAGGGCCCATTAGAGTTAAATCATTGTAAATGTGCGCATGACCTTCAGAGCTTTTTTTCTAAAGCCAGGAATAACCATTACACATGGCACTGAATTCTCATCACCTATCACTGGTAGAGCATTCCATCTTGGGCTCCTTCATCTTGCGAAGCACTCCTTGCAATTGTGTCTTCTCGTCAGATCGAATCCTATGCGTGTCTCTCCTGAAATTCTCTTGTTGGCATCTCCCACCAGAAGACCCTGAACCACATCAGTGTCCATCATAAATCTCTCTCCGCCCAGCTGTTTCTAGAACCTACTTCCAATTCCTCCATGCTGAATGGCTATAGCCACATTCCTAAGTTGACAAACATGCCTCCTTATCTTTAGCCAAAACCAAAACATTCTACTGGCAGGATACACAGTCTCTGCAGAAAACTACTAAATGAAATACTCCACAGCATAGCAATAGAAATCTTAACCAGGGCATTACACTCTCCCTCCAGCAAAAATAGCCGTGTCCTTATCAAACCATTGTTAATGAATTTTGTGATTTCAGGATCCTCAATCCATTTGTAAATGGAAGTAACAGATCTCACTATTGGGATAGATGCAACACTCTTTTTCCCTGGTGTATCATATGCCAGCCTATCTGGGGATTTTCTCACTCTCTGAGACCTTCTTATCTCAGAGAGATAAACCTCAGGCTCAGGCACTGCTTGTGACCGTTTCTATTTTCCTGAGGATGTCTCCACATATCCATTACTTGTGCCTTCTATCCAGTACTTGTCCCCCGTTACCTGACTGAGCTCAGCTTCATCCCCAATTACATTGGAGCCCAGCTTCCCCTCACTGTCTAGCATAATCTCTGCCTGTCAACTGCTAGTTCTCCCCACTACATCTGAGTCAGGGTTGGGAGATTCAGGAATCACCTCAATTCTTAGGGAGTTTGCATAAGGAAAAGCACACCACACCCCCATTTCCTCATCCTCAGAGTCCATACATCATTCAGTGGTTGATTCTTTTTCAGGTCTTCCTGTTGATTGTCTTCCTGTTCTCCTCCTTCTGAGCAGAGTTCTACTTTAGGTTCCATGTCAGGCTCTGGGTCAAAACGTACCTCCTACCCTAGGGGTGAAAGGTGAATCTGATGGAGAGTTTTGACAGGGCTATTCCCATCTTCTGACTTCACCTGGAAAACTGACACATTTTGTATCTGACTCTCCACTACATAAGGTATAGACGCCCAGTGGTCAGCCAACTTTTGCTTCCCTGGTAGCCCCAAATTGCTTATTAAATCTCGTCTCCAGGCTTCAGTTGAGTGAACTGAATTTTTGATCATATCTCCTCTAGTTTCCTTAATTTTGCTTGGTTGTAGAAATTGCTGCCAGCTCATAAGCCTGTTGCAGCTCTTTCCTCATGTCAGATATGTCTTCTGTGACAAATTCTTACCACCGGCTCCAAAACAGAGATCAATAGGCAATCTTGCCTCGTACCCAAACATCAAATAGTGTGACAAGTATCTGGTGGCTTCATTTTGATTTCAGTTGTAGCAGTATTCCAAATGCTGACTCCACTTGTTCTTTTTGCTGGTATCCAGGGTTCCAAGTGTGTCTAACAATGTCCAGTTGAACCATTCGTGCTGGGGATCACCCTGAGGGTGATATGTGTGGTCCTCTACATGTTCTGTAGCTCATGTATATGCTGACTCTCAAAATCTCTTCCCTGATCATTATGTGTTCTTCTTGGGAGGCCACAATGAACAAAATACTTCTCTCTTGACACTTTAGTGACTGTGGATGCCCTATGATCATTGGTGGATAAGGCTTGAGCATATCTGCTGTAGTTATCAGTGCTGACCAAGACATTTGCAGCATTGCTGGAATCAGACACTATGGAGAGGAAATCCATACACACTAAATAAGTGGTCCCATACTCTGTAAATAAGATAACGGAGCAATTCTCGTAGGCAGTGTCCTGCTTTGAATACATCCGGTGCATGACTTACAGTACTCTTCAACCTAAGGTTTCATTTGGGACAAACAGAACTGATCTCAGATCAATCTGTAGGTCTTGTCAAACCCCACAAGACCTGAATCATCCGGAAGTGACTTTAGCAAGCTCCTCTGATGCTCCTCAGGTAAAACTAACTGGGAACTGTCTAGAGGAGATGTGACCCTCTGATTGCTCAACTCAAGTTTATCCCATTCTCTCATCAGTAGGGGTATGGTGGGGTGTTACACCTTTTCAGCTTGGGCCATATCCCCTTTGACACAAGATGACCAAGTGGCACCTGTACAAGGGTCGTCTCACTGGGCTGCTGCCAATTCCGCCGGACTCAAGGCAGGCAACTGATTCATATCCCGAGTGGTTAAGTTGCAACATGCTTTTGGAATGGCATGACTTGAAGATCCCAAATGATCCACAGCTCTATTATTCCATAGCTTTGCCTCTGATTTCCCCACTGGCTCATTGCTTTAACGGCAGAGGCAGGAACTTCCTCCCGATCTCCGTTCATTTCCAGCATGTCATGAAAATCTCGGGACAACGCATCTGCATTAATGTTCCGACTCCCCAGCCGATATTTCCAGCTGAAGTTATAAGCAGACAATGCTAGCAACCAACAATGACCTATGGTATTGAACTTCACCAAGGTCAGGATATAAGTCAGTGGATTGATATTAGTTCTCACCTCAAACTTGGCACTATATAGATAGTTAACATTCACCACAGCCCATTTCAATGCCATAATCTTCAATTTGTGCATCAGAGAGTTTTGTTCAGAGGGTGACAGACTCCTGTTGATGAAAGCAACAGGTCACAAGCCTTTGCCCTGGTCCTGATGTAGAACTCCAGCCACATTCTCTCGACTGGCATCAGTTTGCAATACATATTTTCATATTTTACACAGTTTCCAGCAGCTGAAAGGCTTCTTCACACTTTGTGTCCCATCTTTCCCCAAAAGGGTCTTCCGTTGTATTTTCCTTCTCTCTTACTTCTCTGATCAGCTCAACAGATGAGGGAGGAGGACACATCTTATGAGTCATTTGAAGGCTCAAAGCAATCATGTTGTTTGATAGCATGACCTTCACAACTTGCTCTATTCATAACTAATTTATCCCAGCCAGATGAGTGGCCCCTTTATAGCACAAGCGTTGCAGTTTACTCTCTGTTCTGCAAATGCAGGCAGAAGTTTTTCCCCTTTCTCCTGGAATATGTGCCTGGACCTCATCACAAGCTCCACTGGGCTGTCTGTCATGACAAAAATATTTTCTAATGCATGTATATAGTTCACAGATGTGACTAACAGGTTTTCTGCCTTTAGAGACATTTCCACCTGGGCAGCCAGACCTTTTAGACTCTCTACCAGCCTTGGTCTTCTCATGTTACCTGAGCACTGCTACATATCCACTATCTGTGATGTCTGCTCCACCCATTTCTCATATTCTTCCTTCCCATTGACGGTGGGCTTGACTCCAGAGAACATTCTCAACCTACAATGATCCTGATGCTCTGCCATTCCACCTTTGCATTAATCTATCAGTGATGTAATTTCCAAAACTAGCTCAGAATTTCCATCACCCATTGAAGGACCCATTAAAACTTTCGCATCAGACTCCTACCTCTCACTTCACAGAAATGAGAACAACTTGTCTTTAAAGTCTTGACGCTCAGCTACATGCCTCTCTTCTCTAAAGATATGGACTGCCCATGGCCCCGCCTCTACAGGTGCCCCAGTCATACCAGGCAGCACAACTTCAGTCCTGTCACTGGTAGTCGGGACTACCATGACATCCTTAACCTCCGGGTGGTCAAAACACCATTCAAACAGTGCATAAAATTATAAAGGAAGTATATTTCTTAATTTCAGCTTTATCAAACCATTATTAAGAGAAAGAAAAGAAAAAACTAGAAGGGCCCATTACAGTTAAATCAGTCTAAATGTACACATGACCTTTGGAGATTGTTTCTTCCAAAAGCTGGGTATAACCATTACTCACGGCACTGAGTTCTCAACACAAACCCCTGCTAGAACTTTCCATCTTGGGCACCTTCATCTCACAAAGGACTCCTTGCAATCACGTCTTCCCATTGGTTCAAATCCTTTGGGCTTCTCTCCCGATCTTCTTTTCTCCACATCTCCCACCAAAAGACCACAAACCCTGCCAGTGTTCATCACAAGTATCTCACCACCCAGCTCTTTCTTAACTTTCTTCCAATTCCCCCATCTTGATTGGCTGACACCACATTCCTAAGTTGAAAAACATGCCTCCTTATCTTCAGTCAAACATTCTACCAGCAGAATGCGCTGCTTTTAAAGGAAACTACTAAATGAAATACCCTACAGCAGAGCAGTAGAAATTTGAACCGGGGCATTACATTCAGCAAAAATAGCCATGCCTTCATACTTCGAAACTTTTCAAACCATTATTAATAACACAGTATTCAAATGAATTTTGTGTTTTCAGGACCCTAATCCATAAGGCGAAGGCTAGCAATGGCATGTTCAAGCACTACCAAAGTCTGGAACATCTGGAAAGATAGATCTGTGAGCTCTGACACCAAGATACGCCTCCTCAAGAGGCTTGTCTGGCCAGTAGCCCTATATGGCTGTGAAACATGGACTCTAAAAGCAGCTGATGAAAAAAAGTTGACAGCATTTGAGATGTGGACATACAGACAGAACCTCAGGGTATCATACATTGAAAGGAGATCTAACAATTTCATCCTAGAAAAGATTGGCATGAAACCAATACTTCTGGAAACCATTATCCAAAGGAAAATTTGTTATTTTGGACACATCTCAAGAACTGACGACACACTGGAACGCACTGTGCTTGAAGGCAGAGTAGAAGGAAGCCACTCCCAAGGCAGACAGAGGACAACCTGGATCGACAACATCAAGAAGTGGACCAGCCTCGCCGCCAGAGGTGCAAGAGGTTTGACTGCCGACAGGTCGCAGTGGAAGAACGTGGTCGCCAAGGCTCTGGCAGAGTATGACACATGATGATGATGATGAATCCATTTACTCTGTTTTCCCAATACGTCATATGCCAGTCTATCTGGGATTCTCCTGACTCTATGAGATCACCTTATCTCATCTTCAGCTTCTTTAGCCTCAAGCACCCTGTTTTCTTAGGGATGCCTCCCCCAATATATTATTGTACCTTCTGACAACACAGGTCCCCCTTTCACCTGACAGAGCTCAGCTTCACCCCCAGTTAAACTGGAGCCCACCTTCCACTCGGCATTGAGTCTGCCTGTCCACTGCTAGTCCCCCCTCCCTGTGCACTTCATCTGAGCCAGGGTTGGGAAATTAAAGAACCAGGGCATTACACAAAATAAAATGTAGGAGCTGAAAGTTCAAAGTAAATTTATTATCAAAGGACATATATATTACCTTATACAACCATAGTATTAATGTTCTTGCAGGCATCACAATAGACTCAGAGAAAGACCGCATTCAATAGAAAGGACAAATGATCAATGTGCAAAAGACAAAAAAAAAACCTGACCAAATGCAAAATAAACAAACAAATAAATAAATGCAGTAAATAACAAGAACATGAGACAAAGAGTTCATGAAAGTGAGTCCATAGGTTGTGGGAACAGTTCAGTTATGGGGCAAGTAAAGTTATCCCCTCTCATTCAAAAGCCCAATAGTTGAGGGATAATAACTATTCCTGGGCCTGGTGGTGTGGGTCCTAAGGCTCCTCTACCTTCTTCCTGATGACAGCAGTGAGAAGAGAACATATCCTGGATGGAGGGTGTCCTTGATGATGGATGATGCTTTCCCGTGACAACGCTCGATGTAGATGTGCTTAGTAGTGGGGAGGACTTTACCCATGATGGACTAGGCTGTATCCATAACTTTTTGTATGCTTTTCCAAGAAAGGGCATTGGTATTTCCATACCAGGCCATGATGCAACTAGTCAATATACTCTTCAGTACACATTTATAAAGGACTATAAAAGTTCTAGATGCCATGCTGAATCTTTGCAAATATTTAAGGAAGTAGTGGTGCTGTGATTTTCTTTGTAATGGCACTTACATGCTGGATCCAGGATAGGTCCTCCAAAAAGATACCATCAAAGAATTTAAAGATGGTGATGCTCTTCAGCTCTAATTTTCCAATAAGGACTGGCTCATGGACTTCCGGTTTATGCCTGAATTCAATAATTAGCTCCTTGGTCTTGCTGACACTGAGTGAAAGGATGTTGTTGTGGCACCTCTCATCCATATTTTCTATTTCTCTCCAATATGCTGATTCATCACCACCTTTGATTCAGCCCACGACACTGGTACTGTCAGGCAAACTTAACTATGGCATTGGAACTGTTCTTAAACACACAGTCCAAAATACAAAGTGGGCTGTGTTGAGGGAGATTGTCGAGGAGATGTTTTGTTAATCTGAACTAACTAGGGTCTGCAAGGAAGGAAATTGAGGATTCAATTTCATAAGGAGGTATTGAGACCAAGGTCTTGAAGCTTATTGATTAGTTTTGAAGAGAGAATAATATTGAATGCTGAGCTGAGGTCTATGAACAGTATCCTGATATATGCATATTCACTGTCTTGATGTTCCAGTTTTGAGTGAAGAGTAAATGAAATGGCATCTGCTGTTGACCTGTTGTAACTGTAGGCAAATTGGAGCAGATTGAAGTCAGATGGGGGCTTCTGGACTGACTGCAGTTAAGACTGGCTTCATGGCTGTGAACTCAGTTTCATAAACTTTAGTTTTGAATGTTATTTGCTTAATTTTTATTCTTTGCATGATTTGTTCTTTTTTTGCAAGTTGGTTGTTTGAATGTCTTTTTTAATGTGTTCTATTGGATTTCTTTGTTTTGTGGTTGCCTGTAAGAATATGAATCTCAAATTTGTATATAATATACATACTTTGATAATAAATGTACTTTGAACTTCGATGGCATTTGTGCAGAGTTTTCTTCAAGCAAGCCTCCTGACAATGATTGAAAGGTATCGCAGTAGGTTGTTTCTTTTTTGCTGATGGCAGCATTCAATACTTGAAGTGCCTGTTTAGCATCTTCTTTTGTTAGTATGTAAACTGCATTCAGGATCACAGAGAACTCTCTTGGTAAGTAGACTTAATCGTTAAATGTTCTAGGTTAAGGACCAAGAGTACAACAAGACCATTGTATGCAAGCACTACAAAGAATATATGAAACACAGTACCCACCTTCTCTGAATCAGCAGTCAATACCATCCAGTACATTGAAAAGCATTCAGATCTTACCCAAATATCTGGTGTGCCTGGACTGAGCCATGTCCCCGTGAAACAGAGAATGCAGCAATTTCTCATTTCCCTCTGATGCAGCAATCTTCAATCTAGCTTGGAATTCAACCCTCCTCCTCTCTTACAGCTATGGCAATGTACCTTCATCTGCTTAAAGGTACCATACCTACATGCTTGAGAGTTATGTCTGCTGAGTCCTTAAGAAGATCGTGAAATTGTTAATTTATGAAGATGTTTCAAAAGTTCAAAAGATGTGAAAATGCTCGTATTGACAGAAAAATAAATAGAAGGATATTCTATTCCGGGCATCAGAATTTTGTGAGGAGGGATTTCACTCTGGCCAATGCCTGAGAAGAGAGAGGGAGTAGACAGTCGTGGCAGCATAATAGTGCTTTGACCAGTGACCAATCCGGACCCTGGAGTTCACTCAGGTCCACTGCCTGAGTAGAAAAAGGGAACAGCGGGTCACAGCAGCGTAATAGAGCTTTGACCAGCAACCAATCCTGACATCGGAAATTTGAAAAGAAGGGATTTCGCTCAGGTCCACTCCCCAAGTAGAAAAAGGGAGCGGTGGGTCAAGGCAGCACAATTGAGCTTTGAACAGTGACCAGTCCACTTTTGAGATTGATTAGCAAGAGCAAATTAAAGGAAGGCAAGGCTGTCTTCTGAATGGACAGTGGTGATCTCGAGGCTTCAGCTCTTTGAGGTTTCAGCGAAGAGATGCTTCAGTCAGAGAAAACAAAAACAAAAGAAAAGCTCCAGGCTAGGTTTTTTTTCTTCCTTTCTTTATATCTGCTCAGCTAGGACAGTAGAGATGCCAGGTAGGATAGTGGATTGTTCCTCTTGTGGGATGTGGGAAGGCAGGGAGACCTCCAGTGTCCATGACAACTACAGCTGCAAGAAGTGCGTCCATCTGTAGCTTTTAACAATCCATATTAAGGAGTTGAAGTTGGAAATGGATGAGCTCTGGATCATTTGGGAGGCTGAGGTGGTGATAGATCGGATATATAGAGAGGTAAACACAAAGTACACTGCAGATGCTGTGGTCAAATCAACACGTACAAACAAGCTGGATGAACTCAGCAGGTCGGGCATCATCCGTCGAAAGAAGCAGTCAATGTTTTGGGTCGAGGCCCTTCGTCAGGACTGGAGTTCATCTTCCAACGGACGCTGCCCAACCTGCTGAGTTCATCCAGCTTGTGTTTACGTCTTTATATAGAGAGGTAGTTGCACCCAAAGTGCAGCTTCGGGAAATTGGGTGACAGTCAGGAAGGGTAGGGGTTAAAGAGCCAGTGCAGAGTACTCCTGTTGCCATCTCCCTCAACAACAGGCATATCACTTTGGATACTGTAATTGGGGGTGGGATGTTGACTTAACAGAGGAAAGTCACAGTGGCCGAGTCTCTGGCACTGAGTCTGGCTCTATGACTCCGAAGTGAAGTAGAGTGAAGAGGTATGCTGTGGTGACAGGGGATTCATTAGGTAGGGGAACAGATAGGATGTTCTGTGGATGAAACCAAGATTCCTGGATGGCATATTGTCTCTCGGGCGCCAGGGCCCAGGATATCTTGGATCGAGTCCTTAGCATCTCAAGTGGGACGGTGAACAGCCAAAGGTCGTGGTCCATGTAGATAGAAATGGCATGGGTAGGATGAGTAATGAGGTTCTGCATAGGGAGTTCAGGGAGTTAGGCACTAAGTTAAAGGGCAGGACCTCCAGGGTTGTGATCTCAGGATTGCTACCTGTGCCACGTGCTAGTTAGGCCAGAACTAGGAAGATTATACAATTTAATACATAGCTCAGGAATTGGTGTAGGACGGAGGGTTTCAGATTTTTTTAAATCATTGGGCTCTCTTCCAGGGAATGTGAGAACTGTACAGAAGGGATGATATGCACCTGAACTTGAGAGGAACTAATATTCTTGTGGGAAGTTTGTTAATGCTGCACAGTGGGGTTTAAAATAGAGTTGCAGGGTATGGGAAACAGAGTATCAGAACAGTTACTGGAGAGGTTGTGAAGGCAGGTTTTGGTAAGACCTCAGACAAAGTCAGGAATCAAAAGATTGAGCATGGTATGACTAATGTCCTGAGCTGCGTATATCTCTATGTAAGAAGTACTGTAGGAAAGGAGGATGAGCTCAGGGCATGGACCAACACAGGGAATTATGATGTTGTTGCCATTAGTGACTCTTGCTTGCAGGAGGGGGAAGGACTGCCAGCTCAATATTCTGGCATTCTGTTGTTTTAGATGTGACAGAGTGAGAGGGGTGGCATTACTGATCGGGGAAAATGTCATGGTGGTGCTCCATCAAGACACACTGAAGAACTCGACTAATGAGGTGTTATGGGTGAAGCTGAAAAATAAGAAAGATATGACCACCTGAACAGGATATATTACAGACCACCCAGCAGTCCTAGGGACTTAGAGGAACAAATTTGTAAAGAGATTGCAGACTGTTGCAAGAAACATACTGTTGATATTGCAAGTGATTTTAACTTTCCACATATTGACTGGGAATCCCATATGGTAAAAGGACTAGATAAGATAGAGTTTGTCAGATGAGTTCAGGACAGTTTTCTTCAACAGGACGTAGAAGTCCCAATGAGAGAGCACGTGATGTTGGATCTCTATCAGGGAATGAGACAGGCCAAGTGACAGAAGTTTGTGCAGGGGAACACTTTGCATCCAGTGACCACAATGCCATGAACTTCAAAGTAAATGTTCAAAAAGAAAGGTCTGCTCTGCGGGTTGAGATTCTAAATTGGAGAAAGGTCAAATTTGATATGATCTGGCAAGTGTGGATTGGGGCACGCTGCTTTATGGCAAAGGTGTACTTGGAAAGGGGGAGGCCTTCAAAAATGAAGTTTTGACCTTACAAAGCTTGTATATGTCTGTCAGAATAAAAGGTAAAGATTACAAATGTAGGGATCCTTGCTTTTCAAGAAATTAGAGGCCCTGGTTAAGAGAAAAATGGAGACCTGGCAGGTATAGGCCAATACAAACAAATAAGGTTCTTATGGAGTACAAGAAATGCAGGAGAACACAAGGAAGGAATCAAGAAAGCAAGAAGAAGGCATGACGTTGCCTTAGCAGAAAAAGTGAAGAAGAATCCTAAGGATTTCTACAGGTATATTAGAGAAAAAGGATTACTAGGGACAAAATTAGTCCTCTGGATGATCAGAATGTGGATCTTGAATCAACCTGCACAACCTTAATCAATACCTCAGTATAGCAACACCATGACCACTTTAAATGTTCTGCGCTGCAATGGACAATGGACAATAATAGATGTTTATGGCAATATTAACACTTGGAACTGTTCAAGAAAAACATGGCTACTCTTCCACCTCAAGCACCAGTTTCTGCTCTACCCCCATGGCCCTTGAAACCCCACCCCTGATATCCAAATATCAGAAAGCTATTGATCTCTATGTTGAATGCAATTCTCCACTGCCCAGTCCACCATGTTGGTCTACTCATCACAGATTGGAGCAGCAACACCTCATATTCTGTTCCGATAGCCTCAAGCCTAATGACATGAACATTGATTTCTTCAGCTCTGGTAACTTTCTCTTTTTCCATTCCTATTCTGGCTCCCTTTTTACCCTTTCCCTTCTCTTCACTTGCCTATCACCCCGATCTGGAATCCCTCCTTTCCTTTCTTTCTTGGTCCTCTCTTCTTTCCAATCAGATTCCTTCTTCTTCACCTCTTTTACTTTTCCACCTATCTGCTCCTAGCTTCTCAATTCATTTCATTTTATCATACCCCCCCTTACCCACCTGCCTTCCACCTCATCTGTACTCATCTATTTCCTACCAGCTTCCTCTCTCTTCACCTTCTTATTCTTGTTTCTTCCAGCTTCCTTTCCAGCCCCGATGAAAGGTGTCAGCCCAAAATGTCGACTCTTTACTCCTTTCCAGAGATGTTGCCTCACCTGCTGAGTTCCTGCAGCATTTTATGTGTGTTACTCTGGATTTCATCATCTGCAGAATCTGAGGGGTATGGTATAACTCCGGTGTTTCCCTGGACTTGGGAAAAGAAGATTGAAAAGGTGAGAGAAGTACACATGTATTTATCAACAATATTAACATAGGAAAGACCACCTAACATGAAGGAGGAAGACCAGAGACCATCAGTGATGTAGCCAGAGTCGTAAGATATGCAAAACAAAATAAATATACAACTGAATTATATAATGAAATATGTGAATGCTTTACTAATCACTGTCTGCTGAAGAATTGGAACTGAGTTTTGAGGAATGTTATTCTACCCCATCCGTGACACCTACTGTGTTTTTATGTTAATGTAGCTAATTAGTTAAAACAAAATAAAGCTCTGGCTGATTTCACCTCTAATTATCCTGGAGCAAATGGACATACATAAAAGCCTATGCAGTTCAAACTTTTCCTCTATAAACAGCTCCAACCTATACAGCAGATTTACAAAGCAATAAAAAACAAAATTGAAACAAAATGAAACATGAGATCAACTCCAGGATGGTATTGAAAACACAGCTGCATCTCTAAAAGAGCTGCTGCCTCGCAGTGCCAGAGACTGGGGTTCGATCAAGACCCCGGCGCCCTCTGCAAAATTTGTGCATTCTCCCTTTGTGAGGATTTCCTCCGGGTTCCTCCCACATCACAATGAGGTACAGGTTGATATGTCAATTTGCCACTGTTAATTGCATCAAGGCTGAAATTGTAGAATCTGGGCAGAAGTTGAGGAGAATCTGGAAAGAATAAATAAAAATGAAATTAATGTAGCATTAATTAATGCGCAAGTGCATGGACGTCAGCCAATTAGAACAGCGATAAGAGTTTAAAGGAAGCAGTTTTATAGAACAGGTTTCTGGGGAGCGGGCGATAGAGTAGGAAGGCTTTGGCTCAATAGGACTTCGGCAATAATGGGTCAAGGCGAGGTAGGTTGCCTGTGTAGGATACAGACAGGAAGTATGTGTGTGAGGCCAGTGTTCTGTGCCTGGTGTCAGATGTGGAAAGTCCTGGAGACTCACATCTGCGCCAGGTGCATTGAGCTGCAGCTCCTTAGGGACCGGGTTAGGGAAATGGAGATGCAGCTTGATGACTTTCTTCTGGTCAGGGAGAGTGAGGAGATGATAGAGAGGAGTTATAGGCAGGTAGTCACACCAGAGCCTCGGGAGTCAGATAAGTTGGTAACAGTCAGGAAAGGGAAGGGCAAGAGTCAGAAGCCAGAGAGTTACCCTGTGGCTGACCCCTTAACAATAAGTACTTCTGCTTGTGTATTGTTGGGGGGGGGTATGGCCTACCTGGGGGAAGCAACAGTGGCCACCCCCCTGGCACAGAGTCTGGCCCTGGGGCTCAGAAGGGTAAAGAAAGAAAGAGGATGGCAGCAGTGAAAGGGGTCTCTACAGTTCGGGGGTCAGTCAGATGATTCAGTGGATGCAGGAAAGAAACATGATGGTAGTTTGCCTCCCAGTTGCCAGGGTCCGGGATGTTTCTGATTGCATCCATGATATCCTGAACTGGGAAGGGGAACAGTCAGAGGTCGTGGTACATATTGGTACCAATGACATAGGTAGGAAAAGGGAAGAGGTTCTGAAAACAGACTACAGGGAGTTAGAAAGGAAGTTGAGAAGCAGGACCACAATGGTAGTAATCTAGGGATTACTGCCTATGCCATGTGACAGTGAGTATAGGAATAGAGTGAGGTGGAGGATAAATGTGTGGCTGATGGATTGGAACAGGGGGTAGAGATTCAGATTTCTGTATCATTGGGACCTCTTTTGGGGCAGGTGTGACCTGTACAAAAAAGACAGGTTGCACTTGAATCCCAGGGGGACCAATATCCTGGCAGGGAGGTTTGCAAAGGCTATTGGCGAGAGTTTAAACTAGAATTGCTGAGGGGTGGGAACAGAACAGAAGAGATGGAGGAAGAGGCCATTGGCTCACAAATAGAGAAAACATGGAGACAATACGAGAGAGAGGTTAGGCAGATGATAGAGAAGGGACACGCTCAGACTGATGGTTTGAGATGTGTCTATTTTAAAGCAAAGAGTATTATGAACAAAGTAGATGAGCTTAGAGTGTCAATCAGAACTTGGAGCTATGATGTTGTGGTCGTTACAGAGACTTGGATGGCTCAGGAGCAGGAATGGTTACTTTAAGTGCCAGGCTTTAGATGTTTCAGAAAGGACAGGAAGGGAGGCAAAAGAGGTGGGGACATGGCACTGTTGATCAGAGATAGTGTCACGGCTGCAGAAAGGAGGAAGTCATGGAGGATTATCCAGTGAGTCTCTGTAGGTGGAAAATAGGAACAGGAAGGGGTCAATAACTCTACTGGAAGTTTTTTATAGACCACCCAATGGTAACAGGGACATTGAGGAGCAGATACGGAGACAGATTCTGGAAAGGAGTAATAATAACAGGGTTGATGTGGTGGGAGATTTTAATTTCCCAAATATCAATTGGCATCTCCCTAGAGCGAGGGGTTTAGATGGGGTAAAGTTTGTTAGGTGTGTTCAGGAAGGTTTCTTGACACAAAATGTAGATAAGCCTATAAGAGGAGAGACTGTACTTGATCTGGTATTGGGAAATGAACTTTGTCAGGTGTTAGATCTGTCAGTGGGAGAGCATTTTGGAAATTGTGATCACAATTCTATCTCCTTTACCATAGGATTGGCAAGGGATAGGAACAGATAAGTTAGGAAAGCGTTTAATTGGAATAAAGGGAAACATGAGGCTATCAGGTAGGAACTTGGAAACAGATATTCTCAGGGAAATGCATGGAAGAAATATGGCAAATGTTCAGGGGATATTTGCAGGGAGTTCTGCATAGGTACACTCCAATGAAACAGAGAAAAGATGGTGGGGTACAGGAACCCTGGTGTACAAAGGCAGTTGTAAATCTAGTCAAGAAGAAAAGCAGAACTGATAAGAGGTTCAAAAAACCAGGAAATGATCGAGATCTAGAAGATTATAAGGCTAGCATGAAGGAGCTTAAGAATGAAATTAGGAGAGACAGATGGGGCCATGAGAAGGCATGGGCAGATAGGATTAAGGAAAACCCCAAGGCATTCTACAAGTATGTGAAGAGCAAGAGGATAAGATGTGACAGAATAGGATCAATCAAGTATGACAGTAGAGAAGTGTGCATGGAACCAGAGGAGATAGCAGAAGTACTTAATGAATATTTTGTTTTAGTATTCACTACAGAAAAGGATCTTGGCAATTGTAGGGACGACTTGCAGTGGACTGAAAAGCTTGAGCATGTAGATATTAAGGAAGAGGATGTGCTGGAGCTTTTGGAGAGCATCAAGTTGGATAAGTCACCAGGACCGGACGAGATGTACCCCAGGCTACTGTGGGAGGCGAGGGAGGAGATTACTGAGCCTCTTGCAATGATCTTTGCATCATCAATGGGGAAAGGAGAGGTTCCGGAGGATTGGAAGTTTGCGGATGTTGTTCTCTTATTCAAGAAGGGGAGTAGAGATAACCCAGGAAATTATAAACCAGTTAGTCTTACTTCAGTGGTTGGTAAGTTGACGGAGAAGATCCTGAGAGGCAGGATTTATGAACATTTGGAGAGGCATAATATGATTAGGAATAGTCAGCATGGCTTTGTCACAGGCAGGTCATGCTTTACGAGCCTGATTGAGTTTTTTGAGGATGTGATTAAACACATTGAGGAAGGTAGAGCAGTAGAGTATTGAGAGTATTGTAGAGTATATGGATTTCAGCAGGGCTTATTGAGAGAGTAAGGAGGCATGGGACCCAAGGGAACATTGCTTTGTGGATCTAGAACTGGCTTGCCCACAGAAGGTTGTAGACAGGTCATAAACGGGTCATATTCTGCATGGAGGTCGGTGACCAGTGGAGTGCCTCAGGGATCTGTTCTGGGAGCCTTACTCTTCATGATTTTTATAAATGACTTAGACAAGGAAGTGAAGGAATGGGTTAGTAAATTTGCTGATAACACGAAGGATGGTGGTGTTGTGGATAGTGTGGAGGGCTGTCAGAAGTTACAGGGGGACATTGATAGGATGCAAACATGGGGTGAAAAGTGGCAGATGGAATTCAACCCAGATAAGTGTTATATTATAGTAGGTCAAATATCATGGCAGAATATAGCATTAACGGTAAGACTCTTGGAAGTGTGGATGATCAGAGGGATCTTGGGGTCTGAGTCCATAGGATACTCAAAGCTGCTGTGCAGGTTTACTCTATGGTTAAGAAGGCGTATGGTGTATTGGCCTTCATCAATTGTGGGATTGAGTTTAAGAGCTAAGAGGTAATGTTGCAGCTGTATAGGACCCTGGGCAGACCCCACTTGGAGAACTGTGCTCAGTTCTGGTCGCCTCACTACAGGAAGGATGTAGAAACCATAGAAAGGGTGCAGAAGGGATTTACAAGGATGTTGCCTGGATTGGGGAGCATGCCTTATGAGAATAGGTTGAGTGAACTCAGCCTTTTCTCCTTGGAGCAACAGAGGATGAGAGGTGGCCTGATAGAGGTGTATAAGATGATAGAAGCATTGATTATGTCGATTGACAGAGGTTTTTTTCCCAGGGCTGAAATGGCTAGCACAAATGGGCACAGTTTTAAGGTGCTTGGAACTAGGTACAGAGGAGATGTCAGGGGTAAGTTTTTTATGCGGAGAGTGGTGAGTACGTGGAATGGGCTGCCGGCGACCGTGGTGGAGACGGATATGATCGGTTCTCTTAAAAGACTCCTGGATAGGTACATATATGGAGCTTAGAAAAATAGAGGGCTATGGTTAACACGAGGAAATCTGCAGAAGCTGGAAATTCAAACAACACACACAAAATGCTGGTGGAGCACAGCAGACCAGGCAGCATCTATAAGGAGAAGCACTGTCAACGTTTCGGGCCGAGACCCTTCGTCAGGACTAACTGAAAGGAAAGATAGTAAGACCAAATCTTTCTTTTCAGTTAGTCCTGATGAAGGGTCTCGGCCCGAAACGTCGACAGTGCCTCTCCTTATAGATGCTGCCTGGCCTGCTGTGTTCCACCAACATTTTGTGTGGGCTATGGTTAAGCCTAGGTAATTTCTAAAGTAAGTACATGTTTGGCATAGCATTGTGGGTTGAAGGTCCTGTATTGTGCTGTAGATTGTCAATGTTTCTCTGTTTCTATGGTGTTGAGTATAAGGTGCCAGTAAATGGGAGCATTTCTTTGATTCTGATCCTGACGTAGAGAGGTGTGTAGAGATTCCTGTGTGTGGTTTTGCTGACCGGAATTATTCATCAGGTTACCCTTCATGTCTTTGACACAATTGTTTAACAATCCCAGTTAACCAGCGTTATTCCTTGGATAAAGAGGCTGAACCCTGTGGACAATTTCTATCAATTTGCAACAATAGTATATCACAGTACTGAATACATCCAGGAACTTAGTTCATATCACAAAGTAACTCAGACATTGAC
The DNA here is from genome assembly GCF_048418815.1 of Hemitrygon akajei. Classification (NCBI taxonomy): domain Eukaryota; kingdom Metazoa; phylum Chordata; class Chondrichthyes; order Myliobatiformes; family Dasyatidae; genus Hemitrygon; species Hemitrygon akajei. The sequence goes on from NC_133135.1 coordinate 83,593,051, forward strand.
CCCCCCCCCACCCCCCCCACATGAATAATCTGTTCTTGCCACAAAGAAACTTCCAGAAATTTCAGAATGAATAGTCCTTTTCTCTCAAATTGGCAAAAGCATGTCTGGTATCTGCGCATCAGGGTTAGGATTTAGCCAGTGTGGTGAACTAGATATACCTGTCTGACTGCTCCTGTGGCTCCTCCCACAGACCCTGCTGACTGCCCCTGTGGCTCCTCCCACAGACCCCTGTATAAAGGCGACTGTGGCCTGCTGCTCTCCCTCATTTTCCCAGGATGTAGTGTTGTTCTTCAGTCAATAAAAGCCGATATCTCACTTCCTAAGTCTCAGCGTGAGTTATTGATGGTGCATCAATTTTATTGACTGAAAGTTACAACATGGAAACCGTTTTACGCCCAGAACGCCTGAACTTGGACCCCCAAGACCCTGGAGCAGCTCTTGCCTTTGAACACTGGCTGGTGTGCTTCCAATCGTACTTAGAGGAGATTCGTGCCACCGACTCGGCTGTTCGGCTCAGACTTCTCCTCTCGAGGGTCGCCCCAAAAGTTTATTCGTTCATCAGGGACATATCCACCTACGAGGAGGCGCTTGCCGCCCTCAAAAGACAGTACCTGCGGCCAGTAAATCCAGTTTATGCACGGCACCGCTTGGCAACACGAAAACAGCGGCCTACGGAGTCGACTGCTGAATTTCTCCGAGATCTACAGGCACTCGCGCGGACTTGTGACTGCCAAGCGCTCACAGCGGAACAGCATATGGAACTCTTGGTCCGAGACGCTTTTGTGACTGGGGTCCGGTCAGTGTGTATACGCCAGCGACTGCTGGAAAAAGCTGATCTTACCTTACGCTCCGCGATAGAGACGGCCGATACGATAGAGGCTGCGCAGCTGTACGCCGAAGAGGTCCGGCCGCGTGATTCCCCGGTTCCGAGCGAATTCGCCAACGCCGCTGCCAGTCGCGGTATCTCGAACCCCTCGAATTCGCCAGGTATAAAACTCTGTTACTTTTGTGGGCTTCCGAAACATCCCAGAAACAGCTGCCCGGCACGCGAAGCGACTTGTTCCAGCTGTGGGAAGAAGGGCCATTTCGCCAAGGTATGTAAGTCTAAACCGCGCCCGGGGTCGAGCAGCGCTGCGTCTGAGACCTGGGGGCCGCCATTTTGCATGACCGGATGTGGACAACCATCTTTGCCGGCGTCACCAGGCCCCGCCCCCGACACGCCCCGTTCAACGCTGGCTTCCGTGACCCTCGACCAAAGCGCCCCACACCAGCTCGCAAGGTCAATGATGGACATCCTGGTGGAGGGGCACAGGACTAGCTGCCTGTTTGACACGGGCAGCACTGAGAGTTTTATTGACCCGGCCACAGTGAAACGCTGTGGACTCGTGACACGGCCGGTACGTCAGAAGATCACCTTGGCTTCTGGGTCACATTCCACGGACATCCGGGTGGGTTGTGTAGCGACATTGGTGGTGCAGGGCACAGAATATCGGAACTTTGCGCTACTGGTCATGCCTCGACTGTGCGCACCTGTGCTATTGGGCCTGGACTTCCAGAGCCATCTCGAAAGTGTGACTATGGCATATGACGGGCCCCTCCCACCACTCACTGTCAGGAATCCTCAGTTTGGTGGGACTTCACCATATACTCCGTTACCACACACACATACACACCGAACCACACATCCCGCCCAGCACCATGCCGATAGCTGTGCTGCTGACACTATTTGCAACCTCTCCACCCTCAAGATCCCTCCCCCATCGCTGTTCACCAACCTGACCCCCGACTGTAAACCTGTGGCAACTAAAAGTAGGAGGTACAGTGCGGGGGACAGGGCCTTTATTCATTCAGAGGTGCAGCGGCTGCTCAGGGAGGGGATCATTGAGCCGAGCACAAGCCCATGGCGGTCCCAGGTGGTCGTTGTTCGGACTGGGCAGAAAAATAGGATGGTTGTGGACTACAGCCAGACCATCAATAGATTCACGCAGCTTGACGCGTACCCCCTACCCCGCATCGCGGATATGGTCAACCAGATAGCTCAGTACAAGGTGTACTCGACAATTGATCTGAAATCCGCTTATCACCAGCTCCCCATCCGCCCAGAGGACCGCCCCTACACCGCCTTCGAGGCGGGTGGCAGGCTCTATCACTTTCTGCGCGTCCCATTTGGTGTCACAAATGGGGTCTCAGTCTTCCAGAGGGAGATGGACCGGATGGTGGACCAGTACAAACTGACGGCCACATTTCCCTATCTAGATAACATCACCATCTGTGGTCGCGACTGGTCGGATCATGACGCCAACCTCCAACGCTTTTTCCAAGTGGCCGATGCTTTGAACCTCACTTATAACAAGGACAAGTGTGTGTTCAGAACCACACGACTCGCTATCCTTGGGTATGTCGTGGAGAACGGGGTCATTGGCCCTGACCCCGACCGTATGCGCCCCCTGTTAGAACTCCCTCTTCCCACTACTCTCAAGGCCCTCCGGCGGTGCCTGGGTTTTTTTTCCTATTACGCCCAATGGGTTCCCCATTACGCAGACAAGGCCCGCCCCCTGGTCAAGTCTACCACCTTTCCCCTCTCTGCCGAGGCCCGCGCGGCCTTCAGCTGCATTAAAGGGGACATTGCCAAAGCAACGATGCATGCGGTAGACGAGACCATTCCCTTCCAAGTAGAGAGTGACGCCTCTGACGTCGCGCTGGCTGCTACCCTCAATCAGGAAGGCAGGCCAGTGGCGTTTTTTTCTCGTACCCTTCAAGGCTCTGAACTTCGGCACTCCACGGTGGAGAAAGAAGCCCAAGCCATAGTGGAAGCTATTCGGCACTGGAGGCACTATCTCGCCGGCAGAAGGTTCACCTTGCTGACCGACCAGCGCTCGGTTGCGTTCATGTTCAGCAACCAACAGCGGGGCAAAATCAAAAATGATAAAATTTTGCGATGGAGAATAGAACTCTCCACCTACAATTACGATAACCTGTACCGGCCTGGCAGGCTCAATGAACCCTCTGATGCCCTATCCCGGGGACCGTGTGCTAGTGCCCAGCTCGACCAGCTGTATGCCCTTCATGCCCAACTTTGCCACCCGGGGGTCACCCGGTTTTATCATTTCGTTAAAGCCCGGAACCTGCCGTACTCCCTGGAGGACATCAGGACGATGACCAGGGACTGCCAGATCTGCGCTGAGTGCAAACCGCACTTCTACCGTCCTGACACTGCGCAGCTTGTCAAGGCCACCCGCCCTTTTGAGCGACTGAGTATTGACTTTAAGGGCCCCCTTCCCTCCACCGACCGCAATGTCTACTTTCTCAGTATTATTGACGAGTACTCGCGATTCCCCTTTGCCGTTCCCTGCCCCGACACTACTACCACGTCGGTCATAAAAGTCCTGCGCCAGCTCTTCACTCTGTTCGGATATCCCTGCTATGTCCACAGTGATAGAGGGTCCTCCTTTATGAGTGACGAGTTGCGCCGGTTCCTGCTTGCTAGGGGCATTGCTACTAGTCGCACCACGAGTTATAATCCCCGGGGGAATGGCCAGGTGGAGAGGGAGAATGCCACAGTGTGGAAGGCCATACTTTTAGCCCTTAAGTCAAAAGGGTTGCCGGTCTCCCGATGGCAGGAGGTCCTCCCTGAGGCACTCCACTCTATCCGCTCCCTGTTGTGTACGTCCACTAATGCCACCCCTCACGAACGCTTATTCTCTTTTCCCAGGAAGTCTGTCACTGGGACCACCCTGCCAGTTTGGCTGACGTCCCCGGGGCCAGTGCTGCTACGTAAACATGCGAGGAGTAATAAGTACTCACCGCTGGTCGAGAAGGTTCACCTCCTGCATGCTAATCCCCAGTATGCCTACGTGGTCTTGCCTGATGGGCGGGAGGACACGGTCTCTGTCCGCGACCTTGCGCCCGCCGGAGCAGCAGACCACTACCCCGAGCATTCCACGGTAACTATGCACCCTGTACCCGAGGTGACTCCGCACGCACCGTGCCCCACACAGACTCCTCACGACGCTCATGTACCGGGTATCCCGTACGCGTCTATTCCAGGGACCTCGCTCACACGCGAGGGATCCCTGACACCTCCTGTTGGGACAGAACCAACCCACTCTCCGCCTCCGGAGCAAACACCACCTCCGGCACCTGTGCCGTCATCACCTCCGGCTCCTGTGCAATTGCAGCCGGAGCTACGTAGATCGCAGCGAACGATTCGACCACCTGATAGACTTAACCTGTAAATATGCTTGGGGATTTTTTTTTAAACAAAGGGGGGGGGGGTGAATGTGGTGAACTAGATATACCTGTCTGACTGCTCCTGTGGCTCCTCCCACAGACCCTGCTGACTGCCCCTGTGGCTCCTCCCACAGACCCCTGTATAAAGGCGACTGTGGCCTGCTGCTCTCCCTCATTTTCCCAGGATGTAGTGTTGTTCTTCAGTCAATAAAAGCCGATATCTCACTTCCTAAGTCTCAGCGTGAGTTATTGATGGTGCATCAGCCAGCTTTCCAGTTATCACTGATACTAAGAACAATAAGTCCTTCCCAACTGTCTGGATTACCATTGTATAGAAAAGCTCTGTAGTAAAATGCACTCCATTGAAATGTACCACACCCACTTGAGAAACCTGATCTGCCACTGTTTTCAGTGAGGGCAGTGCTGTAAAACCACACTACTTTTCTTCCTCATCCCACCCCAAAACATCCTTTGGATCTTTGAGAGACATGACGTGGCAAAGATCTGTGAGTGAAGAGCTGGATTTCCCCTCGCTCTGCCAACTACCTGCAGTGCATGCATCAATGCTCTGTACCTGCTCACTGCAGCTTGGAAGTTAGTGCATGCAGGCAGTACAGTTGTATCCAACCTATCGCTCCACCTCTGGACTCACCATTGGGTCCAAGAATATTCCAAAAGCTGCCCAACTGATGATGGTGGGCATTTGTCAGAGTGCACTTTGTATCTGGCCCCTCGTATGCTTTACACCAATAATATCTGGCATATCCAGCACAGCTCCACATTTGCACGGGGCTGGTGGCCCTTATTATATCACATGACATCAGATCAGTTTTTGACTTATTTTTCTTTATTAGGGTGGTCTTAAGTAAATGTAACCAACGGTAATTCTTCAGCTGAGTTTGTGTTTAATGGTTTGCTCATATTCTGCAGAATTTTATTTATCAAATGGCGGTGGACAAATAACTGCTAGGGACGTTCTAATAATATCCTTATCTTCCATTGTTGTAAGTGTTAAGGCTGAAGCATTTGCAACCAGAAATACCAAGTGGATGATCAATCTTAACTTCCTGCCAGGATTGCTCACATCACAGAAGCCAGTCTCCAGCCAGTTCAATTTACTCACTGTGATATAACAGTTGAGAAGACTGTAAAAGCTATAGACTAGAGAACATCCTGATTGCAATACTAAAAATTTGCTCTGCAGAAATAATCATGCTTCAAACCAAGCTGTTGCAGTGCAGTTACAACTCTGGAATCTACCTGACATTGCAAAAAAAAAAATAGCCTCAGAACATCTTATCATCTGATTCACAAAAGCCAGACCAAATTTCATCTAGCTAGCCTGTCTACTGTCAGTATTCAGCTGAATGATAGAAGATCTCTCAATAACCTATCCATTTAAACCAGTTTGAGCTTTGCCAGGCTCAATCAGCTCCAGATCTCACAAGTGTTTTGTTGTGAACATGGACTAAAGAGATGAATTCTAGAGGTGAGATGAGAGTGCTTGCCTTGATGTCAAGGCAACATTTGATCAAGTGTGGCATTATGGAGCACTGGTAAAGCTAAACTCAATGTGCAGTAAGGAGAAAGTACTCCAACGGATGGAAAGATGGCTGCAGTGGTTGAGAACAATCATCACTTCTGGAATTCCTCGGGGCAATGCCCTGAACTCAAACATCTTCAATTGCTTTATCAATTATCTTCCTTCCATCATGAGGTCAGAGTAAACAATGCATGTAAACAAGCTATTCCAGTAAAGTTACAATACTGGAATCCACCCAACAATGTGAAAAATTGTCCGGTTACATACATCCTGTTCGCAAAAAAATAAACAGGAGAAATCCAATATGGCTAATTATTACCTGTCAGTGGGGATGTTTGCTGAAGAATGCATGTTGTTTAATTACATTCATAATTTCTGAGCCAGTGAAGCATGTCTGAATGCAGGAGCTAGGCAACATTCAGGGATATGGCAATAAATAGCAAGCAACAATGATGAGCACAAAATACCAGTCAATGTCTGTCGCTAATGTGAGAGACTCTAACCACCTCCCCCTGACCTCAGTAGCTCCACCACCACCGACTGCTCTAATGACAACATCTAGTCGGAGCATTGTGTATTTAATCTTCCAGCAATATTTGAGTAATACTGTAAACATATTGTTTGATTAAGCATTCTTGTTTGTTTAAATAATTAGTTACAGGTTGTATGTAAAAGAACATGAATGGCATACGTCATTATGCCACCACATCCCAGAATGAAACTAAGACACACTTTTTCCGGCTCTGATTTCTTACAATTAGTTTTATGTTTTGGAGTTACAACAAGGCAGCAAGGAGGTTTCCAAATTAACCCAAGCTGACTGCCTACCTGTTACAGTGCAGTGAGATGTCCTACTTTAAAAAGAAAGGCAGAAAATGATAAATTCAAGGTTCATAAACAGTTGAGTACCAGCTGAAAATAATCATAAATAATAAGCTGATATTGCTGGCAATGTCAGAAAGATAGATGTGCACAATTGCACAAGGAATAACTGGAATATATAGGCTGTGTGATTTGAGCAGCATTTTGAAGCAAATGAAATAGCCAATGAAAAACAAGTGCCAGTTTTGCTGAGTGTATTGGCTTAAAGGCATACAGCTTGCTTTGAGATTTAACTGCTACAAAGAAACCAGCTAAAATGAGCTTTGCTGATACTGTGAAAGTAATGAGGGACTATTTAGAATCAAAACCATTGTTGATTGCAGAACACTTTAGGTTTCATAAGCGGAATCAAAAGGATGGGGAGCCCATTTCAGCTTACATGGCGGAATTGAAGAAATTGTCCGAGCATTGTCAGTTCAGTGATGGGCTTAATGATACGCCGAGAGTCTGTTTAGTTTGTGAAATCTTACAAGAAAGTGATTAAAAATGGCTCCTAAATGAAGCACAACTCACATTTGAAAGAGCAGTTGAAAGTGCTGTATCAATAGAAACTGCAGACAGAATGCAATTGAACTGCAGTCAGGAATGGAAGTCAGCATGAACCAGAGTCAACTGGAAGCACATTAAGAAAGAAACTGGATGATACCACAACAGTGCTCAAGGATGGCATTGAGAAGCAAACATATCAAGGGGAAGATAGTGTTAAATGAAAATGCCACACCTAAGTTTTACAAAGCCTATCCACTTCCTTATACCATCCATGATAAAGCTGCCAGTGAGCTAGATCACATGGAGACTGGAGGAATTCTTCCAAGCTTGGTTGGGCCCCTTGGGCAATGTCAGTGGTCCCAGTAGCCAAGAAGGATAGGTCTATTAAGATGTGCATTGATTTTAAGGTCACCACCCACCCACTACTGAAAGCAGATCAAAACCTGCTGCCCAAGATGGAGGATATATTTGCAAACTGGAGGGGAGCACTTCTGCAAAGTGAACTTAGCTGAAGCCAAGCTGCAGATGGAGATGGAAGAAGGATCTTAAGTATTTCTCACCATAAACACTCACAAAGCGATTTATCAGTATAGTAAGTTTATTTCTGGAGTGGCATCAGCACCTGCACTCTGGCAGAAAGCTATGGAGCAGATGCTGAAAGACTGCCCAGGCATTCAGAGTTACCCTGATGACATCATTGTTACTGGGAAAGATGACAAGGAACAGCTCCAAAATATCAAGACAGTGTTAAAAAGATTAGAAGATTATAGGCACAGAGCACAACGCAACAAGTGTGAATTCTTCAAACCAAGCATCCTGTCATCACAGTATTACGCACAAGAATTAAACAGGTGTTCTGAGAAAAAACAAGCAGTGATGAATGCCTGAAGGCCAAAAGACGTGTCACAGATGCAGTCATTTTTAAGATTTGTCAATGACTTTAACAGGTTTCTGCCAAACCTAGCTACTGTACTCCGTCCCTTGAAGTCAGTACTACAGATTGGGAAGAAATAGGCATAGAGAAAGCAGTATGAGGTGGCATTCAAAAGACAAAGGAAATGGTGACGTCAGACACAGAACTCACATATTATGATCCACACCATCCAGTGAAGCTTGCCTCTGTGTGATTCCTTGCCTTATGGTGCTGTCATATCACATGTTATGAGTGATGGAAGTGAATGACCTACATATATATATATAAATTGAAATGCTTTCTATATTGTGTTGGAGTTTATAGTTAACTCTAATAGGGAGTCTGTTGTGTATATAATATTTCAGCAATATTTGCATAATATTGTCAATATATATTGTTTGATTAATCCTGCTTGTTCCATTCAATAATTTATTTATATATGTAAAAATACATAGATATATATGTAATAATACTTAAATGGCATACATCATCATGCTATCACGATATAAATGTGTGCCTCATTTAAAGTAAAAATGAAACTAGGGCATACATTTCCTGGCTACGTGTTTCCTTTCAATTAATTTTATGTTTTGGTGTTCTGTTTTGTAACACCAAACCCAAACTCAGGGAGACAATACCATGCTACAAAAACAAGTCAAAGTCTATATAGCCTGCAGCGATGATTCACTTCCAGATTCCCAGAGGTCTCTCCCCCATCCACACGGCACTGCTGAGATGAGGGGGGCTCCAACATCCCTCAAGAATGTCAATGCAAATCTGCTTATTTAATTAGCACCACATCCACAAGCTGAAAGATTTGTTTCCTTCACCGCAAGTGTACAGTGTCTCCATTGTGTACCATCTGCAAAAGTCATTATAGTTATTTGCGTAGACTACTCCGATAATATTTCCCAAGCAGAGAGCCAGTAGCACCACAGAGGAGAAGAACAGCTGGTGAACCAACAATTTTACCTCTATCTCCTATCTCCTACCTCCTAGCTCAAAACACTACTCTACCTCTATTATTGTAGGGTTCAAACTTGCCACTCAAGTACGGCAGATTGAGGAGTCATCACACCACCAAAGGCTATCTGAGATGGTCAATAAATGGGCATCACAGGCAAGGAAAACTAATAAATCAAGAAAAATGGCCAATGTGCTATACTTAATTGAAACTCTTCGATAATTTTTATTTTTAAAATTTCAGCAAATTCTATATATGTCTCCGATGAACGGAAACATGAGCAGTCAGAAGATCCTCAGCAGGTCCTGAGGCTGGGATCTGCCAAGGGCCAGGTCAGAACGCATGGCCAATTCTCTCCACATCGCTGTCACGATGGTGACACCTTGAGGTCATTAGGAGTTGGCTGTTGGGTTTAGTGTAGTAGGTTTGAGTGGTTGAAGTCCAGAGAAAGGTTTTGTGGGTGCAGTCCTACATGACGGTGTTGATATTTACAGCATAGAATCAGCCCTAGCAGCCTTAACAGAGGCTGCCATGTCTTAGTCAGATCCCTGGAAAAGGCATTAATATAGTTAGACACAGCAAGACCATGGGGAGGATTAACACTGGCAGGAGTAAGGAGTGTTGAGCTATGTAGAAAGACCATGGAATTGAGATATCATAGGGTTTAGGACTGATGCATCTCAATGTAAAAACTGGAAGGGATACTGTGGGTGGATAGATTTGTTGGCCCCAACCAACCAGAAAGAATGCACTGAGGTTCATGGCATATCGTAGGAACACCCACAGGAGAGTCATCGTTGTTGATGCGAAAAATGGGAGAGGAAAGGAAGGAAGTAAGAGGGGAAAGGTTTAATAGGAACCAGCTAAGTGCCCAAGGCCAGTATAATAGCAACTGTTACAAGACACTTGGACAGGTACGAAAGATTTAGAAGGATACAGGACGAGCTTGGATGAACATCTTGATTGGCGTGAACGAGTATGGTTGTTGGGCCTGTTCCATGCTGTATGAATCTATGACCCTGAGTAACACAGTAGAGGAGAGACCAGGTGATTAAAAGGGAATGGGGTGATAAGTGGTGTGGAGAGAAGAGAAGGATTGACTCAGCCAGAAATCAGGAAGACAATATGTAAAATAATGGAATATTTTCCATGCTGGTGAGAGCTTGGAACATCTCATCCAAACCTTCAGAAAGGATAACAGAGCAGAGTACAGCATTCAGTGGAAGGCCGACATGTGAGATTTTATTTTGGTGAGATACTTTGACACATTATTTGCAGCATGAAGGTCATAAAACTTACAGTATCTGCATTGGATTATTGTGGCAGCGCTCTGAGTCTTTAAAAGATTATTCCGATTGGCTGCACCTTTCGGCTGCCTTCGGATGGTGGTGGTCATTTGAAGATACATCGTTGAGAGAATTATATTTTCAACAAGGGCCGTTTGCAGTTGCATGGTTCAAGGAGCTGTCAGTGGTGATAGGATTCTCGAGTGCAGGAGCTAGTGATTTCTTGACAGCTGTTAAGGAGCAGGAGGCAGCAAAACTGGTGAAATATTAAAACTAACTTACACCTGCTCTCCACTAGGAAATGTAGGTACAGTGAGGAATCCACTGTATAGAACATTCTTGCCTAGTACTGATTCCATCCACAATGTATGATGCACATCAATCATTAGTTAAGGTCATCTTCTTTGAGACAGCTTTGTGCTGCACTCACCTGGTTAAGTCTGTGAGTGGAGGCATTTCAGTAAATGCCCAGATTTATCTGTATTCTGAGATGCATTTTCAAATCATGCATTTAAAGGAGCTTAAGAAACATCTAAGTGTTTTTTCAAAATGCCTGACTCGCATTTAGACTCCATTACAAACCCCAGAGGTTGTAAATCATTTCAGAAAGATCCACTTCACAATGTGTGCAACTCAGCTTTGTAATGTTTTAATATCCGGGCTTATGCAGTGGTTTCATTTACATCCTTCAGATAGCCAGTTTCTGAAGAGTGTCTGTGGACGGCGCTCGTGGCTGTTCATCCCAAAATTGTCGTTAACTTACCACCAGCTAGTAGAAAGAGATTAATGTTCCTGAAGACACAGCGTGCTGTCATTAAATGTCAAGGCTGGTGATGACGAGGTGCCAGGGGCAACTTGTTTGCAAGTCAGATGCAGTTGTTAACTATTACCCCTGCACTTCTTTCTGTTTGCAAATTGTTTGATTCTGTTTCTATTGTCCCAAAGAGCTCCTACTCCAGTTTCAGAGAGAGAGGGGTGATATAAAGGAAAGCGATTTTTCTGGGAATTTTGTTGACAGTTGTGAAGAATGAGGCTCTTCATTGGTTTAGACTGGAGAGCAGTCACATTAGCAAGCTCAGGTAAGGAGACTAAAAAAAGGAAGGGTAACTTGAACCTCAAAGAAATTTGCCCAAGTACACAGACGTTGAATTATTAAGGAGGTGCACTGCATGCAACTAAGATCTCACAGAGATGAGCAACTATTTTCTTCTCAGTCAGCTGTGCATGTATTTTGCATAGTTCATTATTTTTATGAATTCATTCATTTCTTACGATTCTGGTAGTACTCTTTCCGTGGTTACTGAAAGATGGTGGGGCTATACTTAATGTGATACCAGAGGGCATTCAGCCCATGGGTCTATGAAGGTTCCCAGCAGAGCAATCCCTTTTCCCTAGAGCAGTGGTCTCCAACCACCGGGCCGCAAAGCATGTGCTACCGGGCCACAAGGAAGTGATATGATTTGGCGGTATGAAATGATATGAGTCAGCTGCACATTTCCTCATTCCCTGTCACTCCCGCTGTCGAACTTGAACGCACGTGAGGTCCGCAAGAATATTGTCAATATTAAACCGGTCCACGGTGCAAGAAAGTTTGGTGATCTCTGCCCTAGAGGAGGCGTGTCTAAGTAGTTATGGTGCCCAATGGCGACTCCTGTGTATGCAACTTCAAAAACAGTTTCTAGTTCCATCCTTACTATCTCTGTTTTTCCCTTTCAATGTTCTTTTGGAGACCTTGACCTGGAGTTACACGCTGACTACGGCTGTTTACGTGAATGGGACCTGCTCCCAGGGTTCCATAATTGGCCGCTATTTGGTATGCCAAAGGCTTGATCTAAGATTTCAGCATGGATTCAGAAGCCTGGAATCTGAGGAACTGGAGATGAGGGGGATCAAGGGTCGGTGTCGCCACAGGAGACCCGTGTGTTGTTGGGGGAGTCCGAACATCTGCTGTGTGTCTGGGGACCTGGGATTTTTGCGATCTTCAGGCACAGAGCCAGAAAAAAACGACGTAATGGACTTTCAACAGTGTAAACCACCGAGTTGTTTGTTATATCTCCCCGCTCGTTGGAAAATGGAGTCACCTCTTTCTCCCTTATTAGGAGAGAGAGAGAGAACCTGCAGCATGTCGAATTATCGGGTGAACAATGTAGTCTTTGGGGGAACTACAAGTCTGTGTCTTTGCTATTGCTTTGCTCACACTTGAGTGCTGGTAGGGGGTGCGCTATATTTTTGCCGGTGTGGGGAGGGGGATTGTTGCTCGCTGCCACTTATGCGCAGGAGGGAGGGGAACGGGGGCCGACTCTGGGGTTCTAACATTGAAGGTGTTGTTCATTCTTGGGGCACTCCTCTGTTTTCGTGGATGTTTGTGAAGAAAAAGCATTTCAGGATGTATATTGTATACATTTCTCTGACATTAAATTGTACCTTTGAACTTCTGAACTTCCTATTTCTCTGTACACCTGCAACGTATTCTCTTTTGCACATGCCATTAAGTTCCCTCTGACCCTTTGGTCACTTGCCTGCATGAAAGGGTTATTTATAGCAGTACTAGTTCATCTCTGAGAGGAGACCAGAGCATCCTGTTCCACATCTTTATGTCAAGCTTGTGGCCTTTAATGCAGGCTTTTCAAATACCTTTAAAATTCTGCTAAGGAGCATCAGAGACAACAGACAAAGGCATAAGTTGCCAAGTGTGGATGGCACCAAAGCATAGTAAGATGCAGAACAGACCTCGGTACCACTGATCAGTCATGAACTTCTAAACAAACATCTTTCCTCCATGTACGATTTAGCCTCTTGCTGAAGACAGTCTCTGAGCCGTTCAAGAAACCTCTATATTTACAATAAGTCGAGATCATGTTTTCAAGATCTTTTTTTACATTTAAGCGGAGCTTCAATATTTTCCACAAAGCTTCACAGGAAGCCACGATGACAGTAGTGTTTCTTCACACAGCGGTATATCATGTTGCCAGTCCAGCTCAATCAATTCGAAGGAAGGCAGCAATTGGGACTGAGAGACAATGGAGATAATTCTGGGTGTGCTTGTAACTCACATGGTTGGCTTCAGAAAGACAATGAATCGTGTTTACAGTTGTAGCCACTTACACATGGACACTCTCTCAGGCTTACACACCCATTCCAGCTAGAATATCAATAGCTTGGGGCAGGTATTACAGTTCCCCTTCTCTCACTGCAAAACAGACAAACGTCACTTCAATCACTGGCCTACAGAGAGTTGTGAAGAAAACAGAAGCATTGATAATGACAGACAATGCGACTGTGAAGTTTTCATAGTTGATTTGATGAAAGACATTTAAATAGTGATTCCCATTCCATTACTGGGCATATTTTATGACCTTGATGAAAAAAATAAAGTAATAAAACAGACAGGATATGATGGCAATAACAGTTCCAAAAGCAAACAGTATGAATCATGAAGGCTGTACTGGTGAAGTCCCTGAAGCAGATCCTTCTATAACTGCACAATAATGAGTATTGGAGCATCTCTCACCTGGGTTATCACTCATTTTTTATTGCCTTCCACAGGCAATTAATCACATTTCCCATTTGCTTGGTAAGTCAACGATAATACTATGAATCTGCAGAATAAGAAACTAAGAGATTATGTTAATGAGATTGTATAATGTGTACAGTGACAACATTGAGATCTACCCTCATCGGCACCATTCATTAGAAAGAACATTACAGAAGAAATGTAATGATGTTAACGTTAAACTGGGCAACATACAGATCAATTCTCTAAAAGGCATCTTCTGACATGTACTGAGTCAAGCAAGGAGCTAGAGCGTATAGTTTATAATTGGTTTTGATAGCTTCATCCTGTGCTCTTCAAATTCTGGCTCTTCTCTCATCTCCAGTTTTACACAGTCCACTCCTGGTAGTCATGCTGAGGCTGTATTCTCAGCCAGTCCCTTTGAAATCATTCTGCCTCTTCACCTTCCTGAACTATCTCTCTGAACAAATGCTTCTATACATTTCCTGGTGGGAGGAGTTGTCCAATGGTCTTAGAAAGCACTTTGGGATGGTTTATTTTGGTAAAGCTGCTCTATATTAGGGCAGTTTATTCTGAGTCAGGCGGTATAGGGAGTTGATGGTGGTTGGCTGATGGAATGGTGTTGTACTGTGGTGTGTGTGTGTGTGTGTGTGTGTGTGTGTGTGTGTGTGTGTGTGTGTGTGTGTGTGTGTGTGTGTGTGTGTGTGTGTGTGTGTGTGTGTGTGTGTGTGTGTGTGTGTGTGTGTGTGTGGGACACGTCAGCTGTGTTCTGACTCTACTATGAACCTCAGTCATCACAGCGCCCTGTGGCTTAGCTCATTGCAGAAGTAAACAGCCTTAAGCATGAATTCTGTGGTAATTAAAACTCACATAATCTCTTTAGCTTCTGTGAACTAAAGTGTGAGGGACAGAAATTCAACAAGAACTTTGAGGTCAATAGTGTGTGACGTCACTGTCATGTGAGCTACCATGGTACAAAAGGAACTAAATAAAGCTTTTCATTACCTCATGTTATCACAAAATACTTTCACAACCAATGGAGAGCATTTTAAATTGTAGCCATTTAAACAGAGAAAACTGCTACAAATAGCAAAGCGAAAGTAATATTGACTGGAATCCAAGAGAGAAAGCCACTGTAATTTCCAAAACATTATGATAAAATCATTTATGTCCATCTGGGAGCTTAAGGTAGGGTTTAGTCTAAAAGATGCTATACCTCTTAGTGCAATAAGAGTGCGCAGGTGTGTCACCCTCATTTGTGTTGGAATAGGTCTTGAACCTATAAGTTCTGACTACTGCTGGCTCGCAGCTGAAACCACGTGACTGAATCAAAACTTCTAAATAATTTACTAGTTACTGTGAAACTCTGAAGTTCTTCAGGCTTCCTTCTGGCTTAGCACATTTTGCATACACAAAAGCTAATCCAGTTGATTAACTCATCTCTACCCTCATTCATGCTGTCAAATTCTAAGTGGTATTATATTTTCAGACATGCAGAAAAATAAATTATGGATCTCTTCAACAAGTAGACTTTCATTGAAGCCTTATAATTGTGTAAGATCATTTTTGACAAGGTTTAAGGAGTAGATGTACAGTAAGTGTATAATAGAATGGGATTCTACAATGCACAGTGCTATGCATGCGGAATATTCACTAATTGTATATAATTAAGTAGGTCTTCAGTAATTGTTATTTAGTAATATTACATACTAAAATAGTTTATGTATGAAATACATCATAATAGATTTTCATTGAGTGCATATTCAGTATAGCAGATAATTATTGAGTAATATAAGAGAATGGCAGGAAAGTCATTGAATGGTTCAGACATACAAAGAATTTATTTTCCCTTCTATCTACCTCAGAGATCAGCCAGCTCAGCATACAGGCCAAACTTCTCCCAGCCTTTGAATCTCATTATGCTCAACACGTGACACAGTAATCCACTGAGTAGGCAGTGAAGTATCTCATCACAATATTATTTCTATAACTCATCAATTTTCACAGAATTGTGTCAAGGGGAAAAATGAAGTGGTCAATGATCGTGGAACTGCAGTTTAAACAGAATGAATGTGAAAGAAAAGGCTGATCATAGCCCATTATAGCCAAAATACGTCGTATATAAATCCATTCTTTTTTAAAAATATACACAGAATTTTCTCCAGTTCTCGGTCATTCAGCAGACATAAGGATATAGAAGGTTCTACACATATTTTTGTGCTTATATTAACCATGTCAAATGTGAAATCTAAGATGTAAGAGCAGAGTTAGGCCATTTGGCCCATTGAGTCTACTCCACTGTTTCATGGCTGATCCACTTTCTCATTCAACCCCATTCACCTGCTTTCTATCTGTAACGTTTCATTCAGGACTAATCAAGAACCTATTAAGCTCTGCTTTAAGTACTCCTAGTGACCTTGCCTCCAGTGCTGAATGCGGCAATGCATTCCATATATTTAGCACCTTCTACCTAAAGAAATTCATTATCTCCACTCTAAATGGACATTGTTCTATTCTGATGCTGTTCTCTCTGGTTCAAGGCTCCCCCACTATAGAAAATATCCTCTCCACATCCACTCCATCTAAGTCTTTCAACATTCCATAGGTTTCAATGAGATCCTCCTTCATTTATCTAAATTCCAGCGAGTACAGGCCATCAAACATCTCTCATATGATAATCATTTCATTCCCAGAATCATTCTTGGGGACCTGTGAACCCTGTCCAATGTCAGCATATCATTTCTTAAATAAGGTGCCCAAAACTGCTCACCATACTCCAAGTGAGGCCTTACCATGAGATATTTATACAGCCTCAGCAGTACATACTTGGTTTTATATTTTAGTCCGCTTAAAATGAATGCTATCATTGGATTTGCCTTCCTCACCACTAACTCAAACATTTAGGGAATCCTGCACAGGGAATCCTAATTCCCTTTGCACATCGGATTTTCGAATGTTCTCTATGTTTAGAAAATAGTCTACACTTTTATTCCTTCCACTACAGTGCATGACCATCCTCTTCCCAACACTATTCCATCTGCCACTGTATTTGCTCATTCTCCTAATCTGTCTAAGTCATTTTGCAGGCTCCTTGCTTCCACACTTCTTCAACACTATCAGCCTTTCCATCCATCTTCATGTTATCTGCAAACTTGGCTACAAAGCAATCTGTTCCATCATCCAAATCAAATGTAGAAAGAAGCAGTTCCAACACCGACTGCCGTGGTCTAGTGCACTAGTCACCACCAGACAACCAGAAAAGGCTTCCTTTATTCCCACTCTTTGTCTCCTGCCAATCATCCAATCTTCTATCCATGCTAGAATCTTTCCTGTAATACCATGGGCTCTTATTTTGTTAAGCAGCTTCGTGTGGCACCTTGTCAAAAGCCTTCTGAAAATCCAAATAAACAACATACACCATTTCCCCTTTGTCTGTCTTGCTTGTTATTTCCTCAAATAATTCTAAAAGATATGTCAGCAAAGATTTTTTCTTCAGGAAACCATGCTAACTTTGGCCTCTTTCATCATGTGCCTCCAAGTACCCTGAACTGAGTCTTCATAGTTAACAATCAACTCCAATATATTCCCATCCACTGAAGTCTGGCTAACTGGACTATTATTTCCTTTCTTCTGTCTCGCTCCCTTCTTGAGGAGTTGAATGACTTTTGCAATTTTCCAGTCCTCAGGAAAAATGCCTGAATCTAATGATTCTAGAAAGATAGTTACGAATTCCTCCGCCATCTCTTCAGTTACAACCTGGGGGTGGGGGAGGCAATCCAGCTGGCTCAGGTGACTTACCTACCTTCCGACCTTTTACCATCCCAGGCACCTTCTCCCTAGTAATAGCAATTGCATTCACTCTGTTCTTGACATTCTGATGCAAAATATTTGTTCAGTTTGTCCACCATTTTCTTGTCCCCATTACTACCTCTTCAGCATCGTTTTCCAGTGGTCCGATATCTACTCTCACCTCTCTTTTACTCTTCATATATCTAAAAAATTCTTTTGATATCCTCTTTGATATGATTGATTAGCTTACCTTCATATTTCATCTTTTCCCTCATGGCTTTTTAATTGCCTTCTGTTGGCTTTTAAAAGCTTCCCAAACCTCTAAATTCCCACTCTTTTCTATTATATGCCCTCTCTTTTGCTTTTATGTTGTCTTTAACATCTCTTTTCAGGCATGGTTGCCTTTAGAACACTTCTTCTTTTGATTGCATCTATCCTGTGCATTCCAAATTGTTGCCAGAAATTTCAGCCATCATCACTACTAGTGTCCCCTTCCAATCATCTTTGGCCAGCTCCTCTCTCATGCCTTTGTAATTCTCTTTATTCAACTGTAATAATGATACACTTGCCTTAGCTTCTCCCTCTCCAATTGCAGGGTGAGTTTTATCTTATCACAATCATGAACTCCTGAAGGGATCCTTTGCCTTAAGCTCCCTAATCAAACCTAGTTCATTACACAACACTGCATCCAGAATAGCGGATCCTTTTGTGGGCTCAAGCACAAGCTGCTCTTAAAAGCCATCTCATAAGCACTCTAAACTTCTGTTGGGATCAAGGACCGATCTAATTTTCCTAATCTATGTACATATTGAAATGCCCCATATCTACAGAACATTGCTGTTTTGACAAGCCCCTTCTATTTCCCACTTTAATTTGTACCAGCTATCCTGGCTGCTGTTTGGAGGCATGCATATCAGGGTAGTTTTACCCTTGCAGTTTCTTAACTCTACCTACACGGACTCTATATCTTCTTAGCCTATGTCACTTCTGTTTAAGGATTTGATTCTATTCGATACCAATAGGGCCACATCAGCCCCTCTGCCTACCTGCATTTCCTTTCAATATAATATGTATGCTTGGATTTTAAGCTCCCAACTATACTCTTCTTTCTGCCACGACTCAGTGATGCCCATAATCTCACATTTGCCAATCTCTTGTTTACTTTTCTTCTAATATTTGTATATCTATGTGTTATTCTTTCTTATTTCTCTTCTAATATTTGTATATCTGTGTACTTGTAATGCTACTGTGACACTGTAATTTCCTTTGCGATCAATAAAGTGTCTATCTAACTGTGCTACAAGGTCATCTACCTTATTCAAATATGCATTCATTTGCATTCAGATATAACCCCTTCAGTCCTGTATTTGTCACCCTTTTTGATTTTGTTCTCATGTTACACTGCAAATCCCACTGACTGCAATTTTTCTCTTTCATCTGCCTGTACTTCCCGACAGTCTCACTGAATACTGCATCTGCTTGTATACCAACTACCACATCCTCAAACCCTATCCCATACTTGCCAGATTAATTTAAACCCTTCACAATAGCTCCAGCAACCTGCCTGCAAGTCACTCTGAGTCCCTTTTGTATAGCTCATACCTTGCCCAGAAGATATCCCAATGATCCAGAAATCTGAAGCTTGAACTTCTGCACCAGTTCCTCAATTATGCATTCATCTGCCAATTCATCCAATTCTTAACCTCACTGGCACGTGGCACATGCAGCAATCCAAAGATTACTATCCTGGAAGTCCTGCTTTTCAGCTTTCTGCCTAACTCACTAAATTCTCTCTTCAGGAATTTGTCCCTTTTCCTTCCTATGTCATTGGTGCCAATATGTGTAATATCAAGACTCATGACTGCTCACTTTTCCCCTTTAGCATGCTGTGGACCCAGTCTGAGATGTCCCTAATCCTGGCACCTGGGAGGCAACATACTGTCACAACCATGGATTTGGCAGTGCAGTAGATACAGCAATTGCGCTTGTGAATATGCACATGTCAGATAACTACTATTTAATCGTGATAGTATTTAATTCCATACTTGTCGTTGTAGTGCTTGTCGAGACGTGGACAGAGCACAGCAATGCTTCGCTGCTTGTTTGCATTGGCCTTGCCTGAGAAATTGGACTGTCAAGTCAACTGACTCTGAAGACTAGTGGTATTCGTTTAATGTTTAGATGTTCTTTTCAGCCGCAGTGTAGGCTTTGTTTCCAGTTTGAGAGTTTTAGATAATGGCCCTGTTTGCCCTAGCATTTATTGATTTATTTTCCCTTTAACACTGTTCGCATTAAAGTTTTGTGAACTATCACCCTGCTTCACTGTCTCTCACTACACACTTGGCCATATCTGAAGCTGGTAACAGCAAATCTCGACCACACAAAGACGGACCCAGCAGAGAGAGGGCAGCTGACCTTGGCCGTGAGATTCACTGGTCAGGTAGGAGACAAGCTACAGGCAATGGAATCTGTTCTCAGTGAAGTTATGGAGGCAATGAGGCAAATGATCTCATGCCGACAAGCCCAGTCTCACTTGGAGGAACTGGTATCATCCCCAGCCGCAACTGTTCAAGAGCTCAGATTCAGGTGTCTGTGATTTCTGTACTCACGGCCGCCATCCGCAAACTTACTGTGAACAGCCAGCATCAGCTGACAGCCATTAACGTTCTTGCCAACACAATTCAGCAGCCCAAGTCCCTCTCACAGCATCTTGCAGGTCCTCCTTTTCTGCTGCCCCAACAATGCCCGCAACTAATGCTCCCGCGCCCGGACCCGAGCCGACTCCTGCATTCGGACCCCCACAGACACCCACGTCTGAGCAAGAACCGAATATTCCACCTTAAGGCAGATATTCTGGTGATCCTGATGGCTGCAGAAATTTTATTACCCAGCGCGAGCTGACATTCCAAGCCCAGCCTGGTCGTTTTGGTGATGATGCAAAAACTGGCGTACTTGATGGACCTCCAGTCAGCCAGTTCAAAGCTTTATGGGAGCAAGGATACCCCGCAGCCCAGTCGTTTCGACAGTTCATGGTGGAGTTAAGGAGGGTTTTTGATCTTCCACTATGGGGTTAGGAGGCTGCACACCAACTCTTGGACCTGCGCCAAGGGTCAGGAATGGTGAGAGCCTATGCAGTTAAATTCTATACCCTTGGAATGAGAGATCTCACATCACTGCCTTCCAGCATGGATTGACCGTGGGGTCCGGCATGAGATCACCGTCCAGGATGAGCAGGATAGTCTGGATGACCTGATTAATCTGGCTATTCGAGTTGACAACCGGGTGACTGAGTGGCACAGGGAAAGAATGTTTCAAACTTCTTACGTGCCACCTGATCACTGCCTTTACTTGTCCCCCCCTCATGTGATCACCGTCGTCCCTCACCACCCGACACTCAGCCCACAGGGAAGTGGGGAACATGCGCCTGTCTCTGGAGGAACGAGAGCGGCACTGGAGAACAGATTCCTGCCTCTACCATGGTGATTCAGGACACTTCCGGGCAGCATGTTCAAAGCGTCCAGTGAAAGAGAATACCTGTCAGCAGAGAAGGGAACGGTCCTCTCTTCAGTCAGCTTTCCCTAATTCTGTAATGCTCGCAGCTTCCTTTTGGTGGAGGTCTCAGACCCATGATCTTAAGGTGTTTATTGACTCTGGTGCAGCCGGGAATCTTATGGACATCACTCTCGCACAAAGGTGGTGAGTTCCAACTCAGGAATTAAGAGAAAAGATCAATGTCAAGGCGCTGGATGATCGACCTCTGGGAACTGGCCATATCCACCTTTCCACCCAACCCCTCCAACTAGTGCTCGAAGGCAACCGTCATGAAGAAATATCTTTCTGTCTGGTTAATTCAGCTGAACTGCCACTGGTTCTTGGTCTCCTCTGGTTATCCCGACATAACCCACGGATCGATTGGTCTCTGAAGGTACTCCAAGAGTGGGGATGGGCATGACTATCTACCTGTCTGGGTCCAGCTCAAGCTCCATTCCATGAATCCCCTCCTGTGTCAGCTAAGGATGTGGACCTGTCTGGGATTCCAGCTGAATACGTGGATCTCCTTGAAGTTTTCAGTAAAATAAAGGCCACCACCCTGCCCCCACACCGGCCATACGACTGTGCCATAGACCTCCTACCTGGCAGTAGTCCTCCCCAGGGTCGCCTCTTTTCTCTCTCTCTGGCCCAGAAACGGTGGCCATGGAGGAATACATTAAGGAGGCATTGAGCATGGGGTTTATCCGTCCGTCAACCTCGTTGGCAGGAGCAGGCTTCTGTTTTCGTGAACAACAAAGATGGCAAGTTCCATCCCTGAATCGATTATCGGCCCCTGAACAACATCACTGTGAAGAATCACTACCCTCTTCCCTTGCTGGCATCTGCATTGCATTTGAACTTCTCCAGGGAGCAACCATATTTTCCAAAATTGATCTGCGCAATGCTTACAATCTGATTCGCGTAAGAGTAGCAAATGTGTGGAAAGCCGCTTTCAACAACTGTAATAGCCACTATGAATACCTGGTGATGCCTTTTGGCCTGGCCAACTGTATTTCAGGTTGATGAGGTGCTCAAGGGCATGTAGAACCAGTTTGTGTTTCCTTTCCAGCTCTCAGCTTCACTCCATCCCCTCCGGTCTTCTCCTATCATTTCGCATTTTCCCCTCCCCCTCCTACTTACAAATCTCTTACTTTCTTTCCTTTTAGTTAGTCCTGATGAAGGGTTTCGGCCCGAAACGTCGACAGCGCTTCTCCCTATAGTTGCTGCCTGACCTGTTGCGTTCCACCAGCATTTTGTGTCTGTTGCTTGAATTTCCAGCATCTGCAGATTTCCTGCTGTTTGCCTTTTAAATTCACTACTGCGAAGTGATGCCTACACTGAAGAGGTTTAAATCTTCTCTTTGACGGGAGTTCAGTGAAACCCTCTCTCGCTGCTCCCCATCTATAATTTCTTCGGCCCTTCAACGTTTCGATCATATTTTGACCCAAACCCGCTATTACAGCCATATATCCTTCCTTAGAACGTGTCTCCGCCGCCAACTGACTCCAGTTGGCTTCAGGATCCGGTTTCGAGCTTCTCAATTTGGACCTTCTGAGGATCCCAGGTACTCTCATTTAATTGACTCTGCCTCCCGTTGTTTCTCCCGTCGAGCTCTGAGAGCAACACTCTCCGCCATGAGAAGGTACCTGGCGTCCCTATCACAATCCGTTCCACGCTTTTGGGACACCTTTTTCTCCGTTTGCAATAGACCTGTCCGTTATTTCATCCTCCATCGGATCCATGCATGCAATCGCCATATCTTTGACTTTATTACGTCCTGCAAGGATCGCAAGGTCTTCCATCTGCAGACCCCAGAGCCTGCTGGCTCCACCACTAGAAGGCATGGACCGTATAGCAGCCCCGGGCCCAGCCATCGATCTCGGCTGCCCCAGCAACCCAGGGCATAGTCAAAATCCGGACTCCAGCACCATCATCGCGGGTTCCAATGGACATGGACAGCTTCTAAGCGATTGCGCAACCACCGACTGCGACTCCAGCCTTGAACTCCAGGCCGGGTCTTCACATACTGCGATTGTGACTCCCGTCTCCCCTTCCCCCACCACCACTCTGCAATCCCCTCTCCCTCAGATCCCATCGTCAGCTCCTGGGCCCTCAGAGGCTCCATCTTCCTCTCACCCCAACCCTCCCCTCTCCACCGACACCACCAGCCTCCCTCCCCCCTCTGATCCTATCTCTCATCCGTGCCAGGTCTTTACCATTCCCTCCGACCTTCAACTCTCTGAGGCAGAGCGCTCTGTCCTCAGTAAGGGCCTCAGCTTTGTCCCCCTTCACCCACACCTCAGTGAGTTGCACGTACGTCATGATGCTGAATTCTTCTTCCGCCGGCTCCATCTCCGAGCTTACTTCTTTGACAAGGACTCTCCAACACCCACCGATGACCCCTTCTCCCATCTTCAACCCTCCTCCTCTTCATGGACACCCCGCTCTGGTCTTCTGCCTGCTCTGGATCTCTTTATTGCTAACTGCCGATAGGACATCAACCATCTCGACTTCACCACACTGTGTTCCAATTCCAACCTCACTCCTTCCGAACGCTCTGCTCTCCGCTCCCTCTGCACCAATCCCAACCTCACTATAAAACCCGCTGATAAGGGGGGAGTTGTAGACTGGTGTACTGACCTCTACCTGGCCGAGGCACAGTGACAACTCTCTGATACCTCCTCATATTTACCCCTTAATCATTACCCCACTAAGGAGCACTAGGCCACTGTCTCCTATAACATCACCAACCTTATCAGCTCTGGAGATCTCCCATCCACTGCCACCAACCTCATAGTTCCCACACCCCGCACTTCCTGTTTCTACCTCCTACCCAAGATCCACAAACCTGACTGTCCAGGTAGACCTATTGTCTCAGCTTGCTCCTGCCCCACTGAACTCATTTCTGCATACCTTGACACTGTCTTATCCCCTCCTTGTTCAATCTCTTCCCACCTATGTTCGTGACACTTCTCACGCATTGAATTTTTTCAATGATTTTCAGTTTCCTGGCCCCCACCACCTTATTTTCACCATGGACATCCAGTCCCTATATACCTCCAACCCCCACCTGGACGGTCTCAAAGCTCTCCTCTTCTTTTTGGATTCCAGACCTAACCAATTCCCCTCTACCACCACTCTCCTCTGTCTAGCGGAATTAGTTCTTACTCTCAATAATTTCTCCTTTGGCTCCTCCCACTTCCTCCAAACCAAAGGTGTAGCCATGGGCACCCGTATGGGTCCCAGTTATGCCTGCCTTTTTGTTGGCTTTGTGGAACAGTCCATGTTCCAAGCCTATACGGGTATCCATCCCCCTCTTTTCCTTCGCTACATCGACAACTGCATTGGTGCTACCTCTTGCACGCATGCTGAACTCGTTGACTTCATTAACTTTGCCTCCAACTTTCACCCTGCCCTCAAATTTACCTGGTCCTTTTCTGACACCTCCCTCCCCTTTCTTGGTCTTTCTGTCTCCATCTCTGGAGACGGCTTATCTACTGATTTCTACTATAAGCCTACAGACTCTCACAGCTACCTGAACTATTCCTCTTCCCACCCTGTCTCTTGCAAAAAAGCTATCCCCTTCTCACAATTCCTCCGTCTCCGCCGCATCTGCTCTCAGGATGAGGCTTTTCATTCCAGGACGAAGGAGATGTCTTCCTTTTTTAAACAAAGGGACTTCCCTTCTTCCACCATCAACTCTGCTCTCAAACTCATCTCTCCCATTTCCCGCACATCTGCCCTCACCCCATCCGCCCACCACCCCATTCGGGATAGAGTTCCCCTTGTCCTCACCTACTACCCCACCAGCCTCCGGGTCCAACGTATAACTCTCCGTAACTTCTGCCACCTCCAATGGGATCCCACTACCAAGCACATCTTTCCCTCCCCCCACTTTCTGCTTTCCACAGGGATCACTCCCTACATGACTCTCTTGTCCACTCATCCCCCCCCCCCCATCCCTTCCCACCGATCTCCCTCCTGGCACTTACCCTTGTAAACGGAACAAGTGCTACACCTGCCCTTACACTTCCTGCCTCACCACCAATCAGGGCCCCAGGCAGTCCTTCCAGGTGAGGCGACACTTCATCTGTGAGTCGGCTGGTGTGGTATAATGCGTCCGGTGCTCCCGGTGTGGTCTTTTATATATTGGTGAGACCCAACACAGACTGGGAGACCGTTTCGCTGAACACCTATGTTCTGTCTGCCAGAGAAAGCAGGATCTCCCAGTGGCCACACATTTTAATTCCCCGTCCCATTCCCATTCTGATATGTCTATCCATGGCTGCCTCTACTGTCAAGATGAAGCCACACTCAGGTTGGAGGAACAACACCTTGTATACCGGCTGGGTAGCCTCCAATCTGATGGCATGAACATTGACTTCTCTAACTTCCGTTAATGCCCCTCCTCCTCTTCTTACCTCATCCCTGATATATTTAGCTTTTTTCCCCTCTCCTCCTTTTTTCTCTCTCTTTCTGCCCATCACTCTACCTGTTCTCCATCTCCCTCTGGTGCTCCCCTCCCACTTTCTTTCTCCCTAGGCCTCCCGTGGCATGATCCTTTCCCTTCTCTAGCTCAGTATCCCTTTCACCAATCACCTTTCTGGCTCTCAGCTTCACCCCACCCCCTCCAATCTTCTCCCATCATTTCGCATTTTCCCCTCCCCCTCCTACTTTGAAATCTCTTAGTATCTTTCCTTTCAGTTAGTCCTGATGAAGGGTCTCGGCCCGAAACGTTGACAGCGCTTCTCCCTATAGATGCTGCCTGGCCTGCTGCGTTCCACCAGCATTTTGTGTGTGTTGCTTGTGTTTCTGTATTTAGATGACATCCTCATCTATTCCCACGCTCATCAGGAGCATGTCCAGCATGTCCAGAGTAATCAGATGCCTTCTTGAAAATGTCCTGTACGCCAAGCCTGAAAAATGTGAATTCCATAAAGACCAGGTGTTATTTTTGGGCTCTATATTGACCCCATCCAGTGTTCAAATGGACCCTAGTAAGGTTCAGGCAGTTGCAGAGTGGCCCAAATTGTCTACAGTCAAACAGGTACGGCGCTTCATGGGGTTTGCGAACTTTTATTGCCATTTCATTTGGAATCTCAGCTCTATCACGGCTCCAGTTAACGCACTTGGTAGGATTCCATTGGACAGACGATGCCAACCAAGCATTTTCCGAGCTAAAGCGTCGTTTCACCACCGCCCCGCTGCTGCAACACCGAGTCCCATCTCAGCCATGCACTGTCGAGGAGGATGTACCTGATGTAGGTTTTGGAGCTGTCTCTCTCAGTGCTCGTCTGCAGATAGCTGATTGCACCTTTGTGCCTTTCTTTCCAGTCGCTTGACTCTGGCCGAGAGGAATTATGATGTTAGGAACCGGAAGCTTCTTGCTGTCAAGGAGGCCCTGGAGGAATGGAGTCACTGGCTGGAGGGGGCAGAGCATCCATTCTTGGTCTGGACAGATCACAAGAGCCTCTCTTATTTTCAAAGGCCGACGCTCTCTCCCAGCAGTTCCACAGATCTGAAGACAATGCTGATCCAGAGCCCATTCTTCCTCACTCGTGTATCGCTGCTCCAGTGATCTGGGGAGTAGAGGCAGAGGTGAGGGCTGCCCAGCAATCAGATCCAAGCCTGGATGGGGGACACTCCCAACTGGCTGTTTGTCCCTGCTGCGGTGCGTTCCAAAGTGGGGTCACTCCTCCCGTCTCGCTGGACATCCGGGAATTCATTGGACTCAGGAGTTTATAAAGAGAGAATTTTGGTGGTGGTCCCGGGATGTCCGCGGCTTTGTATCTGCCTGTCCCACCTGCGCTCGGAACCAGAAATCATGCCAGCGTCCTGGGGTCTGTTATGTCCACTGCCTGTGCCCCACCGCCCCTGGTCCTACCTCTCAGTAGATTTCATCACTGGTCTGCCCCCGTCTAATGGAAACACCACCATTTTGGTCGTTGTGGATCGATTTTCCAAGGCTGCCCACTTCATTGTCCTCCTCAAGCTCCCATCGGCTCGTGAAACTCCCACATTCATGGTTCAACATGTGTTCAGGCTCCATGGCTTCCCTCAAGATATAGTGTCTGATCGTGGACCACAGTTCACTTCCCACTTTAGGAGAGTGTTCTGCTCTCTTGTAGGAGCCACGGCCAGCCTCTCGTCTGGCTTCCACCCCCAATCTAATGGCCAGACTGAGAGAGTGAACCAGGAGTTGGAGACAACCCTGCACTGTCTTGCCTCTTCCAAACCCACGTCCTGGAGCACCCAATTTGTTTGGGCCGAGGTCGCCCACAATAACTTCCGGTCGTCCTCCTCTGGTATGTCTCCCTTTGAATGCCAGAAGGGATTCCACCTCCCGCTCTTCCCTGATCAGGAAATCAACGTAGGAGTTCTGGCTGCTGAACAGCTGATCCAGCGCTACACGCGCACCTGGAGACGAGCCAGGGCTTCTCCGCTGCGCGCCCAGAAACAGCATTCTCGACAGGCTGATTGGCTCCATCGACAGGTAAGGCCATTCAAGCCAGGAGAGGAGGCCTGGTTGACCTCAAGGGATCTTCCCCTGAAAGTCGAGAACCAGAAATCGGCACCGCACTACGTGGGACCATCTGTAGTGGAAAAGGCTGTCAACAAGGTGTCCTATAGATTGCGTCTACCAGCATCACTGAAAGTCCAGCCAGTATTCCATGTTTCCCAACTCAATCTGTTTACTACATCTCCCCCCTGGCCCCAGTCACCCCACCCCCTCCTCCCCGCCTGGTAGATGTTTCCCTTGTCTATACAGTTCGGTGCCTCCTGGCATCTCGCTGGGCACGTGGTAAGGTCCTGTACCTTGTGGACTGGGAAGGGTATGGCCCAGAAGAACATACTTAGATCCTGGCGAAAGGCATCTTGGACAAGTCGCTGATACGGGACTTCCAGCGGACACAGGTCTGTGTGCCTCAGGGGCTGCACCTAGAGAGGGGGACCCTGTCACAACCACGGATTCAGCAGCACAGTAGATACGGCAATTGCACTTATGAATATGCACATGCCAGCTAACTATTATTTAATCGTGATAATATTTAATTCCATACTTGTTATCGTAGTGCTTGCTGAGATGTGGACAGAGCACAGCAATGCTTCGCTACTTGTTTGCATCCGCCTTACCTGAGAAATTAGACTGTTGAGCCAACTGACTCTGAAGACTAGCAGTATTTGTTTTAATACTTAGATGTTCTTTTCAGCCGCAGTGTAGGCTTCGTTTCCCATTTGAGTGTTTTAGTTAATGGCCCTGTTTAGCCTAGCATTTATTGTTTTATTTTCCCTTTAACTCTGTCCGCATTAAAGTTTTGTGAACTATCGACCTGCTTCAGCATCTCTCACTACACGCTTGGGCCATTTCCGAACCCGGAGACACACAACCATCCGGTGCCTCTTTCACGTCCGCAGAACTGTGTCTACTCCTCTAACTATAGAATCTCCTGTCATTACTACGATCCACTCTCCCCACTTCCCTTCTAAGCCACTCCACCAGACTCTATGTCAGAGACTTGGTCACTGAGCTCTGCCCTCCCAACCCAGTAAGCTGGCCCCCTCAACAGTTTCCAGTGTGGTGTAAAATCAATAATAATACGTTTATTATTGAGGGGAATGCCTAGGAGGTACTCTGCACTGACTGCCCATTTCCTTTCCCTCTCCTGACAGTCTCCCAGGTAGCTGCCTCCTGTAATTTGCAGTTGACCACCTCCCTGTAACTCCCTTTTATCATCTCCTCAGTTTCCTGTATGAGCCAAAGGTCACTGAGCTGCAGCTCGGTACATGTGGTGCAGCTGTAGTTTTCTGGGAGGCTGGAGTTCTAGAATTCCCAAATTTCATCCGAAGAACACACACAGACCTTGGAGCAATTCTCATGGCACTAACAGCTGAAGAATGGAGAAGAAACTTACCAGAAGCTTACCTCAACCAATCCTATAAGCCTCAGCCTCCCCAGTCTAACAATGGCTGCTCAACCTGTCCCTACCTTATTTTTATTTGTCCTTGTTAATGAACTATGATACAATTGGTCTGCCGGAAAAAGCCAAAATCCCGTCAACACTACTTTTTGAATTCCTCGCACCTGCCTATGTGAAGCGTCCTCTGTCAATTCGATTGGGCAGCCAGGAACAGTCAAAAGCCTGTGAATACTGCTTTTTAAATCACTTGCCCCTACCTGTGTGGAGCCTCCTCTGTCAAAGCAACTTGTCTGCCAGAAAAATGCAAGCATTTTGGAATTATATTCAAAAGACCACTGGCAAATTGAAAGGGTTGTAGTGGTACCAAGATGTGCAGCCATCTGCCACCACGAGCTACTGATGAGACCGGCTCGAGCTGCTTCTGAGAGGGAGCAGCTGGGTTTTTATAATCACAATGATCCTGTCTTATTGTTCTTCACAGTTAATGCATTTCAAAGTATTTATTACAATGAAAGTTGTGACATTTTGGGGAAAATATCTGATACTGAAGCAGGCCACTCAGCCCATCATGTTTGATAGGTCAAACAGAGTTAATTCATTCTTCCGTTCTGTGGTGCTGCAGGTCACAGCTTTTCAAGTATATGCATTGTTTGAATGAGATGATTGCTTTTGATTCCACCCCCCTTTCAAGCAGTAAATTCACCCTCTGGGTGAATAACTCCTTCACACTCTCTCCTTTTCTCTTTCAATTAAATAGTTTAAATTTATAGCCTTGGAGTCTGCTGGGAAAATTAGTCCTTCTAATTTGTTTCATATGACTCCCTCATATACTGCTCAATTATTTCTCCCCTTTGCAATGATCCCTGTGGAAACTTTCTGGCAACACTTTCCAATCCTAAAACCCTTGCCTATTATCCATTACTTTCTGACACGTATGGATCATAGGAATTGACAGTCACATATCCAATATGCACCGTGTGCCGCTAATTAACCCAATCCTTTGGGCATGGGAAAGTATCAAGCTTCACCCATTACTGTAGCAAGCTCCTGCTCGCAGTCCGAAGTCTCAACTCTCTCTCTCTTTCTCTCTGCATGTCGCAGCAGTCTGTCCACATTTTGTTATACTGACATCATATTCCCACCTCGTCCAGACGTTTAAAGTGACACTCACAGTAAACAAAAGCCGTGGTCACGTAACACCTCCCCCCAAGAAGGAAAAATTTTGAACTGTAAGAGCAAAAATCTTAATTACAAAGTGTAATATGTTGAACAATACATATACGGTTACCATACAGCACATTACAGACTAATATAACACATTGCAGGAGCATATACAAATAGTAAATTCCATTCCACTATTAAAAAGTACATTGCAAGCTTAACATCTGGAAAGGCAATCTGCAATTATATTATCCCTGCCTTTAATGTGAGTTATAATGTGATCATACTCCTGCAAAATCAAACTCCAATTCAACAACCTTCTATTTTTGTTTTTCAGCTTATTCAAAAACACCAAGGCATTATGATCTGTATAAAACACAAGTGGTTTCTGAGCTGGGCAAACATAAACATCAAAAGGCTGCAAAGCCCAAATAAGTGACAATAATTTCTTCTCTATGGTGGAGTAATTTCTTCGATGCTCATTGAATTTCTTTGAAAAGCAGGACACAGGATGGTCAGTATCATCATAATCATCCCTTTGTAGTAACACTACAGCTGCAGCTTCATCACTGGCATCCACTGCTATGGAAAATGGCTTTGCAAAGTGTGGTGAACTACATATACCTGTCTGGACACGCCCCCTGATGACTGCTCCTGTGGCTCCGCCCACTGACCCCTGTATAAAGGTGATGGAGGTCTGAGCCCGGCCTCTCAGTCTCCAGGATGTAGTATGGTGGTCACTCACAGCTCGTTCCTTCTTCCAGTCAATAAAAGCCGATACCTTGCTTTTACGTCTCAGAGTGAGTTATTGATGGTGCATCACAAAGTCAGGTGACCTGAGCACTGGTTGGTGACATAAGATGGCCTTCAATTTAACAAATGCCTCCTGGCAAGACTCTGTCTAAACAAATTTTTCACCCTTCTTTCAGGTGTTAGTCAATGGGAGGGCAATATCAGCAAAGTTCTTACAGAACTCGTGATAATATCCAACCATTCCCAAGAATCTTCTATAAGCCTTTTTAATGGTTGGAATGGGAACCTCAGAAATTGCCTGAACTTTTGCCTGAACAGGAGCCAACCTGCCTTGTCCTACAACATAACCAAGATAGGTCACAGTGGCGTGGCCAAATTCACTCTTAGCTAAGTTAACTGTAAGGTTGACCTTTAAGAGCCTGTCAAGCAGCTTTTCCACTGCAGAGATATGGGCTTCCCAGGTGTCATTCCCCATGACCAAATTATCAATATAGGCATCTGTGTGTTCTAACCATTGAATTACAAAATTTATCATTCTTCATTCCAAATGGCAAAACATTGTATTCATACAACCCAGAAGGTGTTACAAATGCAGAAATTTCTCTACCTCTATCCATTAATAGAACACACCAATACCTTTTTAACAGATCGATTTTTGTAAGAAACTTAGCTTTTCCAACCTTGTCTACACAATCATTCACTCTAAGGATTGGGTAAGCATCTGATTTTGCTACAGCATTCACCTTCCTATAATCAGTGCAAAACGTGATACTACCATCTGGTTTAGGTACCATAAAACAAGGTGAGCTCCAATCTGAAGTATAATGCCTAATAATACCATTTTCTAACATATACTCAACTTCTTGATCAGCAAGTCTATATTTTTCAATATTCATGCGATACGGATGTTGTTTTATAGGCTTGGCATCAACATCTACATCATGTTAGGCTTCTGTTCTTTTTGGAACATCCGGGAACAAATCCTGAGATTTCATGATCAACTGGTTCACTTGCTGCTGCTGCTGTGCCTGTAAATGAGCTAGTTATCATCAAGATTTTCCAAAATAGTTGAAATTGTCAATCTGGCTGAAATAATGTTGGATTTAAAATGGGCCTCATAAGGTTCAGTCAGTAAATTTCTAGAGATCTCAGACCCGTCTTTATTTACAACAACCACCACAGCTGCAGTCTGCTTTTCACAATATGGCTTAAGCATGTTTATGTGACAAAGCTGTGTTGGCCTTCTTCTATCTGGTATTTTGACTACATAATCCACATCATTGACATTAGGCACAATTTCATAGGGACCATGGAACCTGGCCTGCAGAGGATTTGTTTGCACAGGGAAAAGAAGAAGTACCTTATCTCCTGGCTTGAATGATCTAATTCTGGCTTTCTTATCATACCAGGTTTTCATTTCTCTCTGAGCAGATTTTAAATTTTTCCTTGCCAGGTTGCAAGCCCTTTGCAATCTGTCTTTGAATTTTAAAGCATAGTCCAACAAATTTATATGCAGGTCATTGTTAATCCACTGCTCTCTTGACAATGCCAAAGGACCTCGGACCATTAGAGCATTTCACTGTGGTGGGTCCTGTGTCTTAGTGTGAGGGATACTGGCCCAGATAGACTGGAAGGGCATGGTGTTGGGACTGGAGGCGAGGTTCGGGCTGATTTCACTCGCTCTCCTGCGATGTTCACTCCTCTCTCCACGGCTCTGAGTCTGTGAGACTGCTCTGACTGCTATGAGCTTGTTATATGATGAACTTAATGAGGCTTTGGGCCTACCACAGCTGCTCTGGGGACTTGGGTCTATGGACTCAATTTGGCTTGGAGTGCTGTTGCTTGCTTCTATTGTTTGCATGATTTGTGTGTTTTTCTCTTTCTCTGGGCATTAGTCTTTCTTTTTAATTGAGTTCTTTTGAATTTCTTGCTTTGTGACTGCCTGTAAGCAGACAATTTCAAGGTTGTATAATTTATATATTCTTTGCTAATAAATGTACTTTGAATCATTGAAGGTGGCATTTTATAGGAACATTACCAGCCGCTCAAAGCACTTCATGATTGTTGATGTCAGTGCCACTGGGCAGTAACTATTTAGGTACGTTACTGTTGCTCTCTTGGGCACTTGAATGATGGTGGCTGCTTTGAAACCTGCAGGAATAGTGGACTGTTGCAAAGAGATATTAAAGAGGTCTGTTAAGGTCTCTGTTAGCTGAGCCGCACAAACCCTCAGCATCCAACCAGGTAGAATATATTGTCAGGCCCCGCAGCTTTGTGTAGGTTTATCCTGGCTAGGATCTTCATCACCTTGGCTGTGGCCAGACAGGGTGCCCGCTCCTCAGCGAGAGAGGGGGCTTTCCTCAATGTCACATCATTCATTACGTCAAACTGTGCATAGAAGGCATTTAATTATCAGGAAGAGGCATGGCTGTCATTGATGTGCAAGGTACACTTGGAATCTGTTATGGTTTCTGTACCTTACCACATGCACAGCATGTAACTAGTCCCAAAAAGATGTAAATAAATTTTCTGTGAGTTCGCTCATTTTGTCTTCCTGACTGCATGGGAGTGTATCTGATCAATGATGATCAGTGTTTCTTCAATTTCATCTCTTGCTGTTTTAACAGTCTCAGATATATTCCATTTGGACCTGGCAAATTATCCACCTTGAACGTGGCTGAACTTGTGAAATATCTTCTCTTTCATAGTGTTTTTTTTTTAAATTTAGGTTAATAGACCCTTCTGCCCTAATAAGCCCACACCACCCAATTACACTTTGTGAGCAATTAACTGACTAACCCATATGTCTTTGGAACATGGAGAGAAACTGGAACACCCAGAGGAAACTCAGGCAACCATTGGGAAAATGTACAAAACTCTTACAGAGAGTGGTGGAATTGAACCTGTGTCACTGGTGCTGCAATCGTATTCCACAAGCCACTGTGCTACCACCGCCACATCATTTATCCTTTCCAATATTTCGCAGTTACCTACAATATTGGCATAAAAAATCTCTTATGTGAAGCAAACTGCTTAAATACTGTTGAAAAAGAAGAAAAAATTGGCTAGAGGTTTTTAATGGAAGTTGGTTACAGATTGCCCAAGCTGAGACTCAGACAGGTGAGTATTACAATCAGAATGCAAAAGAAGTTGGGTTCAGATATAGTGAGCCAATATGCAGCAGAATGCAAAGCATAAATGACAAAATTCCACACCATCCATCTCCTTCTCTATTTCCATTTTTGTATCAACTTGCTCTGGCCACAGCGGTAACCATGAATTATTCCCTGAAGCTACTTCTCATGCTGCACAAAGCACTACATTAGGTTTAAGGAACTCAGGAACAAATACTTGCAGTGCATTGCACAACACTTTCAATCATCAGGCTGTCTTGTTGCCTGCTAGACCTGACCAGAGTGCAGCCTGTGAGGTAAAGAGGCTAAATGATAATGCTCCCTATGATGTATACTGGGTAAGTACAAAGTGTTACAGTTTTAACAACTTTACGATTTAATTTTGTTGTTGGAGAAATCTGCGGATACTTTGTTCCTGGAAGAGACAAACAAGAGAAAATCTGCAGATGCTGGAAATCTGAGCGACATGCACAGTACGCTGGAGGAACTCAGCAGGGCAGGCAGCTTTGGCCCAAAACCTCGACTGTACTGTTTTCCTTGATGCTGCCTGGCCTACTGAGTTCCTCCAGCACTTTGTGTGTGTGTTTCCTGGAAGGGACAACCAACACACAACAAATATAAACGTGAACATTTATAAACCTGTGTGCAGAAATGTAGGCTATTTCATTAGAAGGTTCATTGGTTCAAAGGTTCAAAGATTCAAGTCAAGTCAAGTCAAGTCACTTTTTATTGTCATTTCGGCAATAACTGCTGGTACAATACACAGTAAAAATGAGACAATGTTTTTCAGGACCATGGTGCTACATGAAACAATATAAAAACTACACTGAACTACATAAAAACAACACAGAAAAAACTACCCTAGACTATAGACCTACCCAGAACTGCATAAAGTGCACAAACCAGTGCAGGCATTACAATAAATAATAAACAAGACAATAGGGCAGTAAGTTGGTGTCAGTCCAGGCTCTGGGTATTGAGGAATCTGATAGCTTGGGGGAAGAAACTGTTACATAGTCTGATCACGAAGAGCCCAAATGCTTCAGTGCCTTTTCCCAGACGGCAGGAGGGAGAAGAGATCGTATGAGGGGTGCGTGGGGTCCCTCATAATGCTGTTTGCTTTGCAGATGCAGCGCGTGGTGTAAATGTCTGTAATGGCGGGAAGAGAGACCCCAATGATCTTCTCAGCTGACCTCACTATCCGCTGCAGGGTCTTGCGATCCAAGATGGTGCAATTTCTGAACCAGGCAGTGATGCAGCTGCTCAGGATGCTCTCAATACAATCCCTGTAGAATGTGGTGAGGATGGGGGGTGGGAGATGGACTTTCCTCAGCCTTCGCAGAAAGTAGAGACACTGCTGGGCTTTCTTTGCTATGGAGCTGGTGTTGAGGGACCAGGTGAGATTCTCCGTCAGGTGAACACCAAGAAATTTGGTGCTCTTAGCGATCTCTACCGAGGAGCTGTCGATGTTCAGCGGGGAGTGGTTGCTCTGTGCCCTCCTGAAGTCAACCATCTCTTTTGTTTTGTTCATATTCAGTTGTTGGCTCTGCATCAGTCCGTTAGCCGCTGCACCTCCTCTCTGTAAGCTGACTTGTCATTCTTGCCAATGAGATCCCCCACAGTCGTGTCATCGGTGAACTTGATGATGTGGTTCGAGCTGTGTGTTGCAGCACAGTCGTGGGTCAGCAGAGTGAACAGCAGTGGACTGAGCATGCAGCCCTGGAGAGCCCCCGTGCTCAGTGTGATGGTGTTGGAGATGCTGCTCCCGATCCAGACTGACTGAGGTCTCCCAGTCAGGAATTCTAGGATCCAGTTGCAGAGGGAGGCGTTCAGGCCCAATAGGCTCAGCTTTCCAATCAGTTTCTGAGGGATGATAGTGTTGAATGCTGAACTGAAGTCTATGAACAGCATCTGAACGTATGTGTCTTTTTTGTCCAGGTGGGTTAGGGCCAGGTGGAGTGTGATGGCAATGGCATTGTCTGTTGAAAGGTTGGGACAGTACTACAGGGGGTCCAGTGAGGGGACAGCAGGGTCTTGATATGCCTCATGACGATCCTCTCAAAACACTTCATGATGATGGATGTAAGTGCAACGGGACAGTAGTCATTTAGGCAGGACACTGAAGACTTCTTCAGCACGGGGATGATGGTGGCGGCCTTGAAGCACATTGGAACAATGGCACTGCTCAGAGAGATGTTGAAGATATCAGTGAGAACATCGGTTAGCTGGTCTGCATATCCTCTGAGCACTCTACCAGGGATATTGTCTGGTCCAGCAGCCTTCCGTGGGTTGACCCTGCACAGGGTTCTCCTCATATCGGCCACGGTGAGACACAGCACCTGGTCGCTTGGAGGAGGGGTGGACTTCCTCACCACCATGTCATTTTCTCCCACAAAAAGAGCGTAGAATTTGTTCATCACATCTGGGAGGGAGGCATCACCTGCACAGTCAGGTGATGTTGTCTTGTAATTGGTGATGTCCTGGATGCCCTTCCACATGCGCCATGTGTCGCTGCTGTCCTGGAAGTGGCTGTGGATTAGCTGGGCGTGTGCATGCTTTGCCTCTTTGATGGCCTGGGACAGTTTGGTCCTCGCTGTTGTTAGGGCTGCCTTGTCGCCTGCTCTGAAGGTGGAGTCCCGGGTCCTCAGCAGTGCACACACCTCCATGGTCATCGATAGCCTCTGGTTAGCAAGTGTAGTGATGGTCTTGGACACAGTGATGTCGTCGATCCACTTGCTGATGTAGCTGGTCACTGATGCCGTGTACTCCTCTAAGTTGGTAGAGTCACCATCGGTTGCAGCCTCCCTGAACATGTGCCAGTCAGTGTGTTCAAAGCAGTCTTGAACAGCAGAGATGGCTCCTGCTGGCCAGGTTTTCACCTGCTTCTGAACTGGTCTGGAGCGCCTGGCGAGCGGTCTGTATGCTGGGATTAGCATAACAGAGATGTGGTCTGAGTATCCGAGGTGGGGGCGGGGCTCCGCCCAGTACACATCGGGGATGCTTGTGTAAACAAGGTCCAACGTGTTCTCCTCTCTCGTTGCAAAGTCCACGTTCTGATGGAATCAATTTAATGTCAGAAAAATGTATACAATATACATCCTGAAATGCTTTTTCTTCACAAAACATCCACAAAAACAGAGAAGTGCCCCAAGAATGAATGACAGTTAAACATGAGAACCCCAAAGTGCCCCACCAGCTCCCTCCTCCTGCGTGTAAGTGGCATCTAGCAACAATCCCCCGAATTCCCACTGGCAAAACAAAAAGCACACCCGCTACCGAGCATAAGCGTGAGCTAGGCGATAGCAAAGACACAGACCAAAGTTATCCCAAAGGCTTCGCATTTCATCCAGCATGCAACAACCCAAAGGTTCTCTCTCGCTCCCTGGCAAGGGAGAGGGAGGTGTCCCCCATTTTTACAGCGAGTGGGAGACATACAAGAACCTGCTGGTTTATGATGTTAAAAAGTCCGTTTCATCACTTCTTAAGAGCTCTGTGCCCGAAAATCGCAAAGATCTCGGGTCTTTGGGTTTTTCCAGCCTCCCCAATGACACACAAGTCTCCTGCCATGACACCAACCCTCGATCTGCCCATCTCCAGAGCCCTGAGATCTTCGGCTTCTGAACACTAGGCCGCCTCTCTGACCTAACACTTGGCGTGCCAAACATCGGTGGTCCTGAAACCCCGAGAACGGGTCCCATTCCTGCAAAAAACCGAAGTCAGCATGTAACTCCAGGTCAGGGTCTTCAAAAGAACTCTGAAACTGAAAAATAAAGTTACTGAAGATGGGAATAGAGCAGTTTCTAAAGATACGAGTGTTTAAAGTAGAGATAAATATGTTTTTGAAAGACTGAAGACCTATATTATTGACTTAGATGAAAGGACAAGGTATATTCTAGCCAGATTAGCCAATGACATGAAGTTACTCTAGTTTGATTAGCAAGATGTGAGGAAAACACAAAGTGCTTGCAATAGAATGCAGATGCATTAAATGAATGGGCAAGATTTTAGCAGGTGGAGTAGAATATGTTGATCCACTTCGGAAGAAGGAATGAAAATGTTATGTAACCCCTTGGGTCGCCTCAGGCTCGCTCAGCTCGTTCTCGTCTAGGGGGAGCAGCCTTTGGCCCCGCCAAACTGGGTAATCAGCTGGTGTGGATGCTGTGTGATGTCCCCACCTCACCAAAGAACAAACAGGACACCATATGCGATTAAATGATTACAATTTATAAAGATTACTATAACTAAGTAATTAATAACGATACAGTATACATGAAAGAAAAGAAAATAAAGAAAAGGCACCAAACTTATCAAAGTCCAAACCACCTCGTGCACAACCGTTGGACCTCAATTGCTGAAGTCTTCTGGCCACCATTCGATCCCCTCCAAACTCCTCGACTCGCAGTTCAGGACCACCCGAAGTGGTCAACCAAGCACATTTATCTTCGTCTCCTCTCCTCGGGGTACCTCCTGGCCTCGGACCCCCGCTTGGGGTCCATTCCTCACCCAGTTTACAGCATCGTGTCCTCTCTCTCTCACCCCCTCGCGCCGAACTCCCCAAAAGCCCTCCAACTATAGCTTACAGACTCAGAAGAAAGAACAACATTAATCCCAATTGGCTTACAAAGGAATACAATTCTTGTTATCAGTAAATTTTAACCCAAACAAGCTTCCAGCACTCTCTCGCAACAAAGAAGCATTCCTACTTTTAACAAAACAAAGAAGCCATTTTGATTAACATACGCAGTAACAAAGAAAAAGAAGAAACCCCCTTTAAACTCTCCCCCCACCAAATAAAAGTCATGTTCTCATGACTATTAAATAACTCAACCACTCTTCCTGACAACACAAGCCCTTACCCAGGGACAAACAGTGACATTGCTTCTCAAACAGTAAACCTCACACGCTGTTCCTCAGGCGCTACATAGGCCAACTTATCTGGGAGTTTCCTAACTCTCCGAGACCTCCGTCCTCCCTCACCTAAACCCTTCAGGCTCGGACACAACTGGGGATACCTCGGGCCCGCTACCAACTCCTCTTTCAACCTCTCAATCATGCCCCCACTGCAACTCTGAGCCCCTTGCTGCCCACAGCTAACCCTTCCCACTACACCTGACTCAGTGGGAGAAGGGTCAAGGGTCTCTTCCTCAATCAAGGGGAAGTCAGCAAAAGGCAGCATGTACCACACATCCAGCACATCATCCTTCGAATCCGTATTCTTCCTCATTTCTGCGATCGGTAGCTGCTGTTTGATCTTCTCCAAACGGAAACACGTGGCCTGCACTGCTCCTGCAGTCTCTTCAACCTCCTGCAATTGAGAGATCAGCTTCTTCTCTGGCCCCTCCAACTCTCGCCACAGGCTCAGCCGTTCTGATTCACGCATCCTGGCCATCTCAATCTGGGACGCAGTTACTCCAACAGCTTCTTCCACCCCGACCTGAAAAGCAGCAGTTAAAGATTGGTCAGCTTCCAGTTCAGTATTCACTGCACTTATCTCCAGCTTTTTCTTCCTCATGACTTCTTCCAGATTGACTTTCAGGCTTTGCACTTCATTTGAACTATTGATGGTCATCTTCAGGTTCCCTTCAAGCATCCGCGTCCCTATTCCGAGATTTGTCCGCAATTTCTTCACCTCGGCAAACTCCCCTCTCCAGGCTCTCAGTTTGCTGTTGCCCTCAGTCAGACAACTTTCTTTGTTCTCTCCAACTTGTAAGTCTTCCCACTGGTTCCAGATCACTCTCTCCAGTCTCTCCATCTTCATTTCAAACTTGATTCCATAGAGACAGTCACTCACGAGCTGCGACCTTCGCCAGCCCTGGCACGCGTCCAGAAAACACTTTAACTCTGTAGTTCTCAGCCGCTCCTGCAACGACCTCAATTTATATTCTCCCGAGGCAAATCCAAATACCAGGAGGTCATCCACATACGCCAAAACTCCAAACACCTCCACATCCACCATGGTCTTCCACATGCCCCGTGGGAAGTTGCAGGGGCTCCGGATATGCCCTGTGGCATCTTTTCGGACCGGAAGAATCCTAGGGAACTTATAATGGCTGTCTTCTCCTTGTTGGCCCCACTCATCGGGATCTGGCAACATCCACTCCTCAGATCCAGCACCTTAAACCACTTCGCACCATTCAGACAGGCCATCACCTCTTCGGCCCTCAGGGCCATATTCTGGTCACTGACAGTGCGCCTCTTCAGCGCAATATAATTCACACACACGCTACCTAAGTCTTCCACGGCTGTAGGGGCCAGTCGCCGCAGCCTCTCTCCCACTGAGGTGTCTTCAGCGGCCAACACCCCTCCCTCGTGGTATTTCGCAGCATCCACTAAGAGGGTCTCACCTTCAGATACTTCCCACAGGCCGTACCACCACCGGCTCTTATTTGAATTCGGTACTGGCCCAATGCTGCTACACACGTCTGCACAAGCAGCTTGAAACTCTGGGTGCATCGACAATGTCTCCAAACAGCGCTCACCCGCCTCCTCCGGGCAGGCCCCCAAGCGCACCAGCAGGATATTGGTTCTCTTCAGAACCGAAACGCTTCCCTTCTCAACAGTGTCCGGACACATCAGCATTAACGATTCACAAACCTCAGTCACCCCACATTTGCCTCTAAGAACTCCATTTTCACTGACCAACAACCGTCATCTGGATAATCACCGGCACTGGTACCCCAAATCTCCAGTGCTCTCAATGTCGTCAAAGGTAAATGCTTCCAATAACGGTTATAAAACAAACTGTACAGCAACTTAACCGGCGCCCCGGTGTCGAGGATGGCTTTAACGTGGCTTCCATCCATCCGTAACGACACCTGAGTGCGTGGTCGCTCTAAGCCTTCAGGAAAAGGGTCTGTTCCTTTTGGGAGTTCCTTGGTACATTGCTGGGAACGTGCTCCCCCAGAGACCCCAAGCCGTTCCCCCACTGGGCCTCCTCTAAGTTTCCCGACACCTCTCGGATCAACTGAACAACTGAGGGAGGAGCTGATCCCCTTGACAGATCCCCCTGGCACCACAAGCAATTTATCTGCCCCCCTAGCCAAAAGGGATACCCTAAAAACTTTCCACCAATTTCCTGCCACAGATATGGTAAGCCCCCCAGCTGCGGCATTTGAATTCCAGTCGAACCAAACACATTTCCCCCCACTTTCCCAGAACTGGCAGCTGTCACTTCGAGGTAATTGTGCCCAACAGTTCTAACAATGTCACCAGCCCGCCTACTCAAACTTTCAACCAATCCCTGTCGCTTTCCCTCAGCCAAGCACTGCCACTCACCCAACAACTGAGAGGTCCGCTCTGCCCACGCCTCCGCCCCTTTAGGGCTGGACATTATTCCAACAACCGGGCGGAGCCCACCATTGCTGGAACATACCCACCAGTCCTTTTTCGCTCTCTTCACAGCATGGACAGCCCATGGCCCCACCACCATTTCGTCAACGCTAGTCAGAACTCAAACAACGCCCTCCGGGGCACCAACAGCCACCCCACCCAACACACATGCAGAGATAACCAGCAATCGCACACCCGCAAAGGCACAGACATAATTTAAAGAGGACGATCACACAGCTTCCGCAGAAATCAATCCCGGACGAGCCCCCACAATGTAACCCCCTGGGTCGCCTCAGGCTCGCTCAGCTCGTTCTCGTCTGGGGGAGCAGCCTTTGGCCCCGCCAAACTGGGTAATCAGCTTGTGTGGATGCTGTGTGATGTCCCCGCCTCACCAAAGAACAAACAGGACACCATATGTGATTAAATGATTACAATTTATAAAGATTACTATAACTAAGTAATTAATAACGATACAGTATGTATGAAGGAAAAGAAAATAAAGAAAAGGCGCCAAACATATCAAAGTCCAAACCACTTTGTGCACAACCGTTGGACCTCAATTACTGAAGTCTTCTGGCCACCATTCGATCCCCTCCGAACTCCTTGACTTGCAGTTCAGAACCACCCGAAGTGGTCAACCAAGCACATCTATCTTCGTCTCCTCTCCTTGGGGTACCTCCTGGCCTTGGACCCCCGCTTGGGGTCCGTTCCTGGCCCAGTTTACAGCATCGTGTCCTCTCTCTCTCTCACCCCCTCGCACCGATCTTTCCAAAAGCCTGCCAACAATAGTTTACAGACTCAGAAGAAAGAACAAAATTAATCCTATTTGGTTTACAAAGGAATACAGTTCTCATTATCGTCAATTTTAACCCAAACAAGCTTCCAGTACTCTCTCGCAACAAAGAAGCATTCCTACTTTTAACAAAACAAAGAAGCCATTTTGATTAACATACGCAGTAACAAAGAGAAAGAAGAAACCCCCTTTACAGATAGTTAACATCTAAATGGATGAGACTAAAATTTTGTGGCATAAACTTAGTTCCAGTGCATGAATTACAAGAAGTTAACTGCCAGATCAATAGAATATATATAGGTTTGGATGGAAAAACTTGATAAGATATTTTATTACACCCTCTCAGAAATCCCATTATGATGGTAACCTCCCTGTTTGCTGGAGAAATTGTGGAAATCAAAATGCAAATTATTATCATATTTTTTGGGACTGCCCTGTTATCAAAAACTATTGGAGGGGGATACACAATGCCCTACAAGACATCTTTAAATGTGAAATACCCTTGGAGAGTAAGACCAGATATTTTGGATATATACCTCAAGAATGGTTGAAAAGAGATAAATATTTATTGAATATACTGCTGGTGGCTGGTAAAAAGACTCTTACTAGGAAATGGTTATCACAGGAGAGCCCAACCTTAAATGCATGGATGGAAATTACAATGGACATTTACAAAATGGAGAAGGTAACAGCAGCTGTTAATCATAAACTGGAACAATTTGATTCATACTGTGAAAAATGGTTTAACTACGTAATGCGTCATAGGCCTGATGTTATTCTCACAAATCAATGAATCTGTTGTAAAAAAAAAGATCACTCCCTACTTGTACATAGTTCTTTCCTTTTGCTTGTTGTTTCTTTCCACTCTTTTCTATAAGTGTATACCCCAGATAAATACTTTGTGGAGATTTTGTGATATATATGATTATATGATATATACGTACAATGTCTGAAATACATCTTATGGAAATGTTTGTTTGATGAACTTCAATAAAAAAATAAATTACAAAAAAAAGAATATATAGAGTTTTAGGTCATAAGATCATAAGATATAAGAGCAGAAGTAGGCAATTTGGTCCATCAAGTCTGCTCCGGCTGATTCATTTTTCTTCTCAGCCCTAATCTCCTGTTTCACCTCATATCCCTTCATGCTCTGACCAATCAAGAATCTATCAACTATTGTCTTAAATATACATAAAGATTTGGCAATGATTGTTGCAATATTTAAGGAATGATAAGTTTGTATATTGGCAATGCAAAGGAGTACCACTAGTTTGATTCCTGGGATGATGTAGGAAGGAATGATGAGGAAGCTGGCTAAATACTCATTGTGTATCATTTGTGATCGCATCAAAACTTAAAGATCTTGTCGGGGACTGATGGGATGGCTGAGTTAGAATACATCTTTCAGAATAAGGGTTATCCACTTTGGAGATGAGAATAAATTTCTTCTCAACACAGCAAATTTCTGCAATTTTTCTACCCCAGATGGTTGTAGAAGTGATGTCAAGCCAGAAATTAAAAAGTGTGGGAGAGTAGTGTTAAAG
The DNA here is from genome assembly GCF_048418815.1 of Hemitrygon akajei. Lineage (NCBI taxonomy): Eukaryota > Metazoa > Chordata > Chondrichthyes > Myliobatiformes > Dasyatidae > Hemitrygon > Hemitrygon akajei. The sequence goes on from NC_133135.1 coordinate 83,636,828, forward strand.
CCATGATCTTATTAAATGGTGGACTAGGTTTGAGAGAACAACTGGTTGACTTCTGCGCCTGTGTCTTGTGTTGTCATCATAAATGCCAGTTGCTATAATTTTCCTGCTGTTTCTTTCTCTCAGGGCAAATGGAGATTCTAGACTGCTATGCACCTTGTATACCATTTTGTTACAGAAAGTGCAATGCTTGTGATTGATTCTGGATTCCATATTCCACTTAAAAACTGTTTCCACAGAAAGAGACCGTTTCTGGAAAATGTCAACAATCATTTCAGACCTTTAAGATTCCCTGAAGACAAGTATCCCAGATGATAATCTGTTCTATATGTAGTTATGACCTTCTGGTAGATAAATCCATTCATCTTGCCACCATTTATGAAACTCTTTCTGCAGACAATTTAAGCAGACAAGCATCTTAAGCCCACCATTGAGAGAGGTGATTGACAGCCAAGGAGCTTTACCTAATTGTTACTAAGGAGACAGCAAGTCTCTGAAATGTTAAGCTGATGCAACTTAATTTAAGAATAAAGGTCATAGAAGACAGAGGATGCATCGGCTCATGGTATAAATACCATCCTGCAGTAATCCTGGAGACTGAAATGGGGAAGGGGGTTTTAAGGGGGGGGGGGCAGGTGGAAAATGAAGAAAGGAGATTAAAATTTGATTACCTGATTACTATCAACAGAAACAACACATTTACTGAAGTATTTGCTATAATGTTGAAATATTATTACACTTCCCTTTTATGAGCCTTAAATTAATTTCCCTTTTAAGGACATTCCATACAGTTGATTAAGCACCTAAGTCATGGTTAAAAAAAGAAGCATATACTATATGTTCCTATCATGCCCATCAGTAAGAATGTGATTAATCATTATTACCAAGGCTATAAAAAAGAGTTTGCAGTTGTGTCATCCTGTATTTGCAACCATACACTTCTCCAGCAAGCTGCTTAAACACTAATAGTAGCATCAAAGGCCAACATAATCCATGAGAAAATAGGCAGTCAACTACATTGGGAAAAGGAAGGTGAAGGAAGCCTGAACTGAGTTATATTTAGCAAGACTGAACTTCCCTGAATGTAGTCTGTACTGATGCTCTTTGTACTGCAAGATATGGTCAACAGGAGGATTCTTTTGACAGGAAATGAGGGAGAGGTTGTTATCAGAAAGATACATTTTTGCTGAAGGTACTGAGCTGAATTAGGGAATAGAGAAGTGGTTCCCTACCTGCTATATGCCCTGGACCAATAACTCTAATCAAGCTGTCCATGGACCCCAGGTTGGGAACCCCTGGGGTAGAGGAAACAACATGGGGCAAGTATCTGCTGTGATCCCTCAGCTCCACAAACCAATATCAGGGCTTCGGGCTTATAGTCTTGACTCTTAGTGCGTCAACACCATTTTCTTAGCATTCTCAAAATGTTGTGTCTTACATTTGAAGAGAGGTTAATTCAGGAAAATATGCATAGTCTGAAGCTCAGATCCAATCATTCCAAACCAAGTTGTACGCATAATTGGAAGCTTATGCAAGGTTGTCCAAGTGAAGGAACAAAAATCTCCTCCAGCTCTTTTGTGGAGCAGCCCTGTATGAATATCAATGTTCTTTCTTTTGGAAACGCCCGTACATCTTGTTGTAGGTCCAGGGGACTTAATCACATTATCTTAATGGGCACATAAGTGACAGGGATACCATCTATTAGGGTGATATGCTAAATCAAGGATTTGTCTGCTTTCTTACAAAAGATCTCAGCAGAAAAGTAGGGGAAATCTCCAAAATATTTTGGCCAATGTACAGTATATACCAGAAATATCTTCATTAGTGATCTGTAGGTCATTTCCTCTTATGCAGCCCTTTTGGTCAAGTGTGACTTGTTTCCACTCCTGCTCTGAGGATTCTGACTTGACTGCTAAGTTTGATGCAGGATTTGTAGGTTTTACCCCTAGGAAAGTTTGGGATACCACGTGCTTCTTCTGCTGTCTGCCAGTGACTTATACTTTTTCCCATCATAGAGGCTCTTGTTAGGCAGCACCCTCTGCGTTTTGAACCAGGGTTCCCGAGAGTCTCTGAGGGTGTTACAAAGCTTACTTTGAAAACAGCCCTGGAGCACTGTAATTGAGTCTGCACAGGCAACTGTGCTGCTGGCTCTTATAAATCCTTTTCTCACCTGAAAATCTATCCCTGTGTCAGATCTTGAAGTGGAGAGCTTAACACATAGAATGTAGAACAATACAGTATCATGCTCCTTGGCCCATGGTGTCTGTGCTGAACATTTGGCTAAATTAATATAAACTTCTTCTTCCTGTATGTGATCCATAATCCCTCTGTTCCCTGCACATTCACATGTCTAAGAGCCCCCTAAATGCCACTATCACATCAGCTTACACTACCCCACCCCCCGGCAGCCCATTACAGGCACTCACCACTCTCTGTGTAATAATATTGCCCCCCACACATCTCCTTTAAACTTTCTCCCTCTCACCTTAAATGATTTCCATCTACAACTTGGCATTTCTGCCCCAGGAAAAAAACTCTGACCGTCTACAATACATTTGTCTGGGGAATTTGGTGTTGGGGAGATGGACAAAATGGGCTGCCCACAGAAGCTGGTGCAGTATACACTGGCAGAAAAATACCCTCCAACTTCCAGTCTGCCAACTTCTGGTATATGCTACTTTAGACTTAAGGCTTTGGGGACTGAGTGTCATGTGCGAAGGAAGGGGGGTGGTGTAGATGAGGAGCTGTTGTTAGACCCCAGTGGGGTTGTGGAAGAGAATGATTGGTGACAAGGAGTGGGCATGGGTCCAACATGGCAGCATGATTTATCTCTGCAGGAATCATACCATGGTAACAACAAATTGGTTGGCTTTTTTTTCCTATGCAGCAACAGTCACCATACATTTCAAAACTCTTTATTTTCACAAAACAATTGAACTAAAGGGTGTTACTTATTTCTAAATTGTAGCCATAAAATCCAACAGCACAACCCTCTAGACCAGGGGTTCTCACCCTTTTTTTTTGCCATGTACCATGTACCATTTTCTGCCATTACCATGTCCGTGGACCCCAGGTTGGGAGCCCCTCCTTAATGAGTCCACACTGACCAGCAACTGCCCTTTTACACTAATCCCACATTAATCCTTTTCTATTCACTCCACATCCTCCTTAAACCAGTTTCTAGCATTCACCTACAAGCTGGGGGCTATTTACAGTGGCCAATTAACCTACCTAACCGTACACATTTGACTTTGGGAGGAAACTGCTGCGGCTGGAGGAAGTTAATGCATTCTCGAAAAGCACATGCAAACCCCATACAGAGAACACCCCAGGCCAGGACCTAGTCTCTGACATTATGAAGCAGTGGCTCTACAGTTGTGCAACTCTGCTTTCTTTCATTCTTCTCTTCCTCACTCAGCACTGAGATTTAACTGCGTTCAACCATTGCTTCTCTACCTCTACTCCTCTGGTCTGTCCCTGCATTTATCCACATCTCCAATTCCCTCAAACCCTTACAGTCCACTGCCCACCATCTAAGCATTCTCAGGACATCTACCTCTTTTAAACGTGAACCATCTACCCAGTCCTTCCTCTCTCAAAGAGTCACAGATCTGCTGCCCTCTGGGGTTCTTATTTTTTATTCAGTCTTACTTCCTCTCTAATATTTGTACATCTGTGCACTTGTGACACCATAATTTCCTTTGAGATCAATAAAGTATCTATTTTTTTTACTATTTATTCAATTACAGGATGTGGGCATTGCCAGCTAAGCCAGCATTTTTTTGCTCATCCTTAGTTGCCCTTGAGAAGGTGGTGATGAGCTGCTTTCTTAAACTGCTGCAGTCCTGCAGTCCTTGGGGTGTAGGTACACACATGGTGCTCTGCATCTTTCTATCTATCTATCATCTATCTATCTATCTATCTATCTATCTATCTATCTATCTATCTTTTTCTCACCTCATCAGTTTGCTTCAGGATTTCTGAAGCCCCCTTTCTTCTTTCTGTTCCAATGCAGAATCTGCAGTATTTATTAATGTAGTTATAGACCCAGATCTATGCCAGCATCCAGCTGTTACGGATTCAGCAACAATAAATATATAAGTGAGGAAGGGTTTCTTATAACAAATAAAACATTTATTAAACACTGAAAAACAAACCCTCAAAAAGTAAACAAACGACTAACGCAACCGGAAATCAGCTGCTGTGCGACAGCTTAAACAGTTCTTAAAGTGATGTTGCAACAACAGTTCTTCAAAGTAGTACTGCAAAAGTTCAAAATGTTTACAGTCCATTGAAGGAGAGACTTTTTAGATGATTTAAATTCTCTTCCATGTCGTGTTGTTGTGGTTCCGAGTTGAACTATACTTTTCCTGGAGAATTTACGAAGATGAAAATGAAACGGCTTAAAGGCACTGACAAAACTTTACAAAACTGTACCCAACCCTTTCTACTATTATTCGCAGGGGTTAACATGGGGACAGCCAACAAATTCCTTCTGAATGAGGATCAAACAAGGTCAAACCTGTTTCACCATCGAAATCAAATTTCCTCGATCTTTTAACTCCTGAACTCCGATCTTCACTCTCCACCGATTTTTAACTGGCAGTATTATAAAGAAACTGCCAGCAATGACCTTTTAAACTTTAGGCATTAAATAAAACTCCATCTTTCAACCAAACTGTGTCATAATATTGGACCACGCAGTGGCATGGAGTCAAAATGGCAAATCCAGTCATGAACTGCCCCTCCTCACAGGGAGGGGTCCTCCTTTTATACCCTGTAAAAAAAACCTGTCACATGACCTCTACTGGCAGAAAAATGATGTCACACCACCAGCACAAGACCACCATCTTAGGTCCAGCATATCTTCAACACCACTGTCACGTGACAAGTACAAGATACCCACGGGTACGTAACACAGCAAAGAACTCTCTATTACCCCTGTGTTTTCCTGTAACTCATTCTCTATCAACTGTCCTTTGACTCTTTTGCCACTAACCTATAATAAGAAGGAACTTACTGAAATTAATGAACCAGCATATATTTTGTGATGTGGGAGGTAACCTTGTGGAAACTGACATGGTCATGGCGGAACATGCAAACTCTACATAGATGGCACCGAAGGTGAAGGTTAAAGTCAATTCCTGGAGCAAGTGGGGTATGATTGTACCTATTTCCTAAACCCCAGGTCAATCTCCGCCCTATTTATTTTCATGGCGAATCACTCTCAGATAGCATGTGCATGCAGTGAAATGCAGTGGACAGATATATAGATGAAAATCCTTCGAGGGTGAAGGTAATGTGCAAGCAAGTAAGGTGTACCTTATCAACAGCATTTACCCCAACCTCTCCTGACCAGGTATTTTTATTGCTTCCATTACATTACAAGAGAAAAACAAGAATTACCTTTGTGAATTTGTGATATTTAGACAGTCCTTAAACCATGCCATGAGTTCATGGGTTTAGATAGTCCTTTAATCATGGACATGATGAGGTGCATCCCTGCAATTGAGTGTGGATTGTGATGTCATTTTTGGAGTAATATCATAAAACTCTGCCGGATTTGGTAATACATGAGGTTGCCCTTCAGCCTCATAGGAAGAGAAAGGCCACTTGCTTCTATTCTACCACTAATTTAGATCACTGTTGATATCTCACGTATTCATATCACAGAAACAGCAGGTTTATTGCTTGTTTGTCAGTCTATATATGTTTTTAGATTTTCATTGATTCTATTGAATTTCTTTGTTCTATTCTGAATACCTGCAAGTGTTCCATCAGACCTTGAGGCAGGCAAGTGCAGAAATCTCAGGGGCCCTAGGAAAGAGATTTAACTCATTCTTAGCATCAGCTAAGGTACTGGAGGTTTGGAGGATAGCTAATGTTGTTCCACTGTTTAAGAAAAGCTCTAAAAATAAACTAGAAAATTATAGGTCGTTGAGACTGATGTTAGAAGTGGGAGAGTTATTGGAAGGTATTCTAAGGGACCAGTATAGTGATAGTCAACATGGCTTTGTGCATGGTAGGTCTGTCTACCAATCTTACAGAATTTTTTGAGTAAGTTACCAGGAAAGATGATGAATACAAGCCAGTAGATGTTGGCTACATGGATTTTAGCAAGGCATTTGACAGTATACTACATGGGAGGTTGGTCAAGAAGGTTCAGTCGCTTGGCATTCAAAATGAGGTACTAAAGTTGACATTGACTTTGTGGGAGAAGCCAGAGAATGGTAGTAGGTGTTTGCCTCTCTGACTGTGACTAGTGGAGTGCCGCAGGGATTGGTGCTGGAACTGTTGTTGTTTGTCATCTATATCAATGATCTGTATGATAACGTGGTTAACTGGATCAGGAAATTTGCAGATGACACCAAGATTTGGGGTGCTGTGGATTTTGCGGATAGCTATTAGAGCTTGCAGCAGGGTCTGGACCAGCTGGAAAAAAATGGACTGAAAAATGGCAGATGGAATTTAATGCAGACAAGTGTGAGGTGTAGCACTGCGGTAGATCCCATCAGGGTAGATTTTACACAGTGAAGGGTAAGGCACTGAGGTGTGTGGTAGAACAAAGGGATCTGGGATTACAGATCCATAATTCATTGAAAGTGACGGCACAGGTAGATCGGGTTGTCAAGAAAGCTTTTGCTGCATTGACCTTCATAAATTGAAGCATTAAGTACAGGAGATGGGATGTTAAATTGAGGTTATATAAGATGTTGGTGAGACCTGTTTTAGAGCATTGCGTGCAGTTTTGGTCACCCATCTACAGGAAAAATGTAAATAAAGCTTGAAAGAGTAAGTAAAGATACAAGGATGTTGCCGGGACTGGAGGACTTGAGCTATAAGGCAATATTGAATAGGTTAGGACTTTATTCTTTGGAACATAGAAGATTGAGGGGAGATTTGATAGAGGCATATGAGGGGTATAGATAGGGTAAGTGCAAACAGGCTTTTTACACTGAGGTTGGGTGGGACTACAACTGGAAGTCATGGGTTAAGAATGAAAAGTAAAACATTTGGGTGGAACTTGAGGGGAATATTCTTCACTCAGAGAGTTGTGAGAGTGTAGAATAAGCTGTCAGCACAAGTGGTTCATACGAGCTGGATTTCAAAGCTTAAGAAGTACAGGGATGGCAGGGAGGGTTATGGAGGACTATGGTCCAGGTGCTGGTCAATGGGAGTAGGTAGTTTAAAGGTTTTGCATGAACTAGATGGGCCCAAGGGTCTGTTTCTGTGCTGTACTTTTCTATGACTCTATGTCTTAAATGAATATCAGGATAGTATATGGTGACATATACACACTCTGATAATAAATTTACTTTGAATTTTACAAAAGAATGCCTTGAATTTTTTAATATTAAGATGAAACCCAAGGGGAAATCCTGGTATATCAAGTAGTAAAATAATCATTAATCTCTTCACATTACTGTAAAACAAAAGCTCTTTGTCTATACTCAATAAGTTCTTCATATGATGTTGCTTTTCTGGAGTGGACTCAATTGAAAGCAACAAAAGTTTTTTTTGATACTAACAGATGTGGGAAATTGCACAGATGTTGAGTGTCCTACTGCTTCTAAATACTTAAAGGTTTTATTTTTAGTGGGATAGACAGTTTCAGTAAGGTCTCAAAATGAACCAGGTAAGCACCATAAACTAAGGTAAAATTAAATCAGCAGGAATTGGAAGAGACAAATGTTGTAATAATTGGACTGAAGTTTCTGTTGTTCATAGTCCATAATGGTTTCTCCTTTTCTGCTCAATTGCAATTGGGAGGAAACACACTTGCAACATCTGGCCCACCAGGTGTTTAGCATCTGCAATGTCCTCTGAGGATGTTAGGTTGGCTACTTAAGGGAGACAGTTGATAAATGAAGCAGGGTTTTGTGCTTTTTGTTCAGTGACTGGGTCACATTACAGCACAAGAGCATGGAGTGTTCTAAGCAAAAATGTTAGCATTCTCTTGAGTACATGGGCTGACTCAGAGATAACTATTTTGATAAACAAGCATCAAGAAGCATTTTAGTGTATTCTGAAAATTTGTTGCAATCTTGTCTTGTGTTAGTTTGTCAGAAGCTCAGTTCCTATCACCTTGGGGTTCTTCAGGACAACTGCACAGCTGATGCCACCACACAGAGGGCGGCCCTTTGTACCACTGTGAAATCCATTATATTTGGTTAGTTTCCCAACCAAACCTGTTAAGAATTAGCCAAAAACAGCAGGAAAGGCTAAATTACAATGGAACCACAACAGAGTGCGGTGGCTGAACTCAAACAATATACTGGAGGAAGTAAGTGGGTTGAGTAGCATCTATGGTAAGAAAGACATTATCAATATTTCTCCTACAAATTGTTTATTGCAGACTGCCGATGAGCAGGGAAGTACAGGTGAGATGTTAAATCCAGAACCATGGACAGCACAACTTCAAACTGCTGTCTTCAGCATTAGGCTCATTATAGTGCATTAGTATAACCTGCAATGCTGCCGGTACAGGAGTTGCTGACTTACAGACCAGAATTTTATTTATGCCACAACAGAAGGACCAGAGTTACGCTGTTGAAAATTGAATTACCCGGGAATGGAACAATGTTATACACAACACAGTGGCATAGCAAGTACAGACACTGTCTCACAACGGAGAGCAAGGTTCAATCCTGAACAGTGCTGTCTGCGTGGAGTTTGCACATTTTCCCTGTGACTACATGGGTTTGCTCCCACATTCTAAAGACCTGCAACTTGTTAGGTTAATTGACTCTGAGTAAGTGAGTATAATCTGATTAATATAGGGTAAAATGGGGGAGCATTTGACGGGCCAAAGAGCCCATTTCTCTACAGTACCTTTCTATGGCTCTGTGCCATCTAAATATCATAGTCCTGATCAGGAAGTTAATCTCTTTTTTTTTGGCAGAATTTTCAATCTCACTGGTTTGTTTTTTTTCTAGTGTCAGTCTCCTCAAAAGCACAGCAAGGAAAATTCACCAGTAGTGGAATTTTCAACCTTTAGTTTTCAAACTGTGAGAGCGGTATTCTGATTCTGTTTCACAGACCAGCCAGCTTCACCTTGGTTATCCAGCACTAGCTAATGAGCCAACATTTAAGCTGTATTTGTGGTCCTCACTGAGATCTGCAACCTCCCATTTCCTCAAGTATGCCATGTCTGCTTTGAAATGGAGTTCAGGGTCATGGTTACTCTCAGCCTTCTGGCCTCAGAATTACTCCAGGCTTCTGCTGCTGATTTCTGTCACATCTCACAGTTCCCTGTACCTTGCTGCATTAGCAAGGCCACTCCACATTTAAGGAGAAGAGTCCTCATTTAATTTTCCTTCAGTTCACAGAGGAGCAGGTGGAAGTGGGATGAGTGCTGAGCCGCTCTGCTAGCTGTGCTCATGATTGCACAGAGATATCCATGGCAACCTTGTGCTGGAAGCAGACTCCAAGGCCCCAGTCCCCAAAGAGCGGTCCTGCAGCATTCTTCTTCACTGTCTATGTTCGTTTTGACTCCCTGGTTGTAATTCACACCCCCGCCCTGATCATTGCAGCGTTTATTCTCTCCTACAATTGGAATAGTGTTACTTTCATTGTGGTGTGTCCATTTAGGAGCTAGCTGTGAAGATCACATCTGCTGTGGCCCACATAGGGCCTTGCACCACACTAGCTCCCTGCAAACACTGACAGTCAGTTTCAATGCTACCCCATACAGGTAGGCATGAAAACGCTCTTCTATGAATCTTGCAATTGAAGTTCTTACTCATTAAACAATATAAGGGCACTCACCATAGTGTGGAGAAATGTGGAGCAATGTCTTGGTCAGATTTGTTACTTTAAATTTAAGCACACATTTTTGTTTCTTGAACGACATCGAAAGAAAGGCAAAAAATAGTATGATATTGTGTGAACCGATTGATCGTCCAATCAAATAAATTCAGAACCACTTTCTATATCACCACCTCTTCTCTGGATCTCAGTGCATTTGAAGCTTAAACAGTTTGTTGATGTCTCGAGGCACAGAGGTGGAGATAAAGATACCAGCTTTCTTTGTCACGTGTATTTTGAAACATCGAAACATACAGTAAAATGCATCATTTTGCATCAAACACACCAGCATATTCCAATGATTATGCTGGGAGCAGCCCACAAGTGTCAACATGCTTCTACTGCCAGCATAGCATGCCTGTAATTCGCTAACCCTAACAGTGTGCCTCTGGAACGTGGGAGAAACTGGAGCTTCCAGAGGAAGCCCACTCATTCACAGGGCGAACATAGACAGTCCTACAGAGAGGGGCAAGTATCAATCCCAGGTCAATGATTGCTGCTGCTGATTGCTTTAACTGCTGTTCTACCTTGTCACTCCATGTCTCTGGTTAATGCTCTTCAATTTCTTACCCAAAGCCTGTCCAGTATATAAACTCATACACTGCCTTATCTCAAGATATACCGGCCAGGATGTAATAGAATAATAATCTTAAAAAATCAAGGTCAACGATGGATGTCATTTATAAAGCAAGCCTAATGCATTGTGATGATGTATCCACAATGAGCACCGCCAAGCAGAATTTGACACTGAGACACAAAAAGAGATAATATGGTTGATAGTCAAAGGGCTTTAAAGAATGAAGGAGAGAAATACAGTTGAATGCAAGGAATTTCAGGCTCTGTGGTTTAGGCAGCTGAAGGCTAGTTGAAAATGATGGAGCAATTATAGGAAATAGCTTGCCAGAAACTAGAAGTAAAGGAGCACAGAGTTCTGTAAGTGTTGTACAGTTGGAAGGAACGTAAAGAATTGGGGTCAAGGGTGCTGAAGAGAATTGGTATGGCAAGGCAATAGAGGAATATGAAAAACAATGGTAAGTGTTTTCAAAATTGAGACTTCATCTGCATGAACAAAGGTGTAATTGGAATGACTACGAATGATTTATGGTGGGTTAGCAGTGCTCTGAATAAGCAGCTTAATGTTATGTGGAAGATTGTACCCTGGCCAGAAGAGATGCACGCATGAAGTTTTCATCAGCGAGTAGGCTGAGGGGGAAGTAGGCACACTGAATAACTGTGTGGATCATTGATCACAAATGCAGTTCAGACACTGTGTGCTGTGATTAATACTGCTCATTCCTGGCATGGAAATGTAATTAGTTTATTATTGTCACATATGCTGAGGTACAGTGACAAACTTAGTTTTGCAAGTAATCCATGCAGACTATGCCAAAGCATATGCACCGTACATCAAGATCTCTGGAGAACTGAGGCTGAGGCCTAAGGGTGAGTTGGGAAAGAGAGTGTGTCCAGTCTCCATATGGAGTTGAAGACACTGGGGTGAGATTTGTAACTTGTAGTCCAAGTCCAGCCCAGGTGGAGAGATTGCCACCACTGTGGATGGTCTTATAAGTAGAGTCATTGAATCATAGAGCCATGCAGGATGGAAATAGGCCTTTTGCCCTAAGCTGGTCCCATCTCCCTGCATGTGGCCAATATCCTAAATCTCTTTTAAACATTGTAATTGTACCCATATTTTCCATTTCCTCTGGTAGCTTTTTCCAAATATGTACCACTATACAGCTCTTTTGTCTGCTGCTGAATACCACTCAGTGTTTGTACAGGCACTGTTACATCTCTTACAGCTTGTGAAGAACTTAGAACAGTGTACCACTGGAAAAGACCCTTCGGACGCTAAAGTCTGTGCTGAACACGAGGCTGAATTAAACAGACAGACAGACAGACAGACATACTTTATTGATTCCGAGGGAAATTGGGTTTTGTTACAGCCACACCAACCAAGAATAGTATAGAAATATAGCAATATAAAACCACAAATAATTAAATAATAATAAGTTAATCATGCCAAGTGGAAATAAGTCCAGGACCAGCCTATTGGCACAGGGTGTCTGACACTCTGAGGGAGGAGTTGTAAAGTTTGATGGCCACAGGTAGGAATGACTTCCTATGACGCTCAGTGTTACATCTCGGTGGAATGAGTCTCTGGCTGAATGTACTCCTGTGCCTAACCAGTACATTATGGAGTGGATGGGAGACATTGTCCAAGATGGCATGCAACTTGGACAGCATCCTCTTTTCAGACACCACCGTCAGAGAGTCCAGTTCCACCCCCACAACATCACAGGCCTTAAGAATGGGTTTGTTGATTCTGTTGGTGTCTGCTACCCTCAGCCTGCTGCCCCAGCACACAACAGCAAACATGATGGAACTGGCCACTACAGCCTCGTAGAACATCCTCAGCATCGTTCAGCAGATGTTAAAGGACCTCAGTCTCCTCAGGAAATAGAGATGAACTAACTCTCTTCTACCTTACGTGATCCATCTGTTATGTCCAATATGTTATTGATGATCACACATTTGGAAGGAGAATCATTTAGATGCCTATTTATATCTTCATGCCTAATGCCAACTGTTAAAGGAGATGCAAGCAATTTTTTACACAACCCAGTTGATAAGAAAAATATTCTGAGAATGAAGAGACAAGGATGAGGCAGCTCCACTAATTCCACCTACAACAAGCTTTATTAGAAGTCGCTTAGAAAACAAGCCAGACATATAGTTTTCCATAAACACCGAGAATTGGGAATAACACAAGAAAACCTCTGGAATCCCAGCAGCAGCTAAGGGAGGGAATTGGACAGTCAGATTTTGGGCTGAGACCCTTTATTTGGACGACAAAAGTTGAAAGTTGGACGTCAGATTTGTTGGATTTACCATTATCGGTTAGTGGAATGTCATTACTGTTTGGGGCATCAAAGTTGAGAGTTCAATCCCATCATCTTTTGTAAGAAAGCTTGTACTTTCTTCCCGTGTTTGTGGGTTCCCTCTGGTTGCTCTGGTTTCTGCCTACAGTCCAAAGGCGCATCAATTAGTAGGTTAATTGGTCATTGTAAATTGTCCAGTGATTAGGCTAGGGTTAAATTGGTGAGTTGCTGGTTGACATGACTCAGTGGGCCAGAAGGGCATCTTCCACACGGTATCTGAATAAATAAATAATCTGTTGCTAAAAGCAAAGCAGAGGAAGTTTGTGGTAAAGGAAGGTGGTAGTAGATGGAGCAGAGAACCAGAAATCCAGGTGAAGGGTCTCAGTCTGAAACGTCAACTGACTATGTTTCTCCACAGATGCTGCCTGACCCATTGATTTTCCCCAGCATTTTGGGTGTTGCTCCAGATTCTAGTATCTGTTATCTCTTGTATCTCCACTGTGAACTGAGAGCCTGACTGAGTCCTTTCCACATTGTTACCAATATAAAGAAATATACAAACAGATGGATTTAAGGGATGAAACTGTGAGAGGATTATTCACTGGAAGAATAGCAAATAAGGCAGGGTTCATGCAGCAGTATAAACTGACATGAGTGGCACAGCAAAGTGTATTCCTAGGGTAAAGCCCTCCCCATCATATCTACATATCTATGCAAGCCACTGTCGCAGAGAAGCAGCATCTATCATCTGGGATCCCCACTATCCAAGTCATGCTCTCTTCTTGCTGCTGCCATCGGAAGAAGGTACAGAAGCCTCAGGACTCTCAACACCAGATTCAGGAATAGTTATTATGGCTCAGTCATCAGGCTCATGAACCAAAGGGGATAACTTCACTCAACCTCACTTGCCCCATCATTGAAATGTTCCCATAACCTATGCACTCACTTTCATGGACTCTTCATCTCCTGTTCTTGATATTTATTTATTTATAGTTATTTCTTTCCTTTTGGGTTTGCCCAGTTTGTTGTCTTTTGCACACTGGTTAAACACCTAAGTTGGTGCGGCCTTGATTGATTCTGTTATGGTTATTATTTTATTATGGATAGAATCTGAGGACTCTATATAGTGACAGATATGTACTTCGACAATAAATTTATTTTGAACTTTTGAAGTTTTTTAAGGATAAAGTGCAAGGATTTGAAGGGGTATTGGAGGGCAGCAAAAGACTGGGAAGGGTAACGGACTGAGAATCACAAGATACAAGAAATGTGACAGGCAGGAGATATGCTGAGGGTCACAGGATTGTGGCGGCACAGCCTTTCCTGCTATTGTATCACAGCTCCAGAAGCATGTTTAATAGTGACCTCAGGTGTTGGCTCCATGAAGCATGTGTTCTCCACTTTAGGCTCCCTCAGGCGTTCTGCTTTCCTCCCATATCTCAAGGGTAGGTCAATAATGTAAATGCCACTGTAAATTCTTCCTCATGTTGTTAAATTGCAAAGAAATCAAAGGTATGTTAAGTTCATATAAAAGTGAATTTTATAGAGAACAGGGAAGAATGGAACTCATGCTCTTCTAGGAGCTATCAGGAACTCGATGCACCAAATGGCCTGTTTCTTAATCATAGTATCACATAATATATATTCATGATTTAGACAAGGGAATTAAATGCAGCATCTCCAAGTTTAATCATAGTATCACATAAGTTGGTAACAGAGCAAGCGTTAGGAAAGGTTACAGGATTGAAGGGGGGGGGGCAGGTGAGGTTAAGGAAGAGGAAGGGTAACAGAAGCAAAGAGTGGGAGTAAACAGGACCTTTTCAGAATGGCAGGCAGTGACTAGTGGGGTACCGCAAGGCTCAGTGCTGGGACCACAGTTGTTTACAATATATATTCATGATTTAGATGAGGGAATTAAATGCAGCATCTCCAAGTTTGCGGATGACACGAAGCTGGGCGGCGGTGTTAGCTGTGAGGAGGATGCTAAGAGGATGCAGGGTGACTTGGGTAGGTTAGGTGAGTGGGCAAATTCATGGCAGATGCAATTTAATGTGGATAAATGTGAGGTTATCCACTTTGGTTGAAAGAACAGGAAAACAGATTATTATCTGAACGCTGGCCAATTAGGAAAAGGGGAAGTGCAATGAGACCTGGGTGTCATTGTACACCAGTCATTGAAGGTGGGCATGCAGGCACAACAGGCGGTGAAAAAGGCAAATGGTATGTTGGCATTCATAGCAAAAGGATTTGAGTACAGGAGCAGGGAGGTTCTACTGCAGTTGTACAAGGCCTTGGTGAGACTGCACCTAGAGTATTGTGTGCAGTTTTGGTCCCCTAATCTGAGGAAAGACATTCTTGCCATAGAGGGAGTACAGAGAAGGTTCACCAGATTGATTCCTGGGATGGCAGGACTTTCATATGAAGAAAGACTGGATCGACTAGGCTTGTACTAGGAATTTAGAAGATTGAGGGGGGATCTTACTGAAACATATAAAATTCTAAAGGGATTGGACAGGCTAGATGCAGGAAGATTGTTTCCGATGTTGGGGAAGTCCAGAGCGAGGGGTCACAGTTTAAGGATAAAGGGGAAGCCTTTTAGGACCGAGATGAGGAAAAACTTCTTCACACAGAGTGGTAAATCTGTGGAATTCTCTGCCACAGGAAACAGTTGAGGCTGGTTCATTGGCTATATTTAAGAGGAAGTTAGATATGGCCTTGTGGCTAAAGGGATCAGGGGGTATGGAGAGAAAGCAGGTACAGGGTTTTGAGTTGGATGATCAGCCATGATCATACTGAATGGCGGTGCAGGCTCAAAGGGCCAAATGGCCTACTCCTGCACCTATTTTCTATGTTTCTATGTTTCTATGTTTCTAGAGCTTGCAGGTTGGGAAGGACATGGGCAAGAAATGGTTACAAGGAGTATTGTTGGGATGGATATGGGAAAGGAAGGATTGTAGAACGTGGCAATGGGAGTGGTTTGAAAGAAAAAAAAGCTACATGGTGTGTTGTTGGAGGAGTATAGGAGAGGAAGGGTTACAGGATGTGGGGATTGGGAGGAGTGTGGGAGAGGAAGGGTTACAGGGTGTGCCGATGGGAGGAGTGTGGGAGAGAAAGGGTTACAGGGTGTGAGGATTGGGATAGGTAAGTGATACAGTGAGGGAATGACTACTTTATGCAGGGAACATAATGATAATCATTCCATCCTGAGCTAGTAAGTGGTTGAACATAAAGTACTGTATGTGAATTTGAAATAGCTGATGTTTTAAACTGGCTGTAGGTTGAAGCAGTAAGAGATTTTTCAGGGTGCATGTTCTGACTGCACTTAAACTGTTTCCAGGGTGATATTGGCTGGTGTTCTTGGCTCTGCATGCTGTACATCACAGATGTAGCCCAATAACTCTCCCTGCATTTTACCCGAGCTTGCTTCTAGTAATTCAAAGCCAGATTTCATTTCCCCTTCTGTCATACAGACATCAATCAGGTTTTAAGCAGGGTTCAGCCATGCGTACAGTAATCTATATATAAAGAATATCAATGCATAATATTGAAAAGAAATGAGAATGTCACAAAACAGATTCATTAAGCTTGGCTCACAGATTGTGATTGCACTGAATCTAATCTATTTCTCTGTTGGGTTTGCTTGAAATTAAAATAGAATACTCTCACCAGTGAGAATATCAGGCACTTTTTAATATTCAGATTTGCATTCAAAACCTTTGAGATTTTCAAAGTAGTTACTGGTGTTGAAATAAAAAGGCTGGAAACTGGCTGTGAAATGAGATATTCACTGTTACCCCCTTGTAAAGGAAGCTAAAGATGTTATGTTGAAGATGCCTGCACAGCTCAGGTATGTTTCAGTGTCATTGCTTGTTGATCTTTGCCAAGACAGAGTTGTGAAGAAAGTGTCATGCAGTCATCTCCATGGAGATCCTAATCCTATCCTTTTCCAGCTGCTGCATGCAATCCGTGACTTTTCCCAGTGAACAGGATGATTGGGCGGATGTAGAGGAGATGAGAAGTTGGAGTCACCTCCGGTGTCACTGGTAATCCTGTTAATCCTATCCTCACTCTGTGTGTAACTGGCAGTGCACCTGAGGTGCACAGCTGGAGAAACCTGCAGGATCTGGATGCTGTACAACAATGTGCTGACTCAATGGCATTTCAAGTGTAAAACTCAATCATTTTTATCCTGCGAAGTCGGGTTTACAAATCCTAATCGACCACCCCACCAGAAAAGTGCAGAATGTTCCTAAGGACACAAAAAACAGTCAAACATGTCATGCAATAAGTTAGCAACCTATATTTAAGATCTTTGGTCCTGCAGTAAATTTCATTAACATACCCGTGTATCTAAGATCAAACAGCATACCATAAAAACAGCCTCTTCTGCCCACTGTCTATACTATCAAGCACAATTTATCTCACATTAAACCCCCACCACTGCATCAATATACCTTGGATTCTGCTGCTCATCACACATCAGAAGCAATTAGTTGTCATCAATTAACTTATCGACCCACACTTATTCACGAAATGGGAAGAAACCTATATAGTCACAATGGAGGATGTGCAAACTCCACACAGATAACACTAGAGCTAAGCATTGAATGCAGATCACTGGAGATTGTGAGGCAGCAGCTCTGTTAGCTGTGGCACGGTCCCACCTCTAATTTCCCCATAAATACTATTACGTTACTGAATCTGTCTCTGAAGAAGCACAGCCGCTTTATGTACTGCACAAGTAAACTTCAACTAAAATCCAGTTATTTGATGTGCTTTGTGTGTGGGCAGCATTCTTCTGGATATTCAGCCTGCTTCTCAGTGCGTAAGTTGTGAACACTCATGACATCAGTCAGTTCCAACACATGATTGATGCTGCATGCAAAATATTCTAATGTGCCTGCAGGGCCAATGAATGGATCAGGCAGTGACATCAGTGCAGTATTCTTCAATAGTCGAGTACTGAAAATAAGGACATAATATAGAAGCAGGAGTCGGTTATTCAGCTGCACGTGTTTGCACCTTCATTGAATACGATCATAGCTGACCTACAAAGTCATGTTCCTTTTGGACAAGGGAGAGCCAGTGGATGTAGTGTACCTGGACTTCCAGAAAGCTTTTGATAATCTCCACATAGGAGATTAGTGGGCAAAATTAGGGCACATGGTATTGGGGGCAGAGTACTGACATGGATTGAAGATTGGCTGGCTGACAGGAAACAAAGAGTAGTGATTAACGGGTCCCTTTCGGAATGGCAGGCTGTGACCAGTGGGGTACCGCAAGGTTCAGTGCTGGGACCGCAGCTGTTTACAATATACATTAATGATTTAGGTGAAGGGATTAAAAGTAACATTAGCAAATTTGCTGATGACACAAAGCTGGGTGGCAGTGTGAAATGTCAGGAGGATGTTATGAGAATGCAGGGTGACTTGGACAGGTTGGGTGAGTAAGCAAATGTATGGCAGATGCAGTTTAATGTGGATAAATGTGAGGTTATCCACTTTGGTGGCAAGAACAGGAAGGCAGATTACTATCTAAATGGAGTCAAGTTAGGAAAAGGGGAAGTACGACGAGATCTAGGTGTTCTTGTACATTAGTCAATGAAAGCAAGCATGCAGGTACAGCAGGCAGTAAAGAAAGCTAATAGCATGCTGGCTTTTATAACAAGAGGAATTGAGTATAGGAGTAAAGAGGTCCTTTTGCAGCTGTACAGGGCCTTGGTGAGACCCCACCTGGAGTATTGTGTGCAGTTTTGCTCTCCAAATTTGAGGAAGGACATTCTTGCTATTGAGGGAGTGCAGCGTAGGTTCACAAGGTTAATTCCTGGAATGGCGGGACTGTCATATGTTGAAAGATTGGAGCAACTGGGCTTGTATACACTGGAATTTAGAAGGATGAGAGGGGTTCTGATTGAAACATATAAGATTATTAAGGGATTGGACACACTGGAGGCAGGAAGCATGTTCCCGCTGATGGGTGAGTCCAGAACTAGAGGCCACAGTTTAAGAATAAGGGGGTAGGCCATTTAGGACAGAGATGCGGAAAAACTTTTTCACCCAGAGAGTGGTGGATATGTGAAATGCTCTGCCCCAGAAGGCAATGGAGGCCAAGTCTTTGGATGCATTCAAGAGAGAGTTAGATAGAGCTCTTATAGATAGTAGGGTCAAGGGATATGGGGAGAGGGCAGGAACGGGGTACTGATTGTGTATGATCAGCCATGATCACAGAGAATGGTGGTGCTGGCTAGAAGGGCTGAATGGCCTACTCCTGCACCTACTGTCTATTGTCTATTGTCTATTTTCCACACCATCTTCTATCCCCAGAATTTATCAACCACTTACTTTAATGTACCAGTGGACAAGCCTCCAGAGTCTCCTGGATATAGCTTTTAAAAGAGTTGCCATTATCTGGGTGAAAGAAACACTTCTCATATCTGTCCTGTATGGCTAATCCCTTATTCTAAAGTGCAAAACCTAGCTCTGAACACCCCTTCCAAGGGAAATATCCAGATCTAACCTTTCAAGCGCCTGAGGATTTTGTCTGTTTCAGCAAGATTATCATTCATTCTTCTGAACTTGAGTGTTTCTCAACTAGCCATCTTAATATCCCCTGATTTAACAAGCCACTGTCCCAACAATCACTGGAGTTCCTTTGCTGAACAGCCTCTATAGCAAGAATATCCTTTCCTAGGTAGGGAGAGTAGATGCATACACAGAATCCATCTGCATTCTCATCAGGGCTTTAGCTGATTGGAGCAAGAAATAACCTTGTACTCAAATATTCTTATAATAAAAACTGATATATAATTTTCCTTCATCATCCTTGAAGAAGATGGCAGTTTCTCATTGAAATGTCGGTTATAACTGATGTCTATACCTGCCTGGAAGCCTGAGAAGAGTTCATTTGTCATATGTACTGGGAAAGATTGAGATCCTCTTTCAATTTTCCTTCTTAATTATTTGTTGGAATCATATGCTAACTTTCAATGATTTACCCTATTCTAATGTGAGTTAAAGGGTCCAATAGTAGGGAGACCTTTGCTAGGGAATTTAATTTATTTACTTTCCCCTGTGTGTAATCTCCCTTCACCTGTCTTCATTTGTGACCGCTTCTATCAGTGGAAATTATCATGGCTCCCCAGTGTTCTTCATGGGTTGAGCAGCACTATTCCTCCAGCAGATTTTTTGCCGCTCTGCATACCACCATCTGCATTTACTACTGTCTCAACAGGGTTTTCCTTGGGCTTCTCCTTCACTGCTGAATCTCCACCCTGCACCCAAATCATTGAGGCTACTGCCTCTCTTTTCTCGAGTCATCACTGGCAGCATCAATTTCCTCCCCATGCTTCCCAATCATCTCTTCAACTCTATCCCATTCTGCCCAAAGAATCCTCTCCTCCTTCCAGTTGCCTTCTGGATCTACTACGTTTAATGTACCTCAGCTATGTATTTCCACTTCATTCTCTATCATGGCTTCATGACTAACTTGTTTGATGAGAACAATGTGTCAATCCTCTCAATAGTGAATCAGAAACTTGGAGTCTTACCTAAAACTGTTGAGTGTCCCTTCAGAACAATTCACCAAACTTTCAGCTGGCATCATATTCCAAATTCTATAATGCAACTTGAACACAAAAATTATTCTGGCAAAGATGAAGTTATTTCCATCTGACTTAATCTGACACATAAATTGGTCTGTGAATCATTGGTGGGACACCATGCAACCTTGTTGGGCAATGAAAAATTCTTTCTGGTGGCACATAGGTAAGGAAAAAATATATATAAATGTAATATGTCCATAAGGATATTCAAAGATTTTTAAAAAAATAAGCATAAGGTTTTTGTAAAGCACGTCAGTCGAGTCTATAGAAAAAATAATTAAGTAGAAACACGAGGAAGCAGAATACTCTAGAGATATTTGGCAGGTCAGAAAATATCATTGGAAATAAAAAAAAAGAATGTGGTAATGTTTTGGTTGATGGACTTTTAATAGACATAAAATGCTGGAGGAACTCAGCAAGCCAGGCAACATCTATGGAAAAGAGTACAGTCAACGTTTCAGCCTGAGCTCCTTCAGCGTTTTGTGTATGTTGCTCGGACATCCAACATCTGCAGATTTTCTCTTGTTTGTGACTTTTAACAGAATCCAGTTGAAAATTTAGCAAAATAAAACATTATTTCTATGGCTTCTCTCCTTGATTGCTGTTTGACCTCCTGAATATTTCAGCATCATCTAATATCCTTCCAGTTAAACTTTCAGAGTCATAGAGAACTGCAGCACAGAAACAGGCACTTCAGCCCACCTATTCCAGGCTGAGACCATTTAAACTGTTTGCTTCCAATGACCTGCACCTGGACTGTAGTCCTCCATATCCCTATTATCTATGTATTAATCCAAACTTCTCTTAAACATTGAAATCAAGCTCACATGCACCATGTGTGCTGGCAGCTTATTCCACACTCTCACAATCCCTTAGAGTGAAGAAGTTTCCCCTCATGTTCCCCTTAAATTTTTCACCTTTCATCCTTAAGCCATGACCTCTGGCTATAGTCACACCCAGCCTCAGTGGAAAAAGCCTGCTTGCATTTACTCTATTTGTATCCCTCATAATTCTGTATACCTTTATCAAATCTTCTCTCAATCTTCTACGTTCTAAAGAAAACAGTCCTAACCTATTCAATCTTTCCTTATCACTCAGGCCCTTCAGACCTGGCAACGTCCTTATAATTTTTCCCTGAGCTCTTTCATCCTTGTTTACATCTTTCCTGTAGATAGATGACCAAAACCACACACAATACTCCAAATTAGGCCTCGCTAGTGTCTAATACAACTTTTACATAACACCCCCACTTCTGTACAGTATTCATAATATTGATTTATAAAGGCCAGCGTGCCAAAAGCTTTTTTTACCACCCAGTCTACCTGTGACACTAATTTAAATTAATTATGTACCTGTATTCCCAGATCCCTTTATCCTACCATATTCCTTAGTGCCCTACTGATCACTGTGTAAGACCTACACTTGTTGGTCCTACCAAAGTGCAAAACTTCACACTTGTCTGCATTCAATTCCATCTACATTTTTCAACCTATTTTCAAGCTGATGCAGATCCCTCTGCAAACCCTGATAGCCTTCCTCACTGTCCACTACACCACTCTTGGTGTCATCCACATATCTGCTGATCCAGTTAACCACATTATCATCCTGATCATTGATATAGATGACAAACAACAAAGGACCCCACGCTGAATTTAGAAGATTGAGGGGGGATCTTATTGAAATGTATACAATTCTAAAGGGATTGGACAGGCTAGATGTAGGAAGATTGTTTCCGATGTTGAGGAAGTCCAGAACGAGGGGTCACAGTTTAAGGATAAAGGGGAAGCCTTTTAGGACCGAGATGAGGAAAAACTTCTTCACACAGAGAGTGGTGAATCTGTGGAATTCTCTGCCACAGGAAACAGTTGAGGCCGGTTCATTGGCTATATTTAAGAGGAAGTTAGATATGGCCCTTGTGGCTAAAGGGATCGGGGGTATGGAGAGAAAGCAGGTACAGGGTTCTGAGTTGGATGATCAGCCATGATCATACTGAATGGCGGTGCAGGCTCGAAGGGCCGAATGGTCTACTCCTGCACCTATTTTCTATGTTACTATGTTTCTATGATCCCTGCGGCACACCACAAGTCACAGGGCTCCAGTCAGAGGCAACCCTCTACTAGCATTCTCTGGCTTCTCCATCAAAGCCAATGTCTAATCCAATTTACTTCCTCATCCTGAATGCCAAACGACTGAACCTTCTTGACCAGCCTGCCATGTGGGAACTTCTAAAATGCCTTACTAAAGTCTATGTAGAGAACATCCTCTGACTTGCCTTCATCCACTTTCCTAGTAATTTCCTCAACAAACTCTATAAGATTTGTTAGAAATGACCTACCACACACAAAGCCATGCTGACTATCCTTTATCAGTTCCATGTCAAATCAAATACTTATGTATCTGGTCCCTTAGAATATTTTCCAATAACTTTCCCACAACTGATGTCAGACTTAGTGGCCTATATTTTCCTGGTTTCTGTTTAGAGCCTTTTTTAAACTGTGGAAACAACATTGCCTATCCTCCCATCCTCTGGTATCTCTTTTGTCTCTTAGAATGTCTTAAATATCTCTGCTATGACTCTGGCAATTTTTGCATTTGCCTCCCATTCGGTCTGAGAGAACACCTTGTCAGGCCCTCGTCATGGTCTGGATCGGTTCCCCTTTAAATTTAGTTAGGTTACGTTATGATCCGGACCATTGACTCTTTGTTCCCTTCTAATAATACTGATAATACAGAATCTGAGGCCACAAACCAGGCACGCCCAGGATCCTCTTCAGTTTGCATATAAGGAGAAGGTGGGAGTGGAGGATGCTATCACGTATTTGCTGCACAAATCACTCTCTCACCTAGAGGGGGTCAGTTGTGCTGTGAGGATTACATTCCTTGACTTCTCTAGTGCCTTTAACACCATCCAGCCCAAGATCTTAAGGCACAAACTAACGGAGATGGGAGTAGACTCTCACATGGTGGATTGGATAGTGGACTACTTGACAGATAGACCTCAGTATGTGCGGTTGGGAGACTGTAGGTCTGACACGGTGGTCAGCAGCACAGGGGCGCCGCAGGGAACCGTACTCTCTCCGGTCCTGTTCACCCTGTACACATCAGACTTCCAATATGACTCAGAGTCCTGCCATGTGCAGAAGTTCGCTGATGACACGGCCATAGTGGGGTGTGTCAGGAATGGACAGGAGGAGGAGTATAGGAAACTGATACAGGACTTTGTGATATGGTGCAACTCAAACTACCTGCGTCTCAATATCACCAAGACCAAGGAGATGGTGGTGGACTTTAGGAGGTCTAGGCCTCATATGGAGCCAGTGATCATTAATGGAGAACGTGTGGAGCAGGTTAAGACCTACAAGTATCTGGGAGTACAGTTAGACGAGAAGCTTGACTGGACTGCCAACACAGATGCCTTGTGCAGGAAGGCACAGAGTCGAATGTACTTCCTAAGAAGGTTAGCGTCATTCAATGTCTGCAGTGAGATGCTGAAGATGTTCTATAGGTCAGTTGTGGAGAGCGCCCTCTTCTTTGTGGTGGCGTGTTGGGGAGGAAGCATTAAGAAGAGGGACGCCTCACGTCTTAATAAGCTGGTAAGGAAGGCGGGCTCTGTCGTGGGCAAAGGACTGGAGAGTTTAACATCGGTAGCTGAGCGAAGGGCGCTGAGTAGGCTACGGTCAATTATGGATAACTCTGAACATCCTCTACATAGCACCATCCAGAGACAGAGAAGCAGTTTCAGCGACAGGTTACTATCAATGAAATGCTCCTCAGACAGGATGAAGAGGTCAATACTCCCCAATGCCATTAGGCTTTACAATTCTACCTCCAGGACTTAAGAACTTTTTAAAAGCTATTAATGCTTTTTGAGACGGTGATTTAGATGCATATCATATTTTTTTTTACTGAGTTAAGTATTGTATGTAATTAGTTTTGCTACAGCAAGTGTATGGGACATTGGAAAAAAAGTTGAATTTCCCCATGGGGATGAATAAAGTATCTATCTATCTATCTATCTATCTATCTATCTATCTATCTATCTATCTATCTATCTATCTATCTATCTATCTATCTAATTCTGTTTCACGAGTCCCTTGAACTTGGCAATTAAGGTGATTTACTCTCGACCCGAACCGGCAGCTTATAAGCCCCTGGCTTTAGCCGTTCGGGGCGAGAGTGTTAAGAAGCCTTCGCAAGTCGCCGTCGCTACCACAAGCCAGAGTTATCCAGCCCGCATCGCAGTGCCGGCAATTCGCCTTCCCTCGCCAGAGTGGGTCCGGGCAAGGTCAATCTGCCAGGGATGAGTTGAAGGCGGAGTCCTGACTCGACATTCATGCCCATTGTCCATGTCTACCCCTCGAAGAGTCCCAGCTCGGTGCCTGAGTGGAAGGCGGAGTCCTGGCTCGACGTTCATGCCCATTGTCTGTGTCTACCCCTGGAAGAGTCCCGGCTCGATGCCTGATCTGAAGGTGGAGTCCTGGCTCAAGGTTCCTTGTCCTGTGTTTTGGTGTCCACGTTTCTGGCTGTGGCGATCCATGGTGTCCACGTTTCTGGCTGCGGTGAATCAAGGAACTAGTCTCCTAGTCCAGGGTCTGCGACGATCCACGTTCCCTATTCCCGGCTGCGGCGATCTATGGTGTCCATGTTTCTGGCTGCGGTGAATCAAGATCCTAGTCTCCTAGTCCAGGGGTCCACGACGATCCAGGTTCTACGTTCCCGGCTGCGGTGACCCATGGATCCCAGTCTCCAAGTCCAAGGGCCGTGGCGGTCCCAGTCCCCAGGATCCCAGTCATGGCCACGGCGATCCATGTTCCTACTGTCCAAGTCCAAGGGACGTGGCTGTCTATGTTCCCACTGTCCAAGTCCAAGGGACATGGCTGTCCATGTTCCCACTGTCCAAGTCCAAGGGACATGGCTGTCCATGTTCCCACTGTCCAAGTCCAAGGGACGTGGCTGTCTATGTTCCCACTGTCCAAGTCATGGCTGTGGCGATCCCAGTTCCCTGTTTCCAAGTCCCTAGTCCCCTAGTCTGAGGTTCGTGTTGCTCTTTGTCCTCCTTTCCCGATCTTCTGTGTAGCGAGTAATAAATGCTATTTTATTGAACCTAAGAAAAAGGTGTTTGTGTCCTGAGTGTGGATCCTCTCCCAGCACCCTTGTCCCCACCTCTTGACAGCCCTGGGGATTTATCCACCTGGATTTTCCACAGGGTAGCAAACACCTTCTCCTCTGTAATCTGTACAGGGTCCATGACGTTGATGTCACTTTGTCTCACTTCTATAGACTCTGGATCTATCTCCTGAGTAAGTACAGATGCAAAGACTGCATTTAAAATCTCCCCCAACTATTTTGGTTCCACACCTAGATTACCATTCTGATCTTCCAGAGGACCAATTTTGTTCTTTGCAATCATTTTGCTCTTAACATACCTACAGAATCCCTTAGGATTCTCCTTGATCTTGTTTGCTAGAGCAACTTCATGGCTTCTTTTAGCCTTCCTGATTACTTTCTTAAGTGTTCTCTTTCATTTCATGTACTTCATAAGCACCTCATTTGTTCCTATTTGCCTATACCTGCTATACACCTCATTTTTTTTCTCTTAACCAGGGCTTCAATATCCCTTGAAAACCAACGTTCCCTACATCTGTTATCTTTACCTTTTATTCTGACCGGCACATACAAGCTCTGTATTCACAAAACTTCATTTTTGAAGGCCTGCCACTTTCCAGTCACAGTTTTGCCATAAAACAGCCTGTCCCAATCCACACTTGCCAGATCATCTCTGATGCCATCAAAATTGTCCTTTCTTCAATTTAGAATCTCAGCCTGCAGACCAGACTTATCTTTTTGTATATTTACTTTGAAACTTCTGGTATAGTGGCCACTAGATACAAAGATTTTTCTACACAAACATCTGTCACCTGCACTATTTCATTCCCTAAATGCAGATCCAGTATTGCATGCTCTCTCATTGGGATTACATACTGACGAAGGAAACTTACCTGAACGTATTTGACAAACTCTATCCCATCCAGTCCTTTTACAGTATGGAACTCTCAGTCAATATGTGTAAAGTTAAAATCACCTACTATAACAACCCAATGTTTCTGGCAATAGTCTGTGATCTCTTCTAAATTTGTTCCTCTAAATGGGTGGTCTGTAATATTGTCCCATTAGCGTGATCATACCTTTCTTATTATTCGTTTCCATCCATGATGCATCACTAGTCGAGTTCTGCAGTTTGTCCTGACAGAGCTTTGCTGTGACATTTTCTCTGACAAGTAACACCAGCCCTGCTCCTTTAATCCCTCCCAATCTGTCACATCCAAAGCAACAGACCTCCAGGATATTGAGCCATCAGTCCTGCCCCTCCTACAGCCAAGTCTCATTAATAGTTACAACATCATCATTCCAGGTATTGATCCATGCACTGATCTCATCCACCTTTTCTACGATACCTCTTGCATTTAAATATATGCAGCTCAGGACACTAGTCACATCCTGACTTGGTCTGAGGTCTTACCAACATCAGCCTCCACAACCTCTCCACTAACTGTTATGAAACTCTGGTTCCCATCACCTTGCAACTCTAGTTTAAACCCCGCTGTGCAGCATTAACAAACATTCCTGCTAAGATATTAGTCCCCCTCCAGTTCAGGTGCAAACCGTCCCCTCTCCACAGGTCTCACCTTCCCTGGAAGAGAGCCCAATGATCTAAAAACCTTATCCCTTTCATCTTACATCAGCTCCTTAGCCACATATTAAATTGTAAAATCTACCTAGTTCTTGCCTCAGCAGCACATGGCAGGGGTAGCAATCCTGAGATCATAACCCTGGAGGTCCTGCCCTTTAACATAGCACCTAACTCCCTGAACTCCCTATGCAGAACCTTGTCATTTTTGCCTGATCTTTGGGGAGAAATTGATGGTTGGATATTGATTAAGGAACCCACCTAAGATGTTGTTGTTGTGTGAATAAAGTTATTGGAGGAAAGTACTGGTACTTATGAAGCAGCAGCTTTATTCGACAAAACAAGATACAGCAGGGATCATATTGAGATACTTTCGGTCTGGCTCATACTACCCATTATTTTGTGTGCTAAACATCAAAGAACAATTCCATTTTGCAATGCATCAACAATGCTTTCTTTGAAACTACACACAAGCCTCTCATTTCCCAATTCACATCCACACCAAAGACATCTAAATGAATTGTAATCAGCATTGGCTGGTCTCTGATTCCGGGCTTTTGGGTACTTGTGGCTCAGAGCTGCATTTTAAATTAAATCTACAATCTATATTCAGATTTGAAGATTGGTGGCTGAAGTCATTTGCTTGATATGCTAAATCCAAAAATCACTCTAACAAATGTGAAACTTATTTTTTTTCTTTTGTACCCTTACTGACATACTGTGATTCCCCGTTTACAGAATCAAATCATCACTGAGTTTATAGCCCTTTTATTTGTTGTGCAGAAACTCACTACAGGTCCACAATCCCTTATCCGAAATTCTGACATCCGAAAACCGAAGCCTTTTTCGTGGAGTGCGGAGCGTGTCATGACAAGGCTTGTTTGGCATGCCAACAGCTGACATTACTCAGGTGTGACGTGGCAGCACTAGCAGAGGCCGCCAGCCATCAGTTGTGGCTCAGCACTCGTACTGGTTACACGTGCATTTGCTGTTCGCTGATATTTTGTGTTCACTGTTGACTTTGTGTTTAATTTCACTGTGAAAATGTCAAAAAGAGCTGCAGATACCCCTACAGGTAGCAATGAGAAAAGGAGAAGGAAGCATCTATCATTATCAGTAACGCAGAAAGTGGAGTTATTGCAGAAGCTTGATCGTGGTGTGTCTGTGCGGCGTCTTACTGAAGAATATGGTATTGGAACTACCACTGTATATGATATAAAGAAACAGAAAGACAAGTTACTGAAGTTTTATAGTGACAGTGATGACCATAAACTAATGAAAAAGGAAGCAGTTTTTAAAACGCTGTCTGTCGTAGTGCCGCTTTGTAACTTGGGAATTCTGTTCCTGGCTCAACAAGTACCTGTAGAGTATTTAGCTTTGTTTGCCAGACGTAATGCAACTTAACTAGAGGTACCTGTACATATTTAGCTTAGTTTGAACCTGTATATGTCCTAGAGTATTTACGTTCTGCATTTATTCCAGTAAGTCATTTACCATTGTTTGATTTGGTTCGTTTGAAACTGTATATTTTTAAGTTTTAATGAATGTTTTGGAAATAAAAGGTACTAGTGTATTTATGGTCTATAACTATCCCACTATTTCATTTATCAGTATATTACTCTATAAATAAACTATAATAGTATTTGTAAAAGAGCATGGATCGGGAAAACCCGGAAGTTCTCTCTCCAGTGCTCGTTGTTTGAGCATGTACAGATATTTTTCTTGTTATTATTCCCTAAACAATACAGTACAACAACTATTTACATAGCATTTACATTGTATTAGGTATTATAAGTAATCTAGAGATGATTTAAAGTATAGGGGAGGATGTGCGTAGGTCTGGAGCTCCCCCGGGTCCTAAAATCCACCCGCACTGAGACAGGGTAATTATCAATATAATTATCAGTTTTCTGAAATCTGAAAAATTTTGAATTCTGAGATGCAACTGGACCCAAGGATTTCGAATAAGGGACTGTGGATCTGTATAAACATAAGAAATTTTGACATACAGTGCTGCTAACACTGAAAATCTGATATATTTTGTATTTTCATTTATATTTTTATGTGTAAATCAAACATAAAAAGTGTTTGTGCTATCGATTATTTCTGGGTTGATTATTAACCATTGGATTATTGGCTGGACACTTCAAGTCATTCACCCCAATATTATTGGCCATGCAATTAGAGTCACAGAGATAATCCTAGGGATGGTTAGCATAACCAGGCCATTCAGCCCATCCTAGTCCGTGCCAACCATCCACTGACACTCATTCTACATTAATGACACTGAAGACATCATTTAGTACACAGCCTCCAAATCCATGATAACCTGTAGTGTTGAACTTGAAGCATGTGGCCAGTAACTGTTTTTATCAGTTACAAACAGAATGAAGAAAGGCTGATCACTGATTTAAAGGTCCCCATTGTTCCGTTTATGTTCTGGTCTGTGCACCCATTTGACACAGATGGAATTTGTCTAGCACATTTTCAAGATAATTGCTGGAGGATTCTGACCTTTATTGCAGGCTTTCTATATCTTCTCACTATGGAGAAATATGCATTTGTCTCTGCTTGTGATGAGCCTGTTACTCACAGAGGTGTAGGGTGGACTTAAAGTTTTAGGTAGATAAAGTTTGGAGACAAGCCACTTTGGTCTTTACTGACCACCATCCTTCATGTATCGAAAATTCAATTTTTCCCACTTTTACATTAACTCCTCCCAAATTTAACTAACCACAACTATGTTTGGAGGTATTTACAGTGGCCAGTGAACCCAACAACTTGTATATCTTTGGTATATGGAAGGAAACCAGAGAGCCTGAAGCAAACCTAGGTTGTTACTGTAAAAACAGTGCCATCTCCACACAGTTATCACCTGAGTTCAGGATTGGACCTGAGTACTGTGAGGAAGCGACACTACTAGCTGCGCCAAACTGCTGCACTTGGTTACCAAGGAAGTATGGTGGTCACACAGAAGACACATTTTCTGCTATACCTTGATATATTTTGCCTTTGTGGCAGCCTTTGCTTCAGCTGCTAAATAGCTGTCATCTTCTTTGAAGTTGGACTGGCTTCCCATGCTTCACTACAGTGCAATAGCACAGCTAGTAGACCCACTGTCTCACAGCACTAATGACTTGGGTTCAATCTTGACCTCTGGAGATCTTGGTATGCAGATTGCCCATTCTCCCTATGACTGTGTGGAATTCTTCTGGGTGTTCCAGTTTTCTCCTTTTATTTAAGATATAGTGTTTGTGAAGTTAACTGTTTTGCAATTTTGAGTAGTTTCAGTGTTTGGTAGGAAGCTCTGGGAGAGGCATCAGTAGACTGGGCTTCAGTGTTACATGCAATACTTGTTTGTTTTATTTATTTAGTTTTTACTTCCTAGGCATCACTAGTAACACCAGCATTTATTGCACTTCCTTACTTGCTCTTGAACAGAGTAGTGTGCTATACTAGTTATGTGTTTGTAGTCACATTCAGACCAGCCAGGACAACAGTCTCTTGAAGGACATTGCTAAACCGGATAAATTAGTTTGGTAATCCGTAGGGTTTTGGGCCTAGATTTGGTATAAATTCTAGATTATCAATTGAATTTAAATTTAATGACAGTCACAACAGGATTTCAAGTCAGTTCTCTGCACTGAGTTCAATGCTTGTCATTGCTCTCAAAATGAAATTGAAATTTAGCACACTTAAAAGAGTTGAACCCTGATGTCAAGGTAAATAATTAACCTAATCTTGATTTCAATATCTATAATAATTCAAGCCAAATTATCAATCAGCTTGTACATTCCAACTTGCAGCAATCTGGTGCAGCACGGTAGCTAGAAGGAAGCTCTCTGTATGTTATTATCTCAATCTTTTCTCTGAAAACAAACAATTTTCCCATTAAAATGGAAAATCGAAACTTGCATGCTGTGGAAATTAATCTTCATGCTGGAGGATCATAAATCCATAGAGCAAGAATAGATTTGAAAAGTCGGAATGGGAAAGCTGATATGTGATTAGTGTCACTTCTGGATGCCAATGAATCCTTCATTCTTCTAAGCCTATTAAATCAAATACAACTTAAACAACACTAGTTCACTGTCTGGGCTGAGGTGTAAATCAAAATGTATTCATTTATTTTCCCTCACATTGAAATCTTTGCTGAAACGTGTTATCATTTCCAGCAGCTCCAGTGGTGGCAGTGGGTTTGAATCTTTGGGCTTGAGTGTTGGTCATTTTGAGTTGTGCTTCCCACATATGGCAGCCAACAAAGGGTGGATCACAGTAGGTGTAAACCCCACAGCTGCTGTTGGTGTGCTGACTGTGGGGCAATTGATAGTTGCACCTGAATCTATCAAGAACTATCACTACCTGCATTACTTCTGATCACTTCCACTGTGCACCGAGGGCTGCTTCCTTGCACATGCTTAATGTACTCCTGTATCATTTTGCAGTTTATGTTTTCCTTGTGAATGTAATATCTCTAAAGCTGTGTTGAAGTAAGTATTTCATTGCATCTGCATACATGTACTTGTGCATTTGAAAATTAACCTGACTTTGATTCAATGTTATTTTTGGATAATTCTTCAGCTCCATTACTGACAAGATTAAAATTACGGGTTAAGACCCATTGGAATCAAATTACTACAACACAGAAGGAAGAAATTTACCCCATTGTCCACTACATCAATTGCATTTGCTTCTCCTTTATTCCCCAGCCCTCCTACAACTTTCTGTCCTCCCACGTGCTCATAACTCTCTTTTGATTCCTTTGGCAATTACACTAAGTGGTCATTCTAGGAACCAATTAACCATGCAGAGAACTGGGGAAACCCATGCAAGGAGAATATGCAACTCTATCTCAAGAGTGTGGCAGAAATCAGGATCAAGCTGGTTATCTAGGGCTAAGAAATAGCAGCTCTAATCATGCTGTTCCCTGCAAATCTATCCTGGACCCAACATATTGCTTCAATTCTTTGCTATATTTCATTAGCAGTTTGAGGAGACTTGGTGGGTCACCAAAACCTCTAACAAATTTTTGTAGATATACCATGGAGGCAGATAAAGCTGCAGATGGTTGTAAACTCAGCCATCTCCATCAAAATTGGGCAATAGCCTTCCCACCATCAAGGACGCCTTTAATAGGCCATTCCTCAAGAAGGTGGCATTGATCATTGGGGATCCCCACCATTCTTCTCATTGCTACCATCAGGGAGGAGGTACAGGAGCCTGAAGATACACACTCAACATTTCAGTAAAAGCTACTTTGCCGCCATCAGATTTCTGAACTAACTATGAACCCATTGGCACCACCTCAATCTTTTCTCTTTAATTATTTATTTTTCTATACTTCTTTTTGTAACTTACAATAATTTTTATGCATTGCTCAGTATTGCAACAGATCAACAAATGTCACAAAATAATGTCAGTGTTAGTAAAACTTATTCTGATTCTACAGATACGGGGATTGGTGGTTAAAAAACACAAACAGATTGTGGTAATGTGCAAGGTAATTTGGCCATTGGATTCTTTGTGGTGAATTTTGGTTCAGTGGAAAAGATCCTACCATGCAAAGTAAGGAGTATTGAGTAATTAAATGTATGCAAGACCGAGGAAGAAGCAGTTTTGGACAATTGTGGGGTAGGAAGGACGCATCAAGGATTCTGAGGATCAGGCAAGAAAGCTGAAGTCATCCATCAGATTGCAATGATTATATTGAATGTTGGAGCAGACGAGAGGAGCTTATCCCTTCTATTCCTTGGGTTAATATTATGGAGGCTGCTGAGTTAGACTTATGCTGCACAATCCCAGGGAACTACTCACTGTGATTCTCTTCTCCTTTTGCATGCTCTACACTTCAACACATGTGTAACAGATATAACACAGGGAGAGTATGTACAGAGAAATCATGCTCTATTATAATATTGACTTGCAAACAGATGCTCACAAATAATATTTGTCATTAGTAAAACATTTGTCACAATCAGGTGCTAAACTTCAAACTTATTTGTTCAAGTTTTGCCCACTGGAGCAGAACATGTTTCAAAGTTCAGAGGAATATAAAAGTACAAATATGTTGCCATATATTACAACACTGAGATTCATTTTCTCATGGGCACACTCAATAAATACATAATAAAATAATAACCATCATAGCATCAATGAAAGACGACACCAACATGCAAATTCAACCAACAGATGAGATGTACCCCAGGCTACTGTGGAAGGCGAGGGAGGAGATTGCTGAGCCTCTGACGATGATCTTTGCATCATTAATGAGGACAGGAGAGGTTCTGAAGGATTGGAGGGTTGCGGATGTTGTTCCATTATTCAAGAAAGGGAGTAGAGATAACCCAGGAAATTATAGACCAGTGAATCTTACTTCAGTGGTTGGTAAGTTGATGGAGCAGATCCTGAGAGGCAGGATTTCTGAACATTTGCAGAGGCATAATGTGATTAGGAATAGTCAGCATGGCTTTGTAAAAGGCAGGTCGTGCCTTACGAGCCTGATTGAATTTTTTGAAGATGTGACTAAACACATTGATGAAGGTAGAGAAGTAGATGTAGTGTATATGGATTTCAGCAAGGCATTTGACAAGGCACCCCATGCAAGGCTTATTGAGAAAGTAAGGAGGCATGGGATCCAAGGGGAAATTGCTTTGTGGACCCAGAACTGGCTTTCCCACAGAAGACCAAGTGTGGTTGTAGACGGGTCATATTCTGCATGGAGGTCAGTCACCAGTGGTGTGCCTCAGGAATCTGTTCTGGGACCCCTAATCTTTGTGATTTTTATAAATGACTTGGGTGAGGAAGTGGAGGGATGTGTTTGTAAATTTATTGATGACACAAAGGTTGGAGGTGTTGTGGATAGTCTGGAGGGCTGTCAGAGGTTAAAGTGAGACATTGATAGGATGCAAAACTGAGCTGGGAAATGGCAGATGGAGTTCAAACCAGATAAGTGTGAGGTGATTCATTTTGGTAGGTCAAATATGATGGCAGAATATAGTATTAATGGTAAGACTCTTGGAGGATCAGAGGGATCTTGGGGTCCGAGTCCATAGGACACTCAAAGCTGCTGCACAGGTTGACTGTGTGGTTAAGAAAGCATATAGCGGCATTGTCCTTCATCAAAGGTGGGACTGAGTTTAGGAACTGAGAAGTAATGTTGCAGCTATACAGAACCCTTGTTGTCCTCTGAAATAGTAACACCAAGAAATTTAAAGTTGCTGACTCTCACTAGCTTGGATCCTCTGATGAGGACTGGCTCATAAACCTCCTGCTTCCTCCTCCTGAAGTCAATAATCAATCAGTTCCTTGGTCTTGCTGACACTGAGTAAGATGCTATTGTTGTGACACCACTCAGCCAGATTTTCAATGAGTAGAGCAGGCGGCTATATACATAGCCTCCTGGTGCATATGTTCTGATGGAGATTGTGAAGGAGATGTTGTTGCCAATCCAAACTGACTAGGGTCTACAAGTGAGGAGATTGAGGATCCAATTGCACAAGGAGGTTTTGAGGCCAAAGTTTTGAAGCTTATTGATTAGTTTTGATGGGATGGTGGTATTGAATGCTGAGATGTAGTCGATAAAGGGCATTCTGATGTATGTCTCTTTGCTTTCCAGATGTTCTAGGGTTGAGTGAAGATCCGATGAAATGGTATTTTCTGTGGACCTGTTGTGTCGGTAGGCAAATTGGTGCAGATCCAGTTTCTTCTCAGGCAGGAGTTGATATAGTTCATCACCAGTCTCTCAAAGCACTCTATTGCCATTGGGGTATGTGCTACTGGATAATAGCTATTGAGTCAGGTTACCATGTTCTTCATAGGCACTGGTATGATTGAGCCCAGCTTGAAGCAAGTAGGTACCTCAGACTGCCGGAGGGAGAGGTTGAAAGTCTCAGTGAACACCCCAGCCAGGTGATTAGCATAGGTCTTTGGTACTCAGCCAGATAGTCTTCTGGACTGGATGCTTTCCATTGGTTCACCCACCTGAAGTATGCTTTCAACTCAGGCTCAGAAATCACAGGGTCATTTGGGGGCTGTGGGAGTTCATGAATGTGCCTCCATGTTTTCAAGTCAAGTCAAGTCAAATCACTTTTATTGTCATTTCGACCATAACTGCTGGTACAGTACATAGTAAAAATGGGACAATGTTTTTCAGGACCATGGTGTTACATGACACAGTACAAAAACTAGACTGAACTACGTAAAAACAAAACACAGAGAAAGCTTCACTAGACTACAGACCTACACAGGACAACATAAAGTGCACAAAAACAGTGCAGGCATTACAATAAATAATAAACAGGACAATAGGGCAAGGTGTCAGTCCAGGCTTTGGGTATTGAGGAGTCTGATAGCTTGGAGGAAGAAACTGTTACATAGTCTGGCCGTGAGAGCCCAAAGCCTTTTCCCAGACAGCAGGAGGGAGAAGAGATTGTATGAGGGATGCATAGGGTCCTTCATAATGCTGTTTCTTTTACCGATGCAGCGTGTAGTTTAAATGTCCATGATGGTGGGAAGAGAGACCCCAATGATCTTCTCAGCTGACTTCACTATCCGCTGCAGGGTCTTGTGATCTGAGATGGTGCAATTTCTGAACCAGGCAGTGATGCAGCTGCTCAGGATGCTCTCAATACAACCTCTGTAGAATGTGATAAGGATGGTGGCGGGGGGGGGGGGGGGGGTGGGAGATAGACTTTCCTCAGCCTTCGCAGAAAGTAGAGACGCTGCTGGGCTTTCTTTGCTATGAAGCTGGTGTTGAGGGACCAGGTGAGATTCTCTGTCAGGTGAACACCAAGAAATTTGGTGCTCGTTACGATCTCTACCAAGGAGCCATCGATGTTCAGCAGGGAGCGGTCGCTCTGTGCCCTCCTGAAGTCAACAACCATCTCTTTTGTTTTGTTCACATTAAGAGACAGGTTGTTGGCTCTGCACCAGTCCGTTAGCTGCTGCACCTCCTCTCTTTAAGCTGACTCATCGTTCTTGCTGATGAGACCCATCACGGTCTTTTGACAGTCAAAGCAAGCACAGAATTCATTGATCTCATCTGGCAAAGAAGCCTTGTTATCCCATAAATCACTTGATTTCTCTTAGTAAGAGGTGATGGCATCCAGGACCTGCCACAGCTGATGAGCAAGTTTAGTCCAGAATCATCACTTTACCCATAATATGTCTTTTCGGAGATCAAACCTTGGAACTCTTCTAACTCTCTTGGTCGCCAGACTTGAATAATTATGATCTGGCCCTCACGTTTCATGTTGTGGATCTCAGGTTTCATCCAGGGCTTCTGGTGTTGAAGACACTGAATGATTTTGTGGGGACATACTCATCTACGAGTGTGGTGTATTCATTTAGATTTCTGGATGAGTCCTTCAACATGGCCCAGTCCACCAACACAAAGCAATCCCATAGTCATTTCTCTATCTCCCTCGACTACATTCTTGCCCTTATATCTCTTTAGGGTCTGCCTGTATGCAGGTTGGAGGACAGCTACATGCTCAGATTTCCTGAACTGCAGTCTGGGCATGGAACAGTAGTCATTTCTAAACATAGTACAGCAGTGCTTTTGTGTGTTGGAACCTATGGTGTTACAGGCTATATGTTGATGGTACTTGGACAGGGATTTCCTCAAAGAAGCCTGATTGAAAATGCATCTGGGTGGACTTTTTCTTGTTTGGTGATGGCATCATGCAGTTTCTCAAATCCTTGATTTTGGTGGGACGCTTGTGGCATGTAAACTGTGGCCAGGATCATGGAGGAGAACTCTCTTTGTAAACAGAATGGATGGCATTTGATCATTAGATGTGCAAGGTTGGGGAACAATAGTGCGACAAAATTGCCGCATCAGAGAGTTTATCATGAAACACATATCCCCATCTTTGACCTTTTCTGAATCAGCTGTTCAGTCCATTCTATGTACCAAGGACCCTTCAGGTCTGATCACTACATCTGGTGTACTCTGAGTAAGTCACATCTCAGTAAAACACAGAACACAATAATTCCTCATTTCCCTCTGATACGGTAATCTTGCCCTTAGCTCCTTAATTTTGTTCTCCAGGGACTGCACATTTGCTAACAAGATACTGGGTAGAGGGGGTCTCATCCCTTTAAGTTTCAGCCCGGCTTGGTCTCCCCACTCCTACCTTGTTTCTGCCCATGGCGATAAACCTTCATTCACTTAAAGGTGCCATACCTGCACGTTTGAAAGTTAAGTCAACTGAGTCATTCAGAAGATAGTGAAATCTGTAGATCATTACATTGGTCCAAAAATATGTTGCTTAAAGAGAAATTAAGTGCTGCAAAAGGCACTGAGAGTAATTCAAAAGAGGTACATTTAGACATTTTGTATGTAGCTCACAGAATTTTGTCATGGTTCACCAGTGCCATCTTGCTTCATGTTTAGTCTTCAACAGAAGATAATTGAGTACGTGCTCAATTAATCATCTTTGTAGAGAATAAAAGTTCAAACCACAGGTAATAACATATCACCATGGTAGAAAATAGTTTGGTTAACAGGAAACATGGCATGGGCTTTTTCTAGATATTAAAGTTTAAGAAGTAGGAGGTCAGAGAGATTGGTCCTGGAGCTATATGTTTCTCAGAGTTTGTGTATGTTCCATGGACAAAGGATGCTGATGGTTTGGCAGTTAAACTTGCTGATGACATCATCATTGGTAGGAAATACATTGTGAGGAGGACACAAAAGGCTTCAGAGGGAAAGAGTGTGTAATGATCTGGCAAATGGGGACAATGTCATCCAGAGTCAATTTTATATCCAGAGAGCCTGTTTATCAGTTTAGTAAACCCCTCCTGCAGACACACATGCATGCAAATAACGGCCTAAAGAACTCAATGGGTTTGAAGACGTCGGTGAGCTGAAGAGGAATGTCTCCAAGTGTTACTGATTGCAGTGGTTGTTGGTGTGTGTGTGTGTGTGTGTGTGTGTGTGTGTGTGTGTGTGTGTGTGTGTGTGTGTGTGTGTGTGTGTGTGTGTGTGTGTGTGTGTGTGTGTGTGTGTGTGTGTGTGTGTGTGTAAAAGCACGCGCACAAATTTCTTGGTTCAACTTTGGTTTATGTATTGAAAAGGTGATTGCAAAGAGTGTTGATTATTTAGTTATTACTCATAACTCACAAATCAATCCCAACACCATTAGTGACTCATCAGTGAGAACTTACAGTATCTTCTGCTGTCTACTCTGTGAATATTAAATACATTACAAGTATGTAGTTTTCCCATTTGCTAGGCTTGTTACAACATAACCACCAAGATTGGAATAAATCTGGTTGTTATCTTAGTACTATGTATATAAACTTTAATTAGTTGACCTTGGGATACATTCAACTATGCAACAGAGTGATGGCATTGGGTTTTCTAACCATGAAGGTCTAAACTCAAAGACCTTAAGTTTTTATGAGTACTATGAGTACTCATACTAAGGAAAGGTAACACTGTAACTATCTGTCACAGTTGACTAGGTAACTTCTTCAGTTTTAACTTCCCTTACACTGAATATTGGAGAACCCAATTGCAGAGGCAATTCACACACAGTTAGAGGGACAAAACCCAAAACGGCTTTACTGGAATCCTTAGCAGGCAGGGTACAGGAGGGGGTCTAAAAAGACTCACAGGCAATTTCAAAATCCAAAAAGTATAAACTCTAAAAACTATAGATTCCTACAAAGGCGCAACTTCACTTACAAAAGATCATTCCAAAACCAAGCAAAGAAATAAGGGTCAATGAGCTTACATAGGACTACAAACAAGGCACTGTTGATAACCATGAACTAATAATTAGCCTAATATGTAGGTGAGCAGGACAGAGTTGGCCTCATCATTTCTGCTTCTGTCTGGTGGCCATTTCAAGGTGTGACACTACGCAATCTTCAAAAACTTGTTTACTTCACTGTTTATTCTCCATGGCAAGTTTAGCTGTCAATATTTACTATTAAAGCAATGAGTTTCTCTCTCCCTTCCAAGGAGAAGATTCTTCCAGCTAACGAAGTAATTTAAACACAGTTCAATCATAAAAGGATCTAATGTTTTCTTCGTGTGCATGATGTAAGTAACTCTTCTCAGGCATCCAGCTGGGTACAGTTATCAATTTAAACCAATGTTTCAATGACAAACTCTGCTATCTTCATGAAGATGGCAGAGTTTGTTATCAACATCAGTTAAAATTGATACCTGTAGCAGGAAGAGTTTATTCAACAGTTAATTTATTTTTAGTGATACATGATACATCCAAACATCACTCACACAGGATTTCTATCTTAAACATTTCAAAATTGCAAGCCATTTCTAAAACACAAAGCATTTCTTAAACATAAAAGATTTCCTAAATACAAGTACAATTCCTGTAAACTAAAAAGATGAAGATGAACAAACCATCTGTCTCGGAAACTGAAACTAGAGGAATGGATTCTAGTTCATCCCGTGCTCTTCCAGGTTTCTTCTTGATCTTCTCTACCCTATTCCTAATAAGGCTGAACTACTCTACATTTATATCCTTTTTCTTCTGCTTGGGTGACTTCACACTCAGATGATATTTCTTCATACTGTATATCCTTTTAACATAAACTGCCTAAAAACATCTTAAAAGATGAAGACTTCAGCTTAATGTTTACAGTTCACAATTAATGCTGTAAATGCTGTGAAGCTATCTTTCTTGAGTACATAAAACTTCTCCAGCTATAAACACATAACTTATTGGTGTGCTAAATGATATCCATCTGTTCTGCAAGCTTCCTTGAACAAAGCAAGTTAAGAGTCCATTTGGCGGTTTGAAACAACCCAAATTAAACAACCCATTCTCTTATACTCTACTTTTGAGTAGAGAAGCAGGTGTAATGAGCTAGAATATGCTTTCTCACAGACAAAGAGCATCTGCAAAGCTGTTCTATAGACTATACTTTTTTAATTTCAAACTGTTCACTGCTTTCCATTTATGACCAGAAGTTAAACAACTCAATATTATTTGGAAGTTTACTTGCATCTGTTTGTGATCTTCCTAGTGGCAACTGCGTGTGTTTAGAAAGCTGAGATTAGCAAACATGAGATGAAAAGCAAGTAACCATCACACTATTGGTAAGCAAAGATTTCTAACTCTTCCTACTGGTATCAGCTTCAAGTCCCCTGCCTAGTCTCATCTCAGGAACAGACTGTTACCCCTCCATCTGTTCCAGTAGGTTATCATTGCTAGAAATGTTCTCTTCACTACGATGCTCAAAGGACTCACTGAGTACTTCCCAATGTAGGGGTTTCTGTGTGGTTTTCTCTTTAGAGTATTCACTTCCTCAGACTGAGGTGCACACATTTCCCAAAGGTCAAAGAAATGTCCACAATAGAATTTTCCATAAACACACAACAATGTTGCATAAATGCCCATAATATAAGTCTATAACTGATCTATCTTTAAGATCTTCTTCCCCACTACCAGTTCTTGCCAGTTTTTTGATGCAGTTTTGATCACTGTTCCTGTTGGTGTTAGTTCATCAGGTCAGCTAACAATGTCTCTCAATAAGCTGAAGATAGTTCATCTCTTTCACAGGGTGTTCACATTGCTTTTGTTGTGGTATACAACTTTACTCAGGTTCCATGAAAACAAGTCTTGTAAACAAGTTACTGATCATGTACTGCTGTCTTCTTTTGCCTAAGGATTAGTAATCTCACATTTAATTAGAAAACATTATCTACATCTGTTGCAGTATTTTACAATATTGTTAAATGCATAAATCATGACATGGTAGCTAGTGTTTAGCACAATGCTTTACAGTACCAACAAGCTGGACTCTATTTCTGCCACTTTAAGGAATATGTCTGTTCTTTCTGTGACTACATGGGTTTCCTTTGGGTACTCTGGATTTCTCCCACAGTCTAAAGACATACCAGTTGGTAAGTTAAAGGGTCATGGTAAATTTTCCGATGATTAGGCTAGGGTTAAATCAGGGGTTGCTGCAGGGGTCATAAGGACCTATTCCATGCTTTATCTCAATAAATAAATAAATAAGCAACAAACAAGCAAACTATTAAAAAAGTAAGGAAGTGAATTCTGTCTATACCTTAAATTATAAACTCCCAGAGAAAGAAAGATGACATAACATTTGAGTTGGGGTATGTCTCTTCCATGGGAGTGAACATCCATTGGTATGTTTTAACTTAACATTCTGACACCAAACATGTTTCTTCCCACTTTAATGATTCTGAATTCTGTGTATAATTGTTCAAGGTTTTCCCCCTTTTGCTTTGTTAAGGATTAGGTCTAACTGAGCAGAACTGACACATCTTCCCAACTTGTATGTTTTCCCAGAAAACTTTAGCATAACAAGGCTACTCAGTCTGTTCTGTCAAATCATGGGATTTTATTAACCAAACATACAAACTATTCTTGTAACATTGAGTATAACACAAATAGCAATATTGATAGGTCTGATGGTCCCATTTGTTGCATTGTACGAGTATCATATATGCAATGTATACTTATACCCGAATAGTAAGTGAAACACATTCAAACAGTTCTACCTTGTGACAATATAATGCTTTGTAAACTCCAGAGGCCCAGGATTACATCCCCATTTCTGAAGAAATCACAATAGAATAGTTAAGAAGGGTATCAGGAATATAGCATTCCTCTGGGGTAGCTATCATTCTCCTAGCAAGTCCTTTTCCACTGTGTAACATAACACAATAAAATTGTAAGATTGATGGTTTTAAAAGTCAAAGGTGTAAATAATGATAATATAATGCAATCAATAGCAATGAACAACACATTTATAAAGTACGTTACATGAAATCTAGTGAACTATATATATAAAAAGTTACCCATGTCAGAAACTAAAATATGTAACATCCAAAAAGGTAAGTAAAAATAATTTTGTTGACTTTTCTTTCCATGGGATTGTGTTATTAGGCCAATTATTCATGACAGACCCATCCCAGCTCCCCTCAAAATGAGGTGAGAAACATGCATATCGATATGTAACATTAGTGATCAGGACTAGGAAAAGGAGAGATGCAAGGATAATGTAGTCAGGGTAGACCCTGCTCTTTTCCAGGGATAAGGATAAACCAAAGGTATAGGTAAAAGGACAAATATAAGGCAGCGTATAACAATACAGTCAAATGAGAAATAGACCATTGTAATGCAGGTTAGGTTTGGGAGTTAAAAATGTCTTCGGTGTGACACCATTATACAAAAAGTAGAAGTCAACAAATTCTCATTATTGCAGGCTTCAGCATTTCAACAAAAAGTATACTACAAAAGCAATAATTTCAATGGCTAAGAGAATGGTCCATTGGAAAACTGCTAAAATAATATCTTCAACTTAATTTAAAATATTTCCTATCTATCTGGAAAGTGTATTTGCTGCTGTGGAAGCTAAATGTGCAACAGCTGGAAAGGTCTTAGCTATTGTTTCATCTAAAGTGTTAAGCCAGTCAGGGGCTTAGTATGAGTCTGAGAAATAAATTTGTGAAAGTAGGTGCCTTGCTCATTTAGTTTCTCCTAGCCATTGTTGAGAAATATCAAGTCCTAGAACATTCTTTGTTGCATCAATCATAATTTGTTCCTTAAAAGTGGACTACTACCTTGAGTAGATTGAATCATCAAATTACCCCAAGAGTCATAAACCTGTGTATGTAACAATGTCCATTTGGGGAGTATTGTTAGCAGTGTAACCCCAAAATTGGACCCCAATTGGCCTCCAATACTAAGATTTCTCATAGGCTTGTGTCCCTGTTTTTCAACTTGTTGTCAAAGTCTATTAGAAAAATAATTGAATTTGTAAGGGCACTAATAATTCTGAACTAATTTTTGTTGTAAGATAGTATTTGCACAGTAGCACTAACTATTCATGACTGTTTGATAAAGGGCAAATAAGAAATCTGGATAAATGCAATAGTGTATGGAAATGAAATCCCGACAAAATTTATTGGATTTTTAAATTTCAGTTGACCATGCAGGAAAATATTTTCATTTTATCTTAGTCTCTGTTTCTGTGCATCTTTCCATCTTATCTTCCCATGTGAAAACCCAGATCAAGGACTTCGCTGAATCATTTAGAACAAAACCCAGAAATACAGAAAATTGTCATGTAACCTTGACATTTAATAATGGAATAGAATAGTGGCTATAATTGTAGAAATGAAAATGTCTAAAATCTTTGTAGTAAGTTCATATCCTTGTTGTCCTTAAAGGAAAAGTGCAGTAGGATATCTGTATAATGGAGAAGTCTTCATTTTAAAAATAGGGTTTTTCACAATGCTGTAGTATAACAGTTTCAATGTCATGTACTTTTCTTAAAGTGTAGAGGGATCCATGTCAAGGATTTAGTTTAGTTTATTTTGAATATCTGGATGGAATTTTCAGCTATGTTCAGGTGTTATAAATCATTTCTGCAAGTGGTTCTTTACCCTCCCATGTATCTAGGTTCATTTTGTCTGCAAAACGGTCAGAGTGAATGTTTAAGTGGACAGCAACGATCACTTTGCCAGAGGCAAGGATTAAGGGTCCCAGTGTATTAGTTCACATACGACCAAGAGTTCAGAGCCATTTAGTGATATTTAAATTAGAATTATCATTGTTTGCAATTGCTTGGCTGTTTCCTTAAGGTTGTCATCATGGAGGGGGGGGAGGGGAGTAGTGGGGGATAAGCTCTCACTACTTATTAAATGTTCCAAATGGTGTGCATCTCAAATAGCTTCTGACAATCAATTCTAGCTCCTAGTATTCACATAAGGCTTAACTACTAACCCCAGTGGAACCATTCATACTGACAAGAGAAGGGGCAAAGGCCAGTTACTGGCACCTTAAGACCTGCCACCTCAGGCAGACAGGCCTCATCAGCCATGGTTGACAGCTCAGAGAAGAAAAATTCTAATCTCTAATCTTGCAGCCATATGCAAGCATGGGAAGGCTTTGGGAGTGAACTCCAAGGAAAATTCCAGAGCTAGAATCCTGAAGGTAGTTCAACGTTGAGTTCAAAGTAGACTGGCAACTCCTGTGAT
Source organism: Hemitrygon akajei (assembly GCF_048418815.1). Lineage (NCBI taxonomy): Eukaryota > Metazoa > Chordata > Chondrichthyes > Myliobatiformes > Dasyatidae > Hemitrygon > Hemitrygon akajei. The sequence continues at coordinate 83,680,798 of NC_133135.1, forward strand.
GCCACTGGTACCAAATTTTATTAGTCTATGTTGTTCCTTTGGATTCACCTGCTGCGTGAAGGAGGGAGCCTGAGGAATGGGCAACAGGTTGCTCTCCATATCATACTGCCCTGACTTGCGTACCATGAAGATAGCTAGGACTTAATATCCATGGTTAACTCTGACCATCCTATCAGTCTAATATTCTCTGAGTCATTTTGTTTTAGGTGTGTCTGAGCCAGATGAGAATCTTACATGGTAAATATGACTTTGTCTGTGGAAAAGCAAATGATTAGTAAGGCAGAAGTGAACAATAGTATTATAAACACAAGCATTAAAAGTAAAATACAGCAAACCAACGGTTCTTCCTAGAACTTCCTAGGAGTCCTGACGAAGGGTCTTGGCCCGAAACGTCGACAGTGCTTCTCCTTATTGATGTTGCCTGGTCTGTTGTGTTCCACCAGCATTTTGTGTGTGCTGTTTGAATTTCCAGCATCTGCAGATTTCCTCATGTTAGTTCTTCCTAGAGTTTGAATCTGGCCTTTTCTGAAATCAACAATATGTTCTGAATGTATTATCCTTGGGCAAAGTATCCATGAGATCTTCCTCAAGTGAACAGGAATTTTTATGTTGCTTTCAGATCTAAGTACAGTATGTGTTTTACCTTTTCAATACATGCCAATACTTCCACCTGTTGAGGTCTAGGGTTTCCATCGTGGACACATGAACAGGTCTAATACTCTGTTTCCACTCATTCTTGGGGATAAATCCTGTTGGGGCAGATTTGATGCTATCCATGGACACAGTTCTCACCTGAGTAATGAGACAAGGAGTTTTTCATCCAGAATGGAAAATAGGGTTGGAATTATTTCTGTGGAACTCATTTTCTTTGACCCACCAATCTTTCTGAGGTCTCTAAGCTGTCTTGACAGGTTGTTTTTCTTTCACGTGAATGCCCTGAGGAGAGTTTTATCGGGTATAGGCTTTGGTTGGCCTACGTTAGCAATCAGGGGTATACTTCAGTGGACGTTGCACATTAGGAATAAGGGAGGGGTGCCAGCATATGAGAATATGGAGTTTTGGAGTTCTGTGACAGTTGCAACCTCACTACAAGAAGTTGTGTAGACTAACCACATATATACTATTCAGAGATAAATTATCACAAGAATACTATTTTCAGGTTTCTGATAAGTTGGGTTGCCTTTAAGGGAAACAAAAACACCAAATAATGCAAACAATAGAAGCAAGCAACAACATTCTGAACCAAATTGAGTCCTTAGATCTGAACCGTGCAATAATTGGTTGTCCACTTTAAATAATCACAGAATGCAGAAAACCCATGCCAGTCAAAATAAACGACAAGATTAATCAGAAAGCACAAGGGCTTAATGACACTAGATAAAACAATAATTCAATACAGGAGCACAAGCCCACAGAGCTCAAAACAGCTGATGTGAGCAGTAAGTCATTAGCTAGATGTATGCAAGATTTATACTTTTACAAATCAATCCTTGCAGTTTCTGTTATAATTTCTGTTGCTGTATCAAAATGGCAGGGTCAAATTATGCCAAAAGGTATGAGCTTTGTCATATGGAAAGGTGAGACTAGGTATGCCTGTATCCTGTTGGTCAGATGGAGCATTTTGAATAGAGCTGTTGCTGAAATCCTCCTGTGCAGGTTTTAATACATTAACATTAGCCTTCCCTTTCTTTACATTTGTTTTCCCTGAGCTGCAGGGGAGGAAGTGCATGTTCAGAATGGGTTCTGTCCCTTTTTATAGTCAGAGAATGAAGGATGAGGCGGGCCTTGTGATGTGTGCTTTCTTTCATACTCTTCTCAGTAATTTTAATGGAGCCTCTGAATGTTTCCTCTGTCCCAGAAGGGGTATCTTCTTCTAATGATTTCTTATGCAAAGAAAGGGGTGGAACTATAAGTTGTGGCCTATACCTAATGTCTGTTCCTCCAGGTTGTAGGTGAATCTCTCTTCTTAAGGCACATGGTTGCCAGAGAACTTGTTTGATTTGTTGATTTCATCTTCCCTGCTGAAGTGTTGGTGTAGCAGACTGCTGTGAATATGAACAACCGAGGAATAAGGCTGGCTTGATGTCTTTGTTACTGGCCCTACATCCCATTTAGAGAGAAAAGGGGAGCACCTCGTTGCCCTAGTGTGGGGACAAACGGTAATCCTGCTCTAATCACGTGGGTGTGCAAGCCCTCTTCAATAACCTGAAGTTGTGTCACAAGCCCCATGGGCCTCTGTGGTTTGCTGTAGAACTTTGATCTTCTTGATTCCTCGAACAGTAGTATTTACTAACTATTATCTTAACTAGAGCTTAGGCCCTTGTCCTTTCAGTTTAATCATTATAAGTTAATTGTGACTGGCATGTGTTTCCTGTATTCTATGACTATTTAAAGGAGTCTCTAGTTAGCTCTTTCATGGAGTCCCACAGTATTACAGAGGATGATTTGTCTCGCAGTGTTGATTAGTTGTCCCTGTGAGGCTCTGTTATTCCTGTGCCTAACCCGTCATTCCCATTTCTTCATGGGGATTCTGCCATTCACCCCTCCCGGGTCGAGTCGTGAGCCTACAATTTGATGCTCCTGGTTTAAGCTGGATCCAGTGTTCACCGTGACAGAGAGAGTCTGCTGTTCCTCTGCACTTGGGTCCAGTCCTGCAGGCACATACCTTGTTAAATCGTTTATGTGTCGGGTGTTGATTAGGGGTTATTTCCACAAGTGGTGTGGTGATTCTCACTGGGATATAGGGGGGGCATTATAGAATGAACTAGGTCCCAGTCTGCCTTTGCCATTTGTTCTCCAATATCATAAACTGTTCTTATCCTCGCCTTTTGACTATTTTACTGAATACGGTATGATGTCGCCCCCTACATCTGTGTCATTTATTTGTTAATAAATATATCTGATATGGATTTCCATATTCATGTGGAAGTGCCACCAGGACTATGGGAAATAATATTATTTCAGAATTGCTGAATATGTTGGGGAGTATGAGATCCTCCGAATCCCTGCAACCTCCCGGCATTCTAGGAGCCACTTTGGAATTCCTTAAACATCAGCTGGCAGTGTGCACTGTTACGAACCCCGTAACTGGGTCACTTACCAGCAAAGATAGAGAGGTCCGTTGAAGTCTGATGGTACTATTTTAACAATATTTATTGGTAAAAATACACAAAAATAATATCAATGCAAACATACAGATACTATACGTCGTCAATACTAGATCTAAAAGTGTGGGTATAACAATAATCAATAAGAAATAGCTCTATCGTTGTCTAGGGGATAATGTATTGTCCGATGGAAATATAAAAGTCACTCAAGTTCATTCAGGCTGCAGCCTTTGGTTAGAGTCAAGAGAGAGTTTTAGAAACTTGCCAGCTTTTCCTTTTTATGATGTCGATCCTTCCAGAGTTCCGTTGGTGTTGATTTCTCCTTTAGCTAAAGCCGTTCTTCCGTGGTAAGGCCCCAATCCTGGCAAAGGGAAAGGACGCACATGAGCCCCCACCGGCTGTCGCTATTAAATGCTGTCACGGGATTTCTAGCATTTCTCCTGGTGTGTCTGAAGGGGTTGTTCCCCAGACCCTCTTTTATCCTTACTCACGGGGTCTCAGATGTCAATCAGGTTGGGATGATGCAATCCCTCAACCAGCCCACTCTGGTCATTCCCTGAGGGCTTCAATGAATAGTACAGTACTCAATACACAATTCCGTCTCCAAGAGACAATGGCCGTTATCAATGGTTCCGTCTTTCTGGGGGCCAGGACACATTCCAAACCCTTGTGGATTCTGCGTGTCTCTCTCTCATTTCCTGGGTCCCAGACCTGAATTAATAGCAATCTTGCGATTCTCAAAAGGCAGGGGGCTACTTTGTACCCTTCGGCCCCTCAGAGTTGTGGCACATTCGTAACAGCACATACTGCCTGCAAACCTGATGAGGAGTTTGTTCTGGGGAAGCTTTTATTAGCTATAGTCAATCTTTTTAGTAATTCTAGTGCATGTTCCCAAGCATCTGTTCACCAGGCTTCATTCGTACCTCTAGTATTTACAGGTTAGGCCACTACCTCATGTGTCCATTGCATCAGGATTAAGATATGTGGGTAACCATCACATAAGTGCATGGTCCCCACCTAGGTGCTTGGTTTCTATCTAAAAAGGAGACAATTAGTTGTCTCCAGGCACAAATAAGACTACATTGTAGGGATCTTGTACAGTTTGTGATAATATGAGTCCAGCAGGCCATACACTGGGTTTGATCTGTCTAATCTGCATCCTATTCTGTCTTCAATCCCTTTATTATTCTAGTCTCTGAATTGAAGATTAAAGAATTCATTATATTCAATTTGAGGAGCAGCTGGGGCTTTATCCCAGTAACTGTATTTCAAACGTTCAAAGGTACAATTTAATGTCAGAAAAATTAATACAATGTACATCCTGAAATGCTTTTCCTTCGCAACCATCCACAGAAACAGAGTGCCCCAAGAATGAACAACAAGTAAATGTTAGAACCCCGAAGTCCCCCCCAGCTCCCCTCCCTCCTGCACGTAAGCGGGAGCGAGCAACGATCCCCCTCCCCCCACCAGCAAAAATATAGCGCACCCCCTCCCAGCACTCAAGCGTGAACAAAGCAATAGCAAAGACACAGACCTGCAGTTACCCCAAAGACTACATTGTTCACCAGATAATCTGATATGCTGCAGGCTCTCTCTCTCTCCTAATAGGGGAGAAAGAGATTACTCCATTTTCCAACGAGCGGGGAGGCATAACAAACAACTCGCAGGTTTACAATATTAAAAGTCCATTACTTCACCTTTTTTGAGCTCTGTGCCTGAAGATCGCAAAGATCCTAGGTCCCCAGGCACACAGCAGATTTTCCAATGCCCCCAACAACACACAGGTCTCCTGTGGTGACACTGACACTTGATCCACTCATCTCTCATTCCTCGAGATTCCAGGGTTCTGAATCCATGCTGAAATCTTAGGCCAAGCCTTTGGCACGCCAAATAGCGGCAGATTGTGGAACCCCGAGAGCAGGTCCCATTCCCCTAAACAGCCGTAGTCAGCGTGTAACTCCAGGTCAGGGTCTCCAAAAGAACCCTGAAACTGAAACATAGAGATAATAAAGATGTAAATAGAACTGTTTTCGAAGATGCAAGCAAAGGACTCGCTGTTGGACGCCATAATTACTTAGCTTTGCTAACACGTTCATAATATCAATCGGGATTTGCCTGCACAACCGCTAGAAATCAGGATGTGGAACATTTTATAGTATGATCTGCAGTGCTGTAGCACTTGTTGAGAGCTCTATCAGTTAGCCTACTGCTAAATAAAAATGCTTTTTAAAATAATACTTTTGGTATACAGTGACCACATCAGACACCCACTGTGGGTATCGGGTTTGTGGATCAGATGTTCTGAACTCAAATGAAGTCCTTAAGTGCTATTGGATATAAGTAGCCATGAGTACCCTCACTAAGGAGAGAGTATGCTGGAACAGTCTTCAAAGATAAGTTTACTTTGTTGTTTATTCTCCATGGTGAGTTTAGCTGCCAATAACCATTATGCGACCAGTGGGTCCCCTCTTACTACCAAGAGGAGGATACTTCCAACTAACAAAGTAGTTTAAAACAGAGCACATTTATTTTCAATAATATATGTTTAAATCCAAAGAACATTCTTAAAACACATTTTGAACTCAGAGGATTTCTATCTTAAATATTTTCAAATTGCAAATAATCTCTAACACACAATTATTTCTATATCACAAAGCATTCGCTAAATATAAAACATTTCTTAAACACAAAATATTTCCAAAACACAGGTGCAATTCCAATAAACTAAAAAGACATACAATACTAAAGATAAAGATGAACACACCATCTGTCTCAGAAACTGAAACTGGTTAATAGATTCTAGTTCACCCCATGCTTATTCCACGTTTCTTCTTGCTGTCCATTACTGCATTCCTAATAGGACTGAACTCCTTTCTACATTCATGCCCTTTTACTTCCATTTCGATGGTATCACATGTATATGATATTTTCTTAGAGTCCTTTTAAGCACAAATGGTTTAAAAGCACTTTTAGAGACATAGACGTCTGCTTAATATTCGCAATTCAAAATTAATACTGTAAATGTTGTGAAGCTAACTTCCTTGAGTACAAAACACTTTTCCAACCATAAACACAACAGTTATTGACGTACCAAATGATATTATCAGTCAGTTCTATAATCTTCCTTGAAGTAAGCAAATTAAAAGAGCCAGATTGACTGTTCGAAATAACCAAGTCTCATACTTTACTCTTGAGCAATAAGGCAGGTGCAGTGAGCCAGCATCTACTTTCTTACAGACAAAGCATCTGCAAAGCTGTTTCATGGACAATACTTTTTAACTTCAAACTGATTACTGTTATCTATTTACAAAGAAGAGAAAATCTGCAGATGCTGGAAATCCAAGCAATACACACAAAATGCTGGAGGAACTCAACAGGTCAGGAGCATCTCTGGAAAAGAGCACAGTTGATGTTTTGGGCTGAGACCTTTCATTTTTCCTGCTGAAAGGTCTTGGTTCAAAATATCGACTGTGCTCTTTTTCATAGATGCTGCGTGCCCTGCTGAGCTCTTCCAACATTTTGTGTGTACTGCTATCCATTTACATTTTAAGAACTGAAGGTTGGCTCCCGTTTACAACCAGAAGTTAAAGAACTCAATATTAGTTGGAAGTTTTCTTGCATGTTTATGATCTTACAAGTGGTAGCTGCTTGTGTTTAGAACGCTGAGATTTTGAAACAAAAAGCAAATATCCATCACAACAGATCAGCAATTAAGAAGGTAATCTTGGTCAGAGATGTGAAAGTATAGGATCTAACTGCAATTTGATAGCTCTACCTATACTACAGATCATTCCATGGGAACGTAGAGCAAACTGTCAAAAAGCAACAGTAGCATCAGACATTCTCAAGTCATTCCATCTCTAGACAATCTGGTAGAATCAATAATAAGAGATTTAATGAGGGATTGAAAATGTATTGTTCAGTTAATAAAGATTTGTTAAAGATAGCTTTAAAACAAGTATCCATTTGGCAGATCAAAGGACTGCAACAGATGGGGTGTACAAGAATTATTAGGTATTTAATTGAGGATCTAATAAGAAATCTTGTGTAAGAAAACAAATAGACACCTGATATAACTGAACATGAAGTAGTTTGACTAGAAAATTGGTTAAGACTCAGGAAAAATGAGTTGGGAGTGAATGAGTGTAATTCACTCTGCAGATAAATTGGAAATAGTAGACGATACATGCCAGGAATGAGGGCAGTTTGAAGATATAGTTGGATGCAGATGACAGAATCCCCATTTTCACTGACAGTATGATATTGGATTTATCAAACAATGACTGAGCGCAATAAAAAGCTTGAAGGAGACAGAATGGTAGAATAGGAATTCAGATAGGAGATGGAAATTATCTGTGGAGAGGTGTGCAGTAATTCATTTTTGGGAGCAAAATAGGAGAAAATTGAAAGATTCTGAAAAAAATATGGATTAATAAAGTGAACTAAGAACTAAATAATTTTTCAGGCAAGTTCAGGCAGATGATAAATGCAACAAATTTGAAGCTTGAAAATGGGGACAAAGAGTAGAAGATTAAAAAGAAAGTATTGAAAGTTTTCTATAATACTTCGCATAGAGTTTAAGATAGAAGCTGTAGAGAGTAAAGGAAGTCAAGAATAATGTTGAGAAGTGGAAGTTATGGCTATATGGACAGATTCACAATATTAAAATTGAATTCATTGGAGCAGCAAGGACAGACAAGATATCCCTTTCCTCTTGATGACAAGATCAGTGAATCATCAGCTATAAAATGAAACTAAACAGTGAGGATTGAGATTAGTCATAGATTCACACAGAAACAGTCCCCTTGGCCCATCTATTCATTACCAGAGTGATTTCCTGCCTAGTCCCATCTACATGCACCCAGACAATAGCCCTTCATGCCTCTCTCATCCAAATGTAACTATCCAAATGTTACTTTTTAACCTGCATCTACCACTTCCATTGACAGCACATTCAACAGTTCGTTTATTTTAATTTTATGTAGAGATAGAAACAGGCCCTTCCAGCCCTTGAGTCACGCCATTCAGCGACCCACCAATTTAACCTTAGCTGAATTACAGGACAATTTACAATGACCAGTTAGGTAGGTAGGTAGGCCTCCGTTAGTCTTGATAGACATGGATTTCCGCCTTGGAAAGTTTCCAGGGCGCAAGCCTGGGCAAGTTTTTTTTTATGGAAGACCGACAGTTGCTCTAAGCTGCAAGTCTCCCCTCTGCACGCCACCGATGTTGTCCAAGGGAATGGCATTAGGACCCATACAGCTTGGCACTGGAGTCATTGCAGAGTAACGTGTGGTTAAGTGCCTTGCTCAAGGACACACACGCAGCCTCAGCCAAAGCTCAAAGTAGCGACCTTCAGATCACTAGACGAATGCCTTAACCACTTGGACATGCACCAACAATGACCAATTATCCTACTAATCGTTACATCTTTGGACTGTGGGGGGGGGGGGGGGGGATCTTCAGCCACTGTCCAAGTGAAGTAGCTTCCTCAGATTCCCTTAAACATTTCATATTTTGCCCTGAAACGTTTAACCTCTAGTTCTGCTCCTACACATCCTGAGGTGAAAAAGCCTCCATCCACTTACCCAACTTATAGCCTTTATAATTTTGTATATCGCTGCAAGATTTTCCTTAATTCTCCTGTGTTCCAGAGAATAAAGTCCTACCCTATTCAGCCTATCCTTCTAACTCAAGTCCTTAAGTCCCAACAGCATCTGTGGTGTAAATTTTCTCTGCACACTTTCAACTTTATTGATATCTTTCCCAAAGGAAACCAGAACTGACCAGAACTGCGCACAGAACTCTAAATCTGACCAATGTCTTATACAACTTCCTACATACATTGCCCTAATTTATGAAGGCCAATGTGCTAAAAACTCTCTTTACAAACCTATCTACTCATATTACTGCTTTCAAGGAATTATGGCTCTGCATCCCCAGGGTTCTCTGTTCTACTGCATACTGCATCCATTCTCTGTGTAAATCTTACCCTGGGTTATCCTCCTAAAATGCAACACCTCACACTTGTCTGCATTAACTTCCATCTGCTATTGTTCAGCGTTTTCCCCCTCAGATTGTTTAGATCCCAATACAAGTTTTGATAGGCTTCCTTGCTGTCTGCTGTGCCACCAACCTTGTTGTCATCCACACAGGTTATAGTTGTTTGAGCATGGAATGTTCTACTCCTGTGAATGGTTGAGGGAGTTTATTTTTAAAGTAAAATTAGGCAAGTATTTGTATGAAGGAAATGTGTAGAGGGAGGGATAAATATGTAAATGTGGGGGGGGGGGGACATTAATTGGATAGATTTGACAGAGGGACAATGTGCATGTGACACACTCATTTCTCCAATAAACTTCAATGTTTTTACTTTTCCAATGTCCTTAATCCCAGTTCTTCTGAAATCTCAGATGTTATGAGTATAGGCATCAAAAATATTGAAGAAGTCAACCTACTAATAACGCGATCTTCTTTTATGTGGAAATAAAATTGCAACCAGCTCTGGTTAATAATCCGGAGTTGATGTTCTACCACAAGGAACTTGGTCGATAAGTCGATCAGATCAATACCCTAGAACCCAATCTGGATACCCAGGTGGTAAAAAGGGAAGTGCAGCACCTAGATCAAGGTAATCATTTGCCTTCAAACAAAATGAAATCAATTAAAAAACCTGAAGAATGGTGAAAGATGGCATATTAACTCATTTTGGCAATTATTATTATTAATAACCTATGTATTAAATAAAGCAAACTTGTGGATCAGAATGATCTATAAGGTACACTTCTAAAAGGCACAGTAGTTCCAATTATTCTGAAATAATTACAGTGGACTGAAGCATGTTATTGAGGTAAAAATTTTAACAACTCAGTGTAACAAAGAAGTGACATGTTCGACAACATAAAGAGACAGTTATTGTCAAAATATTGTTTTTGGTGCCAAAAGTAGTAGATGGACAGCAAATGGAAATTCTGTGAGAATTTGTGAGTGGTTTTATTTAAGGCTGGATGCGACGAGAACGGATCACATTATGGAATGAGGCAATTTACGTTTTATCTGAGACTTGTTGCCACAGGGCTGCTGAACCAGGCAATGTCTAATTGCTAAGGTTTATGTGCAATAGAAGCAGGAAGGTGGGATGTATGTCTTCTGACTATTTAGAATCATGTTAATACTACTTAAGGTAGAAACTGCTTGAAATGCTCATCAGCAAATCTCTTAAATTTGGTGTGATTCACAGTTTCACATCATTAATTGTCACATTTGGTGCATTTACAAGACGTTTTGCCCTTTTTTTCCAGGTGCCAGAAATCACAAAATCTAATCTTTCACAATATTGTAACTTTATCTCCCCTTGCCTGAACCAGTATAATTAGATCTCAGCAGAAGTCTCAGCTTCATTCCTGTTATGTTTGTTCTTTTTTTAATAATTTTTTTTATTGAATTTTCAAATAGTTACAAAAGGGAAAAAAAAATTATCAATCCTTCCACCCTCCCCTTAACCCCTCCCCCCTAACATGTCCCTGTAGAAAGAGAAAAAAAGAGAGAAGAAAAAAGAAAGGAAGAAAGAGTGCCTGGATATCAGAAGATCCCCACATGCTCCACGGAGTTCGTAATAGCTTTAGTATATATATTTATTTCTTTCCCCAAAAAACCAATAATTTTATCTTCGGAGCACCTATATATTTAATCCTATCTTTTGTATATAAGGACGCCAAATTTTCAGAAATATTTCATATTTATCTCTTAAATTATAAGTAATTTTTTCAAGTGGAATGCAGCTGAAAATTTCATTCTTCCAACGATCTATACTTAAGTATGAATCTGATTTCCAAATAACTGCAATAGCCTTTTTGGCTATTGCCAATGCAATTTTTATGAATTCTTTCTGATATTTATTCAGTTTGGATTTTGGTTTTATCCCTTCAATATCGCCTAGTAAAAATAATGTTGGATTATGTGGAAGTGGTGTTCCAATAACTTGTTCCAATAAAACTCTTAAATTTGTCCAATAAGGTTGAATTTTAAAACAAGACCAAGTAGAGTGTAAAAAAGTACCAACTTCTTGATTACATCGGAAACATTGATCAGATAAATTTAGGTTTAATTAATTTATTTTTTGTGGTGTAATATATAATTGATGTAAAAAATTATATTGCACTAATCTTAACCGGACATTTGTTGTATTTGTCATGCTGTCAAGACATAGTCTTGACCAACTTGTTTCTTCAATTTTAATATTCAAATCACTTTCCCATTTTTGTCTTGACTTATGAATTCCTTGTTTAATTGCCTGTTTTTGAATCAAGCTATACATACAAGAAATAATTTTTTTAATTTTTCCTTTTTGAATTAAAGTTTCTATTTCGTTAGATTTCGGCAATAACATTGTTTGACCCAATTTATCTCTTAAATAAGCCCTTAATTGGAAATAACAAAAAAGATTGTTGTTTGATATTTCGTATTCTTTAATTGATCAAATGACATTAATATACCTCCTTCAAAACAATCTCCTATATATCTAATCCCTTTTTGAAACCAATTGTATAAAAGTTGGTTATCCATTGTAAAAGGAATAAGTTTATTTTGAATTAAAGGTCTCTTTGCTAATAAAGATTTCTTTATCTCATCATCAACATTTATCTTATCCCATAAATCAATCAAATGTTTTAATATAGGAGATTCTTTCTTTTCCCGTATCCATTTAGATTCCCACTTATATATAAAATCTTCTGGTATAATTTCTCCTATTTTATCTAATTCTATTCTAATCCATGCCGGTTTATCTTCATCAAAAAAAGATGCAATAAATCTAAGTTGATTTGCTTTATAATAATTCTTAAAGTTTGGAAGCTGTAACCCTCCTAGGTCAAATTTCCATGTCAATTTTTCCAACGATATTCTTGACATCTTGCCTTTCCAAAGGAACTTCCTCACACATTTATTTAATTCTTGAAAAAACTTCTGCGGTAATTGTATTGGTAGTGTTTGGAATAAATATTGTAATCTAGGGAACATATTCATTTTTACAGCATTTACTCTGCCTACTAATGTTATTGGTAATGTAATCCATTTATCAAGATCTTCTTTAATTTTTTTCAATAATGGTAAATAATTTAATTTATATAAATTCTTTATATCATTATCAACTCTTATACCTAAATATTTTATACCATTTATCGGCCATCTAAATTGAGTTATTAGTCGACATTGACTATGATCTCCTTTAGTAAGGGGTAGAATTTCACTTTTATCCCAATTTATTTTGTAGCCTGATATTTTCCCATATTCTTCCAATCTAGAAGATAATTTATGCAGTGAATACAATGGGTTTGTTAAATAAAGCAAAACATCATCAGCAAATAAATTAATCTTATATTCCTCCTGGTTAACTCTGAAACCCATAATATCTGGGTCCGTTCTAATTAATTCAGTTAATGGTTCTATCGTCAACACAAATAAAGCAGGTGATAATGGACAACCTTGTCTAGTTGACCTTGTTAACTGAAATGATGTTGAAACTGGACCATTTGTCACTACTTTAGCTTTGGGATTAGTATTTAAGGTTTTAATCCATTTTATAAAAGATACTCCTAATCCATATTTTTCCAATACCTTAAATAAAAAATCCCATTCCAATCTATCAAATGCTTTTTTTGCATCTAAGGCAACTGCCACACTCATTTCCTCCCTCTTTTGTGCCAAATGAATTATGCTAAGTAACCAAGTTACATTATCTGCCGATTGTCTATTTTTGATAAATCCTGTTTGATCCATATGTATTAATTTTGGTAAGTATTTAGATAATCTATTAGATAAAATTTTTGCTATTATTTTATAGTCGGTATTCAACAAAGAAATAGGTCTATATGATGTTGGCTTTAAAAGATCTCTATCTTTTTTTGGCAATACTATTAAAATAGCCGTCGAGAAGATTCTGGAAGTTTATGCGTTCTTTCCGCTTGGCATATTAACTCCATAAAAGGAGGAATTAGTAAATCTTTAAACTTTTTATAAAATTCGGGCTGAAAACCATCCTCTCCTGGGGATTTATTACTCTGAAGTGATCCTAATGCTTCTTCGACCTCTTTTAATGTAAAAGGCATATCTAATCCCTTCTGTTCTTCCGTTGGAAGAGTTGGAAGAGTTATTTGTGATAAAAACCTTTCTATCTCGACATTATCATTTTGTAATTCTGATTGATACAATTCAGAATAAAAATTCTTAAAAGTTTCATTAATTTCTAAAGGTTTATAAGTAATTTTATTTACACTTGTTCTAATTGCATTTATCGTTTTGGAAATCTGGTCTGTTTTTAACTGCCAAGCAAGAATTTTGTGTGATCTTTCACCTAGTTCGTAATATCTCTGTTTAGTTCTCATAATTGCTTTTTCTGTTCGGTATGTCTGAAGTGTATTATATTGTAACTTCTTGTTAACAAGTTGTCTTCGTTTTTCTTCTGCCATATATCTTTGAGACTTTTTTTCTAATTTTGTAATCTCTTTTTCCAATTGATCTATTTCTACCATATATTCCTTCTTAATTTTAGAAGTATAACTTATTATCTGGTCTCTCAAATATGCCTTCATTGCTTCCCATACTATAAATTTATCATCAACTGAATGTAAATTTGTACCTAAAAAAAACTGAATCTGCTTTTTCATGAAATCACAAAAATCTTGACGTTTTAATAATATTGAATTAAATCTCCAACTGTAAATCGATTCCTCTTTATCCATCATTGTCATTGTCAAGGAGGAATGATCTGACAATATTCTTGCTTTATATTCCATATTTTTCACTCTATCTTGAATATTCATTGATAATAGGAAAAATCTATCCTTGAATAAGTTTTATGTCTATTTGAATTGTTACGAACCCTGTAACTGGGTTACTTACCAGCAAAGATAGAGACATCCATTGGAGTCTGATGATACTATTTTTAACAGTATTTATTAGTAAAAATACACAAAAATAATATCAATACAAATATACAGATAATATACATCGTCAATACTAAACCTAAAAGTGCGGGTATAATAATAATCAATAAGAAATAAGCTCTATCGTTGTCTAGGGGATAATGAATTGTCTGATGGAAATCTAAAGTTCATTTCAGTTCATACAGGCCACAGCCGTTGTTTGTTTGTCGCTGTGTTGCAATTGTTGGAGAGAGAGAGAGAGAAAGAGAAAAACTTGTCGGCTTTCCTTGTTACGATCTTGATCCGTATCCGTCCTTTAGCTAGACCGTTCCATGGAGGACTCGTCACCCAGGCAAGGATGGACACACACACAAGCCCCCACTGGTCTGGTACGTTTCTCCTGGTGTGTCTGAGGGGTGTTCCCCCAGGACCCGACTTTTATCCTCACTCACGGGGTCTCAGATGTCAATCAGGTTGGGAGGATGCAATCCCTCAACCAGACCACTCTGGTTGTCCCCTGAGGGGTTTCAATGAATAGTACAGTACTCAATACACAATTCCTTCTCCAAGAGACAATAGCAGTAATCAGTGGTTCCGTTCCGCGTTTGTTAGGAGACATTCCAAACCTTGTGTATTCTGCGGTGTCTATAACAACTGCCTTTGCTGTTCCTGTGTCTCTCTCATTACTGACATGTTGTGTATCGCTCTCATTTCCTGGGTCTCAGACCCGAAATAATAGCGATCTTGCGATCCTCAAAAGGGGGGGGGGGGGCGGGCATTGACGATTCTGGACCCTTCTGTCCATCAGATTTGCTCCTTATTCGTAACAGAATAAAATGAGTAATCTCTTTCTTTTGGATTAATTCTTCTCCATATATCAATCAAATTTAAATCTTTCATCAATGATAAAGTTAATTTTTCTACTTTTGATTTTGTAACAACCTTTGTTGATCTATCTAAAACTGGGTCTAGACAAAAATTAAAATCTCCACCTATTAATATTTTGTCATGTGCATCAGCCAAATTCAAAAAGGCCTCTTGTATAAATTTTACATCATTTTCATTTGGTGCATAAATATTCATAAGAGTCCATAGTTCTGAAAAAAATTGACAATGTATAATTACATATCTCCCCGCAGAATCAATTAATACATTTTGTATTTTAATTGGTAAAGTTTTATTAACCAAAATTGCAACTCCCCTCGCCTTTGAATTAAATGAAGCTGCAATAACATTTCCGACCCAATCTCTCTTTAATTTCTGATGTTCTATCTCTGTTAAGTGTATTTCTTGTAAAAAAGCTATATCTATTTTCATTTTCTTAATGTATGTTAAAATTCTTTTTCTTTTCACCGGTCCATTAAGCCCATTAACATTAAAACTTTAAAAATTTAGTAAATTAGTCATTATTTTTAACAGGGTTACTCCAGTCTATAGTAATACCTAACTTTTCAACTTTCGTAACACCTTGGGGAATCTTTTTAAAATTCTCTGTGTTGCTATGTGTCTCCCCCCTGATTGTCCAGGCAAAGAAAGAAAGATGAAAGAAAAATAGATTATAAAGAAAAAAAATAACAAAATACCCCCCTACTAATGTTGTGAATAAAAAAAAACACAACAGTACCCCTCTCCATTGTATGGGTCATGGCAATCACCATGATTACACATGTGAATCCTGTAGCAATTGATCCGAAGTTCCCCCAGCTCCCCCGTAACATAAAAAAGTATATATAAGAGAAGAAAAAATAATATCACTACTCTTGATAAATATTTCTCAATTTTTTTCCTTTCTCCCCCTGTATCATATAATTAAGAATATATTTAAATATTCTTCTGTCCTTAAACATCCATCAACTCCATTCACTGTCCCGGTCTATATCTTTAATACGTTTCACTTTTAAATCTTTGGCTGTGGTTAGCGAATATTTGGGAGTTCTTGTGCAAATTCTTCCGCATCCCGATACTCAGTAAAAAAAATTCTTTTTCCTTCATCCAAAAAAATTATCAGGGTTGCCGGGTGGCACAATATAAAGTTTTATCCTTTTCCCATAAAACTTTTTTTGCTGGGTTAAATGCCTTCTTTCTCTTCAAAAGGTCATAACTTATATCAGAATAGAAAAGAACTGTTTTCCCTTCTATCATCAATGGCCCGTTTCTCTTTCTGCCATGTTGGGCAGCCGCCTTCAGGATCTTTTCTTTATCTTGATATCTTAAGCATTTTATCACGATTGATCGTGGGTTTTGATCAACTTGAGGTCTTGTTCTTAAGGCTCTGTGAGCCCGTTCAATTTCAATTAACTGGGTTCCTTCTTCCATTTCCAAAATTTCTGGAATCCATTTTTGAAAAAAATTTATTCGATCCTCTCCCTCTATACCTTCTTTAAGTCCAACAATCTTAATATTATTTCGTCTGCTAAAATTTTCAAATACATCCACTTTTTCCAACAACCATTTTCTTTCTGATGTCCAGGCAGAAATATTATGTTCCATTTTATTCACTCTATCATTGGTGTCTCCCATTGTTTCTTCCAAGTTTTTAATTTTCTTGTCGATTTTGTCCTGTCTTTTCATCATTTTATCATTTTATTTTTAATATCTTTTTATATTTTTAATGCTTTATTTGCAACAAAGATTTTTTTATGTCTCCAATATCACCTCCAACCTCTTCCTGTTGCTCTTCTTTATTTGTCTCTTCATCTTTGTCTGTTTTATCCAGAGAATTTGATTCCATCTCATATTCACTTTCACTTTCAGTTCCGATCATAGCTGGGATTTGTAGTTTGGGTTGCTCATGTTTGCGCATGCCCCTTCTTTCACGCATGCTCAATTCCTGGTGCTCTTTTTTTTTGGAGACGGTTGATGTTGCCACAATTTCCTGTTCTGTATCGCCGGAGGTAAAATGCAATTGAGCTCGAGGCTCTTTGATGGCGGTCGGCCTTGATTCTTTTCCAACGTGTTGTCTTCAAAGTAGTAGTTTTCTTCTGCTTCTGTTTAGGAGACATATCTTAAAACAATCCTGAGTAGTTTATAAGTAATTAAAAAAAAATTTACTAACTTTTCTTCACTTAAACATTATTGTACTGGTTTTTACGGGAGAGCTGGATTTCCACATCTCGATCCTACGTCATCACGTGACGCCCCCCCCCCCCCCGCTATGTTTGTTCTTAAAAAAAAGATATTTGGCATAGGTAAGTGCTAGAACATTTAATTATTCTACTGCTTTTCAACACTTACCATTAAAGCTGCCGGTTCTGTGTTAACTGTCCGCAATGCCAACTGGGAACTGAAGTTCTTTATTATATACACATCTTCCCATTTAAAGAAAACAAACACAATCCTATCTTATAAACTTACAAGGAGTAATCATCCTTTCCAACAAAGGTATCTACATTCTGTAGCCTGCCTCATTTTCACTCAGCGACTTTCATTCAGTCTCTGAGGTGGTTTGATGACCCTTTTTGGTTTGCTATTTTTTTCCACAGGTATATTTCTTGTAGTTGGTGCATGAATATTTTGTGTCATTCTGAGAAATCTGTCCAACAAGTTCTTTTTACATCTGCTGGCTCCATTGGTGTACTGGCAGATGATGTGCAATGCAATGGGTTGGAACTTTGGTCGTAGATCCACACAGTTCCTTATCAGAGGTGTTCTTTTCTCTCTGCTGATCTGGTAAGAATGTGGAACAACTTGTTATTGCACATATTCTTACATGGATCTGTGCCAGAATCATAATCGCAGATTTGCACTTGATCTCCCAGCTTCAGGAAGGAGGAGGTAGGCTATTTGCAGTCTTGTTGTGATAATGTTTTTGTTTTTCTTTCTCTTTAATTTTAGCCAATTTGACCTTGTGTGCTCCTTTAGATCACAACAAGTTTTCATGCACTGGGCGATCAGTTTGCATGCATCTACCCAACAGAATCTGGGCTGGTGAAATGCCAATCTGCAGAGGCACACTTCTGTAAATCCTTAGACTTTTGTGGAAATCCTCTTATCCATCTTGCACTTTCTTCACAAGGCCCTCCACTACCTTGATTGAACTCTCTGCTTGGCCATTAGACTTTGGATGAAGTTTGCTTGAAGTTATATGTCAAATCCTCCAATCATTGGCAAAGGACTCAAATTCACAGCTTGAAAATTGTGGACCATTGTCTGATACCACTTCACATGATACCATTTCCATGTCTCACAAACACACCTTTCACGAAGGCGATGCTTTGCTGGGTGTTTATTGTGGTGTTGCAACCTCTGAATAACTGGAAAAGTAGTCTGTTACAATAATGTGGCTCTTCCCATTACAATCAAACAAATTCACTCAGACTTTGAAGTATGGCCTGTCTGGTACAGGTTGTGGGGTTAATAGTTCTGCTTTCTGCTTTGGTCTGTATATAAGACATATTTCACATGAATCAGTGGTCTGGCTTATATTTTGGTTCATTCTTGGTTAGTACATCACTTCCCAAACTCTGCATTTACATTTTGCTTCACCAAGATGCCTTTCAACTATCTTGTATCTTCTAGAGCATTTCCATGAGTAGCAACACTGGAATCACAAAACTGTTTCCTTTGAAGACCAAATCTTACACTACTAACAGTTCAGCTTTCCATGCCTAATAATCCCAAATACGCATTGGACAGTCATTCTTAGTTTCTGACCATCCTATCCATATTGTATTTTTGGGTATTTTTATTGTTTCATCTGTCCTTGCTGGTTTCCTAATCTTCTCCGTCTTATCAGGAGATACTGGAATGGAGATGACAATCATGTCAATGTAGCCTGTATATCTGCATTAATCTCTTGGTCTTTTCTTTCTTGTCAACTGCTCGAGACAGTGCATCAGCAACAAACATATATTTTTCTGGTGTGTAGATCATCTTCACATCATATATCAGCAGCCTTATCAACATGCACTGTATCTTCACGGGACAGTCATTCAGTGGTTTGGACATAATTGGGACCAGTCATTTATGGTCTGTCTCCACTTCAAAAGCTTGTCTGTAGATATACTGATGAAACCTTTCACATGCATATGTGCTGGCGAGAAGCTTTCTCACTATCTGTGTATAGCTGGCTTCCACACTTGTTAAGGCCCTGGATGCATAGGCCGCTGGTTGCCATGTGTCATCATGCTGCTGCAATAGTATTGGTCCTAGGCCGTACTGAGATCCATCAGCAGAGATCCTAGTACACCTTTCCGGATTATAAAACATCAGCACGGGTTCTTCATTTAGGACTTTTTTCAGCATTTGGAAAAACTTTTCTTGCTTGTGAGAGCAAATCCACTGAAGGAATGATCTAAGTGATACTGATACAAATGACAGTTGAGGGATGAACTCAGCCAGGTAAATTACCATCCCCAGGAAATGTCTCACCTCTTCGTTGTTGTGTAGCTTCTCCATGTTTTCAATGGCTGACGTCTTTCCTAGGTCAGGCTTCATTCCCTCTTCAGATATGACATCTTCTCTGAAAGTCAGTGTCTTAGCACCAAACTCACATTTCTCTTTATTTAATTTCAAATTGACATACTGTGTCACGTCAAGCACCTGTCTCACTGGTGTATCATGTTCATCATCGGTGGAACCCCAGAAGATAATATCATCCATCATGGTCTCAACACCAGGTATGTCCTCAAAGGTCACGTAAATGGTTTTGTGGTAGACTTCTGGTGCAGACAGAATCCCAGGCCAAAGCCAGTGATATCTTCCCTGTGGTGTGTTAAAAGTACACAGTCTCGAACTTGCCTCATCAAGCTTCCTCTGCCAAAACCAGAGGGTGCATCGAGTTTGCTAAACCACATGGCACTTGCAAACTAGGACATGATCTCCTCCCATGTTACCAATTTAGAATGTTCTGTCTTGATGACTTTATTGAGATCTCCACATATCCACAGTCTTTTCCAGCGTCACATCTTTTTCATGGAGCAGGCTTTCTCTCAGTCCATCATCTGAAATTCCACAAACTATTTTGTCTGTAACTAGTGAGTTTCTCAAATCTCCAAATCCATAAGACTTATTCAGTGTGTGAGGCTCAGCTAAGTATTGATCAAAGCTAACACCTTGCTTCTGGTCACAGGAAAATAATTTATATCTCTCAAACATGATCTTTTTACTTGGGACAAAATACGCCTCAAATTTTCTCATCAGTATGTCCAATGTAAAAGCTGTCTCATCAATTTGAAAGCTGTAATGATGTCCAAGGCATCTTCCCCAATTACATCCTGAAAAATAGACACTTTCAATTTTTCATCAGCCCCTTCCACTCTGCTAGACGCTAAATATATATTGAATTGTTGTTTGAAGCATTTCCATTGTCTGTTAGATTGGTGGTAAACTGCATAGGCACAGAAAGATCTAACTTAACCATGATAGGAACTCTTGGCCTCTCATCTGAATTTTTTGGTGAATTCAATGACTGCTGAAATTCGGGAATAATGTGCTCCCTTGCATTGCTGGCCAGCTTTTCTCATTCAAAACCTCTTTCTCAGTAATTCACAGTATTCATTTGCTCTCCATGTTCAGACCTCACATTGACTTCAGACATTATGTTATGTTTGTTCTTAATAAAGAGAAAATTGGCATGGGTAAACACCAGAACATTTTATTATTCAACTGCTGTTTAACACTGGGACCAGCTCACCATTGAAGCTTCTGGTTCCAGGTGAACTGCCTGCATTGCCCACTGGGAACTGAGGTTCAGGATGGACTGAAGAACGTTTGCTTCTTCCTTTAACAGAGACTCAAAATGCCCTTTCCACCACCACCACCACCAGCTGCAGTGGTGGAGGGAGCAAGTTGGGGCTCCTTCATATTGAACGACTGCTCCTTTGACTTTATCCACTTCCTGCAAATCAAAGGTGCAGCTACAAAAAATTTATAAAGCTCTGGCTATGCCCATCTCCTTGTTGGTCCTTGTCTCAGACCCCTTTCCATTGCACTGATGACTGTGTTTGTGTTGTTTTCAGCACTTGAGTAGGTCTCAAAATTTCGTCTCTTTTGCTGCCAACTTCCACATTGAATTTCAACTGGTTCATCTTTCCCTTTCTCAACTTCTCTATCTTCATTTCAGGGGATAGATTGGTGTCAAATATTCACCCCGTGAACTCCTACAGCTATCTTAACATCGCCTCCTTTGCTTCCTGTAAGGACATATTACTTTCTCCCGGCATCTACAGTATGTGCAAAAGTCTTAGGCTTATATAACTAAGGTGCCTTAGAGTTTTGCACAGTACTGTAGTAGTTTTATATATTGCCACAAAAAAAAAATCATGACATGTGAGGGATGATAAATCTGATTCTGATATTATGGACTGAGTGTGGGAAGGGGGCAGGGAGAGGGGAACCATATTTGGGAGAAGGGGAAGGGAGAGGAGAGGGAGCAGGAAGCACCAGAAAGGCATTCTGAAATGATCATAAACCAATTGTCTAGTATCAAATGACGTTGCCTCATGTCTCAAGGCTGGGTATATCTACATCCACGCCACCCACCTCTGAACTCTTTCTCTGCTACTTGTCCCACACCCCTCCTGCAGCACTCCACCCTTGCCACTCCCAACATCCCTTGCTCCCGCCAGATTTACAAACTTGCTCTCCACTCCACGTTGACAAATACAGTACTATCAGATGTCCTAGGCACCCTAGCTATATATATGTATATGTGCCTCAGATATTTGCAGAATACTGTATTCTGGTTATGCCACAACCAACATCAGTGCTTCCTTTTCCCTCAGTTGTAGTTTTGCCCTTCTCTGAGTTGACAGGGCTCTCAACAAAATCTGTTCCATTTCTCAGCTATCCTTCTCTCATCTCTTTTCACCTAGGTCTAAAATAGAGATCTCTTCTCAACAACTTCCGCTACACTGACTTCCAGATTTAGAAGAAAACGCTCCACGATTTCTGATAACTCCAATGTGATACAGTCACCTGAGATTTTTTCTCTTGTACCTACCCATTTATCATTCTGAATAAACCACTCCCTCTTCAATGCATTGTTTCATTCTTCTGACCAAACATTTTCCTTATCACAGTATCTCCAACTGAATGTGCAGGAGGTGCTGTAATGGGCTGGATTGATCAGACCCAAACAATTTCTGTGTCTGGGAGATGTGGTAATAGGCATACAAGCACAACAAAGTAACTTCAGCCTAATTTATTATAACAAAACAAAAAGTACAAATAAACCACACAAAATGCTACATAGTAAGTCACAAAAATTTCTACAATGATTTCAGGACTCACAATTCTTAGTCACCACTTGATTGTTGCTGTTGTTGGGGAATCTCCAAATTCTGACTCACTAGTGAAACCACCTGGGTCCCAGGCACCGATCATAATTTCTGGTTTAGACAAAGTCCAAAGAACCCAGAGAAAGGTACCCCAATAAATATGAGTTGCACAAGCATAGAGAGACACACTGAGACAGACAAATTCTTCGATATTTTGTTCTCATACCATTAACTCAGCCTAGTTTCTTTCATTCAAACAATACATGTGCTCATTAACACAGTGTTCAGCACACCCTCATAAATCAATTGGACATTTTAATGTTAACTTCTTATCCATCAGTCCACCAATGTTTTGGACTTAACATTCTATTAGTTACAAAAGGACATTAATATTACATGTAAGTGATAAGCCTGAATACATCTAGCCAACTTGACAGACACGAAGAAAGAATCCTTCAACTTAGCTCTCAATGTGACCAACAGACCTTTAGTCATTAACAGACATCTTCATGTTAATAGTGCCCAAGATTGAGAAAGAATCCAGCTGCTGTCAGCTAACATTAGATATCAACAAACCTATAGTCTTCATCTTGTACAGATACTTTACATGCTACAAGCTCACAGAGTGTTAAATTGTCATTTTGAACAATTCAGACATTCATTCGGTATTTTACGAAGTTTAATACAACACAAATTCTTGTTTTATTGTTCTTCTCCCATTACCAGCCAGGTAGCAAAACCTTCCAGCTGAAGCAGCAACTAGCTTGCATTTATTCCAAATCATGTACTCTATTCAGTACTCATAAAGTGCTCCCTCCAGTATGGGAGAAAACAAATGAAGATAGGTGAATCTGTCTTGCAGAACACTTCTGTTTCACTTGCAAGAGATTTCCTGAGCCAGATGCTACTATTCACTTTAATTCTCTATCCTATTTCCATTCTGACTTCATTGTCTTTAGTCTCCTACACTTCTTCAGCTAAGCTCAATGTAAGTATATGGAGAAGCATCACCTCATTAAGGATAGTCAGCATAGCTTTGTGAGGTGCTGGTTGGGCCTCATGAGAATGATTGACTTTTTTGGGGATGTGACAAAACAAATTGATGAAGGTAGATCAGTGGACGTGGTGTGTATGGATTTTAGTTGGGTGTTTCACAAGGTTCCCAATGGTAGGCTCATTCAAAAAGTCTTGAGGCATGGGATCTAGGGAATCTTGCATACGTAGATTCAGAATTGGCGTGCCTTCAGAAGGCAGTGACGAGTAGTAGAAAGAGTGAATCTTGCCTGGAGGCCTGTGTTCGGCAGGGATCTTTTCTGCAATATCTTTGTGATTTTTATTAATGACTTAGATGAGACAGTGGAAAGTTGGGTCAGTAAGTTTGCAGATGACATAAAGGTTGGTGGTGTTGTGTATAGTGTAGAAGGTGCCCACGGGTTACAATGGGACATTGACAGTACGCAGAGCTGGGCTGAGAAGTAGCAGATGGATACACTTTGTAAGGTTGAATTTGAAGGCGGAGTACAAGGTTAATGACAGGATTGTTAGCAGTGTGAGAAGCAAAGGAATCACGGCACTGTCTGAGCCCATAGGTCCCTCAAAGGTTGCCATGCAAGTTGATAGGGTGGTCAAGAAGGTGTAAGGTGTGTCAGCCTTCATTATTTGGGGGATTGAGTTCAAGAAGTGTGAGGTAAAACTCTGGCTAGACTACACTTGAAGTATTGTGTTCCGTTCTGGTCACCTCATTATAGAAGGGATGTGGAGGCTTTAGCGAGGGTGAAGGGGAGATTTAGCAGGATGCTATTAGAGAACATATTTGAGAAGTTTGAGCAAGCAAGGGCTTTTCTCTTTGGGGCAATGTAGGATAGAGGAAATGATAGAGGTGTATAAAATGATCAGAGGCATAGATTGAGTGTACAGCCAACACCTTTTTTTTCCTAGGGTAGAAATGGCTAATATAAAAGGACCTACTTTTATGGTGATTGGAGGGAAGTATAGGAGGTGGAGAGGATGTCAGAGATAGTTTATTTTTTACACAGTGGTAAATACATGGAATATGGTACCAGGGTGATGGTAGAGGCAGATACATCAATGACATTTAGGACATTCTTAGAAGGGCATATGTGGATGAAAGACAAAGGAGTATTATGTGGGTGGAAAGGTGTAGATTGATCTTGGGATAGGTTAAAAGGTCAGTACACATTGTGAGCAGAGGGTCTGTACTGTGATATACTTCTCCAAGTTCTATAAGCCTGGGAAATTTTTATTTACCACCCTGTGAGTCAAACTTTCCTGGTCTCCAACCCATCACAATACTTCTCTGTTGTTCTATCCACCTTCCCCCTAACACTTCCTGCTTATGACAGAAGGTCAATGACCTTTAACATTAATGCTGTTTCTCTCTTCATAGAGGCTGCTTGATCTGCTGAGTATCCCAGCATTCTCTGTTCATGTTTTTGGATATCTTATGGCCCTTTCCTCCCATCTTAATTTCTTTCTTCTCTTGTGCTTGAAAATCCACAGCAAATCCTCTTTCCAAATAAGGTTTGCACATCCAATTATTACAAAAAATAGCTCAGCTAATCATCCAGTGCAAATCACTTGGTGCCTTTGACTGTCCTGCTGATCAAAAGTCAATGTTCCTCAACGAGCTGCAATCTGGCTGGTGTAGGAGGTTGCACAAGACAAAGGATGATCATAAATAGCAGTACTAATCTGAGGTACCTGGCTGATGGTGTTGTCAGGCTGGGTATAGAATTCTTGGGATTCTGAGAGACAACAACGACATGCCCTTGTGGGCGTAAGTCACAAGCTTTTCAATTGTTTGACAGAACGTCATCAATGCCTCTTTGAATCCTTGTATTCTAAGCCACCATGGCAGCATAGAAACATAGGAACATGAAAACCTACAGTGCAATACAGGCTCTTCAGTCCACAATGCTGAGCCGAACGCGTACTTACTTTAGAAATTACCTAGGGTTACCCATAGCCCTCTATTTTCTTAAGCTCCATGTACCTATCCAACAGTTTCTTAAAAGACCCTATTGTACCCTCCTCTACCATCGTCACCAGCAGCTCATTCCACACACTCACTACTCCCTGCATAAAAAACTTACTCCTGACATCTTCTCTGTACCTACTTACAAGCACCTTAAAACTGTGGCCTCTTGTGTTAGCTATTTCAGCCCTGGGAAAAAGCCTCTGACTATCCACACAATCAATGTCTCTCATCATCTTATACACCTCTGTCAGGTCACCTCTCATCCTCCATCGCTCCAAGGAGAAAAGGCTAAGTTCACTCAAGCTATACATACACAACGCTGGAAGAACTCAGCAGGCCAGGCAGCATCCGTGAGAAAAGAGTAGCCAACGTTTCGGGCCGAGACCCTTCATCAGGAATGGGGGGGAAGAGAGGGCCGAAGCCCAGTAATAGAGATAGGGGAGGGGGTAGGGCCTAGAGACTCCATATGGAAAACCAATCAGAGGAAAGATAAAGGGGGGAGGGGGAAGGGATAAGCATAAAAGAACTGTAGAGATAAAAAAGCAGGAAGTTGAAAGGGGAGAGAGGCAGAGAGGGACCTGGGATAGGGGAAGGGGGAGGGGGAGGGAATTACCGGAAATTGGAGAATTCAATGTTCATACCACCAGGCTGGAGGCTACCCAGACGGTAGATGAGGTGTTGCTCTTCCAACCTGAGTTTGGCCTCATCATGGCAGTAGAGGAGGCCATGTATGGACATATCTAGATGGGAATGAGAGGCAGAGTTGAAGTGGGTGGCAACCAGGAGGTCCTGTCTATTGTGACGGACGGAGCGTAGGTGCTCGACGAAACGGTCCCCCAATTTGCGTCGGGTCTCGCCGATGTAGAGGAGGCCGCACCGGGAGCACCGGGTGCAATAGGCAACTCTAGCAGACTCGCAGGTGAAGTGTTGCCTCACCTGGAAGGACTGTCTGGGGCCCGGAATGGTGGTAAGGGGGGAGGTGTGGGGACAGGTGTAGCATTTGCGCTTGCAGGGATAAGTGCCAGGTGGGAGTTCTGTGGGGAGGGACGTGTGGACCAGGTAGTCGCGGAGGGAACGATCCCTGCGAAAAGCTGAGAGGGGTAGGGAGGGAAAGATGTGCTTGGTGGTGGGGTCCTGTTGAAGGTGGCAGAAGTTGCGGAGGATAATGTGTTGGATCTGGAGGCCGGTGGGGTGATAGGTGTGGACAAGGGGAACCCTGTCCCTGTTGTGGTGACGGGAGGATGGGTTAAGGGCTGAAGTGCGGGAAGTGGAGGAAATGCGGGTGAGGGCATTTTTGATGACGTCAGAAGGGAAACCATGATCCTGAAAGAAAGAGGACATTTGAGAAGTCCTGGAACAGAAAGCCTCATCCTGGGAGCAGATGCGACGGAGACGGAGGAACTGGGAATAGGGAATGGCATTTTTGCATTGGGCAAGGGTGGGAAGAGGTATAGTCTTATTCTCATAAGGCATGCTCCCCAATCCAGGCAACATCCTTGTAAATCTCCTCTGCACCTTTTCTATAGTTTCCACATCCTTTCTGTAGTGAGGTGACCAGAACTGAGCACAGTACTCCAAGTGGGGTCTGACCAGGGGGTCCTATATAGCTGCAACATTACTTCTTGGCTCCTAAATTCAATCGCACAATTGATGAAGGCCATTGTACCATATGTTTTCTTAACCACAGAGTCAACTTGCGCAGCAGCCTTGAGTGTCCTATGGACTCAGACCCCAAGATCCCTCTGATCCTCCACACTGCCAAGAGTCTTACCATTAATACTATATTCTGCCATCATATTTGACCTACCTCACACTTATATGGGTTGAACTGCAGCTGCCATTATGAGCTTTCAAGAGCGATGTGGTGTTGTACTTGTTCAATAATTATCGTACAAATATTGTAAAGGTCAACACAACATTTATACTGCAGACAGAAACTCTATGCTAAAAGCTCAGATGTTCAACTAATCCTTTTTTATTTAGTTGTAACGGAGCAGATATGGAGCTGGCATCTTTCAGTACCAACAGGTACAGGATGCTTTTTGTATTGAACCATGTCCGGGAAGTTGGTGGTAGGAGTGAAACTTTGAAGATGAATTTGATGACATTTTCTATGCAATATCAGCATGAATTTTGTGTGCGCTCCAGAGTTCCCAACCTGGGGTCCACAGACCCCTTGCTTATTAGTATTGGTCAACGGCATAAAAAGGTTGACAACCCCTACTCTACCCAATCAACCAGGCATGGTTTTTTCATATATCCTAAACTCAGCAGCATCAGATTTATTTTCCACTAAAATCTTAGCTCTGAATACTTTCACAGATTGTTGAGGATCCAGAGAAAATAAAGAATTCTTCCTGGATCTTCCCATCTAGATTTATTCCTAAATCTGTATCACTGAAAGCAGATTATTTGATATTTATTATAATTTCTTCTTCAGGGAAACCTGGGTTCGTACTGACGATATATATCTAAATTTACAACAGTAACAGCACTTCAATAGTACTCCAATTGCTTTGGGATATCCTGAAGTCATGGGAGGAGCAATATGAATCCAAACTTCTTCATTTATTCAAACAGACTCAGACATTCAGAAGAAGGCTGGCACATCAAAGAAGCTCCAAAGGAAAGTTGCTGATGTATCTTAGGAGGTTCATTGGACATTCATATTGCAACAGGAGTCTAGTCTTTTCTCAGAAAATAAAACACAAATTTTGTTCCTTTCCACATTTTAAAATCTAAAGCTGAATGTGTACAAAATCATATTTTGATCTCTGCCATGCAGTGGAACTAAATAATCTTTGAAATGATTGCACTGAAGCTGTATGTGATAAAATTCAAGTGGCAATTTTATTTGAATGAGCAATTTATGCATGAGCCCACAAACAACTCCTCTCTTCAGTTCAAGTCTGAGCTTGTGAAAATCTATTGCACAAAGCCTGTAAAACTTCAATGTTCACTTCTCAGCAGCTCTGCCTTTTCGATCTTCTTCAGCATTTGACATGATGTTCAGGCTTTTATTCTCTCTATGAATTTCACATTGCTTTATTGGCTTCTACATTATCTCCTCCCTGTTAAATTATAGCATAGAATCAATGGCAGGTACAGCTTTTGCAGCATTGCTCCAACACTAAAATCTAGTATGCCATGTTCTGGCATTTATATTCACATGTGGTTATTTACGAATTCATGTTAGCAGGGTAATGTTTTACAAATACTGGAATATAGTATTGTGTGCTTAATATTATATCGCATGAATGTTGGGAACTAGCTCAGCATGTGGTGGAATGTTAAGTCAGTCAACTAAGGTCAAGAGGGTTCAGTGCTTCAGGTTGCGAGTATTAAACAAGAAAGTGTACCTGTACCTCTGCTTCCTCAGCAGGCTATGGAAATTTGGGATGCCCACATCATATAGAACACACCTATCCAGATGCACCATGGCTTATGCTCCATCTGGCACCACAAGAAACTGCAGAGTCACCATATCACTCATACTAGTCTGCCGTCTTGGGACTCTCTCTGCACGTTGCTCGTCTCAGTAAAGCAGCCAACAAGATCAAAGACCCCCCATCCCACCCCCAGACATTCTCACTTCTCCTTCTTCCATCAGCAGAATATGCAAAAGCCTCACAGACGGTTTCCTGCACCTTCTCTGTAACTGTAGGTCTTTATATGTATTTTGTTGTTGATTTTCCCTTGTACAAGCTTGATGTACCCACACCACACTGATGAACCATTCTCCTGTTTCCAACCTTCACCTTCTTCTTGGAACCTTCCTCTAGTTTTCTGCCTGCTCTGGAACCTTTCATCTCTAATGCAGATGAGACATCAACTTTCTCAACTTCAGCACTCTTTCCTCTTCAAAACTTATGTCCCATGAAAGCATTGCCCTCCACTCTCTCTGCACCAATCGCAGCCTCACTATCAAACCTGCAGACAAAGGAGGTGTTGTTGTAGTGTGGTGGACTGACCTCTAGTTGTTCAGGTCAGGCAGCAGCTCTTAGACACCTCCTCTTACTTACTCCTTGAAGAGGTTCCCATTCAGGACCATCAGCACATTGCCCACCACACCATCACCAACCTCATGAGATCAGGGGTATCTCATCCATTGCCACCAATCTCACAGTCCCCTTATCCCACACTGCTCATTTCTACCTCCTACACAACATACACAGACCTGACTCGCCAGGTTGGCCCATTGTTTCTGCCCACTCCTGTCCCGCTGAACGTGTCCGTGGATTTCAAGTCCATTTTAACCCTCTTGGTTTAGATCCTTCCCACCTACTTCTGGGACACTCCATTTGCTCTCAATCTCCTCAACAGCTTTCAGTTTTCTGGCCCTAATCACCCCACATTCATCATGGCTGTTCAGTCCCTATACACTTCTATCCCCCATCAAGAAGGCCTTAAACCTCTCCGCTGCTTCTTGACAAAAGACCCGACCAGTCCATCACCACCTTTCTCCATTTGGCAGAACTAGTCCTCGCCCCTCTCTCATTTGGCTCCTCCCACCTTCTGTAAACTCAAGGTGTAGCCATGGGTACCTACATGGGCCCCAGCTATACCTACATTTTTATTGGTTATGTGGAATTGTCCATGTTTCAGCCTTCCCTGGTAATGATCTGCCGCTCTTTCTGAAATACACTGATGACTGCATTGGCGGTGCTTCATGTTTCCACGCTGAGCTTGTCAATTTCATCAGTTTTACCCCCAACTCTTAGCCTGCTGTTAGATTCAATTCATCCATTTCTACCACATCTCTCCCCTGTCTCAATCTCTCTGTCTCCATCTCTGGAGACAAATTGTCTACCAATTTTTTTTAACGAATCTACCAATCCCTTCCGCTATCCTAACTATGCCTTTTCCCACTCTCTCTCCAGTAAAAATACCAATACCTTTTCCCAGTTCCTTCATCTCCACCATATCTTTTCCAGTTCATCAGAAATGTCCTCCTTCTTCAAAGAACAGGTTTTCCTTACCTCCACCATTGGTGATGCCCTCACCTGCATCTCTGATTTCCTGAGACATCTGCACTCACCCCATCTTCCTGCCATCTTAACAGAAATGGAGTTCGTCTTGTCCTCAACCACCACCCTGTGATCTTCCGCATCCAGCTAATCATTCTCCACAACTTCTGTCAATTTCAGCTGGACCCTACCACCAAACACATGTTATCTCCTCCACCCCCCCGCCCCCCCCCCCCCACTGTCCACTTTCTGCAGCGATTGCTCCCACCACGATCCCCTTGTCCATTCGACCCTCCCCACTAAACTCCCTCCCGGCACTTATTCCTGCAAGCAGCCAGAATGTTACACCTGCCCATTCACCTCCTCCCTCACCTCCATACAGGGCCCAAACAGTCCTTCCAGGTGAGGCAACATTTTACCTGTGAATCTGTTGGGGTCGTCTCCTGTATACGGTACTCCCAGTGAGGCCTCCTCTACATTGCTGAGAACAGATATAATTTGGGGGATCTCTGTATCAGACACTTCCACTCTAACCACAATAAGCACAATTTCCGGTGGGGGGCAATTCCTATCCCGATACCTATTCTGACATGTTGGTTCATGGCCTCCTCTTCTGCCATGGTGAGGCCTCTCTGAGATTGGAGGAGCAGCACTTCATATTCCACCTAGGTCACCTCCAACCTGATGGCACTAACATCGATTTCTCCATCTTCTAGTGATCACCTCCCAGCTTCTTTCTTCATCCCCCCCCACCTTCCCCACTCACCTTACTTCACCTATCACCTTCCAGCTTCTCCTTCCCTCCCCCCTCCACCTTCTTATTCCAGCATTTTCCCCTTTCCTTTCCAGTCCTGATGAAGAACCTCTGCCTAAAATGCTGACTGTTTATTCATTTCCATAGATGTTGCCTGACCTGCTGAATACCTCCAGCATTTTGTATGTGCCACCTTCATGTACTGATGTGATGAAATGTTTGGTATGGATGACATGCAAAACAATGTTTTTTTCAATTTACATTGGCAGCGGTGATAATAACAAACTGATTTTTCAATGTCATTTTGAATGTAGAAACCATTCCAGGGATATAGTTCTAGTTGTGCTGGGATGCAGACTGAGATGTGCTAGGTGACAAGTAAACTTTTATTGAAGTATAATTCTATTTGTGCCAAGAAACAGATTCACTTGTACAGTAATACAACTCCACTTGTGCAGGATACATTTCCATGAAGAGAGGACACTGCTCCATCTGTGCTGGGCATACTGTGGCTTTGTAAAACTGGGATACAGTTCCACATGTGAAACATACTGGTATATGGTCACCCGAGTGTCAGAATATAGTATGTGACCTGGGTTACAGTTCCATGGTGCAGCTAACTGTTCCACATGCACAAGGATACAGTTCCCACGTCACTAGGATAATATTCTACAGATGTGGGATGTTGATTTATCTCACTCGGGACACAGTTCTGTGTGTGGAGGAACATGATTCTATATGTCCTGGAATACAGTTCTGTAAGTATTGAGGCACAGCTCCCCATTTGCAGGGAGACAGTTCAGTATAACTTTAGGTGCTGTTCTGGATGTGTGTGTGTGTGTGTGTGTGTGTGTGTGTGTGTGTGTGTGTGTGTGTGTGTGTGTGTGTGTGTGTGTGTGTGTGTGTGTGTGTGTGTGTGTGTGTGTGTGTGTGTGTGTGTGTGTGTGTGTGTGTGTAAGTTTGCTGTTGACACTAATGTTGGCTGAATTAATGGTGGCGAAGAATCAGCATATAGAAGGGACATTTAAAATCTGGTTCAGTGGTGCCACAACACCCTCCCACTCAACATCAGCAAAACCAAAGAGCTGGTTATCAACTACAAGAGGATGAAGCTGGAACCAGTCCTCATTAGGAGTGCGGAGGTGGAGAGGGTCAATACCTTTACATTCCTTGGACTTAACATATCAGAGGATCTGTGCTGGGACTCGAATGTAAGCGTCTTCAAATATAAGGCATGACAGTGCCTCTACTTTCTTAGATGTTTGCATAGATTTGGGATTTCTCCTAAAGCTTCAAAAACTTCTATAGATGCACAATGGAGTGTATCATAACTGGTTGCATCACAGCTTCCTACAGGAACACCAATATCCAGGAATAGAAAAGTCTACAGGAAGTGTTGAATACAGCCCAGTCCATCACAGACAAAGTATTCTGTTGTGTCTGTACACAACTATATATATAAAACAAAAACATGCACATGGGAATTGACTTTAATTGCTGTGTTTACATTGTAGTGAGAGAGAGAGAGAGAGAGAGAGAGAGAGAAGGCAATGCACATCTGTAGACAACTGTGCATGCACAGACGACAGATCAATACATAGTGCTAAGGAGGGAGAGCCTTTGCTCAGAAAGAAGTAGATCCATACATAACATTTCCTCCCCTTTATAGTAATGTAACATAAAACTGAATATGTACAAAACATTCAATTTCCCTTTCATAAACAATATTCCAAATAAACATGCTTTCACAATAAGAATCCATAACTAACTTCAATGTTCTAAAGGTTCAGTCTTTTAGGTGGCACTCTGTTTCTTTCAGGATAGCACCTTTCGACCTACGGAGTGGCATCAGGTTTGGAAGGTGTCCTGTAATCGATAACATTCTCATCATGCCTCTGGACCTGTGGAGTGGCGTCAAGTTTGGCAGGAGTCTTGTCTAAGACAACGTTCTTGGTTTCCGGTGATATGTTGCTGTCAGTGGCATCATCACTGAGAGGTGAGTCTGGTGACCGTAATATGTCCATCTTGTTGGATGCAATTAACTCAGGTGTGTTCTTCAGCTGAGCATCCAGTGTCTGGTCCACATGACGTCTCCATGTCTCATCTCCAACATCCACTGTGTATATCAGTGGTCCAGTTCTTGTAGCTATCCTGATGGACTGGTGTCCAATTTTCTTCTTGGTAATTATGCACCAGGACTTCCTGTCCGGTCTCAAAGCTCCTTACTGCTTCACTTGGCAAGTGGCTGAATGGTTTATTCTGTACTTCCCTCCGGACGTCTGGCTTCAGGAGGTTTATGTGAGATTTTAGATTTTTGTTCATGAACAGCTGGTGTTTGATTTGTTGCCACATGAACAGAGTTCCGATACACAAGAAGGAAGCAGCATTGCAGGTGTTTGATTTGTCAATTGCATGAACACAGTTCCGATGCACAAAAAGGAAGTTGTCCACCTTGTGTTGTAGAATGTTCTGCTTGTCCATCACTTTAATGGACTTTTTGAAGGTTTGGATAAACCTTTCAGCTAACCCTTTCATTGCTGGGTGGTGAAAGAAGCTGACCTGAAAAGTCTGATGCCATTTTTCTTCTTGAACAGTTGGAATTTTTCTGACATGTATTGTGGTTCGTTGTCACTCACAATTTGTTCTGGTAAGCCGTTCCTGGTGAAGATAGTCCTCAGGGTGGAGGGCTAGGTCTTTGCCTAGGTGGTTGACTTCATTGGTATAACCTCCAGCTACTTTGAATGAGCATCTACAGCAGTTAGAAACATGGAGTACATGAATGGCCCAGCAGAGTCAATATGTTGACAATTTTCTTGACATGGTGACGATAGTCACTCCTAGGGGAGTAATGGTACTTGTAGGGGTGCATCTTGTACTTTTTGGCTTCTGAAAAGCTTTTGGCCAAGTCTTCAATCTATTTATCTATTCCCAGCCACCACACATAGTTCCAGGCGTGACTCTCCATCTTGACTGTATCCAGGTGACCTTTGTGCAAATTCTCTAACACATTACCTGTAACTATAACACTATATTTTGTATTCTGTTTTGTTTTCCTTTTGTTGTCTCAATGTCCTTATGTATAGAATAATCCATCTGGATAGCATGCAAACAACTTATCAATAATATTTTGTATGTATTTTATAATATATTATTTTATCAATAATATAATTTCCCATATTTTGGAACATTTTACAATAATAAACCAATTACCAATCTTTTTCAATAGACTGTATTTAACATGTCACACTATCACTAGCTATTAAATTGCTCTTGAAATTAATGAAAAGCAAAGCCAATAAATGTTTCCATATGAAGCCTGATTAATTAAAAAAAAGTTCTCAAGTAAAGCACTGTTTGTTCAGAGTTGTCCACTCACCGAGTGACAACTGACTAGCTACTGCAGGAGCTTAAGAAATGCAGCCAACAAAAACCTCTAACATCATTTAGTCACATGGCAACATGAAAATGTATCTGCAGTTTCCCCGCAAATAGTCTTCAATATAACCAAACATGGAGTGAGAAATATCTCAGTATGGGAGCATTTAAGGAAGCATAGTGCAAAACCCCAGCATCTGCCATGCATTATACTTTACAAAATGAATGTCTCAAATCACTTATGTACTGATATATAACTCAAAGTGTTGTCATCTAAAAAAAAATCTAATTTGCATTTGATGAATCACTACTGACTAGTTCTGCCTTGTCCCCAAGGTGATTGTCTGTTCTTTCATCAAAATATTATTTAAAATATAATTTTTCATCCCTTCCATTTCCTGTGTTATATCACATGGCTGTCTCACTTTAAGCTCTTTTGATCTCAATTTTGCTTGCCACACTATTGAGATTATTCTCTCATTTACTCCAGGCATAGTCCAAACTCTGCAACTGGTTTTGAATAGATAAAATGTTTATCAAATGACACTCTTCTCCTTGCATAAAATATTAATGTTCTTTTTGGGATGGGGAGGGGGTAAGTGAGGAGGTGGAATGGGAGTAGCTTTACAACATCACATGCATTCTATATCTTTGCAATGCAGTCACTCAACATGTCCAACATTCTCTTAAATATGACCACTTGGTGGAAACTACAATCAAACACTCAACTCTTGTCTTTTTTGATGAAATGGTAATTGCATTTGGTAACCTGCTGCAAAACCTCTCATTCAAGCCAGTAGCACTTCTTGTCTGATTACACCTTTCGGAATGTGTTCCTGCGCCTAAGGAACAATATGCTGTGAGCTCAGGCTTGAATAGCTCTTTCCCCTTACATAGTCTTGTCTTTCTCCAATGTTTTGAACATTGGTTATTACATATGGTTATCTATGAGCTGAGAATATTGAAGACTCCCTGACCTTCTCACTGAAACTTTGCCAAATTTCCATACTTACCTCAGCCTCTCTCTCTGGTGGTGAATCTCTGAAATTCTCTACTCCGTAGGGTTTTAGAGACTGGATCACTGGCTGTAAAGACGAACTAGATACATTTTTGAAAGCTTGGGTATTATTGGTGAGAGGGAACTGACAAGGAGCAGATTAGTCATGATTATTATTGGTTTATTACTGTCATATATACTAAGACATAGTGAAATGCTTTGTTTACATGCCATTCACACGTATCATTGCATACAAAAAGAAAACCAATGCAGAAGGCAGTGCTTGGGCCACAATGAGGTAAATTGGATGATCAAGACTGGG
Organism: Hemitrygon akajei; assembly: GCF_048418815.1. Taxonomy (NCBI): domain Eukaryota; kingdom Metazoa; phylum Chordata; class Chondrichthyes; order Myliobatiformes; family Dasyatidae; genus Hemitrygon; species Hemitrygon akajei. The sequence continues at coordinate 83,716,459 of NC_133135.1, forward strand.
AGATCATTAGAGATTTCATAATTACATTGAGTGGCGGGTCAGACTTGAATGGCTAAGGTGCCTACTCGTGCTCCTATTCCCTTGTGTTCTTTCGATCTGAACATTGTTTAGCTCTGGATGCCAAGCATGGAAAGTTTAATAGCAGGTGTCAGTATTAATACAGGTCCCATTGTTGGGGAATGTTGACAAAAGGAAAGGAATATTCAAGGACAAGCAATGAAATCACATGATATCTACAGATCATATAATCACAGATACAGTTACAGACATAGAAGATACATTTAATGGAAAGTAGGTCAAGTCAGTCCCATGCACTAATAGCAAACAGTATACACTGTAAATGTTGGCTGGGGCTTCTCATGTAAATTTCCAGTGATTGTCAATAATGTCATATGCATTCAGTCTTAAAGACCAAAATCTATTTTGATTTATCAATTGCCCCGTATGACTTCTCTCTTTGCAAAAAGCAATCCATGCTATCTAAATTACAATCTCACCCATCAGATTGAAGTTTAGGCTGGATGTCAATCAGTATAACCTTTTAGATAACCTTATCTGCCTGCCACAGTCCCCTTACCACACCATCATCCATAACACGGGATAACTCAGCCATTCCATTCATATTCTTTGAATTGAATAACCTTTCCTTGGGAAACAAAGTCCTGTTGTGTGCCTTTGTTATACCATTTCTTCAAGTATTCAGGTACAATTTACTGTCATATTAAAAAAGGACAGATTAAAGAATTGGACACCTCAGCTGTCAAAGATTTTATGTAATAAATTCGAAGAGATTAAAAAGCTGGTCTATTAAATGGCCCATACTCAAAGTGCTTGGCTTATTTCAGATATGGCTCACTGGCTTCATTCACAGTGCTGTTATCCATTTCATGATATACATCTAGATCAACGGCAGCAAGGGATAGAAAGAGAGCTTCAACCGCAGCATGCACACTGAGAAATTAGGCCACATTGGCATATAAATTTGTTTTGATTTGGAAGCTGTGTTTGTGCTTTTAAGGTTATATCTCTTCCTTTGTCAGCAGAATGTGTTGTAGACCTTATGATGTAAATTTTGTATATCTGCATCACTAATCTTTCTGCAGAATAATTTACTAAAGTAAGCACTGAACTGCTTTTTATTCGGGTGTGGATGATAGCGAACTGCTGACTGCGTACACAAACAATACTAATAGTGCTTTGCAGATGGAGTATACTGTAAGTACTCTTTGCATAGTAGGTGGATGCAAGTACATCCAGGTATCGTCTGTTCATGGAAACATTTGCTAAGTGAAACTTTGGAAAAGGCTAGGCAGGATGCATTGTAGCTGTCTATCCTTTGCATGGAAGGATATGCAATTCACAGACTATGAATTGAATGTTTAATTCAATCTGGATTATGCACATGGACAGAAAGTGACATGCTATATGCAATGAAGAAAGATATTCATAAATTGAGGGCACATCTGTAAAGGAGTCAATGACATGATAGTGGATATATGCAAATAAAGCAATTGAAAACTGCTGAACACCTAGTAGATGCCTAATAGCTTCCATCTCTAAAGCACAGGAGATTCTACAGATACTAGAAATCCAGATCAACACACACAAAATGCTGGAGGAATGCTGGAGAGGAATAAACAGTCAATGCTTCAGGCTGAGACCCTTCATCAGGACCGGAAAGGAAGAAGGTAAGTGGAGGAGGGGGAATGAAGTGAGAATCTGGAAGATGATAGGTGGAAGAGGTATTGTGGTGAAGAAGAAAGAATCTGATTGGACAGAAGAGTAGACCATGGGAGAAAGGGAAGGATGAGGAGCTCCAGATGAAGGCAATGGGCAGATGAGATGAGAAGTGGTAAGAGGGGAGCCAGAAAGGAGAATGGAAAAGGAGAGAAAGGGGAGTGGGAGAGATTAATGGATGTCAGAGAAATCAGTGTCCATGCCATCACTTCGGAGGCCCCCCCAGACAGAACATGAGGTGCTTCTCCTCTAAACTAAGAGTGCTTCATTGTGGTAGGCTATGGACTGACATGTTGGAATTGAATAGGAAGTAGAATTAAAATGGGTGGCCACCAGGAAATCCTGACCTTTATAGCAGACAGAGCTAAAGTGTTCAACAAAGCAGTCCCTTCCATTTCTTCCAACACTATTAGTTGTCTGGCCCTGATGGCCTTGTTTTCATTATGGATGTGCAGCACCATACACCTCTATTGCCCATCAGGAAGGTCTTAAAGTCCTCTGCTGCTTTCAAGAGAACAAACCTAACCAATTCCCCTAGACCACCAACCTTCTCCATCTGTTGGAAGTTGTCCTCACCTTCGACAATTTCTCTTTTGGCTCCTCCCGTTTTCTCTAAACCTAAGGTGTAGCCATTGGTACTTGCCTGGGCCCCAGTTATGCCTGCCTTTTCATCAGCTACAAGGAACAATCTATGTTCCAAGCCTACACTGGCAATGCTCCCCAACTCTTTCTATGCTACATTAATAATTGTATTAGTGCTGCTTCCTGCACCCATGCTGAGCTCATCAATTACATTAACCTTGCCTCCACTCTGCCCTCAAATTTAATTGCTCCATCTCTGATGTTTCGCTTCCTTTCCTCAATCTCTTTGCCTCCAACTCTGGAGATGTGTCTATGGATACCATTGATCAACTCACTGACTTTCATAAGCATTTTGACTATACCTATTTCCACACTGTCACTTGTTAAAATGCTTTCCCCTTTCTCAGGATAAGGCCCTCCATTCCAGAATATCAGAGGTGTCCTGCTTTTTCAAAGAATGGGGTTTCCTTCCTGTATCATCAATGCCCTCACCCACATCACCTCCATTTCCAGGCATCTGCCCTTACCGCATCTTTCTGCAACCATAATAGGGATTGTTTCCTTGTCCTTACCTACAACTCCATGAGCCTCCTCACGCAACACATCCTTCTCTGTAACTTCCACTATCTTCAACATGATCCTACTACTAAATACATTTTCTTTCTGTCACTCACTCTCTGCTTTCCCAGAGATTGCTCTTTATGTAACTCCCTTGTCCACTCATCCCTCTCCACTGATCTCCTTCCTGGCGCCAACCCTAAAAAGAAGGACATATGCCACACCTACCCCTTCACCTTCTCACTCGCCACCCTTCGGGGCTCCAAACAGTCCTTCCATGTGAGGCAACATTTCACTTGTGAGTCTGTCAGGGTCATCTTCTGTGCCCCATGCTCTTGATGTGGCCTTCTCTACACTGGTGAGAGCCAACAGAGATTGGGTGACCACTACGTTAAACACCTTTGCTCCATCCACCAGAAAGGGTGGGATTTCTCGATTGTCATCCACTTTAATTCTACATCCCATTCCCATTCCAACATGTTTCAAAGGTTTCAAAGGTACATTTAATGTCAGCGAGATGTATACAATATACATCCTGAAATGCTTTTTCTTCACAACCACCCACGAAAACAGAGGAGTGCCCCAAAGAATGAATAACAGTTAAATGTTTGAACCTCAAAGCCCCCGCAGCTCCCCTCTCCTACGCGTAAGCAGCAGCAAAGCAATGATCCCCCCCCTTCCCCACCCACAAAAAAAGCATCGGCACCCCCCCCACTGAGCATTCAAGCATGCAGCAAAGCATCAATAAGGACACAAACATACAGTACCCCAAAGACTAGTCATTCACCCAGTATTCAACATACCACAGGCTCTCTCTCTCCCTAATAAGGGAGAAAGAGGTGTCCCCGTTTCACAGCGAGAGGCGAGCCATAACAAACAACTCACTGATTTATGATGCTAAAAGTCTGTTGAGTCACTTTTTCCAATCTCTGTGCCCAAAGAACTCAGGTCTCTGGGCACACAGCCAGAGATCTTCCATCTCCCTCGATACACTGATTTCCTGCAGAGGCACCAACCTCGGATCCGCCCACCTCCAGAGCCACAAGATCCCGAAACTCCAAAGATGAACTAACCTTCTAGGCTGTGTCCTTGGCATGTCGAATAATGGCCAGTCATCAGACCCCGAGCACAGGTCCCATTCCCACAAAGAACCAAAGTCAGCATGTAACTTCAGTTAGGGTCTTCAAAAGAACCCTGAAAGGGAAAAATAGAGATATTGCAGATAGAAATAGAGCTGTTTCCAAAGATGCAAGAAAGGGAGTCGCCATTAGGTGCCATTGTCTCTCCTAAGCTCCTCCTCCTTCATGTCAATTCATGTCAGTCCATCATCTCCTCTACAGTCACAATGAGAACATTCTCAGTGTGGAGGAGCAACATCTCATATTCCATCCAGGTAGTCTACAGCTTGATGTCATGAGCATCAATTCCTCTAACTTCCTGTAATAGCTTCCTTCTTAAAACCATAAGATATAGGAGCAGAAGTAAGCCATTTGGCCCATCGAGTCTGCTCCACCATTCAATCATGTGCTGATCCAATTCTTCCAGTCATCCCCACTCCCCTGCCTTCACCCCATACCCTTTGATGGCTCTGGCTAACCAAGAACCTATTTATCTCTGCCTTAAATACACCCAATGACTTGGCCTCCACAGCTACTCGTGTCAACAAATTCTACGGATTTACCATCTGCTGACTAAAGTAATTTCTCCGCATCTCTGTTCTAAATGGATGTCCTTCAATCCTGAAGCCATGCCCTCTTGTCCTAGATGCTCCTACCATGGAAAATAACTTTGCCATATCTAATCTGTTCAGGCCTTTTAACATTTGGAATGTTTCAATAAGATCCCCCCTCATTCTCCTGAACTCCAGAGAACACAACCCAAGAGCTGCCAAACGTTCCACATACGGCAACCCTTCCATTTCTGGAATCATTCTCGTGAATCTTCTGTGAACCCTCTCCAATGTCAGTATGTTCTTTCTAAAATAAGGAGCCCAGAACTGCACACAATACTCCAAGTGTGGTCTCACGAGTGCCTTATAGAGCCTCAACATCACATCCCTGCTCTCATATTCTATACCTCTAGAAATGAACGCCAACATTGCATTTGCCTTCTACACCACTGACTCAACCTGGAGGTTAACCTTTAACATATCCTGCACAAGGACTCACAAGTCCCCTTGCATCTCTGCATTTTGAATTCTCTTCCCAACTAAATAATAGTCTGCCTGCTTATTTCTTCTACCAAAGTAGCCAAGTTTCAGAGATGGCCACAAGGTCATACTTGTCAATCTGTAGCTGAACTTCAAGATCATCCATTTTATTTCTTATGATGCATGTAGTATTTGTTGCTTTATGCTTTTACTGCATCACGCCTTTATTGCCCTGTAAATCACCCCACTGGCTCTGATATTGCCACATCTCCTGCCTATCCTTTCTATCATCTCTGTTGCATGCTATCGTTCATTTATTTCTGTTTTCCCATTCCTCAACCCTATCACTCTGGTTCCCATCCCCATGACAAATCAGCTTAAACCCTCCCCCCCACCCAACAGCAATATTAAACCTGCCTTCTAGGATATTGGATACCTTTGGGTTCAGGTGTAACCCATCCTTTTTGTACAGAAGGGGCCCCAAAGATCCAGGAACTCAAAGCCCTGCCCTCTACACCAGTCCTCAGCCACGCATTAATATGCCTGATCATGCTTTTCTTACGCTCGTTAGCATGTGGCGCGGGCAGCAATCCTGGAGGTCCTGCTTGTCAGCTTCCTACCTAACTCCCTGAATTCTCTCTTCAGAACCTCCACCCTTTTTCTACCAATGTCATTGGTACCAACATGTACCAAGACTTCTGGCTGTTCACCCATTCCCTTCAGAGTGCAGTCGGCCCTCCTTATCCGCGGATTCTGCATGCGCGGATTCAACCAACCGCAGATCGGGAAAACCTGGAAGTTCTCTCTCCAGCACTCGTTGTTTGAGCATGTACAGACTATTTTTTATTGTCATTATTCCCTAACCAATACAACAACTATTTACATAGCATTTACATTGAATTAGGTATTATAAGTAATCTAGAAATGACTTAAAAGTACAGGTAGTCCCCGGGTTATAAAAGAGTTCCATTCCTGAGTCCGTCTTTAAGTCAGATTTGAAGTTGGAACAGGTACATTCAGTATTATTTAGTATCAGTTAGTCAAACATTTTTCTTAGTATATAGTACATATTTTACCTTTCTATGCATATGAAACACTTAAGAAACATACATATTTCAAAAATTAAACCACTGCGTTGCTTAGTAATAATTGTAGCTTTTATCAGGGCAGGGCCTTTCAGATGCTCCATTAAAATTGTTCCGATCGTTGACCGACTGTAGCCTAACGCTTTTCCAATGACCGATGGCATTTCACCTCTTTCCAATTGCTTTATTACTTCCACCTTATTTTCAATCATGATCGTGATTACTTTCGTGAACAGAAACACTGCGGATTCAGAGCTGCACCACCGGGTCCTAATGTCCACCGCACTGAGACATGTTAAATAAAGTCTGAGGTTCCGCTAGGTCCTAAAGACCACCGCACTGAGCCAGGTTAAATAAGGGACTTGAGCATCCGTGATTTTTGGTATCCGCGGGGGGTCTCGGAACCAATCCCCTGTGGATAAGAAGGCCTGACTGTACTCTGCACCCGATCCGAGACATCCAGTACCCTGGCACCTGGGAGACAACACACCATGCGGGTATCTCCATCAGACTGACAGAAACTCCTGTCAGTTCCGCTCACTATGGAATCTCCTATGACTACTGGATTCTTCATCTTCCTCTCTTCCTTCTGCACCACAGAACCAGGGTTAGTGCCAGAGTCACAATTGCCGTGGTCATCCTCTAACAGGTCACCGCCCCTCAACAGCATCCAAAACGAGATAATGATCACTGAGGGGGATGGCCACAGGTGTGCTCTCTACTATCTAAACTCTTCCATTCCCTTCCCTGACAGTCAGTCACTTGTATAACTCTTGTAGCCTCGGGGTGAATAAATCCCTGTAGCTCCTATCTATCTCTTGCTCACTTTCCATAATAAGATATAGGTTATTAAGCCGCAGCTCCAGGTCCCTATTCTTATCTCTACTCTTCTCCTCATCTGCCCCTTCTCCTTCCCTTCCTCCCATGGTCCACTGTCCTCTTCTGTCAGATTCCTTCTTTCTCAGCCCTTTGCCTCTTCCACTTATCATCTCCCAGCTTCATAATTTATTCCCCCACCCCACTCATCCGGTTTCTTCTATCATGCTAGTATGTGCTCCCTTCCCTCCCCCACCTTCTTCTGGCTTCTTGTCCCTTTCTGACGAGGGGTCTTGGCCCAAGACCTTGACAGTTTATTTCTCTCCATAGATGCTGCTTAACCCACTGAGTTCTTGCAGCATTTTGTGTTCACTGCTACCTCTGCATTTCAGCAATGTCCACACAGCACATTTCTATGCTCTAGCACAGGGGTTTCCAACCTGTGGTCCATGGACCACATGGTTAATGGTAAGGGTCCATGGGACAGAAAAAGATTGGGAACTCCTGCTCCAGCGGTACAGCAAAATTAACTGTAAGATCTGGTTCTCTTTTGCCTTAGATCATGGATTGTGGGTGCAGATTCCAAGCCAGATATTTCACAAAGCATAGTGCTGCACTGCACTAGGTGAGCCAACAGATATGCCAACTTTTGTATGTTAAATCAAGTCTTCCGTCCCTTTGCTACAAACCTAAAGGATCCCATGGTAATATCTGAAGAGCACAGAAGGTCTCTGGACAATATTTATTGTAGAAGCAAATTCATGATATCAGTCTGCCAAGTTTCCTACAATTGCATATTGGCTATGAATTTCTTTAGGATTTACTAATAGGTGGCAAATAGTGTAGCTCTCTCTTTAAAGTAATTAAAAGGCAGTCAAATACAACTTAGATAAAAAGACAAAAATACAGATGCTGAACAACAGAATTAAAAACTGAAGATAGCCATTGAGCTGAAACATTATAACCATATAACCATATAACAATTACAGCACGGAAACAGGCCATCTCGGCCCTTCTAGTCCATGCCGAACACTTACTCTCACCTAGTCCCACTGGCCTGAACTCAGCCCATAACCCTCCATTCCTTTCCTGTCCATATACCTATCCAATTTTACTTTAAATGACAATACCGAACCTGCCTCTATCACTTCTACTGGAAGCTCGTTCCACACAGCTACCACACTCTGAGTAAAGAAATTCCCCCTCGTGTTACCCTTAAACTTTTGCCCCCTAACTCTCAACTCATGTTCTCTTGTTTGAATCTCCCCTACTCTCAATGGAAAAAGCCTATCCACGTCAAATCTATCTATCCCCCTCATAATTTTAAATACCTCTATCAAGTCCCCCCTCAACCTTCTACGCTCCAAAGAATAAAGACCTAACTTGTTCAACCTTTCTCTGTAACTTAGGTGCTGAAACCCAGGTAACATTCTAGTAAATCTTCTCTGTACTCTCTCTATTTTGTTGACATCTTTCCTATAATTTGGTGACCAGAACTGTACACAATACTCTAGATTCGGTCTTTCCAATGGCTTGTATAATTTTAACATTACATCCCAACTCCTATAATCAATGCTCTGATTTATAAAGGCCAGCATACCAAAAGCTTTCTTCACCACCCTATCCATGAGATTCCACCTTCAAGGAACTATGCACCATTATTCCTAGATCACTCTGTTCTACTGCATTCTTCAATGCCCTACCATTTACCATGTATTTAAAGAGCAAACACAAAGAAATCTGCAGATGCTGGAAATTCAAACAACAACACACACAAAATGCTGGCAGAACACAGCAGGCTAGGCAGCATCTATAGGGAGAAGTGCTGTCGACGTTTCAGGCTGAGACCCTTCATCAGGACCCATGTATGTCCTATTTGGATTATTCCTACCAAAATGTAGCACCTCACACTTATCAGCATTAAACTCCATCTGCCATCGTTCAGCCCAGTCTTCTAACTGGCCTAAATCTCTCTGCAAGCTTTGAAAACCTACTTCATTATCCACAACGCCATCTACCTTAGTATCATCTGCATACTTATTAATCCAATTTATCACCCCATCATCCAGATCATTAATGTATATGAAAAACAACATTGGACCCAGTACAGATCCCTGAGGCACACCACTAGTCACCGGCCTCCAACCTGACAAACAATTATCTCTGGCATCTCCCATCCAGTCACTGTTGAATCCATTTCAATACTTCGATATTAATACCTAATGATTGAACCTTCCTAACGAACCTTCCGTGTGGAACCTTGTCAAAGGCCTTACTGAAGTCCAGATAGACAACATCCACTGCTTTACCCTCGTCAACTTTCCTCGTAACCTCTTCAAAAAATTCAATGAGATTTGTCAAACATGACTTCCACGCATAAATCCATGCTGACTGTTCCTAATCAGGCCCTGTCTATCCAGATAATTATATATACTAAGAATACTTTCCATTAATTTACCCACCACTGATGTCAAACTGAGACACCGATAATAGCTAGGTTTACTCTTAGAACCCTTTTTAAACAATGGAACCACATGAGCAATGCGCCAATCCTCCGGCACCATCCCCGTTTCTAATGACATTTGAAATATTTCTGTCAGAGCCCCTGTTATTTCTACACTAACTTCCCTCAAGGTCCTAGGGAATATCCTGTCAGGACCTGGAGATTTATCCACTTTTATATTCCTTAAAAGCGCCAGTACTTTCTCCTCTTTAATTGTCATAGTTTCCATAACTTCCCTACTTGTTTCCCTTATCTTACACAATTCAATATCCTTCTCCTTAGTGAGTACCAAATTAACTCTGCTTCACTCTCACTTAGATACATACACCTTATCTATCTTAAGTCCAGTATACAAACAACATATACACATTTACAAATTTCCAGAATAATGAAATATTCTGCTGTGTATGGTGGGAAAGGTACCGTAAAGCCAAAGCCTTTAGGACCCATTATTAAAGTACATCGGTGGAAGATATCAAAATGCATACACTCAGCACAGTGACAGCAGAATGACAAGACAATGTGTGTGTGTGTGTGTGTGTGTGTGCGTTTGTACAAAGTGCAGCTACTGAGCACCCTCTGTCACAGACAGCTTCTATCCTACTGTTATCATACAAGGGGTCTAATCAATCATCTTATAAAATGGATTCTTGATCTCTCAATCTCCCTCGTCAAGGAATTCCATCTTACTGTCTGCTTGAACTGCACTCCCTCTGTAACCATACACTACATTCTGCACTCTGTTATTGCTTTTCCCTTGTGCTGCCTCAGTACAGTGGTGTGGTGAAATAACCTGTTTGGCATGTATGCAGAGCCGTTCTTCACTGTGCCTTGGTGTAGTGTACTGTGTGAAAGTCTTATGCCGAAGACTTTTGCACAGTACTGTAGTAATTTTACGTATTGCACTGTACAGCTGCCGCAAAAAAAAAGACAAATTTCTTGACAAATGGATTGAGAGTGGGAAGGAGGCTGGGAGAGGGAATTCATGGTTGGGAAAAGGGGAAGTGAGAGGGGACAGAGAAGGAAGCACCAGAGAGGCATTCTGTAATGATCAATTATCCAATTGTTTGGAATCAAATGACCTTGCCTGGTCAGGGCTGGGTGTGTCTGCACCCTCGCCACTCTCCCTGCGCCCACCACCACTGCTCCTGGCACTCCTTCTCTGTCAGCTGTCCCACACCTCTCCCATTGAACTCCACCCTCACCATTTCCAACATCCTTTGTTCCCGCCAAATTTTCAGACCTGCTCTCTGCTCCACGTCACAAATACAGTACTCTGCAAAATCTTAGCTATATATATATGTGCCTAAGACTTTTGCGCAATACTGAATTTGACAAAAATAGTAAATAAACTCGGGATACAACTGTGGGAAGAGGGACAGATGTAATATTTGAGCTCCAAGACCCTTCATCAGAATTGAAAAGGAAAACTTGTCAAGCTACAGGAAAACTGAGGAAGGAAAAATGCCTCAAATCAAATAACATCCTGGTGGCCATAGGGATAAATTATAAACAAGTTATCTAGTCAATGAGTGAATGGGAAAAAAGAGAGTGAAAACATAGGTAGACAAAAGGATACAGACAGAATTTTGCAGGAGTTGCAAATTTCTGAGCAGGAAGACAGGCTCAGCAAGTCAGCATAGGTAGGCCGACTGCCTTTCTTTATTTTTGTAGTCTTTGGATAATTGAGACGTCCTGTGGCTTTTATTTGGTTTCCTCTTTGTCATACCATATACAGAGGCACACATCCCTTCACTGTCAATCAGAGTGAAACGTATCTCCTTCAGAGGCTTTCTGAACAGGGAAGAACCCCCGCTGACAGGCTGATTAGAGTCTGCCTGAAGCGTAAGCAAAGCTACACAGGGAACATTTTACAAGTTGCTTGGAAAAGAACAAGACAATGATTGACTGACTGCACTTCATCTGCCAAAATCAGTAAGTTATTATTTTTTTAATTCAGCTATTATTTTATCCGTTGTATCTCTCACACCCCACCCCTCACAACGTCTGTCATACATCCTGTCCTTCTTCTAGAATGGAATAATTGATTACTAATTTCACTGTTTAGAACTTGAGTCTAATAAAGCAAAATACTGCAGACGCTGAGAATTTGAAGCAGATTGAAATTTACAAATTGATTTTAACTGGATTTACCGTACTTGCTCAAATTAATAATGAAAGAAAAATCAAAGGGCTAAAACGTTCAGCAAGTCAAGCAGCATCCACAGAGAGAAAGAGTTGATGTTTCAGAATTAATGCTAATCATCAACCTGTTTGTCCTCTATAGATACTGATGGATCTGCTGAGTATTGATAATGTTTTCTGTTGCATTATTGAAATTAATTTAGTCAAATTAAGTCAAATTTAATCAAAAGCACAATCAAATAGGAGTAGGGATCAGACACCTGCCCTCTAAAGTAATCTCTGCCACTCAAAACAATCACGAATCTGGCCGTATTTCCTCTTCTTTACCACTTTCCATATTGCTCAAAAATTAAATATTTCTGATGATACAGCCCCCACCAAATCTCTTGAGAATAAAATTCCAGAGATTTACTATACTTTATAAAAGGAAACAAAATTTTGATGTACGTGTATGCTAACGGTAATTGTGTGGTAAAAGTCAGTACTGAATCCTCCTGCAAATTATTGCTTACAAAGAACCTCAGACTTGAAGAATTAAATACATCTTCTTCCACAGATGCTAAACGTTTCCAGCATCTTATGCTCGCTGTTGATAACTATATTTTTGGGAATATAAGAGGCTTTGGGCCTACTCCAAGCTGCTTGAGGGTTTGGATATGAGGACAGAATTTGGTTTGAAATGTTGTTTGCTTCAATTGTTTGTATGATTTGTGTTTTTCTCCCCTTTCTCTGCGCATCGGGTGTTCATCTTTAATTGATTATTTTTTCATTAGTTGGGTTCTTTCGGGGTTCTTGCTGCGTCCTTTGAGACCTAGGCTCCGTGTTCCTGTGTTCCTGGAGATCTAGGCTCCGTGTTCCTGCGTCCTTTGAGACCTAGGCTCCGTGTTCCTGTGTCCCTGGAGACTTAGGCTCCGTGTTCCTGCGTCCCTCGAGACCTAGGCTCCGTGTTCCTGCATCCTTTGAGACCTAGGCTCCGTGTTCCTACGTCCCTCGAGACCTAGGCTCCGTGTTCCTGCGTCCCTCGAGACCTAGGCTCCGTGCTCCTGCGTCCTTTGAGACCTAGGCTCCGTGTTTCTGTGTCCCTGGAGACCTAGGCTCCGTGTTCCTGTGTCCCTGGAGACCTAGGCACCGTGTTCCAGCGTCCTTTGAGACCTAGGCTCCATGTTCCTGCGTCCTTTGAGACCTAGGCTCCGTGTTCCTGCGTCCCTCGAGACCTAGGCTCCGTGTTCCTGCGTCCCTCGAGACCTAGGCTCCATGTTCCTGCGTCCTTTGAGACCTAGGCTCCGTGTTCCTACGTCCCTCGAGACCTAGGCTCCGTGTTCCTGCGTCCCTCGAGACCTAGGCTCCGTGTTCCTGCGTCCTTTGAGACCTAGGCTCCGTGTTCCTGCATCCCTCGAGACCTAGGCACCGTGTTCCTGCGTCCTTTGAGACCTAGGCTCCATGTTCCTGCGTCCTTTGAGACCTAGGCTCCGTGTTCCTGCGTCCCTGGAGACCTAGGCTCCATGTTCCTGCGTCCTTTGAGACCTAGGCTCCGTGTTCCTGTGTCCCTCAAGACCTAGGCTCCATGTTTCTGCATCCCTCGAGACCTAGGCTCCGTGTTCCTGCGTCCCTCGAGACCTAGGCTCCGTGTTCCTGCATCCCTCGAGACCTAGGCTCCGTGCTCCTGCATACTTTGAGACCTAGGCTCCGTGTTCCTGCGTCCCTCGAGACCTAGGCTCCGTGTTCCTGCGTCCTTTGAGACCTAGGCTCCGTGTTCCTGCGTCCCTCGAGACCTAGGCCTCATGCTCCTGCGTCCCTCGAGACCTAGGCTCCGTGTTCCTGCGTCCTTTGAGACCTAGGCTCCGTGTTCCTGCGTTCCTCGAGACCTAGGCACCATGCTCCTGCATCCCTCGAGACCTAGGCTCCGTGTTCCTGCGTCCTTTGAGACCTAGGCTCCGTGTTCCTGCGTTCCTCGAGACCTAGGCACCATGCTCCTGCATCCCTCGAGACCTAGGCCTCATGCTCCTGCGTCCCTCGAGACCTAGGCTCCGTGTTCCTGCGTCCTTTGAGACCTAGGCTCCGTGTTCCTGCGTCCCTCGAGACCTAGGCCTCATGCTCCTGCGTCCCTCGAGACCTAGGCTCCGTGTTCCTGCGTCCTTTGAGACCTAGGCTCCGTGTTCCTGCGTTCCTCGAGACCTAGGCACCATGCTCCTGCATCCCTCGAGACCTAGGCTCCGTGTTCCTGCGTCCTTTGAGACCTAGGCTCCGTGTTCCTGCGTTCCTCGAGACCTAGGCACCATGCTCCTGCATCCCTCGAGACCTAGGCCTCATGCTCCTGCGTCCCTCGAGACCTAGGCTCCGTGTTCCTGCGTCCTTTGAGACCTAGGCTCCGTGTTCCTGCGTTCCTCGAGACCTAGGCACCATGCTCCTGCATCCCTCGAGACCTAGGCTCCGTGTTCCTGCGTCCTTTGAGACCTAGGCTCTGTGCTCCTGCGTCCCTCGAGACCTAGGCTCCGTGTTCCTTCGTCCTTTGAGACCTAGGCTCCGTGCTCCTGCGTCCCTCGAGACCTAGGCTCCGTGTTCCTGCGTCCTTTGAGACCTAGGCTCCGTGTTCCTGCATCCCTCGAGACCTAGGCACCGTGCTCCTGCATCCCTCGAGACCTAGGCACCGTGGTCCTGCGTCCTTTGAGACCTAGGCTCCGTGTTCCTGTGTCCCTGGAGACCTAGGCTCCGTGGTCCTGCGTCCTTTGAGACCTAGGCTCCGTGTTCCTGTGTCCTTTGAGACCTAGGCTCCGTGTTCCTGCGTCCTTCGAGACCTAGGCAAGGCTTTGGGTTCTTGTCCTGTCCATGTGCCTTATCCTGTGCAGGAGTTCCATGCCTAGTCCGGCAGCTATGCCTCGAAGAACCCAAGCTATGTCCAATCCTGTAGCCATGTCATGTCCTCGTCTAGTTCCGGGGTCTGAGCCCGAGTAAAGACCCAGGTTCTGGGTCCTTGTCTAGTCTCTGGCTTGGAGTCCAAGCCCAGGCTCCTAGATCCCTGTTCCTTGTCCTGGTCCTGCTTTCTTAGCCAAAGATCTAGCTCATGTCCTGTCCCATCCCTAACTCTAGTCCAGTTCCTCGTACTTCAGTGTCTGTATCTTGCATTTGGGTCTGCTCCCATTACCCATCTTATGACAAAATGTGCTTTGAACTTTTGAACACTCAACAAACTAAAAATCTTGAGAAAGGAACATGCTGAATCGACAACACACTGGACTTGGACTTAGCATCTTTGCGCTTTCTGTCCATAGCCCCACTATTGTAGCTAATAACCAGTACTGTTGGCACTTAGGCTTGGGCAAGGACAGAATAAATTACACATATTAGGAATGATCAGAAGAAGGCAGGGTATGGAAGTAGTTTAATGAGGCATCAGTGTAAGCAATTATCTGTTCGAAGGTGATGAATTTTACTTGGATTATTACCAAAGATACTGTGGCATGTGTGCTCATGCTCATCCTTATAGCACAATAAATGTATTACAACATAAAGATTATGAAAGCTCAGTTAAAATAGTTTAGCAACTTATTTTTCAATATTTAACTTTCGGCACTAGTTGTCTTTCCAAAACAACTTGCTTTTCTCTTGAATTTAAAAATAAATTGAACTTTTCCATGCCAACATCATTCATTTTAGTTTTGGGATATGCTTAATCCAATTACCCACATGTCCCAAGGGTGAATGACTTATTGGAGGTCTGGCTGTGATATTATACAGGATTTGTTTGAGAGTCTTCAAAGCTCTAATGCAGTTGTCTTTGGGGAAAACAAGTTCCAGATTCCACTGACCCTTGTACTTCTAACCAGCTGTAATTTTAAGATTGTGCAAATCAAAAAGAAAACAAATCCTCAGAAACTGGAAATCTGGACTAAAAACAGAAGAGCTTATCAGGTCAGGCAGCATCTATGGATCAAGCTTTGGCCAATGTTCTGGTTCTATCATAGTTCTGATGAAGGTTTGCAGATGCAAAAGGTTAACTGTTTCACTTTTTATAAATGCTGCTCAATTTGTTTTCCTGGCATTTATTGTTTATATTTTCAAGATTGTGAACTTCTGGATTCCCATGTGAAGCAAAGTCATTTATTTGTATCTAAACCATCAAATTAAAGTCTTAACTTGTGAAACAGGTTATTCAATCCACTGTTCACACCAACCATATCACATATGGAATGCTAGAAGGACACAGCAGGCAGGCAGCTTCTATGAAGAAGAATAAATAGTCAATGTTTCAAACTGAAACCCTTTATCAGGTGCGGAAAGGAAGAGGAAAGAAGCCGGAATAAGGAGATGGGGGAGGGGAATGAGTACAAGCTAGAAGGTGAGAGCCAGATGGATGGGAATGGGGAAACGGAGTGAGAAGCTGGGAGGTGCTAGGTGGAAAAGGTAAAGGACTGAAGAGAGAAGGAATCTGATAGAAGAGGAGAGTGGTCCATCGGAGGAAGGGAAGAAGGAGCAGCATCAGAGGAAGGTGATATGTAGGTGAGGAGAAGAGGTAAAAGGGGAGACGGTGTACAATGGACTAAGATTTCTACTTTCTGCAGGGATCAAGAATACAATCTCTGTAATTTCCTTGTCCATTCATCACCCCACACTGATCCTACCTCATGACATTTGTCACTGCAAGGAGAAGTGCTACTCTTGCCCATTCACCTCCTCCTTCACCTCTTCAGGGCTCTAAACAGTACTTCCAAGTGAGGCAAAACTTCACCAGAGAATCAGTTTGGGTCATCTATTGTGTCCGGTGCTCTCAATGTAGCCTCCTCGACATAGGTGAGACCCGATGTGTATTGAGGGATCGCTTTGTTGTGCACCTTAGCTTCATTAGTAACAAACAGAATTTCCTGGTGCCTAATTGTTTTAATTCCAATCCCTATTCCTATTCCAACATATCAGGCCATGGCCTCCTCTATCTGCCACAATGAGGCCACCTGCAGGCTGAAGGAGCAATAGCTTATATTCTGACTGTGTGGTCTCCCAACCCAATAGCATGAACATTAATTTCTCTAGCTTCTGGTAATTTCCCCACTCTCCTTCTCCCAAACCCTGACTGGCTCCACAATCTCCGACTTCTCTTTTCCTCACCTGCCTATCACCTCCCCCAGGTGCCCCTTCTCCTTTTACTTCCATGGTCCACACTACTCTCCTATCAGATTTCTTTTTCTTCAGCCCTTTACACTTTCTACCCATCACTTCCTAGCCTCTCAATTCATCCTCCCTCTCCCACCCACCTGACTTTCCAGATTGTATTCTTGCCCCTTATCCCCACTTTCTTATTCTGGTTTCTTCCCCCTTTCATTTCAGTCCTGAAGAAGGGTGTCAGCCAGAAACATTAACTGTTCCTCTCCATGGATGCTGCCTGACCTGCAGACTTTCTCCAGAGTTTTGTGTATGTTACTCTGGATTTCCAGCATTTGCAGAGTCTCTTGTGTTAACCAACCATAACATCCCATCTTCATTAATCATATATGAACCTTCTTTACTTTTACTTTCCCAGATATTAATTCTCCTCTACACTCGACGGTCACATTGGTGTCATATTAACCTCTCAAACCGCATCTCTGATGTCGGAGGAAACCGGAACACGCAGGGGGAAACTTACATGGTTACAGAGTAAATATACAAACTCCCCAGACCAGCATTAGATAGGGATTGAACCTACATTAATTACTGAACCAAGATGGAAACTCTACCGTACCACCCCTTTGATTATGTTTAACACCTTTATTAGTGTTGCTCTCAACCTTCAAGAGAATACAAGCCAGGTTTAATTGATCTGTCCTCACCAGTTAATTTATTTATAATTTTCACCGATCTCTGTACAGTCCTTCCAATGTCATAGTATCTTGATCTTCAGTACCCAAAAGTGAACATTGCACTTCTTGAATATTCTGACCAAGATCCTATACAACTGTGTTTTCATAGTGTTACAATTGCATACCTGATATAGCCATGAAATTCATCTCTAGTCAGTTGCATTAAAAGGCAATTGGACAGGTCAAAGGATAGGAAACTTTTAGAGTGATGTGGACCAAATGTGAACAAATGGGTTGAGCTGAGATGAGCATCATCATTAGCATAGCGCGGTTGGGCCAAAAGACCTATTACCATACTATAGAACAACACCACAGATCAGCTCAGTGTACTCCCTCTGGAATTCCTTCCATTGCCTGTAATGCATTTTGAGTCAGAATACAACACATCAACCACAATGCATTTAATGTTAACACTATGAATTTGTTTTTAATCTTGCTTCAAATCCACGCATAGCCCTTTATTTACAGATTCCAACATCAATGACTAATCTTAGCAAGATGTTTCAGCCTTCAGCAGATTCAAAGCTGACGATCTTATCACTCTACTTCAGAAATTCATTGTTTTTTCAATACGTTTCCATACTTTGATATTTGACAGATACTAGAATTGGCATTGATTTCTTCAGCCTCTTTGCCAGAAGGGAAGTGGCACTGAAATAGAAAAGGCAATTTCTGAGCAACAAAAGTTGGTGTTAGGAGTTTCTCTTACTGGCTGTACTTTACTACTTATATTGGATGAGCCACCAATTATCCTGCCTTGCCATCTCACAGCTTCTTTCTCTTTGGTTCTAGGTTCCTGAGATTGAGGACACTACTTAGGCATCCAAAATCCTGACAGTGTGCACATTGCTTCATATCAACCATAGGTATCGCACCTCCTTTATAAATACTTCTGCAGTTTTCACATTAAACTGAGTGTCTACTAATCCCATGATCATTCTCATAAACCTCCTCTGGACCCTCTCCAGTGCCAGCACACTCTTCCTTAGAGATGAGCTGCAAAGCTGCTCACAATACTCCAAATGTGATCTTGCCTTTTAAAGACTTTGTATTAAATCCTTGCTTTTATGTTCTAGTCCTCTTGAAATTCATGCTAATATTTCATTTGCCTATCCTCTCAACACAAGAAATCTTGCAATGTGTCCTGGTCAGTGGCCAATACCTCACCTGACCAGAAAAAAATCTGCACATGATATAAGCCAAATGGCAGAACGTAAGAGCTGCTAACTTCTCAACTTTAATATCATGTTACTCATCCAAACACTTGACCACAGTAACAGTGTTCAATACACAGAGCACGTCTTCCAATTGACATTGGAAGCTGCGTCCAAATTAGCACTTGCTTTTTATACTTCAAAATTGTGACTATACTTCCAAATTTCAAAGATTTGGATCATCCCATAAGAATAACAGGTCTTACATAAATGAGCAGTCATTTTTTAAAATTTCACAGTGGTTAACAGACAGTACATCCATAATCTTTAAAATCTTGATCAGAGAGTTGACTATGGGCTGCCACAGGACACCAGCATTTAGATTGCCTATCTTTTCAGACAGATGCTTTTATCAATTTACTCTGTTTTATCATCAGTTTTGATTGCTGACCCCCAAATTAGAGGGTATCCTCATGATGTTGGTTCCAACTGAAATTTGAATTATACCCATTCCAAAAGCTCTTGAAGGTAGAATACATATTCAACAATAAATTGCTGTAACACAGTACATAAATGCAGACAAAAATGCTGATTTATACAACAAAGTTAAAGTATTCTGCACACACTGTCGATTCCTAGGAGGGCAGCAAGCAGATGTGAATCAAACAGAACACTGTGCAATAATATGTTTTAATTAGAAATACTCAGCCTTTGGAATGTTAACACTGTGCTTACTTGGTATAGTTTAGTGTCAAAGGTATCTTGGATCAGGAGCTGTATTTCAAAATAAAGTGTAGATAATTTAGAACTGAAATAAGTAAAAAAAAAATTCACTTAGATGGTGGTAAAAATTTGGAACTCTCTAGCCAGTTGTGGAGACTTAGTTGTTGTTTCATTCAAAGCAGAGACCAATACATTTCTCGTCAATAAGGGAATTAAGGGCTAGTGGGGAAATGACTTTGAGGTAGAAAAAAACAGTGAGCTTAATAATGATGAAACAGACTTGCATGGCAGAGTAACTTATTCCTTATGATCCTTGTGATTTTACCACCCCCCCCCCCAAATGACCTGGAGGCTTTTAGCTGCACTTCAACCAAAAACATCAAAGCTGTATCAAAACAAAAGGTGTACACTTGCACATCGGTACCCTGGAAAAGTTGCTTCCTAACACATGAATGAACATTAAGGTGCAATATTCTGTTATGAAAACAAATGTGTCAGCCATTCTATGCCCAGCAAGAATTTTGCTACACCAGTGAGAGGGAGCAGATGCCAGAAATTAAATGTGAACATTTCTTGGAAAGCCTGATTAAACAAATGTATATTTTATATGCACATAATCACATTCAGCCTTAATTTGATGATTGGGTTGATGTGAACTGTGACTTCACTAGCTGCCCCTATCTATATCTCGGCAGCAAGAAGAATGATCCATTATCCACATTGCAACTGGGAGGCATCCTAAGTCCTGTCTGTGATCTGTCTTCATGGCTTCCTGCCATTAAAGATCATTAAACTGCTTTTAATTATCTCTGATGATCAGAGATGTTTCATAGCATCAGAGATTCAGTCACAGAACACAGAATCAGGCCCTTAAGGCAGACATTCCCATGTCAATCAACCAGTTCACAGCATTTGATCCTGAGCATCTATGTTTTGTATTTTCAAGTGCACATGTTTCTGATCTATTTATATGCTGTGAGGATATCACTTCCATCATCTGTTCAAGTAGATTATAAAATGTTCCAGAATGTCAATAATGAAAAATATTTTTTAAAATTAGTATTTTCAAAACATCCTTATGTTGTTTAGATTAATTGAGGTTGAGTAAAATGAAAAGAAAGCTTACTTTACATTTACCTTCTCAATGATGAAGTGCCACACTGTTTAAGTAAATAGCAGTCCCACTCTCGACAGCAGCACCCTAGGGATAAGGCTAAGGGATGGGATGTGGTGTCTGTTCACCCATAGCTCAGGATATTTGTACTCCTGCTCTGGACTCAGTGAGATTCTAGCGAGAGAGTGAGAGATCTGATCTCCAGCTTGGCAATTCAGAGTAAAGGATAGGATGGACAAGAGGGAAAGCTGGGCAGGATCCATCGCATCTGATGGGCAGGAGTTGGCAGAACCATCAGTGAGGAGTATATACAATTCTGGCCATGACAAAACTGAAACAAAACAATAGGGAACATTGGAAGTACTCAGCATTCCAAGCAGCATTTGTGGAACGAGACAAAAGGTCCGAAGATGAAAGATTTTAGCTCATTTCTCTTTCAACAGAAACTGCTTAACCCTCTGAATGTTTCTATTTACAGATTTTATCTCAAATTTCTTGCATCCACAATTTTGTTTGACTTCTGTTAACATAGTTACCAGCTGATTTTTTTCTTCTTCAGCCTTCACATGAATTGTCATTGGCTGGAACTGACCTAATAGATTAAATGATCAGATAATATTTGCAGTTCTGGTCAGACCATTACAGGAAGGATGTGAAGCCTTTGGAAAGGGTGCAGAAGATGTTTACCAAGACGCCTCCTGGATTAGAGGGCATGAGCTATCATGATAGGTTGGATATACTTAGGCTGTTTTTTCTGAAGTGTCAGAGACTAATAGGAACTTATAAAATTTGTACGAGGCATAGACAGGGTAGACAGTCAAAATCTTTGATCTACAGTGTCATCATCATCATTATGTGCCGTGTCATATGATGAGGGTGGTCATGGTCCCATGACCATGATTATTCTTGGCAATTTTTTCTATAGAAGTAGTTTGCCATTGCCTTTTTCTGGGCAGTGTCTTTACAAGACAGGTGGCCCCAGCCATTCTCAATACTCTTCAGAGATTGTCTGGTGTCAGTGGTAACATAACTAGGACTTGTGAAATGCACCATCCACCACCTGCTCCCATGGCTTTACATGGCCCTGATCAGGGGGGCTAAGCAGGTGCTACACCTTGCCAAGGCTGACCTGCAAGCAAGCAGAGAGAAGGAGTGCCTTACTCCTTCAATTTCCAGAGTAGAAATATCAAATACAGCGGGGCATCCACTTAAGGTGCAAGGGGACAAACTTAAAGGAGATGTGACGGGCAAGTTTGGTTTTTTTATAACTCAGCTACCTGGAATGGGCTGCGAAGGTTAATGGTGGAAACTATTATAATAGAGGAGTTTACCAGGGTATTAGAAAGAAATGCAAATATGCAGTGAATATATGGATATGGGTCATGTACAGGCAGAAGAGATTTAGTGTAATTTGGCATCATATTTGGCACAGACACCAGAGGCTGATGGATCTGTTCTTGTGCTGTACTGTTCTATGTTCTGTCTCTATGCCTCAAAGGAAAATATGATCACAGATCTGTTGCCTGGTACTTCAGGACTTTACCTCATATGAAGGTCCTCAGTTCTTAACAGCTACATTAATATGATGTGATGGGGGTATCAAAGTCAAGAAGGCACGTGTTTACAGTGAGGGGCAGGATCCAAATGGTTAGTTTAAAAAACACATAGAGAGTAGTTTGTATCTGGAACATGCTGACGGATGAGATGGCAGAGTCTGGTATGATTACTGGGCTAAGCAGTATTTAGCCAGATATGCAGCCAAGGGTATGGACCTAACAGGGGCAAATGGAATTAGTCTGGATGGGCAAAAAGGTAAGTAAGGGCATGATGGGTTGTAGGGACTGATTCTATGCTGGGCCATTTTCTGACCTGTAGTGAATATAGACATCCTATAATTAGATGATGGAGAACAATGTAAATGCAAGCACAGAGGAAAATTTCAAACTATTGACACACAGTGAGCAATGGCCTCACAGATGCCAAAATATGTGGTATTGTGGAAGTCCAGCACCTTTTACTGGAAGTTGTGTAATTTTCTGTGAAGATGTTAGATTACTGAAGCTGGAAGACACTTATTAATTGTGGCAGTGTGATATGTACCGTCGTCAGGTTATGATTGACCAACTCCCATACCCAGGATGTTTTCTGTCACTATGTTGTGGATAATTGGCCAATTACTGGCCTGAGCTGAATGATGTGACTGAGTTGTGTACATCTTTTACAGAAAGTGTCAGAATAAACAGCAGTAAACTCTAAAGGAAATTGATTAGACAAAGCTGACAGCTGTTCTGATATCTGTCACCTATGTGCAGTGTGATACAGCTGCAACTTTACTACTCCAGATGCTCTGTCCAAGCTGCATAGCAACTCTGAAGATGCAACCAAACTTATATCCCTGCTTCTTGTATAGTGATTAGGTTTGCTACAAAAATTAAAAGTAACAAAGAACAATACAGCATGAGCACATCCTACAGCCCACAATTTTGTGTCAAACTAGTTCAGACCTCCCCCTTCCCTTTCTCCTATGTTCCACTATCATCTACTATTAGACTTCTTCCTCTCCAGCCCTTTACCTTTCCCACCTGTTAGGTTTCACTGATATCTTCCCCTTTCCTTTCCAGGCCTGAAGAAGGGTCTCGACCCGACACGTCAACTGTTTATTCATTTCCATAGATGCTGCCTGACCTGCTGAGTTACAGTATTTTGTGCGTGTTGCTTTGGATTTAGAGCATCTGTAAAATACCTTGTGTTTATAATTACGTTAAAGCTGCCGATTTATGCTAAACCATTTTGCTTGTACGGGGTCCATATCCCTACATTCTTTGCACAGTCATGTGCCTAGCTAGGATCCTTTTCAATCCCTCTGTTGTATTTTCCCCTACCACCACCCTGGCAGCACATTCCAGGAACTCACCATCCTGTGTAAAGGATAATTTCATCAACTTCAGTTGTCCAAAGAAAATATTTCTTGATTGTCCAACCTTTCCTTGCAACATGTATTCTGAAATCCAGGCAAAATCCTGTTAAACCTCTTTTGCATCCTCTTAAAAGACTTTATATCCTTTCTATAAAGGGGAAACCAAAAAAGAAAGCAATACTCCTGATGTGTTCCAACCTGAATGTAAGAAAGCAGCGACATATCATCCTGATTTTTGAACTCATTTCTTTAATGAATAAAGACAAACATGACAAGCACATTCTTTACCACCATATCAAACTTGTGTGGCTACGTTTTGTGAGGATATTGAACATTCAGGGGACATATCCAGCTTTACAACAGCATGCAGTGGCAACACACACAAAATACTAGAGGAACTCAGCAGGCCAGGCAATATTTAGGGAAATGAATACCCTTCATCATGCAGTTTATATCTATTTATGTTATATACCATATTAATGTTTCAGACGTCAACCAATTCTCTTTTCATTGATGCTGTCCAATTTGTTAAAATGTCCTAGCATTTTCCTTTATTTTTGTATCAAGTTGGTTTGGTTTTTCTTACAAAATACAGTAGTTTGGATTGTTGGACAGGTCTCACAGATTGGCGAGACCAGGCAGCTTAATAAGTTTCCAATTGACCCCATCAAGCTGCTTCTCTCTCCCAATTCTGACAGAGTCACTGATCCAAAACATTAATTGTTTCTCTTCAGACACATGCCGTCTGACCTGCTGAGTTTTACCTGCATAGTTTTTATTTCAGATTTAGCTGTCTTTACTGGTTTTCAAAGGTTCATTTATTATCAGAGTATATAGCTCTGAAATTCTTCTTCTCTGGGTAGCCATGAAAAACAAGAAAGAAAAGAAAGGCAGCACGATCATCAAACCCCAAATCCCACCTCCTGCACAAAATACAAACAGAAACGGAACAGGCACATATTGAACACCACCCTCCTCCCCGCACAAAAACACAAGAAAGGTCAGGCAAAAAACAGAATATAAAAACCATAAAACTGAAAAAGTCTATAGTTCAAGTCCACAGAAAACCCGGGCAGCACTCTGCAGACACCACGGCAGGCTCTACCCCTCTGGCAGAGTGATCCTCAGCGATCAAAACGCAGGCAGCCAGAGCTTACTCTCCTCACTCAACTCAGTGCTTCAGTCTCCCTCGTTGCTTTAATTGGTGCACAATGGAAGCTTTAATCAGCCAAATGGAGTTGAACATTGGCTTGCGTCCCGCTCTGCAGCTTGCCCGCCTTCAGGTTAGCTCACACTGCCTCTGCCTCCCAGAATCCTCATAGAGACTGCACAACACTGAAACACCTAAACAATCTCCAAATTTCCGCATTTACCTCGATTTTTCAATCTCCCTTGTTCCTTTAATGGACGAACAATAGAAGCCACAATTGGCGAGATGTAATCGAACAATGTTCGCACCCCATCCTGCAGCCTTCTCACTATGAAGTCTGTGCATGCTTGCCTCTGTGTCCTGGAATCCTCTCGGAGACTGCAGAGTGGTGGAACACTCAAATGATCTCCAAACTACTGCATTCAACTCAATCTTTCAATTTCCCTCATCGCTTTACTTGGCAAATTGGAGTTGAACAATGGCTTGCACCCTGTCCCACAGCCTTCTTGCCATGAAATTCAGACACACTGCCTCTGTCTGGAATCCTGTCTGAGACTGTAGATGATGGAACACCCAAACAATCTCCACACAGCAAATCGCAGGCTCCAGCAGTTCCAGAATACCTCCAAGACAAAAAAAAAATGCAAAAGATGTAAAAGAAGTGAAATATATAGTTTCATGATCTATCCAGGAGGTCCTTGTATGCAGGCTTCATCTTGACCGAAGGTATCTTGTAGGCACAACTTTAAATGGAACTTGCCTGTCATTCTAACAGTTATTCAAATTTCAGATGCAAAGAACAATGTGGAGTATCACACATAAAAGATGCTTTCAAAGTCGGTTTCCTTTGGATTGCTAGTGAGTTTATATTGTCAAGACTGGTTGGGTACAGTGATGCTAGAAAGTTCGTGAACCCTGGAGGATTTTGTCTATTTCTGCATAAATATGGCTCAAAATATTAGATCTTCATGGAAATCCTAAAACATGATAAGGAGACCCCAATTAAATAAATAACACAAAAACATTTTACTTGTTTGTTTACTTACTAAGAAAGATGATCCAGTATCATAGTATTTATTGGAAAAAGTATGTGAACCTTTGCTTTCTGTAACTGGTGTGTCCTCCTTGTACAGCAATAACTTTAACCAAACATTTCCAGTAATTGTTGATCAATCTTGCACATCAGCTTGGAGGACCAGCTGGTGGCGCAATGGCATCAGCGCTGGACTCCGGAGTGAAGGCTCCCGAGTTCAAATCCAAGTTGGGCCACCCCCAAGCATGCTTTCCATCCATGCCACTTAGCCTCATAAAAAAAAGGGTCGAGTTAGGAACGTTCATATCGTGACCCAGTTAATCCGAAAGGAGACCAATCCTGATACCATGCGCCAGACAAGAACGGCTGACTGGCGACACACTTACACGCTTAAAAAAAAAGCTTGGAGGAATTTTAGGCCATTCCTCATTACAAAACTGCTTCAACTCTGGGATGTTGGTGGGTTTCCTTGCGTAAACTCCTTGCATCAGGTCCTTCCACAACATTTCTATAGGATTGAGATCATGTTTTTGCTTCAGCCATTCCAAAACATGAATTTTCTACTTTTTAAACCATTCTGTTGTTGATTTACCCTTGTCTTTCCGATTATTGTCTTGTATTATCTTGTTGTCTTGTTGCATTATCCAACTTCTATTAAGGTAGCAGACTGCTACCCTGACATTCTCCTGTCACAAAGCTTGATACAATTTGAATTCATTGTTCCCTCAATGGTTGCAAGCTATCCAGGCCGTGGGGCAGCAAAGCAGCTCCAAACGATGATGCTCCTTCCACCATTCCACCATGCTTCTCAGCTGGGATGAGGTTTTGGTGCTGGTGTACAGTGCCCTTTCCCTCCAAACATAGCAATGTGCATTTCTGCCAAGAAGCTCCACTTTCGTCTTATTTGTCCACAGAACATAGACCCAGAAGCATTGTAGATCATCCAGGTCATCTTTTGCAAACCTGAGCAATTTTTTTTTGGAGAGCAGCGATTTCTTCCATTGTGTCCTTCCATGAACACCATTCTTGTTCAGTGTTTTTCTTATAGTGGACACATAAACAGAGACTTTAGCAAGTTCTAGAGATTTCTGCAAGAATTTTTCTGTCACCCTGGATTCTTTTTCACCTTCTTCAGCATTGCACTTTGTGCTCTTTGTGTGATCTTTGCAAGATTCCCACTCCTAGGGAGAGAAGCAACAGTACTGAGTTTTCTCCATTTCTCTTACGGTGGACTGATGGACACTCAGGTCGTTAGAAATGCTTTTGTAGCCTTTTCTAGCTTCATCCATCTCTACAACTCTTCCTCTAAGGTCCTCTGAAAGTTGTTTTGATCGAGACATAGTGTACATAAACAGATTTTTTTTGAGAAGAGCAGGCTCTGTCAGCAGCCTGACTGTGTGTCTTTTTATAGGGCAGGGCACTTCTCTACAACACTCACCTCCTACCTCAACTCATTGATTGGAACACCTGACTCCAAACAGCTTTTTGTAGAAGCCATTACCCCAGAGGTTCACATACTTTTTTCAACATATACATGTAGTATTTGTTCTTTATCTAGTTTTAAATTTGTGATGATTTAATCATATTTTAGGTCATATTTATGCAGAAATAAAGAAAATTTTACAGGGATCACAAACTTTCTAGCACTACTATAGTCATAAGATCCAACAGATTTAACTTAAAGCCCAAAATGTTATACTCCAGCAGTAGCCTAATAAAGGCCAAAATGAAAGTCCAAATAAAGGGCCTCAACCCAAAATGTCAACCAGCCAATTTCCCTCCAAAGATTGTAACCCACTGAGCACCTTCAACAGCTTGTGTATTGTTCCAGATCCCCATATCTGCAGTGTCATTTCTCAAATTCAGAATTAGACCTGCCCCTCAGAAACGAAGCTGATCTTAGATTCATCTTGAAATGACTGAGATATGGCTTTCCCTAGAAACCTTGTTGCATCTATTTTCGCTAACGCCCACAGAGTGCTGCTGATGCTAGAATGCCAGCTGCAAATAATACACTCTGAAAGAGAGGATTAGAATACAGTAGTTGAATAAAAATTGGTACGATGTCAGTTTTTTCTTAATGTCGATACTGAATCACATTAAATTATTTTAAAGTCAAATTCATATGGTTGTTCAAAGCTGAAAGATTCCAGTGAGAAAATTGCCTTGTGCTTGTTACTCTAGCAGCTAATGAGACTCAACGTCAGGAGAGGAGTAAATTGTGCCTGAGACCCTCGTACCAGTGTGACTAGTGGCTGACTCACTCTTTTGGGCTTTCACCAAAATGGACATTGACACATTCACATGGAAAGTAAACTACTGTGAGAGCTCAGATTCCAAACTTCCTTATGTGTATTTGCTTGGTTTTACAGGCTCCTTTCTAACCACCAGATGTTTCAGAGATCAGGATACTGATTTCCTACAGTTTTCTAGGAATTACATTGGTGGATTTGCTTGCTCAGCCTTTGCCATATTGCACTATTCATTTCAGTATGGAGCAATTAATCAAGGCAAAAATTTTTTGAATTAATTGAATTTATTTAAATGTTTTCATAGTCTTTAATGCTTTTACATGATTTTGTATTTTAACTGCTTTAAAAATTTGTAATATTAAATGTTTCTGAATACAGAAACATTCATTTTATATTGGCAACCAGCAGAACATTGAGATTTAGACCATCCAGCTTTTAAAACATTATCTGGACCTTCAGAAACATTCATATATTATTTTAAATAAATAAGAAATCATAAAAATTAACAGAAATTAAAAATTGTTCTTTATTTAATATTTCAGTAATATTGAGTAATCTTGTAAAATATTGCTTGATTAAGCATTCTTTGTCATTTATATAATTCATTATATTTATCCGTAAAAATTGTGAATTGCATACGCATCATGCTACCATATGATAAGTGGTACCTTGCTTAAAGTAAAGAACGAAGTCAGACTCATATCTCGCAGCTCTCTTGTTTTCCTTTGAATTAGTTTAATGTTTTGAAGTTACAAAACATAATAGTGGCACTGACGTATTTTTTAAAACAAACCCGAGATGGCAACCGACATGTTGAAGCGCAGTGAGACATTTGAGTAAACAAAAACGCAGAGAAATGGTTGATTTTTAGAAAAGCACAGTGCAGCACATGCAGAGACACTCAAGTTCAAAACACAGAAGAATTCATAAGCCTTGACTATCAGGTGATAATAATAATCATAAATCATAAAAGCAGAAATAGCTGGCTACATTGGAAAGATAGACATGTTTGATTGCTTAACGGGTAATTGGCTCATGTATTCTGAGCTAATTCAACAGTATTTTGAAGGAAATTAAATAGCCTATGAGAAGTCAGTACCAATTTTGCTGAGTGCTTTGGGTTTAAAGACATACAGTTTCTTTGAAGTTTCACTGCTCTAAGCAGACCAGCACAAATAAGATTTCCTGACATTATGAAAGTAATGCAGGAACGTTTAGAACCAAAAGCATTATTGTTACATAATTTTTAGGTTTTGCAAGCATAATCAAAAGAGCGGGGGAGACCATTTCCATTTCAGTATAAATGGCTGAATTGAAGAGATTGTCTGATGACGGTCTTAATGATGCACTGAGAGATCATTTACTTCGTGGAATCTTACAAGAAAGCATTCAAAAAGAGCTCCAAACTGAAGCACAACTTATATTTAAAAGAGCAGTTGAAATAGCTGTATCAATATAAACAGCAGACAGAGATGTAATTGTGTTACAGTTAGAAATGAACGTGAACGTGGACAAAATTTCAGTTTCTAGAAGGTGGCCTGATTGGCCGAACAAATTGGGTTACCATTGTAGCAGAGGCTCACATACACCAGACAAATACAGGTTTAAAGGTGAATCTTGCAGTAAATGCAACAAAGAGGGTCACATACAAAGAATATGTTAGACAGTCAAAAATAAGTGGACTGCACAGGGAAGAGAAAAAGCTAAAAAGTCAAAGTGCAGTTTCAAAATGAGCTCTAATCTGCATGCTGTTGATGAAAAATCTGATAATGATGAAAGTGACGCATGACTGGGTATCCTTGAGATTTACACTGTGACAATTAACAATAAGCAAGCAATATGACTTCCAGCAGAAGTGAATGGCAAATTAATCAAAATTGAGTTGGATATTGATTCAGCTGTTTCATCATTGCACAAAATGAGTCTGAATGGCATTTCAAATGTAATAAACTGAAGCCTGCAGATATCCAACTAAGCTTATAGTGGAGAAAAGATAACTCCTGTGGGAATGATATTTTCAACAGTGAAATACAAGAACCATCAAGCCACATTGGGCTTGTATGTTGTTAAAACAGGAGGGCCAGCATTGTGAGGCCATGATTGGCTGAGACAACTTACAACTTGATTGGCGATCCATCCACTATTCGTATGCCACATCCTCTGCAATAGAGCAAACTAAAAGTTAATTAAGAGGGCATCATAGATGATGTCACAACTATCTCCATGGTGTACACCATGAACTGTTCCCAGAAGAGGGCACACAGGTGTTGGTGCCAAGCTCTGTGCCTTTGGTTGAATATCATATTGGACCAAGGAAGGACCCTGCTGCTTAGAGGAATTGTGAAAATGATAATAGCAATGGTCCGATTGCAACAGTTTTTGTAGGTATCATATCTGAGAAAGCTTCTGATGTGTTAATCATGCAGCTACTTGTGAAATGCGGCTTGCTTTAAGCAAGAAGAGAATTCAAGGAGCTTCAGGAAAGTTGCAAGCATATGGCTTTTGTGATTTAAAGAACTAAGATCTACTCTGCATGCACTGCTGTGTGCATACATCTACTGATGCTTCTGGACACATCATCAGTGATGTTCCTGGAATCATCGGGTGTTTCGGGTCTTTCAACATCATACACCCTCCTCCAGGTGACCCAGCTGGGGCTGATCAGACCCCAGCTTGTGTCCAGATGGCTAGCTACACATGACTCCATGCCTCCCCTCTCTTGAGCCACAGCCACCTTGGGGCTCTCTCTGCCGCATCGGTGGTACTGCGGATGGCTCTCCTCTTCCTCTCTCCCTCGATGCCCAAATTGCTGAAGGCTCTGGCTAAGGAACGGGCTGCGAATCCCCTACAACCAACATCCACTGGGAGACACCTCGCTGTCCATCCAGCCTGCTGGCAGTTGCTGACCAGTCCTGCGTAAGGTGTTCTGGACCCTTTCTTCTCCTCTTCTCTGAACCATTCAGCTGCGATGCTGACAATGATTGTTGTCATGGCTTGCAGCTTCCTATCGACCCCTCCCTTCGTCGTCGCCTCCAGAGTTTGGTTGACATCTTCGTCAAACTGTTTCCACAGTGACGTCATGTTAGCTGCAGGCCATTTGATCCGCCTCCTGTTAGAATTGATGTTAGAGGGATTAGTTTGCAACGCTTGGAGGTTCCGGGCACTATGGGGTGATTCCGGGCCTGGCACCTCCTTCGTCTCACCAGGCTGGACACCTGCGCATTGTGCTGCTCCTGCTCCCGCCTAAGGTTACTGCATGAACTTCAAGTGGGAGATAAAAAGCTGTTTGTAAAAGTAGATGGCCAGACCAAAGCCCAGCTGGTCATAAAGAGAGCAATAGAAGGATTAGTAAGAAAATACTCCAGTGAACTAAATGCACCTTCCCAAGATCAAGATGCACATCCTAGAAAGCAGAAAAGGGAGAAGAAAGAGGAGAATGGCGTAAGTGCAATGGAAATGAAAGAGGATAAACGAGACCCAATTTCTCAAAAAATTATCAAATTCAGATACTCACAATAAGTGAGAAGAAAAAACAAGTTGAGAAAAAGAAAGACAAGAAGTAAAAAAGAAGAAAGGTGTCCAGAGCTGACAGAACATCTTTCTGAGGTCTGAGTCAACTCCTACAACCGCTACAGAGGAGGCCCCAGAACCTGAGATTGTTTTGCGGCCACAAGCATGTCAGAAAAGACACTATCCCACAATAGTAAGGAATTCTCCACAGCAATTAAATCTTTAGGCTTGAAAGGGACAATTTGAAACTTACTATGCTGTGGATGTCTTCGTAGTAGTTGTATTATATATTATATTGTATATACAGTTAAGATGCATTCTATATTGAGGTGGGATTTAGAGCTAAGCAGGGAGGAGTGTTGAGTATTTAATACTTCAGTAATATTTGAGTGATCTTGTAAATATATTGTTTGATTAAGCAATCTTTGTTGTTTTTATAATTCATTACGGTTATATGTAAAAGTACATGAATCACATATGTCATCTCACCACCACATGATAAGTGCGTGCCTTGATTAAAGTAAAGAATAAAGATAGACTCCCATCTCTTGGCTCTCTTGCTTCCCTTTGAATTAGTTTAATGATTTGAAGTTACAAAACAAAAATAAGTGAAAAGAAATTTTCCTCCAAATGTGTTCTATTTGTTAAATACAGCAAACACAAAATATTAAAAATTGAAAAACTAACAAGTAGCTATCTTCTCCACAGTTATCCTTCAGTAGAATGGACTCAATTATTCCTGCACTAGTGCTGGGAATTCCAAAGGCTTGAAACCATCAGAGAACACAGTCACCAATTTAGCAAGTTGGGATTTCTGGATTTGATCAGAAGAACAAAGACAACAGTTTGGCTCGCAAGTCTGGGATTTTTAAGTTTTCATTAGAGGAAGACAGTCATCAGTTTGAATAGCGAGTTTGGGATTACTGGATTTATGCAGGAGAAAAATTAAGTTATTTTTGATGACTCACATTGAAATTCCATTAATCAGTTCTCGTGGGAAGTCATTAAACTGAAACACCAATGGTTTATTCCCCTAGAGAAGTGTTCTAATATGCTGATTATTTTCAAACTCATCTGTTTATGGTTAAAAAAAACCAAACTGCTGCCAGAAGTCAGTAACAGGGTCAGACAGCCACTGTGGAGGCACAAAGGTGATTAGACTATAAGACCATAAGATATAGGAGCAGAAGTAGGCCATTTGACCCATCAAGTCT
The DNA here is from genome assembly GCF_048418815.1 of Hemitrygon akajei. Taxonomy (NCBI): domain Eukaryota; kingdom Metazoa; phylum Chordata; class Chondrichthyes; order Myliobatiformes; family Dasyatidae; genus Hemitrygon; species Hemitrygon akajei. The sequence goes on from NC_133135.1 coordinate 83,748,932, forward strand.
GCTCCACCATTCAATCATGGGCTGATCCAATTCTTCCAGTCATCCCCACTCCCCTGCCTGCTCCTCATACCCTTTGATGCCCTGGCTAATCAAGAACCTATCTATGTCTGCCTTAAACACACCCAATGACTTGGCCTCCACAGTTGCTTGTGGCAACAAATTCTGAAGATTTACCGCCCTCTGACTAAAGTAATTTCTCTGCATCTCTGTTCTAAATGGACATCCTTCAATCCTGAAATTGTGCCCTTTTGTCCTGGAATCCCCTACCATGGGAAATAACTTTGCCATATCTAATCTGTTCAGGCCTTTTAACATTCAGAATGTTTCTATGAGATCCCCCCTCATTCTCCTCAACTCCAGGAAATACAGCCCAAGAGCTGCCAGACATTCCTCATATGGTAACCATACTGTACACTTTCCAACATTGTATTTCATTTGCCATTTCTTTGCCCATTCCCCTAAACTATCTAAGACTCTCTGCAGGAACTCTGTTTCCTCAACACAACCTGCTCCTCCACCTATCTTTGTATCAATGGCGGTTAGCCACAAATCCATTAATTCCATTGTCCAAATCATTGACATACATCATAAAAAGCAGCGGTCCCAACACCAACCCCTATGGAACTCTACTGGTAACTGGCAGCCAGCCAGAATAGGATCCCCTCATTCCTACTCTCTGTTTTCTGCCAATCAGCCCATGCTTCACCCATGCTAGTGACTCCTCTGTAATTCCATGGGCTCTTATCTTGCTAAGCAGCCTCATGGGTGGTACTTGTCAAAGGCCTTCTGAAAATTCAAGTACACAACATCTACTACATCTCCTTTGTCTACTCTGCTTATAATTTCCTCAAAAAAGCTGCAACAGGTTAGTCAGGCAGGATTTTCCTTTCAGAAACCATGCTGCCTTTGGCCTACTTGTCATGTGCCTCAGTAATCTCATCCCTAACAATCCTAGTGGCAGTTGTGTACAGGCCTCCAAACAGCAGCCAGGATGTGGATTACAAATTACTGTAGGAGATAGAGAAATCATGTCAGAAGGGCAATGTTATAATACTCGTTAGGGACATGAAAGTGGATTGGGAAAACAAGGCCAGTACTGCACCTCAAGAGAGAGAATTTGTAGAATGTCTAAGGGATGGCTTTTTAGAACAGCTTGTGGTTGAGTCCACTAGGGGATCGGTTGTGCTGGATTGGGTGTTGTGTAATGATCCGGAGGTGATAAGAGAGATGAAGGTTAAAGAACCCTTAGGGAACAGTGATTGACATGTAAGGTTGATGTCCTGTATCAGTTGCTATACTAAAGACGGCAGCTACTGGAATCCAGAGCAACAAATATTCTGCTGGAGGACTTCAAGTTGGTCAAGCAGCATCTATGAGAGGAAAGGAATTGTTAACATTTGGGGTTGAAACCCTGCATCAGGACTGAGGGTGGAGATGTGATTTGATCAGAAAAGAAGAGGTAGGGAGAGTTACTCTCACTCACCTTACTTACCTGGCATAACCTGTGTGTGATCTTACACTAGTCCTTAGTCCTCCAACCACCTTGGAATAATTTCTCATCACTCAACTTCCCTTCTTTATATTGGCCATCTTGTTCCTCCACTCAGGCAAGGTTCAGCCCAAAATGTTGACTATTCCTTTCCTTCCATTAATTCTGCTTGACCCATGAAGTTACTCCAGTAGATTTTCGCAAACACGAGGAAATCTGCAGATGCTGGAAATTCAAGTAACACACACAAAATGCTGGTAGAACGCAGAATGCCAGGCAGAATCTATAGGAGGAGGTACAGTCGACGTTTTGGGCCAGGACCCTTCCTCAGGACTAACTGAAAGAAGAGATAGTAAGAGATTTGAAAGTGGGAGGGCGAGGGGGAGATCAGAAATGATAGGAGAAGACAGGAGGGGGAGGGATGAAGCTAAGAGCTGGAAAGTTGATTGGCAAAAGGGATACAGAGCTGGAAAAGGGAAAGGATCATGGGACGGGAGGCCTAGGGAGAAAGAAAGGGGGAGGGGAGCACCAGAGGGAGATGGAGAGCAGGCAAGAAATGATTGTGAGAGGGACTGAGAGAGAAAAAAGAGAGAGAGAAAAAGGAAAAGGGCGGGGGAGAAAGAAAGAAAGGAAGGAAGGAAGGATGGAGTAAGAAGGGGAGGAGGGGCATTAACGGAAAATAGGGATATCAATGTTCATGCCATCAGGTTGGAGGCTACCACACACACACACTTCTTCTTGACAGTAGAGGAGGCTATGTATAGGCCCCCCCCCCCATTCCCTTCTGACCAATCTCCCTCCCAGCACTTATGCTTGCAAGCAGAACAAGTGCCACACCTGCCCTTACACTTCCTCCCTCACCACCATTCAGGGCCTCAGACAGTCCTTCCAGGTGAGGCGACACTTCACCTGTGAGTCAGCTGGTGTGGTATACTGTGTCCAGTGCTCCCTGTGCGGCCTTTTATATATTGGTGAGACCCGACGCAAACTGGGAGATCGTTTCGCTGAACACCTACGCTCTGTCCACCAGAGAAAGCAGGATCTCCCAGTGGGCACACATTTTAGTTCCACATCCCAATCCCATTCTGATATGTCTATCCATGGCCTCCTCTACTGTCAAGATGAGTCCACACTCAGGTTGGGGGAACAACATCTTATATTCTGTCTGGGTAACCTCCAACCTGATAGCATGAACATTGATTTCTTTAACTTCCGTTAATGCCCCTCCTCCCTTTCTTACCCCATCCCTTATGTATGTATGTATGTATGTGTTTATTTATTTATTTACCCCCCCCCCATTTTCTCCTTTTCTCTCACTCTTTTTTCTCTCTCTGTCCCTCTCACAACCACTCTTTGCCTGCTCTCCACCTCCCCCTGGTGCTCCCCTCCCCCTTTCTTTCTTTCGAGGCCTCCTGTCCCATGATCCTCTCCTTTCTCCTGCTCTGTATCCCTTTTGTCAATCACCTTTCCAGCTCTTAGCTTCACCCCACCCCTCCTGTCTTCTCCTATGATTTTGGATCTCCCCGTCCCCCTCCCGCTTTCAAATCTCTTACTATCTCTTCTTTCATTTAGTCCTGACGAAGGGTCTCAGCCCGAAACGTCAACTGTACTTCTTTCTGTAGATGCTGCCTGGCCTGCTGCGTTCCACCAGCATTTTGTGAGTGTTACTCCAGTAGATTGTTGATTTTTTGCTCCAGCAGTTGTAACCTAGTGTTTGTTTATAATTTAGCATTGAAGCAACTGCTGAGCTCTGGTTTTAAGAAGTATCTGCTATTGCTCAAAATTATGGCGTAAAACGGAGTGAATCATGACTAATCTATACACAGAAAGCCACTTCACCCTCCCCACTGGTCAGCCCCTGCAAATATATGTCTCTTTACTGAGGCAATAAGAAGATATTCTATTAAATTCAAGTTCTAGTTAAATTGTAATTCAACCGTACATGAATACCCATGAATACAGCCAAACAAAACAGCGTTACTCTGAGGCTAAGGTGCAAACCACAGCCCCGACACTAAATACATCACATTGCATACATAGCACGTATAAGACAGCAGTAAAAAAATAGTCACTCAAAAATATATATACCAGGTCCCCGAGTCCATGAGTGTTGCAGCCGTCTGCTGTTGAACACAATACATCTTGTCTTCTGCTGAGTGAGCACCAGCTCCAAAATGGACACTGTGCCACACTGCCTCGGGCACTCCCGTAGAGCACACCAGCTCTAATGCCTCCCCACCACCCCGGGTGGCTCAAAACTGCAACAACATGACTTGAGGCCTATACCTGGTCGTGACCGAGGCCACACAGCTCTTCAATTGTGTGTCCCCACTGTTTGCCAACAAATCAGTGCGTCAGACTTGCTGCATTCCACATTAAAAATGTCCAAAAGTGTCTTGTGATCATTGTTAGACTGCACAGCTCCTTCACAAACCAACTCCAACTCTCCACTACAGGCAGCAGCACAATCTGCATCAAGTCTAGCTCCTTTAGTTTCTCCGCCAGCAAGCAATTTGTTGACGGGGTAGACCTGCAGAACGTCAAGTTCTTAATGTCCAGCAGGCTCTAGTGATTGTAAAAAATATATTTTAACAAGACAATGACACCTTTGATTAGCCCCGCAGAAGCCATTGCACTCAAGAACACCATTATCCTATCTAGAGTTGCTCCCTAGTTTGACATTTGATGATGTTTCTTGGAAGATAATGCGGAGGGCAGATATGACGTGGAAAATCTAGCTCAGGAGCACCACTTCCAAGTACGAGAGTCGAAAACAGGAAACAAAGACACACTTTGAAAGGCAACTAGGAACAGCAATATAAACACACTGATAATTTGCATGGGATTGAGTTATCAGCAGAGTAATGAACCCAAAAAGTTGGGATCATTTATAAGGGTGGAAACCAAGATGTGGACGAAAGGGAAGATGGGACAGAAGATATGAAATATTTCAGCTCAAATCTGCTAAATGTTCCCTACAAATGTTTTTATCCTGTGACTTGATACCTTTGTATCTAAAATGCAGCAAGAGAGAGTAGTGAGAGAGAGCCTGTCTGGGATACCGAAGCATTGGGATGGACTCCAGATTTTGATGGACACTAGATCAATGTGTCTTTGGGGGCTTTTTGCTATTGCTTGCATGGTGGGGGGAGGGGTTTTGGTGCTTTTGTTACTGCTTGTGCGTGGGAGGGGGAGAGGGCTTTGGGGGTTCTGATCTTTCTGTCATTCATACTTCGGGGTTTTTTTCTGTTTCATGGATGTCTGCGAGGAGTAAAAATTTCAAGTTGTATACTGTATACGTTCTCAGATATTAAATTGAGTCATTGGATATTATAGCAATGGAAGAGCTTACTCGAGAATTAGCTTTACTCTTCCTTGAAGAATGATGGTTCCTGATGATTTTTCCAGATAACATGTCTACCAGGCATGTGGGTAGTGACAAGAAGGTGTAAACGCGATTGGTGGGAGTGCAAGGAATGCTCGAGGCATCATGATAATGAGGAACTACTAATCATTTGCTCCCTATGAGATTTGTTTGCACTTGTGACCATCTGGAAGATATTGTTCAACAAAAGCAAAGAATATTTTATTTCAGTGCATATGGGGGTGTGTGTATGTGGAGGAAGAAATATAGATGTGAAAACATACTCAAGTGTTATTTCTATTACTATAGCAATGATAGAACTAGAAATTCTCAGCCATTTGTGCTCTGCAGACACTTCTAAAGAATGATTAAAAGTCATCTGTTCCGTGCAGAACACCAATGCTTAGAAATGGAAAGAGTTGTTTTCAGCAAACTAGAACCAATGACAAAGATTGAGGCTTTGAGTTACAAATTGCCACCAAGAGATCGAACAGACATTTGAGTTAATACCAAACTCAGTGACAAATGATAGCCCATCAGTACTTCTGCAGACCAGAGCACCAGCTGCAGGGGATGAGAGGGAACACATTCTACCCCAAAAGCTTGCAGGTTTTTTATTACTATTTGCGTTCTTGTCATTTAGCACTTTTAAACAACAGGAGTTCAATTCCTTCATGCTGTGATAAAATGTTCATAGCTAGGAGCCTTAGTCCTGGAGTATGTGGTTTGTGGTATTCCTAATGACAATAAAGCTAATTATAGTGCCATGGTAAATCACCAGTGGAATTAAACGGAGCTGTTCATTGGCTATGATGGGAATTAATTGTTGTTTGACTCATCCATGCATTTGCTATCTGTATGCACAAGTATTCTTACACACCTACCAATCCTTACATCTCTACCTTGCATAAAATTAAACACATCCAAAACTCTGGCCTTGAAACCCATTCTGACATAAAATCTTGCTCATCCATCACTTGAGTTTGCTTGCCTCAGTTCACTCACACCAGCAGTGTCATAAATTTAAGATCCTTCATCTTACTTTCAGATTCCTCTGTTACCATGTACCTCCCTTCCTCTTCAGTCTTCTTCAGTCCAGCTACCCTTTCCGGTAAGATGGCGGTGTGCTCAATTGTGGCGGCTTCTATGGATCACCAAAGGTGTTGTTGTCCTTCTTAAATGTATTTTTATGATTCCAAGGCCCTGCTGGACATTAAGAACTTGAAGTACTGCAGATCTACCTCATCAGCGAGTAGCTGTTTGGTGGCGAAACTGCAGGAGCTGGGCCTGGTGAAGATCTTGTTGCTGCTTGCATCAGAGTTGCTTCAGAGGAGTCAGTGCATGAGACAGTGTGTAGCCTAACAGCGAGCAATCATCTTAGTTGCTTTCCTTGCGACCTCAAGATCCTGTTGGACATTGTTAATGTGGAATGCTACAAGTCCGATTCACTGATTTATTGGTGGTGTGATGAGTAAAGTCAAGTCAAGTCAAGATAAGTCAAGTCACTTCTTTTGTCATTGCGACCATAACTTCTGGTACAGTACATAGTAAAAATGAGACAATGTTTTTCAGGCCCAGGCCGAGATGGGGTCCAGAGTTGACCCCCCCTGTGAACTATGCTGCTAATGAGAGAGAGAGAGAAGAAGAGGGGGGAGGCATCCTGCTGCAGATGAGAGAGAAAGAGACAAGATTTAATATTTTGGCTTTGGCTGATTGTTTACCTTTGCTCCAAGGACACTTTCTTTGCCTGCTTGTGTGGATTCTTGCTGAGACAGCAAGGCGGGACCAGGTGATGGATGGCCTGATGGACGGCCGGTACCCCGCAAGGGGAAATAAAAAGCAGGTCTGCGAAGACACAGACAGACACACCAGGGAGACACACCATGGGACACTGAAAGAGCGTTGTGCACCCATGTGAAGGTGGGGGTTTGGAGGATCGATTCGGGGGAATCGATCGGAGGCTCACATTGTGTGAAGATGCGACTGGTGGGGGCTTGTTTGTGTGTCCACCCTTGCCTGGGTGACAAGCCTACCACTGAAGAACGGTTGTGCCAGGTACGGAGTCACATTCGGTGACCATAACAGGACAGGAAGATAACCGAAGGTTCAACGGCAACTGCATCACCTCTCTCTCTCTCTCTCTCCAATGTTACACCAGTAACCAGCTTGACCTGAGCTGAACTGAACTAAACTCTGCACCATCGTAAGACTATTCATTTACCCCTAGACTTTGAAAGAGCTTGGTGTTGATTCCTATTTCCACATTTCTGTATATATCATTGCTAACCTGTTTCATATATTTGCTTTTTATAGTACTGTATTACTTAGTTTACTAATAAACACTATTAGTTACAGTAATACCAGACTCCAACGTGTATTCCATTTCTGCTGGTTTGGTAACCCGGTCACGGGTATGTGACAGTGGACAGCTGGGGGAGCTGCATGTGGTGGTCGTAGTCAGGACTAGGCCTCAAGCCGCGGTGTCAACCGTTTACAGTGGCTCAGGACAGAGGCGTAGGAGTCACTGTGCTCCACTGGAGGTGGTGTGGCACGGCTTCTAAGTTGGAGTTGGTACTGCTCCTCAGTGTTCAGTGTGAAATCAAGCTGTATTATGGCCGACTGACGATTACTGTCAGGGATTCATGGACTCAGGCTCTTGGACTATATTGGTTATTGTGTGACTGTATTTTACTGATGTACTTTCTGTGCTTGCTATCTTATGTGTGCTATATGTGCTTTGTGCTGTGTGTGACTGTTGGTGCTGTGTTTTGTAGTTTGGCCCTGGAGTAACGTTGTTGTGTGGCTGTATTCATGGATGGTTGAATGACAATTAAACTTGAACTTGATGTGGGGAGGAGGCTGCAGGTTCTGGGCGTCGTACTGTGGTCATCCTAAGACAAGTAAACCATCGTGGTGGAGCTCACAGTAACATGGGAGAAAGGACACGAGGAGGCTCACGAGAGGGAAGTCCTAAAGTACCAGTCTTTAATCCAGGAGTGCAGGGACAAAGGATGGCAGACATGGCTATTTACTGTGGAAATCAGCTGTAGAGGGTTCCCAGTAAGGTCAGCATGGAGGTCGCTGTCTGCGCTGGGCCTTGATGGAAAGAGCAAGAACCAAGCAGATCGTTGGATGGGGGAGGAAACAGAAAGAGCCTCTTTTGGAAATGAAGCAGGTGATAGGAGTTGAGCTGGACGTCCGGAGCAGATGGGCAGTGACTTACCCACCACTGCTGACCAGTCAGCTGGAGAGTGTAATGGTTAAGGGTTTAAACACTCTAGGAAGGCTGAGCACTATCTGACGACAACTGCCCCTGGCAAAAGGCTATGGTTACATCATCAGGTAAATGAAGAGAGCACCCCAGTGTATGATGCAAGTACCCTTCCACTTCTGGTCTTTTGTGAATACCTAGTTTTAATATTTCCAGAATTGGTGGTTGAAACTTGATCTGTCACCAATCCATTTCCTAAATCCCCCACTTTTTTCTTCTTGAAAATGTTCCCTGAAGCATGCTGCCTTTATCAAGATTTTAGTTAACTGACCTAGCATTATCTATCTGGTTTGAAAATAGTTTGATGACAGTCCTGTGAAGTGCCTTAGGATGTATTAACATCGGACATAGAAATGAAATAGTCCATATAGCCTGTACTATGGGGCGATACAGTGGAGCAGTTGGTAGAAACCTTCAGGTGATGTCTGTATGATATTTACACATACCTTATGAGACCGTGTGGGCTTCCTCTAGGTATCCTGGCTTCCTTCCTCATCCCAAAGACATGAGGGGAGACACGTGGACTGGCAGGTTATTTAGGCATGTAAACTACCCTGAGTGAGCACGTGACTGCCACTTGTTATATTAAAACATAACAGTAAGTTGTCATTGTCTTATTTGTTAACTGTTGTCTGAGAGTAATCCTTGTCAGATTACCCCTCTGAATTTATTAGAGGCATAAATTCATAGAAGACTCAGGGAACAAGCACTATATTTCATATCTTGGATAATCTGCCCTGAGTTCAACAAATGGATGAAATCATGACTGGTTGCATCCTAGTCCAATACAACAGTTCTAATGCAAGAGACTGCAAAGTGCAGTTACATCACTGACACTGTCCTCCCCATCATTGACAGCAGCTACAGGAGCTTTAGCCTCAAGAAGGCAGCATTTACCAAAGTATTCCCACCATCCAGGTGATACCCTCTTCTTTAGCTATGACCAGGCAAGTCCCACACAGCAGGTTCAGGATCAGCCACTTTCCTCTAATCATCAGGTTCTTGAATTGACTTGCCCAACCCCTTCCCCTACCTCAGCGATAGACCACTATAGATCACCTCTTGCGCTACCACAAATTTGTATCTCATTGTACCTTTTATTTCTGAACAACGGCTCCATTTTGGTAGTCTTTTTTTTCCCTCTTTTTCTATGTTGTCTTGTTTAATTTATATTTTGTGTGTTGTGTGTTGTCTGTACCTACATGTCTGTGATGCTATTGCAAGCAAACTTTTCATTGTACTGTACCTCACCATGTGCACATGACAATATACCTAACAGGGCATTTTCCTCAGAGCTAACTCACACAGACAAATCTCTATCAGAGTCTTACGACAGTCTTTAGGATAAAGAGTAAGCAGGCAACGTCTCAGGCTGAGACTCATCAGTTCTGATGAAGGGTTTCAGCCGGAAATATCCACTGTTTACTCTTTTTTCATAAATGCTGCCTTGCCTGCTGAGTTCCTCCAGCATTTTTTGCTTGGATTTTCTGCATCTGCGGATTTTCCCTTGTCTTGCCCCTATACTAGAACTTAATATACGGACTTCAAAGATCATTCGTGATCATCCAAATGTTGCGAGAGCTTCTGCTTCCACCAAACCCTCAGGCAACATGTTCCAGATTATAAACAGTCTCAGGCTGAATAAAGTTCTTCTTCCTGCCCCTTGCCCTATTGAACTCAGCCAGTATTTAATTTGTTTGAACAGGCTGATTTAAACATGTATAAAATACAGCAGTGGGTAATGTCATTGAGTTCCATGCCACAATCTAAATGCTGATATTTATTGCAACTATTATTATGACAGAAATCAAATACCTGGAATACCACTCATTCTGTGAGGCATTTTGTCAGCCTGTTGACAGGAAAACAAGTCATGTCATTCAGGATGAAGACTCTGAAACAGGTTGTGAGAGGAAGTTGCTCACTGGTTCGTTTTCACACATTAATGCCTTTGGCTGCCTGAAGCAAAGTTTATATAAAGAAAAAAAAACACTCCGCACTTAAACGGAAGATGTTTTTGGTGCTTTTAATTTTTTTATCAAATTTCAACAATTCCATTGAACTGTTTTACGAGATTAATATTTAGCTACAAAATCCAAACCTGAAACAAAACCAGAAAATGATACAGCTGAGTAAAAGGAAGATTATACCTTAAGGAGCTTGGTAGAAGGATCAAGGAAGATGAGTATTGAGCAGTTTGTGATCTAAATCTGAGAGGACGAAGCTTGGCTCAGCAATCAAGCTGTGGTCTAGGGTTCAAAGCTCAAAGTAAATTTATTTTAAAAGTACATTTCAATTATTGTATGAACTACCATATACTACCTGGAGATTCAATTGCTTTCAGGTATTCACAGTAGGACAAAGGAATACAATAAAGTCAATAAAAAACCACACACTAAGACTGCAAACCATCAATTTGCAAAAGAAAACAAACTATGCAGAGTTAAAGTAAATGGGCAAATAAGTATAAGAATATGATTTGTAGAGTGCTTGCAAGTTAGTCCACATATTGTGGAATCAGTTCAGAGCTGAGGTGAGAGAAGTTATCAATGATGGTTCAGGAGCCTGATGTTTGAAGGGTAATAAGTGTTCCTGAACCTGATCAGGTGGGACCAACAGCTCCTGTACCTCCTTCCTGATGGGAAAAGCAAGAAGAGAGTATAGGCTGCATGGTGGTGGTCCTTGCTTTCTTGTGGCAGCACTCCTTGTACTTAATGATGAAGAGGATTGTTTGTGGGCTAATCCACCATGTTTTGTGTGTGTTTCCATTGGGTTAGGTTATCTTTGCAGTCAGGAGGCTAAGATGGCGTCTGTGTATAATGTTCCCTTGGTCGACATCTTCTGGATGGACCACAAAACTATTTACTTCACTTCTCTTACATCTGTTTTTTTTTATCTTAAATGTGTTTCTGAAACTATTAGAGCCTGTGTCTTATAGTTTGGAGATCAACTGAGTGATCCTGTGCTTTTCTGTCTCCAAGAAGTTTCTGGGAATCGAGCTCCAGTTCCAGCTCCAGCTTGAACCTTCGAGCTGAAGAAACTTTGAAACATGATGTGAGCTGATGATCAGCTACATTTTGCCGATTAATGCAACGTAGAGATTTGAAACATTAAGGCAGACCCAGCTGTTGTTGGGAGGTCTGTAAGCAACTGCGATCAGGGTGCTTTTACCCTTTCAGTTTCTTAACTCAACCCACAAGGATTCAATATTTTCTGATCCTATGTCACATCTTTTTACTGATTTGATGCCATTCTTTATGAGCAGAGCTATGCCACCCCCTTTGCCTACATTCCTATCCCTCTGATATATCGTGTAACCTGGACATTCAGCTCCCAACTACAACCATCCTTCAGCCACGATTCAATAACGGTCACAATATCATACCTGACTATCTGTAATAGTGCAACAAGATCATCCACCTTGTTTCTTATACCCTATGCATTGAGATATAGCACTTTGAGTGGTGGATTTGCTACCTTTTTTGATTCTGTATCCCTAATACACTGATGCTTGCCCTACTGGCTGCAGTTTTGTCCTATCATCTGCCTGCCCTTCCTGACAGTCTGACTGCATGCTATTTTTGCCTTTTTACCATCTGTGAAATCCTGAGTCCCTTCATTCTGGTTCTTACACTCCTGCCAAATTAGATTAAACCCTCCCCAGCAGCTCTACCAAGCCTGCCTGCGAGAATATTGGCTCCCCTTGGGTTCAGGTGCAACCCCCCGTCACTCTTGAACAGATTGTTCCTCCCCCAGATGAGATCCCAATCATCCAGGAAACCTGAAGCCCTTCTCCCCGCACCAGCTTCTTAGCCACACATTTATCTGCCAAATAGTCCTGTTTCTCCCCTCGCTGGCACATGGCACAGGCAGCAATCCAGAAATTAATACCCAGGAGGTTCTGCTTCTCAGTTTTCTTCCTAGTTCTCTAAATTCTCTCTTCATGACCTCTTTACTTTTCCTTCCTATGTCATTGGTACCAATATGTACTAAGACATTAGGCTGCTCTCCCTCCCTCTCCAAAATATTGTGGACGTGATCTCAGACGTCCCTGACCCTGGTACCTGGGAGGCAACATACCACTTGGGTGTCCCGTTCATGTCCACAGAGTCTCCTGTCTATTCCCCTAACCATTATCACTACTGCTCCCCTCTTCTCCCTCTTTCCCTTCTGCACCATGGACCTATGCTCAGTGCCTGTAACCCAGTCTTTGTGGCATTCCCCTGGGAGGTCAACCCCCACAAGAGTATCCAAAACAGTATGCTTATTATTGAGGGGTATGGCCACAGGGGTGCCCTGTGCTGACTGCCTATTCACTTTTCCATTTCTCCTGACAGTCACACAGTTACTCGCCTCCTGCATCTTCATGGTGACTACTTCCCTGTAACTCTGATCGATTATCTCCTCACTCTCCCATTCAAGCTGAAAGTCATCCAGCTGCTGCTCCAGATCCCTAACACGGTCTTCAAGGAGCTGCAGCCGGATGCATTTCACGCAGTTGTAGCTCCCTGGGAGACTCTGGGTCTCCCAGGACTCCAACATTCGGCATGAAGAACACACAACAGCCATTTACTACACTAAGTATAGGCAGAAAAAAAAGGGAAACTTAACCAAAGCTTAGTCAGAGCCAATGCCTCTTTCAAGCTGGAGCCTTCTTTGAGCCAAAGCCTGACATTCCTACTCTCACTACTGGCCTACTCCCAACAATGGCCGTCACTTCTGTACTTTTAAACAAGCGTCACTGACCTACGAGAAACCTCATCACAGTGGCCTGCTCCTGTCCTGATCCGATCATCAGAATGAGCCTGAACACCCACAAAACTCTCCTTTTAAACAAGCATCACCGTCCTGCGAGAAACCTCGTCGCTGTGGCCTGCTCCTGCTGCTGATTGCACCATCAGAATAATAAATGAACCTTTGAACCTTTGCATGATGCAGAATCACAGTCCTTTGAATTGTTCAGGCATCACAGGCATGCAGAGTTCACATCACAAGACCCAAAAGTATTCGGTTTCCTTTAGTGGCAATTTTTTAATAGATCTTGCACATATAAATATTGTGAAATGTTAAGATACATGTGTTATAGTGATATTGCATGAAGGACAAACATTAGAGAAGACACCATGAAAAACTCCTCTCTACAGTTTCTTTTTGAATCATCTGATAGGCTGGGCAGGTCCTTAGAGGTCTCATAAACAATGACACCTTTGTTGGTGCTTCACTTTCATAGAATGGCCCTGAAGTATGAGCCTTGAGGAAGAGATAAGAACACAAAAAGACCACTGAAGTACACTGTGTAGTGCGGGGGTACACCGTGTAGTGCGGGGGTACACTGTGTAGTGCGGGGGTACACCGTGTAGTGCGGGGGTACACTGTGTAGTGCGGGGGTACACCTTGTAATGCGGGGGTACACCGTGTAGTACACATGCACATTGGGCAGAAAGAACGTAAATAAAACCCCGCAACCCAGAAACAATCTCTCAACAGTATTTGTGTATTTAAAAAAATTTTTTTTTGGGATCTACTGGGAAAGTCTCAAAGATCGACCTGTCGATCGCGATTGATGGGTTGGCGACCACTACTTCAGCCAGATCACCAAGCTAGATTGTGAATAATTATGACCCCAACAGTGATCTCTGTTATACCCTGTTAATCACAGTCTGCCACGCTGAGTGGGATAGGTTTGTTCCTCCCTTTGTCCTCTGCCAACAACCAATTCCCAATCTAAAGAAGTGTATTATCTCCAATCCCTTGTGTCATGTTGATCAGCTTCCCATGTGAGACTTTATTGAAAGCTTTCCAGAAATTCAAATACACCGTATGTACTAGTTCCCTCTCAGTTATTAGCTGCATTCACATAGAACTCCACAAAACACAATTTTCTCTTATAAATACAGGTTGATTCTGTACAATGCAATTATTACTTTCAGAATGTTCTATTATTTTAGTTTTCATTATGAATTTCATCACTTACTCTATAAATAGGTCAATACATTCCTATTTTATCTCTGCTTCCTTTCTTAAACAGTGGACTCACTATTTAGGGTGTTACTTTTAATCCACAAGAATAATTCAAGAATCTATAGAACCACAGAAGATTGACAATCAGAACTTCCATTATCACTAAAGCCATCTCTTACAAATCCCTGAGATATAGATCCTTGGGATTTATTAGCTTTGAAGCTCACTAATTGCTCAAGACTTTACTTGAGTAATACTTATTTCCTTCAATTCCTGTTCCCTGTAGACTCTTGATTATCTACTATTTCAGGCTGGTTTCAAGAATTCAAAGTAACTGTTTAATTCCCTTGATATCTCCTCATTTCCTATGATAAATTCTCCTGTCTCTGTTTGTTACAGGCTTACATTTTCTCCTGACTAATCTTTTCCTTTTAACATACCAATCAAAGTTCTTACAGTCCATTCCTGTTCAGGGCAATTGTTTAATTCCCCTGACGTCTCACTTACTCCCTATTGTTGTGATTGGAACATTGTGGTAGGATCTTATTCTTCAGCTTTATATCCAGATGCCAGACTATTGCCATGTAGTTCCTGGCTGATACATTGTGTCAACATGAATAGGTCAAATTTTGTGTGCCATATTGACTGACTTACCTACAGAACTTGATTTCTTAATTGTGGATTTGTCCTCTAACTATTGTGGAGTGCAACTGTCAGGTGGATTGTTATCTTTCATCCAGATTGAGACTACCAAGAAGTCTTAGTCTTGTAATTTTGAGCTATCAACAGGTTGATGAAGCATGTATTTAAAAGGTTCCCACCTGCACACTGTCAAATAATGAAAGATGACAAAAATAACTTTAAAAGTTACATGTGGTACAGTAATTACAATGAACAGAGTGTCTTACAACATTTGTGGCGTCCGTCAGTCGTGGTCGACCATGGGTACTGCACCTCTGGTAGTCACTGTGAGTGGCTTCTCCAGGGCAGAGTTGATATGGAGATCTGTCTGTTCCCCATGCAGTGGGACCCCCTCTCCATGCTGACGACAGATCCAAAGGAACGACGGAAGGTGATACAGTTTGGTGCCAGCAGCATTGCAGGAGTTGTCGTGCCGGTACTGGGTACAGCAGTCAGCCGCCTTCGGACTCCGACTCCGGATTTTTCCTCAGTGTTTACTCCCAGAGCCTTTCTCGTCAGCGGGTATAGCCGCAAGGCAGCGGAGGTTTGAAATCGGAGATTTCCCTCTCCTAGATGAGCTACCATCCATGGTTAACAAGCCCCATCTGCCACTGGTTTTAAGACGCCAGTGGCCCACCTTTGCCCCTTCTGTCAGTGAGAACAGCTCCGCCGGGCATAAGAACTATGCCACATGTGAAGGCCAGGAGTTGGACTTGGTTGTCAGAGGCTGTTTGAGACGCACGCCATGAAGAGCATTTGTTTAGCAGTGGGAGTTCATCCTCACTACCACCCTTTGGCTATGACTACCCTAAACATACAAGTAGAGATATCAGAATGCAGTTTCACACACAATAGGACAGTGTCCATAACCCATGTCATATTCTAAGCTGAATAGCACCATACTAGTTTATAAAAGGTTTATCTGTTCAATACTCCATTCACATTGGCATGTTCACTGTTAGATACATATGCCATGAATTTTTCTGATGTGCAATGGAGCATTGGAGAATGAGGGGTGATTGTATAAAGTCATGAGGTACATAGATAGAATGACTGCATATATAATTTTTCCTAGGGTTGGGGAATCAATAACTAAAAAGCACAGGTTTAAGGTGAGAGGAGAGTAATTTAATAGAAACCTCCTGGGTAAATACTTCACACAGAGGGTGGACTACATATGAAATGAGCTGCCAGAGGAAGTGGTTGAAGCAGATATGTTCACAACACTTTAAAGACATTTGGACAAGAAAATGGATCTAAAAGGTTCAGAATGATATGTGGTAAACATGGGAAAATGGGTCTAGCTTAGATGGGAATCTTGGCTGGCCTGGGCCAGTTGAGCCAATAGACCTGTTTTCACACTGTGTAACTCAGAGTCTTTTTGACTCTATAACTCTAATAATATTGTGCTGCCCTCAACCAACTCTTCTGTAACCAACTACCATCAATATATCAGAAGGCTTTTAGCAACTTGAACCATCCTTTCAAACAGGAGGAGGGGAAAACAAACAAGCAGATGGAAGGGTAAAAGTAGTGGACACTGGAGATAATGATGACTTTGTGATAATTTCACGGCAATTGCAGTGCACAAGAAATACCTTTTATCTGGGTGCTGATGAGCAGGCCACTGAAATACAGAATGTCCTTTGATGATTGTCCTTCCAAGAAGGTTATATTTGTCCTCCTGCCAGTGGCTGGGTCCCAATTCTTCAGGCTTTGGCACATCCGGTGTTCGCTGTGCTTCTTTTCTCTTGGGATATCAGCGTTTTTATACCTGTGGCGCACAGTTCCAAGTCTCAGCAGTAACCACTCTTCGAGCCGGGGGAACAAATCAAGTCTGAGGAAGCCTGCAATAATGAGCGCCCTGTGGCATTTATCACAGTGACAGGATTGTAAATGATGCACTTTATTATCTCCTGTATGTATTCCCCTGCTTGGTACGATGAGAGGCAATTAATGTTTGCAGGGAGGGAAGAGGCCTTCCACCCGACCAGTCTTGTGCCATGCTAATAATTTAAACAAACCCTCTTGTCGGTCTGCATTTTCAGTCGACAACTGTTTCTTCTTTTATTTCTAAGTGCAGTTTAAAGGTTTTGTCCAAATAAAAACCACTCATATACTGCATCCAGATGCACAGTCTCTGACAGCAAGTTGTTATTCCAGCAGCTTTAATGACCTCAATGTTAGGCACTATCAAAGACTGAGGGGGAAAGGCGGAATGTCTAAAGTATCCACACATAATGAGCTACATTGTCTCCTTTTGACTACAAGATATTATCTCTCCACCTGCAAGACCTAATGGGTGCATTTTAAGGTATTGTTCTGCCCATCCGAATCAATCACTAAGACGAGCCTACAATGATGAGAATCCTCAACAAGACTATTTGGTGCTGTCTGTGTGGTACAAGCACACTCTGTGATCATGTGCTTCTCCGGTTGCCATGATGAGGCCGCTCTCAGGTTAGAGGAGCACCACCTTATATTCCGTCTGTGTAGTCTCCAACCTGATGGCACGAACATCGATTTCTCAAATTTCTGGTAATTCTCAAACCCGCCCCCACCGTCTCCTTCACCTTTCCCCATTCCCATTTCCGACTCTCACCTTATCTCTTTACTTGCCCATCGCCTCCCTCTGCCCTATTTTTCATGGCCTTCTGTCCTCTCCTATCAGATTCCCATTCTCCGGACCTTTATCTCTTTCACCAATCGACTTCCCAGCTCTTTACTTCACCCCTCCCCCTCTCCCGGTCTCACCTGTCTCCTACTACCTTGTACCTGTTCCTCTCCTCCCCCCACCTTCTTACAATAACTTCTCATCTCTTTTTTCCAGACCTGATGAAGGGTCTCGGCTCAAAGTGTCGGCTGTTCACTCAGAGATTTCCAGAGATGCTGTCTGGGCTGTTGAGTTCCTCTGGCATTTTGTGTGTACAGTCTGCAGGTTACAAGGTTAAATGACAGCTGTGATTGCAAGTAGTGTGTAGGTGAATAGTTGAACTTGAGGCTAGTTAATGACATTATGGGGACAATTAATGTTGGATTAATGTAAGGAGGTGGTTAATGTTCAGCATGGATTCAGGGTACCAACGGGCTTGTTTGTAAACTTTATTACTGTGACTCTAGAGCAGTATTTTTATGTAGGAATAGCAATACAGACTTGTTTCTAAATCTAAAATTGTCCAAGGTGCACATGAATAATGAGTCAGACTATTGGTATTTGGTGGTGCAGCACAGGGAAAGAATAAGGTTCTTTTTATGAATAATGAGTCCGATGGTCAGTGCAGTGAATTAGGCACTCTCGGTGCAGCAACACAGAGTATTAGAGGAAGTGTGTCATTCTTTCAATTCAAGATTCGAGTCAAAGCTGTCAGTATGAGGAGTGAGCACATTGACATTTTAGTACTGGCTCCATACAGTAATCACTGAGGTCATATTTATTTGGTAACATCACATCAAAGAATAGATTGAAGCACATTTTCTGCCCTTTCAGAGCAAGTCAGAAGTTGAAGTGTTCTGCACGCTGTTGATGTGAATGGTAATTTCCTTAAGAGCTCCTTTCAATCTAAGAACAAAACAGAAAGTACAAAAAAAATGTGAGCAGATGGCTTACAAATGCATTGTAAAAAGCTTGTTATCTCTCCTGTCGAGCAGGTGCAAGAACTTGGATTTGCTCAAAGTCTATTTCTACTTAGGCAGTTGAACAAATTCATTTACTTTTTTGGCAGTGAGTGAAGCAATCTTCAGAGAATCATTTTTTCCACAAAGTATAAAAAATATGTTTTGCTTTCTATGGTATTTTCAAATAAAAGATCTTAGTGGTTATTGGTTCATCAGCTTTGCACACTTAGCAACAAAGGCAAGGTATCCGATTTTCCACCTGGTTTAACAAATTGATCGGCATTGATACACAAAGAACAGTTGAGAGAGAAGAAAATGCAGCCCTCATCAGTTGCCAGTGTAGTAATGTTTACACAGGTAAAGTCTGAAACACTGAACAGGTTACGATGCATCTGTGGAGAGAAAAACACAACCAACAGTAACCTCACAAAAATATCTGATGAAAACTCTTTGATTTGAAACACTACCAAGAAGCCACTGCTGTGGGGATCACAAAATCTTTTAAGTGGATCATGGGCATAATGGTGGGGTATGTGTATGATTACTACATATAGGAATTTTGTGGAAGTGTGAGGTCTTGATCTTCAGATATACCTTCTCTCAAGTGAAGAGAGCCTGTGCTGGAGCACGAAAGATGATAGTAAATTTCATGAACTATGCATGCCTTTTCTAAGAGGTGGGTCCTGAGATATGAGAAGAGCTCCAAGCTTTCTGGGCTCCCTGGCTCTGTGAAACAGTGGAATTCTACTAGCTTTGCCACCGTGTCGCCCTGTATCACAGATGAGTTTATACTGCAGGAGTGATGCACTTGTACTGTGGTGTTGAAGTGGGTTGTGCATCTCTGCAGAACTGCTTATCCCCTCTTATAGCAAGCTAACAAACTTAAAGAAATCAATCATTCAGAACATATTCATATTTACTCAAAATTATCATCAAACACTCTTTGTATATTTTACTCTTATTCTGTGTGACTACTTAGCTGCTGCTGTTTAACTAAATCATATGTTTTAACCATTTCACAGCTCTTTGTAATTTCCCCCAGGTCTTTCAATAACCCTGTGTTTATCTGTCGGATAGGTGGCTGCAGTTCCTTCATTCATTCCAGTCGTCTGATTCTCCTTATTTCCCATAGGATTTGCACAAGCATTTTCTCCTCTTTATCAGACTTTCATTCTGTTAGCTGATTATTTACTTACTCTTGGCTTGTTTATCTGAGGCATGCTGGCAATCGCTAATGTTGCCTTTATAAAGGAAACAATGGACAACACATCTGCTTCTACAATATAGCAGGTAGATTAAAAAAATTAACTAAATGAGGCAGAGTGCTTCAGAGCAACGATTGCATGTGTTTGAGATGACACTTTCAGAAACCATGGTCAGAGGTTGAGCTTATTTGGTCTGCCAAGGATCCAACAGTAATTAATCATTCAAGTACCTTTACACAAAGCTCATTTGCCTTTATCTTTGTGCTTTACCTTGGTTCTCAGTATGGCAACAACACAATGTATAAGTTCTGTAAAATGGTTTCAAATCCCTTCATGGCCTTTTCCCTCTCCAATTGTCCGGGTTAACATCCAGGTCAAGATGACCTATCAACATCGTGGCTCTGATTTAATTGTTCTTTTTAGGTTCATAGGACAGTGTGCAGAGCTAGGAGTCGGATAAGGGTTCAGGGACAGGGATCAGTGTTCAAAGTTCAAAGTAATTTTATTATCAGAATACATACATGTCACTACATATAATCCTGAGATTCACTTTTCTGTAGGCATACTCAGCAAATCTATAGAAGAGTAACTATAACAGAATCAATGAAAGATCAGCCGGAACGTCAAAGTCAACAAATTGTGAAATGCAAATATAAATAAATAGCAATAAATAACGAGAACATGAGATAATGAGATAAAGAGTCCTTAAAGTGAAATAATTGATTATAGGAACATTTTACTGATGGGACAAGTAAGTCTAGTTATCTACTTTTGTTCAAGAGCCTAATGATTGAGGGGTAGCAACTGTTCTTGAAACTGGTGTTGCGAGACCTGTGACACATGTACCTTCTACCTGATAGGAGCAGCGAGAAGAGAGCATGGACTGGGTGGTGAGGATCTCTGATGATGGATGCTGTTTTCCAACAACAGTGTTTCACGTAGATGTGGTCAATAATTGGGAAGGATTTACCTGTGATATACTTGGCTGAATCCACTACCCTTTGTAGGATATTGCATTCAAAGACATTGGTGTTTCCATACCAGGCCATGATGTAGCCAGTCAATCTACTCTGCACATCTATAGAAGCTTGTCAAAGATTTTAATGACATGCAAGACCTGCAGACTCCTCAGGAAGTAGAGGTGCTGCCATGCTTCTTTCACAATAGCATTTGCATGTGAGGACATGTCCTCTGAAATAGTAACATGCAGGAGTGTAAAGTTGCTAACCCTCTCTGCCTCTGATCTTCCAATGAGGACTGGCTCAGGGACATCTGATTTCCCTCTCCTGAAGTCTGAAAACAGGATAAGGAAGCATTGAAGAGTCAGGGGCAGGAGCCTGTATTCAGAGTCCAAGTTGGAATGCTCAGCAATCCAGAAGTTAGGTCATGTCAGGCTAACAGGCACTGATGAGACCTGCGATCCCCAGTTTAATGAATTCCAGTTACAGGTCTGTAAGGGCTGGTAACCCCCACCACACTCCATCCTCAGTCACTAGGATCAGAACGTCAGTCATGTGAGTCCAGAAGTCAAGGCCTGATACCCTCTGGTATCAGGTCAATGATCCCAGAGGTTGGGTCACTCAAGGCCCGAAGATTAAACTCATGATTGGTGAGTTCTGGGGCTGAGGCCCAAATGTTAAACATGTCAAACCCATGATAGGCAAGTCTTGAGTCAAGGACCAAAAGTCAAACCCATGATTGGTGAGTTATGTGGTCAATACCCAGAGGGAGGCAAAGTTTGGAGGATAAAGCCAAAGTTTGAAGCCTAGAGCTCAATGACCGCAAAGGTAGAAAGCTGGAAAAGTCAAAAACCAAATTTAGTGAATGCAGAGGTAGTAAGCCCAAAGGGATGAAGAACAGAGTTGGCAGGTCCAGAGGTAGAGGGCCAAAGTTTGAGTCTGTGACTCTGAGAGTACTGGGCCAAGAGGTGGCCAGTCTTGGTGCTGGAAACCTGCCTGCATATGAGGGCTTGGATAAATGAGAGAGTGGCTTGCTGCTGTTGTTGCTACTGTATGTATTGTGTGTTGTGTGCTGTGTTAGATGTTGCATGCATGCTATGTTAGTGCCAGAATGTGTGGCAACACTTGTGGGCTGTCCCCAGCACATCCTTGGATGTGCAGTTTGTTAAAACAACCAATGCATTTCACTGTGTCTTCCGATGTACATGTGATAAATAAATCTGAATCTGAATCTCTCTCACATCCTCCAGCCTTCGAATCCTTCTGAAATTGGTACTCATTCAGATCTGGCCTTCTCTGCCATCAGTGGTAGAACCAACCCAATCTTTGATATTCCTTCCTTAAACCTCATTTGCCCCACCCTCTTTTTCCTTTCAGATGTATATTAGCACCAACCTCTTGGGTGAGTTTTTCATTAAAGAAAACAAAGGATTTAGTTAAATACAGGAACATGGCACTGAGGTAAAACATCAACAGGTGCTGGAAGTCCAGGGCAACACGTACAAAATACTGAAGCAACTCTGCAGGTCAAGCAGCATCTATGAAAATTAATTTACAATGTCTTGGCCTGAGACCCTTCATCAGAAAATAAGGGGGAAGATGCCAGAATGAAAAGGGGGAGGAGAAGAAGAATAGGCTGGAAGGTGATAGGTAAGGTCAGGACAGTGGGAAAAGTGAAGGGCTGGAGAAGAAGGAATCTGACAGGAGAGGAGAGTAGACCATGAGAAAAAGGGAAGAAAAAGGGATACCAGGGGATGAGATAGGCAGGTGAGGATAAGATATATGAGGCCAGAGTAGGGAATGGAAGAATGGAGAAGGCGGAGGAGTAAAGAAAAAGAAGATAAAATATATTCTCACTCTGCAAGCAAGAGAATTATCACCAAACACATTATTACTTCTGTAACCGGGTGACCATCGAATGCTATTCATTATCGTTAAAAAGTGTACTCAGGCATTCATCCGGGTAATGCTAGAATAGTTGTCTGTGCCTTTAATTGGAGATGATGACGTCATTACGCACGCGCGGGATAGTGGGGAGACCATTTTGTTTTCTGCTGCAGGAGCTGGTGGGGCTTTGAAATTGAGTTCCTCCCATGTGAGCATTAATTGACGATATACATGTGAATTCATTTATGCTTGTTGGCCAATCAGGAATATCAATAATTTGACATGTTTTACATGTGGATGTGTTAGATTTTCATGAGTGAAGAACTCGACACTGGATAGCGTGGCTTGTGCAAAGTTCCTCACCGGCCAAGTAGGTCAGTCTTCCTGTAATTTAACTACCAGGCACTATCTTGTAAAAGTTGTGCTGAAGCGTAGCTTTTGTCTAACTTTATTGTATCATGACTGATTGTGCATGTAACCGCATAATGTGAATGATTAGTCTCCGTTCGGGCGTTCAGCACGTGTGTACTAAAAAATAGTAGATGTCTTAGATAAGATGTATTCGCGTACATTTTTTGCTGCTATGTATAAGGTACAGGGTTGGAGGGGATTCTAATGTTGTTTGTATTGTGTTTCTTCAGAATTTCCACTACCGTATTAGTACTGTATTCGTTTTGTGCGGTTTTCTTTGTATTTTTATACTTCATATGCAATTGGTCGAGACGCAAGTGTGTGGGTCGAAGGTTAAATGGAGATTGTAAGTGGCAGGACCTGATTGTAAAGTCATTCGTTTTGTTTTAAGATCCTCTTCTGGCCCTTAAACGTCTAAAACAGATAAGGAATTAAAACCCGAAAAAGTAGTTGTTGTCCTGAGTGTGTACTTTTACGCAGGCTATAACATTTGGTACCAGGAGTGGGGCTAATTCCAAACCAGTTTAGAGGGTCTCTGATTGTTGTATGCAGTATAATATACAATACCTAATATGGTAGTGGTGAAGACTGGACTGTGTTCCCATCGGGCAGAAGGGGAGAGCGCCTGTTGCCTCGTGGAGAGCGTGGTGAAGCCTCGGGACTGGGCTGGGATGTCAGCGACTGACGTCAGGACACAGAGCGGTGACGTGGATCCAGGGAACTGCGGGCCGTGAAGCCATCACGTTTGCAGCAAAGGATGGCAGCAACTCCTTTTGCAGGCTTGTGAAAACTTTAAAGACTTGAGTTTTTACTATGTCACACTCAGAGGACAAACCAGTTGAACTTGATTTGAATGAGCAAATTAGGGAATTAGGTATGATGAAGCCATGGCAATCATAGATTCATTAAGCAAAAGGTCCTTTGTATATGTCCCCAGGAAAAGACACATTGTTCCTTTTACGGGGGATGTTGAGAAAGATGGGAGGTCTGTTGATGACTTTATTGAAGAAGTACAACGTGCACTTCATAGTAGAAATCAGTCTGACCAGGATCAATATGACTTTGTCATATGCACAGTGATGTGGGGGAAGACCGGGCTGGTGACTGTTCACCTATCTCAGGGAAGCTTTTAGAGACAAGCACAGCGTACCCCAGCCATGGCATAGCCTCTACAGTCGCAAACAGCTTGAGGGTGAAGATGTAAGAGAGTTTTCACATGCCCTAGCCCAAGCTCTTAACTTGATACAGTTACGCCTGCAGCCCCCTCCTTTTTGAGAATCGCAGGATCGCTATTGATTTGGGTCAGGAGACCCAGGAAATGAGAGAAAGACATGCAGAATCCACAAAGAGTTTGGAATGTGTCCTGGCCTCCGAAAGGCGGAACCATTGATAATGGCTATTGTCTCTTGGAGACGGGATTGTGTATTGAATACTGTATGATGCAATCGAAGCCTCAGGCAATGAACCGAGGGGGAGGTTGGTGGAGGGATTGCATCATCCCAGCCTGATTGACACCTGAGACCCTGTGAGTCAGGATAAAAGAGGGTCTGTGGGCACAGCCCCCTCAGACGCACCAGAAGAAACGCTAGCGATCCCGTACTAGCGAAAGCCGGTGGGGAAGGCCACGTGCGTCCGTTTCCATTTGCCCCAGAATCGGTGGGCCTTTACCATGGAAGAACGGTTTTTAGCTAACAACGGGGAAATCAACTCCCAACGTCTCTCGAAGGATTGACATCATAAAAGGAATGAGCAAGTTTTAACCCGTCTTTCTCTCCAACCAAAAAACTGCAGCTTGAATGAACTAAAGTGACTTTTATATTTCCATTGGACAATACATTATCCCCTAGACAACGATAGAGCTATTCCTTATTGATTATTATTATACTCGCGCTTTTAGATTTAGTATTGATGACGTATATTATCTGTATGTTTGCATTGATATTATTTTTGTGTATTTTTATCAATAAATACTGTTAAAAATAGTACCATCAGACTTCAATGGACCTCTCTACCTTTGCTGGTAAGTGAGCCAGTTACGGGGTACGTAACAATACTGAAGCACTGCCTTGATGCTGTGACCAATAAGAGGGTGGTACTAAGAGATCAATTTATAGAGGGGATCAGGGATCCTTCCCTCAGAAGGGAGCTCCACAGATTCGTGCGGAACCACCCTGAGTCCTCAATGATAGAAGTGAGAGAAGAGGCTCGTCTGTGGCTCGCAGAAGAGCCCCTGGGAGACACAAAGTCTGGAAAGTCAAGGGTAGCATTAGCCAGGCACAGTGCTCGATTGCTAAAGCTCAGGAATCTGAGTCTGTCACATTAGATGACATCCTTAAAGTAGTCGCAGAGCTGTGAGTTGACTCATGCAGTGAAAGATCTCACTGTACAGAGGGATTTTACACATGCTACTAGCGGCAGACGTAATTTACAGCCTAGGTTCACAGAAGATAGGACACCGATATGTTTCAAGTGTCGGGTGAGAGGGCACTTGGCCAAGAATTGCCCATAGAAGCAGTGTGCAGGGGAAGTGGAGTCTGCATCCTCCTGCTCTCAAGAGGTTGGGAGTCGGGCAATTCGGAGGAAACTCATAGATATGAAGGATCAACCGCTATCCCATGACCAGTTGCTGCAATGCGTGATAGGAACATGTCCAGTGGCTGAGCTTGAAATATCAGGTGTCCCTGTCCATTGTCTGTCGGACACAGGTAGTCAAGTAAGCACCCTGACTGAACAGTTCTTTGCAAACACTTGAATGGAGAGGACAAGGATATGTTGTCCACTGCTGGCTGGCTTAGGCTAACACTCTTGATATTCCTTACCTTGGGTATCTAGATCTAGAGGTTCAAGCAATGGGCATGAAGATACCAAATTGTGGCTTTCTAGTAGTCAGGGATCCTGGTGGCTCCGAACCACCTATCCCATGTTTTGTAGGCATGAGCCAGTGTAGGCAACTTGTCTACCCAGAGTTTGACACCACCCTAGAAGGGAAGCTGGATTCTCAATGCAGAGAAGTTTTCCAGAAAGTGCAGAAGCACGCTACTGAAAGAAAAGCAGTAGTCTGAGTATTGGGAAAAGATACTGAGCACATACCTGCTGGGTCTGAAACCACTGACAATAACCCCCATCCCACTTGAAAACTGCCGAGTTGGGCGCAGTGGAGCAAAGATGGATCTCACAGCTGTCAGGGTTTGACTTCGCTGTACAGTATCGTCCGGGTCGGAGCAATGCCATGGCTGATGCACTCTCTAGGCAGCCATTTGCAGGGGAGCCGGAGCCTGTCTCAGAAGATGCGGAGTTTGATGGGTCTGTGGCGATCTGTAATTTGATCAATCGCGGCATTGCTCTTGACCCGGCACTGGTTGCCGCTGGTCTTAACAGCTGTAGGGTTAAGCAGATTTGAGCTTGGGAAGCTGGTACTAGTGATGTAAGTGGTCCGATGCAAGGGAACACTCCAACGCCAGCTGTATCCCAGAGCCGACCGAGGGATGCGCATGCCAGAGCAAAAGAATACTCTGAACAGAAGGCAGCAGAACACATTGCCCGGCAGGAGGACAAAGTTTACTGTCCCAAAGTTGCTGTGAATGCGCTGGTTTACTTGAGTAACAGACCATTAGGCTGTAATAAGATCCAGGATGCTTGGAACCCTACCGTCTACAGGGTGGTAGAGGTACTGGGCAACACATACACTGTGGAACCTTGGGAGGGCGGGCCTAGCAAGAGGGTGAACAGGGTAGACATCAGGCCCTGTGAGAACCATCCCACTCCAGCTCCCCAAAGGAGACTGCTAACTCCAGTAACTCAGGCCAGCTCGCCCCTGGGGCAGGAATCAGAATCTGAGGATTCAGAAAATGGTATGATAGTGGTAGAAGATGTCAGAACAGGGTGTACAGAGTCTTGACCCTAGCCTAGACAGCATATCTTCCGAAAACGTGACACCTCCTGGGATTGAGACTGGGGAGCCGACAACTGCTAATGCAGGGGCAGAGGTCAGTAGCCCTCCTGGGGCAGCACCCCGCAGGAGTAAACGAGTAAATGCTGGACAGCACCCTAACCCACATCGCGCACCAAGGTCAGTCCCTGCTGAGGACCCCATCAGTCCGGCAACTGTGTCTGAGATACTGGCTAGTCTTAGTTCAGTTATCTTTAGAGAAGCACTTAAGGAGGTTAAAAGTACCCTTGTATTGAGCGAGTAATGGAGGACGATTACTTGAATGCAGGGAGAATGTAACCGGGTGACCATCAAATGCGATTCATTATTGTTAAAAAGTGTACTCAGGCATTCATCCAGGTAATGCTAGAATAGTTGTCTGTGCCTTTAAGTGGAGATGGTGACGTCATTACGCACGCGCGGGATAGTGGGGAGACCATTTTGTTTTCTGCTGCAGGAGCTGGTGGGGCTTTGCAATTGCGTTCCTCCCAGGGATGCTAGGCATGGTGAGGAAAGGTGAGCATTAATTTACAATATCCATGTGAATTCGTTTATGCTTGTTGGCAAATTGGGTATGCTGGTAATTTGACGTGTTTTACATGTGGATGCGTTAGATTTTCATGAGTAAAGAACTCGACGCTGGATAGCGTGGCTTGCAAGGTTCCTCACCGGCCAAGTAGGTCAGACTTCCTGTAATTTAATGACCAGGCAATATCTTGCAAAAGTTGTGCCAAAGTGTACCTTTTGTCTAACTTTATTGTATCATGACTGATTGTGCATGTAACAGCGTAATGTGAATGTTCAGTCTCCGTTCGGGGGTTCAGCACGTGTGTACTAAAAAGTAGTAGACATCTTAGATGAGAAATATTCGCTTACATTTTGCACTGCTATGTATAAGGTACAGGGTTGGAGGGGATTCTAATGTTGTTTGTATTGTGTTTCTTCAAAATTGCCACTACCGTATTAGTACTGTATTCGTTTTGTGCGGTTTTCTTTGTATTTTTATACTGCATACGCAATTGATCAAGATGCAAGCATGTGAATCGAAGGTTAAACAGAGACTGTAAGCAGCAGGACCTGATTGTAAGGTCTTTTGCTTTGTTTTAAGACCCTCTTCTGGCATTTAAACGTCTAAAACAGATAAAGGAATTAAAACCCGAAAAAGTAGTTGTCCTGAGTGTGTACTTTTACCCAGGCTGCAACAACTTCACCCTGTCCCTCTCTCCACTTTCTGCAGTAATTGCTTCCTCCGTGATTGTTATGTCCCGTCATCCCTCCCTTCACATCTCCCTGAAAGCAGCCAAAGTACTACATCTACCCATTCAGGTCCTCCCTCATCTCCAGTCAGGGCCAAGGTTGTCCTTCCAGGTGAGGCAACACTTCAGCTGTGAATCTGCTGGGGCCGTGTTCCCAATGCAGCCTCCTCTACACTGGTGAGATCTGACTTAAATTGAGCACTATCTACCCATCCACCAAAATCAGAATTTCCCAGTGGCCAACCATTTTAATTCCTATCCTCATTCCCATTCCGGCATGTCAGTCCATGGCCTCCTCTTGTGCCATGAGGAAGCCACTCTCAGGGTGGAGGAGCAACACGCATCTCATATCCCATCTTAATAGCCTCCAATCTGACAGCATGAATGTCAATTTCTACTTCCCTTTCCCCTCCCGTTTCCCTCATTTTCTATTCCCTACTTTGGCCTCTTATGTCTTCTCCTCATTTACCTATCACTTCTCCCTGGTTCCCCTCCTTCTTCCCTTTCTCCCATGGTCCACTCTCCTCTCCTATCAGAATCCTTCCTCCCCAGCCCTTTATCTTTCCCACTCACCTGGTTTCACCTATCATCTTCTGGCTTGTCATCCTTGCCCTCCCCACCTTTTTATTCTGGCACCTTCCCCCTTCCATTCATTCAGTCCTGATGAAGGGTCTCAGCTCGAAACATTGACTCTTTATTCATTTTCATAGATGCTGCCTGACCTGCTGAGTAACTCTAGCATTTTGTGTGTGTTGTATTGTAAATATATATCTAGCTGTATGCCTCTTCTGGCTGTCGATCCCTATACCCAGTACCCTCTGTGTGAAAACCTTAGCCCTAAGGTCTCCTCCAAAGCTTGTTTATTTATTTAGAGACCCAGCACGGAACAGACCCTTCCAACCCAATGAGTCACACTGTCCAGCAACTCACCTATTTAACACTAACCTAATCACGGAACAATTTACAATGACCAATTAGCCTTCTAACCAGTATGTTTTTTGGATTGTGCACCCGGAGGAAACCCACGTGCACACAGGAAGGAACGTACAAACTTGCTTACAGAAGTTCTCCCCTCTCTCTGCACTGGAGCCCTCTTGGTTGAGAATCCCCTGCACTCGGAAAAAGACTCTGATTGCCTATTCTATTTATGCCTTTCATGATTTCACAGATGATTTCAACGTTGGCCCTCAGTGTCCTGCGTTCTACAGGTTTTCACACAGAGGGTAGTGGGTATAGGGATCGACAGCCAGAAGAAGCACACAGCTGGATACAGTTACAATACAACACATGCAAAATGCCGGAGTAACTGAGCAGGTCAGGCAGCATCTAAGAAAATGAATAAAGATTCAATGGGCCCAACCGATCCAGTCTCTACTTTTTAATGCCATTCTCCATTCCAGGCAACATTCTGTTGAACCTTTACTGCAAGCTCTCCATTGCTACTGCATTCTTCTGATAATGGCCATCAAGAATGAATGTATGGAACAGCAACCTTCGGGAGCAAGTGATGTGAATAATTTCTTGGCGTGAATTTAATGCTTTCCAGACTTGCACAGCTGTGCTCTATTGCACAGAAGAAAACATTGTGCCTGACTTTGAACGGTGTCAGCCACATTAATTAAAATCTACATTTACTTTTGTTTGTTTGGTTCACTATTTGATGTTGTTCATTAATAAGTAGAGTGTATCTAGATACAAGTATTTTAAAAGTTATGTAAAAAATTTAAATATACTTAATTATTATTCAATTTCAACAATGAAATTTTAAAATGAATCAAACTGGCCTTTAGAAGACTGACAAAAGCATTCAGTATACGATGTGGCAGAACCATAGGATGTGTTATCTCATCTGCTTGCTACAGAAACTGCACTGCGGTGGTCAGGAAGACTCTACAATGGGTAGTCAAAAGTACCTAACGCATCATCAGCACTAGCCTATCTGCCATCAAGGACATATGTACAGAAGGGTGCTGGATAGGGCCAATAACATCATAATGGACCCTACTCTCGCTGCTCATGGACTGTTGTCTTACTCTCATCAGAGAGGAGGCAATGAAGCCAAGACAACCAGGCTCAAAAACGGTTACTTTCCCCAAGCAGGAAGACTGATCAACACTTCCACTCACTAACTCCACCACTATCTGATTGTTTCCCATCAGTCACTTTTACAGTCTAGTGTCACTTTATTGACATCCAATCAATCTATGTAACTAAGCTACCTTATGTACTTATGTACTGTGTGTTATTGTGTTCTTTATCTTTTGTATTTTTTATGGTGCTGTATCGGATCTGGAGTAACAATTATTTTGTTATCCTTACACTTGCGAACAGGAAATGACACTAAACAATCTTGAATCTCAAGGCTGCATCCTACTGACTGGATGGTCATGAAATCAAATGGGAACAGTTTGGCTGCCACAGGTGTGACTCCAGGACAAGCACAGGAGGAAAGCAGGTTGCATTGAATGCATACCATCCCGCTGTGGTAGTGCTGCCGACAGTGTGGATGGTGTGAAGTAGTTAATGGAACATTTAGTGTGAATAAATTAATGGGACAGGAGGTATAAATGAGCCCAACATGAATGTCTGATTGATGCATTACACTTGAATAAACACAGCATACATTAGAGGAGAATTAAAGAGTGGGCATTACTTAATTAATAGAGTGGGAGGCAAGTACTAAGTGATGGAGTATTCAACCAGAATGAATTCTTCTGATTTTGGGCATGACTAAAGCAGTCAGCACAAAGAAATGAAGCAATCAGCACGAGTAAGCTGATGATGATATGGGTGTAATGAATGTAATGGAGCCGTGGGCACACTATGACAATTTTACATTCTGCTTTCTTGTATTCTGAGTTGTTCTGTTGGGCACAATGGGCACGTTATGCTGGCTCAGAAATGCGGGCTGCCTCCTGTAGACCTTTAGGTGTGTTGGTTGTTTCACTGTACAGCGCGTTTCTATCTAGTTGCGATAAATATATCTGAACATGAATCTGAAGCTACCAAAAACAGCTGAGTTTATACAAATGGTGAATGGGTGGAACTCAGAGTGTGGTGCATTCAATGGTTTGCCACCGAACCCTCTAACAAACCTCTCAAGACGTACTGTTGAATGTTCTTGACTGGTACAGCAATTCAAACGTACAGGAATGTAAAAAGCTGCAGAGTAATGGACTCAGCCTAATACATCAAAGGTTCAAGAACAGCTCCTTCCCTTCAAACATTCGGTTCTTCACTCAACCAGCACAACACTGATCACTAGAGTTGAGCAATACTATTACCTGTTTAATCACCTTGCACTAGAATAGACCATATACTTTTCTGATTGTATT
The DNA here is from genome assembly GCF_048418815.1 of Hemitrygon akajei. Lineage (NCBI taxonomy): Eukaryota > Metazoa > Chordata > Chondrichthyes > Myliobatiformes > Dasyatidae > Hemitrygon > Hemitrygon akajei. Next base: position 83,780,294 of record NC_133135.1, read on the forward strand.
GTGACCTTTCTTGTAAAAAACTGTTTTTAATTGTGTTTACATTTTTCTTGTGAATGCTGCTTATATGATGCCATGTGTCTGTGAAGCTGTTACAAGGAAGTTTATTATTGCTTCTGTACATACATATACTTGTGCATATGACAATAAACTCTCCATTGACATTTTGGATACTACTGCAGTTCTGCACCAAGTTGCCAGCATTTATCTGCAAAAGTGCTTCTAAAATTTTGGCATGTCCTTTTTTTAAGGGCTGGTTGTCCCCGTGTGGTCCAGTTGAAAAGCTGGTTCTGATGAAGTTTCTGCAGCACTTCCACTGGAAGGTACAGGCAGGCAAACTCATAACATTTAAAAATAGAACATACAGCAAGGGAGCAGCACCTTCAAGCCCACAATGACTGCACTGAACACGATGCTGAATTACATTAATGTTCCTGCCTGATCCATATCACTCCAGTCCTTGCAGAGTAACCTGACTGTCTCAAAACCTGTTAACTGCCACCATCACACCTGATTACATCACTATCCTATTTCAGACACCCAGCACTTTGTATGTAAAACTAGCCCTGTACTCCTCCTTTAAAATTTCTCCCTCTTACATGCCCTCTAATATTTGATATTTTAGCACCAGGAAACAGGCTTCTGACTGTCCAACCTATCTCTGCCTCCAGTAATTTTATAAATCTCTCTCAGGTCTCACCTCAGCTTCTGATGCTCCAGAGAACATAACCCAAATTTAGGAAGTACATAGCTGAGCATCTGAATTGCAATGTACTAAGTGCTGGTAATTGGAATTGGTATAGATGTGCTATTTGTAGATAGCACGAACATGTTTCTCTGTTGTATGACTCCATGACTTTAAAAAGATACTTGTGTAGAACAGGGGTTCCCAGCCTTTTTTATGCCATGGACCCCTACCATTAACCAAGGGGTGTGTGGATCCCAGGTTGGAAATCTCTGGTGTAGGGGGACACTCACATTGACTGCATCTAACTACTTTAGCTCCCAGCACCCATTCAGTTTGATTGGTTTGTACCGGCACCCCAAATCCAATAGCTGCAGTCTCTTGTGTCATGATTTTACTACTCCACTGCAAAGTCTTTTCAAGGTATGCTCACTTAAAAGAAGTTTTCCTTTTGACAGATCCTCTCTCACTGCTCCCTTCTGAGATTCCTGCTGCCCACATTCTCTTGTCACGCCCCCTCCCCTCAGTTCTTTATACTGGCCATTTCCTTTCCACCTTTCAGTCCAGGTGAAGCATTTCCACCTCAAACACTGACTGTTCAGATGCTCCGCAACCTGCTGAGTTCCTTCAGCAATTTGCTTTTGCTCCAGGTTCCCAGATCTGCATTCTCTTGTTCCACCACAAAACTATTGGATAGCTGACACATACAGAAATGTGCAGGGCAGAGTTCAATGAATAGAAATATTCAAAAAATAATTACTTTGGATATTGGACTTGCAGTCCTTTATCTATTATAACTAGTTAACTTTTTTCAATGTATTTGGAGGGGAGATGGAGAATAAACTCACCTGGAGTTACTTTTCCCACTGATTAAACTAGTAATTTGATGGGTTGGCTGGGTAATTGAAAATAACATCTCACACTCTGTTGTAAATCCCTTCAGTTTCTCTTGGTCATGTGTTAAAGTGAGACGAAAAGACTTGAACAGGGACTCTAGCTGAACACTTACGGGGAGAGTCAAAATCTGTTTTGGAAAAAATCCAGCAAAGTTCTTTGAAAAGTTAGAAAATAGGAGGATAGTCACATTGAAACTTGTACAACAATGGGATAATGTGCAGTATTCATTAATAAAGTGAATGTTCTATGACTTACTAAAATATAAAGAGAAATTGCTGGAAATTCTCAGTAGGTGAGGCACAGAACTGAAAACTCTGATGAAGGGTTTCGGCCCGAAATATCGTCACTACCTCCTCCCATAGATGCTGTCTGGCCTGCTGAGTTCTGCCAGCATTTTGTGTTTTTATTTATTTCCAGCATCTGCAGATTCACTCGTGTTGAACTGAAAACTCTGTCAGCTCTACAGAAAGATCTTCCGGAGGAATCTTGAACTGTTCCTTATCCCTCAGGCACTGCCTGAGTTATTAAGGGTTTATGATCATCCCTCAGAAGCTGAGGTGCAAACTGTTTCCCGTTGTGTCTCAACACCTCTCTCTATAACTGGATCTTGGACTTCTTTACAGAAAGGCCACAGTCAGTTTGTGTTGCCAGAAACACCTCTAGCTGCATCATGCTGAGCACCAGCGCTCCCCAGGGCTGTGTGCTCATCCCACTGCTGTTCATGTGTGACCGCACTGCTAGATCCAGTTCAATCCAAATCATCAAGCTCACTGATGACACTGTTTGACATCATCAACAAAAATGACAAGACAGCATACAGAGAGGAGGTAGAGTGGCTGATAGATTGGTGTGAGCACAATAACGTGTCTGAATGTAGCCAAGACCAAGGAGTTGATTTGAGCCTTTAGGAAGGAGTTGGCTGACCAATCATCACTGCATATAATCAGCTCCTTCGTGGACTGTGTTAGGAGCACAAAGTTTCTGCAAGTGCACAAAATGGCTGATCTCACATGGTCCCTCAACACCGCCTCCTTGGTCAAGAAAGCACAACAGCATCTCCACTTCCTGAGGAGATTAAGGCAGGCCTGACTCTCTCACTCCATTCTAACCAACTTTTACAGGAGCACCATTGAGAGTGTCCTGACCATCTGCATCAGCATCTGGTAGGGGAATTGCTAAGCATCTGAGTGCATGTCCCTACAAAGGGCTGCTGAGGATCATCAGGGTCTCTTTTCCACCCACCAGTGAATATTTTTCAAGAACTCAGTGTATGCAGGGCTCTTAGCATTATCAATGATTTCTCCCAACTGTCCAACAACTTCTTTGACCCCAACCATCAGGCAGGTGGTTTCATAGCATTAAGGCAAGAACTGCTAGATTGGAAAGCTGCTTATTCCCCCAGGCAGTAAGATGACCAAACACCCTGCCTCCGTCCACACCTCATCACTTATGCAATGCCAGTAATGTTATACTGTTTACTTCTTAACTTGTACCATAAATGCACCTTATTATTTATTAATTTATTTGTGGTAATATTAATTTATGTGCTGTGTGTATGAGTTATATATTCTCTGTTGTGAGCCTTGGTCCAGAGGAACATTGCTTCATTTGGCAGTATACATGTGTATGGTTGAATGACAATGAATTTGAACTTTATTTTACCACTATTCAGACTTTCATCAAAGTTATAGTTTCAGATTACTACTTTTCTGTGCTTTATGACTCAAGATCTCTATCAGTCCTGGGAGCAGTTAGAGATTAAATAGGCTTAAAGATGCAAAGAAAAGTGATGTGAGCTGTAGTGCACAGGTAGAGGCAAGGCTCAAAGGGGAGGTCGATGATGGGATGAAAGGCAAGAGAGATGAACTAAGTGAAAGAGAAAGAGAAACAGGATGTGAATATCTAAAGAAGCATATCATAGCAACTATGCTGTGGATGCTATAAATTCGAAGGTTTCTGGAGAAGTTAATTATTTGAAACACTGAGGCAGGAAGCCTGTGATGATTTTCAGATTCATATTCAGATTCAGTTTATTGTCATTTAGAAACCACAAATGCAATGCAGTTAAAAAATGAGACAACGTTCTCCGGAATGATATCACAAATAAAAAGCACTCGACAAAACAGACCACACAAGAAAAACCACATAACGTTTGGTAATCTCCAATCCAGAGTCCAGAGAGGCTGCTGCATATTAATATTGTGCTACCATCTTAGCACATTCCCTGGAAAGGAACTCCAAATCCATCAGACAAAACAAGACTACCCAGACACACCAAGTCAGGAGACCAACTTTACCACCCAACAAACCAAAAACCTACACAAAACCACATAGTTATAGTTAACATTTAGTTGCAACAGTGCAGACAATACCATAATTGATAAAAGACTAACTGACAAATACCTCATAATTTAACATTTAGTTCCAACAGTGTAAAGCTATACCGTAATCTGATAAAGAGCAGTCCATGGCACGGTAAAAAAAAGTCTCAAAGTCCCAACAGCCCATCATCTCACGCAGACGGTAGAAGGAAAATAAATTCTTCCTGCCATGAACCTCCAGTCCCCTGGAAGCACCCGACCACAGCCAACTCTGAGCCCGTTCGAAAACTTCGAGCCTCCGACACCGAGCACCGAGCACCATCTCTGCCGAACGCTTCGACCCTGGCACCGGCCGCCAAGCAACAGGCAAAGCCGAGGATTCGGGGCCTTCCTCCCGGAGATTTTCTGATCACACTGTAGCAGTGGCAGTGAAACAGGCGTTTCAAGAGTTTCACCAGATGTTCCTTCGTGCTTCATCCGTTCGTCTCCATCAAATCAGGATTGTACACGGCATCCTACTTGACAGATTACAGATATTCATTCTGAAGTGGCCGCTGCGCACTGCTGCGTCACACCGCTATCTTAGTCAAAGTCAGAATGTAAGGTGCAGCTCCATGAGTTTATGTTGAGCTTCACTGGAACAAGGCAGGAGGATGTAGACAGAGGAAGAAGAAAGGGTTGGAGAGTTTAAATGACAAGTAGCTAGAAACTCAGAATCTCTCTTGTGGAGTGATCCTCTGCAAATTGATAAGCCAATCTTACACAGTGGAGACATTCTGAATATAGAACACAGAGTTAGGAGAAATATACCAAATTCCATATAAGACCATAAGATATAAGAGTAGAAATAGGCCAGTTGGCACATTGAGTCTGCTCTGCCATTCAATCATGGGCTGATCCAATTCTTCCAGTCATCCCCACTCCCCTGCCTTTACTCCATACCCCTTGATGCCCTGGCTAATCAAGAACCTATCTATCTCTGCCTTAAATACACCCAATGACTTGGCCTCCATAGCCAATCGTGACAACAAATTCCACAGATTTACCATCCTCTGCCTAAAGTAATTTCTTTGCTTCTTTGTTCTAAATGGATGTTCTTCAATCCTGAAGTCGTGGACTCTTGTCTTAGACTCCCCTATGATGGGAAATAACTTTGCCATATCTAATCTGTTCAGGCCTTTTAACATTTGGAATGTTTCTATGAGATTCCCCCTCATTCTCCTGAACTCCAGGAAATACAGCCCAAGTTCTGCCAGACTTTCCTCATATGGTAACCCTTTCATTCCTGGAATCATTCTCAAGAATTTTTTCTGAACCTTCTCCAATATCAGTATATTCTTTCTAAAATAAGGAGCACAAAACTGTACACAATACTCTGTGTGGTCTCATGAGTGCCTTAGAGAGCCTCAATATCACATCCCTGCTCTTATATTCTATACCTCTTGAAATGAATGCCAACATTGCATTTGCCTTCTTCACCACCAACTCAACCTGGAGGTTAACCTTTAGGGTTTCCTGCCCAAGTCCCTTTGCATCAATGCGTTTTGAATTCTCTCCCCATCTAAATATTAGTCTGCCTGTTAATTTCTGGAGGCCTGGGCCCTGGCCGGGAAACTGCTTGCTCAGGTGACCCACTGTATGCTGCCCCTGACCTTGATTCTTTCCGGCAATCATTAGGAGGAAGTACGTTTCAGCCTCATTCAGTCACTCCAAGCCCCGGTAGTCCTAGGGTACCCATGGCTGACCCAGTACAATCTCCGTATTGACTGGTCTACCGGGAGGATAGCCAAAAGGAGCCCGTCCTGCCATACCAACTGCCTGCGGTTGGCCCTGTCTCCCAGAGAAGCTACCGTGACCCCACCTGTTTTGGAACCCCTTGACTTGTCCCGGGTCCCAAAGGAGTACCATGACTTAGGACAGGTGTTCAGCAAGCAGCGGGCCCTTTCTCTACCCCCGCACCGCCCATACAATTGTGCAAACGACCTTCTCCCCGGGGCCTCGCTACCTAACAGTTGCCTGTATAATTTGTCCCGGCCTGAGAAAGAAGCCATAGAGAAATATATTTGTGAGTCTCTCACGGCAGGCATGATTCGACCCTCATCCTCCCCGGTGGGCGCTGGATTTTTCTTTGTGGAGAAGAAGGATGGCTCTCTCCGTCCCTGCATTGATTACTGAGGCCTAAACCATATCACTATTAGGAACAAGTACCCACTGCTTCTTATAAGTTCTGCATTTGAGCCACTTCATGGAGCCACCATCTTCTTGAAGTTGGACCTCCGAAACGCCTACCATCTGGTGTGGATAAGGGAGGGGGACGAATGGAAGACAGCTTTCAATACCCCTTTAGGCCACTTTGAGTATCTAGTCATGCCTTTCGGCCTCACAAATGCCCCCACCGTTTTTCAAGCCTTGATTAATAATGTCCTAAGAGACTTCATTAACCGCTTCCTGTTTGTCTACCTGGATGATATCCTGATCTTTTCCGGCAATCCCCATGTCTGTCAAGTTCTGCAGAGACTGGGGGAGAATAAATTATTCGTGAAGGCGGAGAAATGCGAATTCCACGTCTCCTCGGTCAGCTTCCTAGGGTATATCATCAAGAGGGGACAGGTCAGAGCTGATCCCGAGAAGATCCGGGCTGTGGCGGAGTGGCCCAAACCCACGGACCGCAAGAAACTCCAACAGTTCCTGGGGTTTGCGAACTTCTATCGCCGGTTCATCAGAAACTACAGTCAGGTGGCGGCCCCCCCTTACCCGACTTACCTCACCCACCACACCGTTCTGCTGGAATCCCGAGGCTGACTCAGCATTCACCAATCTGAAGAAGCGTTTCACCACTGTCCCCATCCTGGTTCATCCGGACCCATCCCGGCAATTCACCGTGGAAGCGAATGTCTCCGACTCCGGGGTAGGAGCGGTCCTATCCCAACGGGCAAGTTCAGACGAAAAGCTTCACCCCTGCGCCTTCTGCTCTCGCCGACTGTCCCCCGCCGAGCGGAATTACGATGTGGGGAATCGGGAGCTACTGGCAGTCAAGCTAGCGCTGGAAGAATAGAGGCACTGGTTGGAGGGGGCAGAGCACCCGTTCGTGGTATGGACGGATCATAAGAACCTGGAGTATATTAAGACCGCCAAGCAACTGAACTCCCATCAGGCCCGTTGGGCATTGTTTTTCGGACGTTTCCAGTTTACCCTCACATACCGCCCAGGATCCAAGAACGGGAAGCAGGACGCGCTGTCCCGTCAACATGACACCAAGGGAGACACCTCCAGTCCCGAGACGATCCTCCCTCCAACCTGCGTGGTGGCCACCCTCTCTTGGGAGATCGAGGTGAAGGTAAGAGAAGCCCAGTGGGACAACCCCGATCCTGGAAGCGGACCCAGCGGTCGCCTGTACGTGCCCACCTCCGTCAGGCTTCAGGTCCTCCAATGGGGACACACATCCCAGTTTGCCTGCCACCCCGGGAGTGATCGGACCCTGGCTCTCTTGAGAAGATACTTCTGGTGGCCGTCCATGGAGGGGGACACCCGCTCTTATGTCTCAGCTTATTCCATTTGAGCCCAGGGAAAGGCCTCTCATCGACCACCGACGGGCCTACTTCGTCCTGTACCCATCCCTGGTCATCCCTGGTCGCACATTGCCCTGGACTTCGTCACCGGTCTACTCCCCTCCCGCAGAAACACAATTGTCCTCACCGTGGTAGACCGATTCTCCAAGGCGGTGCATTTTGTGGCCCTCTCTAAACTCCCATCCTCGCAGGAAACCGCAGATCTTCTAGTCCTCCACGTCTTCCGCCTCCACGGAATCCCCACGGACATCCTCTCTGATTGGGGTCCCCAGTTTGTCTGGCAGGTATGGAGAGTCTTCTGTTGAGCCCTAGGAGCAACTGCCAGCCTGTCATCCGGCTTCCACCCCCAGACGAAAGGGCAGACGGAACGGGTCAACCAAGACCTGGAGGTGACGTTACGTTGCGTAACGGCAAACCACCCGTCAACCTGGAGCGCCCATCTCCCGTGGGATGAGTACGCCCACAACTCCCTGGTGAGCTCTGCCATTGGGAGGTCCCCGTTCGAGTGCTCCCTTGGGTACCAACCCCCGCTGTACTCTGCTCAGGAAGAAGAGATCGCGGTACCGTCAGTTCAGGACCATGCTGATTGGTGCTGGAAGATTTGGGAGGAGACTCACACGGCCCTACTCCGATCGACAAACCGAAAGAAGAAAACGGCCGACCGACACCAGACTCCAGCACCAGAGTACAAACCGGGGCAGATGGTGTGGCTTTCTGCCAAGGATATCCTGCTCAAATGCGAACCTAGGAAACTCGAACCCCGCTTCCTGGGACCATTCAAGTTCGAAAGGATTATCAACCCCACAGCGGTCCGCCTCACGCTGCCAAAGTCCATGCGTATTCACCCAACCTTTCATGTATCACAGTTGAAACCAGTCTTCGTCAGCCCTTTGTGTCCCCCAGCCGAGACTCCTGCCCCTGCCTGGCTCATCGACAACCATCCGGCATACACCGTCCGACGACTGCTAGATGTGCGCCGTCGGGGCAGGGGCCTCCAATACCTGGTGGACTGGGAGGGGTACGGTCCTGAAGAGTGTTCCTGGGTCCCCCACTCCTTTATCCTAGACCCTTCCCTCATCCAGGACTTCCATCGGGACCATCCAGACAGACCTGGAGGAAAGCCGGGAGGCTCCCATTGAGGGGGGGGGGGGGGGGTACTGTCATGGTTCTGGTCGGCCGTTCCCCTTTAACACTCCTTTCTCCCTGATCATGCCCCAATTTCGGTTAATTGCTGCTAGTTACTCAATTACCGTACATCTGGCTTTCAATCAGAGAATGGGAAATAAAAACGAGGACGACCCTATCACAGGTTGCCAGTTCATTGGTCAATCCTTGTGTGATACTTCGTTCCCTATTCCGATTGGAATCGGCAATTCTAAGTTCCGCCCTAGTTCTAGAGAGTCCCCGTGAATCCCGTCTCATTGTCAAGATCCCCTGGTTTTCTGCTCTACGTTCAAGTCTACGACAGCCTCTCCAACTGAGTCGACGTGCCAGTGTCCTGCACTTGGGTTCTCCGCTGTCGCCCCTTGTAACAGTTATGGCCATTGGATGGCTCAGCGGCAGAAATTACTTAGCTTGCAAGGCTTTAGATCAGTGGTTCCCAACCTTTTTTTGGCCATGCCCCACCTAATCACCTCTAAAATCCTGATGCCCCCTGTGGTGATATATAATTCTTATTACTCAAAAAGTGAACTCCTAGTCACCTGGAGGAAGCCTAAAAGACCATTAACTTGGTTTAAACAAGCTTCCAAAGAACATGGCATTCATGAAAGAGAAAAATAAAAGAACCAAAGGACTGTTAAAGTTCTGAGGAAGAAATTACTAAGAAATTGTAAAAAAAAAAGAGCATTAAGTGATATTAAAATAATAATAATAAATAAATAAAACAATGCGGATTTGTTTCTACAGCATACAAAGACAGATACACCGTTTAAAAGAGATGACGCAATGTACACACCTTCACACCACCAAGAACCGAAAGCTACTGCAAAAAGCAGCATTGGCGCGACCTCGTACGAGTTTCTTACGCGTTTGGACTTGTTCATTCGTTCCTTCCTACATCAGTCAATTCATTAATTTAATTATGAAAGCCATTTGATGTTTGTAATGATGGTGATACACTATATATACAGTACATACGCAATTACACATGTACATACACACAAGTATTTTTATGTATGCATACTGTATATACACATATGTATTAACTCGCACACACACTCATACTCACACAGACTTACTAGAAAAAATTCACTGTTAATAACTCATTCTCGAATTGCCCCCCTTAAAAATCAAATTACCCCCCTATGGGGCGTACGCCCCACGTTGGGAACCACTGCTTTAGATGTTTCAGAAAGGACAGAGAGGGAGGCAAAAGAGGTGGGAGAGTGGCACTACTGATCAGAGATAGTGTCACGGCTGCAGAAAAGGAGGAAGTCATGGAGGGAATGTCTACTGAGTCTCTGTGGGTGGAAGTTTGAAACAGGAAGGGGTCAATAACTCTACTGGGTGTTTTTTATAAACCATCCAATAATAACAGGGACATCAAGGAGCAGAAAGGGAGACAGATTCTAGAACGGTGCAGTAATAACAGGGTTGTTGCCGGGGGATTGGCATCTTCCTAGAGAGCGGGATATAGATGGGGTGGAGTTTTTTAGGCGTGTTCAGGAAAGTTTCCTGACACAATATGTAGATAAGCCTACAAGAGGAGAGGCTGTACTTGATCTGGTATTGGGAAATGAAGCCAGTCAGGTGTCAGGTCTCTCAGTGGGAGAGCGTTTTGGAGATAGTGATCACAATTCTATCTCCTTTACCGTAGTACTGGAGAGGGATAGGAACAGACAAGTTAGGAGAGCATTTAACTGGAGTAAGGGTAATATGAAGCTATCAGGCAGGAACTTGGAAGCATAAATTGAGAACAGATTTTCTCAGGGAAATGTATAGAAAAAATATGACAAATGTTCAGGGGATATTTGTGTGGCATTCTGCACAGGTACATTCCAATGAGACAGGGAAAGAATGGTAGGGTACAGGAACTATGGTGTACATAGGCAGTTGAAAATCTCATCAAGAAGAAAACAAGAGCTTACGAAAAGTTCAAAAAACTAGGTAGTGATAGAGATCTAGAAAATTATAAGGCTAGCAGGAAGAAGCTTAAGAATGAAATTAGGAGAACCAGAAAGGGCCATGAGAAGGCCTTGATGAGCAGGATTAAGGAAAATCCAAGGCATTCTATAAATATGTGAAGTGCAAGAGGATACAATGAGAGAGAATAGGACTAATCAAGTTTGACAATGGAAAAATGTGTATGGAACCGGGGGAGATAGCAAAGGTAATTAATGAATACTCTGCTTCAGTATTCACTACAGAAAAGGACCTTGGCAATTGTAGGGATGACTTACAGTGGACTGAAAAGCTTGGCCATATAGACATTAAGAAAGAGGATGTGCTGGAACTTTTGGAAAGCATCAAGTTGAATAAGTCACTGGGACCGGATGAGATGTACCCCAGGCTACTGTGGGAAGTGAGGGAGAAGATTGCTGAGCCTCTGGCGATGATCTTTGCATCGTCAATGAGGACAGGAGAGGTTCTGGAGGCTTGGAGGGTTGCAGATGTTGTTCCCATATTCAAGAAAGGGAGTAGAGATAGCCCAGTAAATTGTAGACCAGTGAGTCTCACTTCATTCGTTGTAAGTTGATGGAGAAGATCCTGGGAGGCAGGATTTATGAACATTTGGAGAGGCATAATTTGTTTAGGAATAGTCAGAATGGCTTTGTCAAAGGCCTTACCAACCTGATTGAATTTTTTGAGGATGTGCCTAAACACATTGATGAAGGTAGAGCAGTAGATGTAGTGTATATGGATTTCAGCAAGGCATTTGATAAGGTATCCCATTCAAGGCTTACTGAGAAAATAAGGAGGCGTGGGATCCAAGGGGATATTGCTCTGTGGATCCAGAAATGGCTTGCACACAGTGGTAATAGATGGATCATATTCTGCATGGAGATTGGTGGCCAGTGGTGTGCCTCAGGGATCTGTTCTGGGTCCCATTCATGATTTGTATAAATGGTCTGGATGAAGAAGTGAAGGGATGTGTTAGTAAATTTGCTGATGACACAAAGGTTGGAGGTGTTGTGAATAGTGTGGAGGGCTGTCAGAGGTTACAACTGGACATTGATAGGATGCAAAACTGGGCTGAGAAGTGGCAGATGGTGTTCAACCCAGATAAGTCTGAGATGGTTCATTTTGATAGGTCAAATATGATGGCAGAATATAGTATTAATGGTAAGACTCTTGGCAGTGTGGAGGATCAGAGGAATCTTGGGGTCCGGTCCATAGGACACTCAAAGCTGCTGCACAGATTGACTGTGTGGTTAAGAAGGCATACGGTGTATTGGCCTTCATGAACCATGGGATTGAGTTCAAGAGCCGAGAGGTAATATTACAGCTATATAGGACCCTGGTCAGACCCCACTTGGAGTACTGTGCTCAGTTCTGGTCACCTCACTACAGGAAGGATGTGGAAACTATAGAAAGGGTGCAGAGGAGATTTACAAGGATGTTGCCTGGATTGGGGAGCATGCCTTATGGAGTTTTTTTATGCAGAGAATGGTGAGTGCGTGGAATGGGCTGCTGGCGACGGTGGTGGAGGTGGATACAATAGGGTATTTTAAGAGGCTCCTGAATAGGTACTTGGATCTTACAAAATAGAGGCCTATGGGTAAACCAAGGTAATTTCTAAAGTATGTACATGTTTGGCAACATTGTGGGCTGAAGGGCCTGTATTTTGCTGTAGGTTTTCTATGTTTCTATGTTCTATGTTTCTACCTAACTCCCTGAATTCTCTCTTCAGGACCTCCTCCCTTTTTCTACCTATGTCAGTGGTACCAACATGTACCAAGACTTCTGGCTATTATCCTTCTCCCTTCAGAATACTCTGCACCCGATCTGAGACATCCCATACCCTGGCACCTGGGAGGCAACACACCACACAGGTATCTCTATCAGACTGACAGAACCTCCTGTAAGTTCCCCTCACTATGGAATCCTCTATAACTACTGCATTCCTCTTCTTCCTCTTTCCCTTCTGCACCACGGAACCAGCAGAGAATACAGCAACATCTGTCCCTATGCTGGAGTGTAGTGTTAACTGCAGTGATGGCTGGCTTTGTGTCCGTGGTCTCTCATTGTTTGCTCGGCTTTGGTATGAACTGGAACTGTTGCCAGCACCAGCTGCAGTGATGCCTGTCTTCATATCTTTTATAAAACTTTAGTTCTGAACCTATTGTCTTGCTCTTGTGGTTTGCGTGATTTGTTTTTTTTCTCTCTCTCTATGCATTGGGTGTTTGATGGTCATTTTTAGTGGGTTCTTTTGAGGTTTGTTTGTTTTGTGGCTGCCTGAAAAGAGAGGAGTTTCAAGGATGCATAGTGTATACATACTTTGATAATAAATGCACTTCAAACTTTTTTACACCTTCTTAAGAATATAAACTAAACCTCATCTTGACTGTTATGAAGACATCGTACTTACTGAATATATATATAGAATTGTATTATTGTTTCAATAAACAAAGGACAATAGCAGTCAACCATTAAATGAAATTGCCCAGATTAGAACAGCTGATGTTGCTGAACTTGGAGAAGCAAAACATGCAGGACTAAATTTGTGAAATGGATTACAAAAAGGAAACGGAGTGAAGATCTCTATCAGGTGACAAAACCAGGCTCTGCCAAATAGGACCAATCCTCTCATGCTTAGATTGTTGATGCAGCCTATTACAGCTGTTTGATATTGTAGAGATGATGCAGAACTCCAGTAATTGCCAGAAATGGCACATTGTCTCCAGCTGTAGCACGTTTGGCGGGTAGTTAATGTGTGATAATATTCGCATATGCTGGATGATTTAACAGATGGAATTCAGGATAGTCTAATTTAAATTCAGAGCCCATCCAAGACTTGTATATTGTGTTCCTGTCTGGGTTATTTTATTTCCAGCAGTCCCCCTCATACTCCTGAGAAAGATACAAAAATTTGCAAGCGCCAAAGGCAGTGCTGACAATTTCACTCTGACATTAAAGGTGTTTTATTTCCCCGAAAGGGACCTGAACCACATATTCTATTTCCTTTATTATTCTTTCATTGCACAAGAAAAATAGAGAGCCCTCAGTGATTGAGGTCTCGGGAATGTTCGGCTCATGCATCATGATTTACCGAGTTCATAGAAAGACAGAGGGTTAAAGTAGAGGATAATGTATTTTCCATTGTTCCTTTCAACTCTGCATGCTTACAGTGATTTATAAATTTTAATGTTGATCTTCTTTTGCATTTTAACATAAGCCAATGAGAACTGCAGCTACATATGGCAGAGAAGGTACAGGAAACTAGGGTTGTTTTCTCTGGAATTTCAGCGGCTGAATGGAGATCTTCTAGGAGTTTATGAAATTATGGAAGGTGTAGTTAGAGTAAACTTTCCCCAGGGTGGAAATATCTAGTACTAGAGGGTATGCATTTAAGGTGTGGAGGGAAAGTTCGGAAGTGATAAATGGGGCAAGATTTTACACAGGGAGTGGTGGGTGTTTGGAATGCGCTGCCAGTGGTGGTGATAGAGACCTGTACAATGGAGATGTTTCAGAGGCTCTTAGATAGGCATATGGATATGCAGAGAAAGGACGGATGTGAACCATGTGCAGGCAAAAGGAATTAGGTGTCATTAACTTGATTTGTTTGGCACAACATTGTGGGCTGAAGGGTCTGTTCCTGTGCTGTTCTATATTTTATTGTAGAAGGCAATTGGCTACATCATGAATCTGATCACTTTCTTTGAGAAAACTACTCAGCTGGTCCCAGACCCCTGTTCCTTACACATAATCTGCAAACCTTTCCTCTTCAGGTATTTTATTAATTACCGTAGATGTCGGATTATAAGCCGCTACTTTTTTCCCACATTTTGAACAGCTTTGAACACTGCGGCCTTTACTACGGTGCGGCTAATGCATGATTTTTTTCATGCCGCCAAAAACATTTTGCCTCGTAACAGTAGACCAATAAAATTGATGAGTAGTTCACAGAGGTCCAATGAAATTGTACGATAAATCAAGCGCACTTTCACAATTAAATTATTGTAAATCAGTCATTTGTACTCACCCTCATCAACATGGAAAACACTCGAAGAAAAGCATTGTGCTGCCTTTATGGCAGTTATTTAGTTTATAATATTTTTGCTTAGTAATTCATTTGTTAGTTAAAGTTAGAAGAGTTTTAACTATATTTGTTTTCTGTACTACATCGCAGGATGCTATGACGTCACACCCGGTTTCGCCGCGTCTTGTGGGAAAAATGCCGGTTTGCGATAAACGGGAAGGCGGGGGCGAGCGGCATTACGCGAGCGGCATTAGATCTGAGCGAACGCTGCTTTTAAGTTAAAGGCAATCAATAACTTTTCCTGGTAGGCTGCAGTATATATATTTTTTACCAGTCGTTAGGAGATATTGGAATGTTGTTCAGTAAAAAAGTATACGCAACGTATATTTAAAAGTAGCCGCGTTACAGGCACGGTTCGAAAAAAAGCATTTGCAATATGTATTTGTTTATGTTACCATATGGATTTAATTAAAAGTTAAAAAATCCTCACGTGTAATATCTTTCTGTGTAAATATCTCATATTACAACGTGGGACACCTGCGGCCGAAAATCCGGTGCGGCCTAAAATCCGGTGCGGCCTGTACAAGTACAAAATTGATTTTCTTTCTAAAATTAGAGCCAGCGGCTTTTAATCAGGTGCGCTCTGTAGTGCGAAATCTACGGTACCTTTTGCAGGTTTTAACAGAGCTCACTGCTGTCATACTTTAGGCAGCACAGTTCTTGAAAGAGGAGAGCTAAAGTTGAGGGAGCCCCTTTGCTACAGGATACCAAAGGAAAAGGACATGCAGGTACTGGCAGAGAAGGTTCATAGTGCAAGGGTTAATTTAATCTTCCACTCTCCAGAGGTAGAGTGGGCTGAAAAATGATGTTCCCTCATTCCAATCAAGAGGAGACCTGCAGATGCTGTCCCCACACAAAATGCTGGAAGAACTCAGCAGGCCTGGCAACATCTATGGAAAAGACTAAACAGTTGCCGTTGAGATTTACTGCCTCCTTTCCGGTTCTGAGGGTAATGGAGGGTCCTAGTTTCGTGAGAGTTAGAATGAAAGTCAAACTAGTCAGAGAAATAGTGACAAACTGGGGAGTGATGGGAGAGGGTGTAATAAAGAAAAAAGGCTTAAAGGTTCATTTACTATCAAAGTATACAACTTGAAATTCTTCTTTTGCGAATAGTCATGAAACCAAGGAAGAAAAGAAAGCAGCATGATCATCAAACCCCATACCCTCACCCCACACAAAAAAAACCGAACAAAACGGAACAGGCACATTGATTCCCAAATCCCCTCCACTCACTCAAAAAAAAGAACAAAAACAGAATAGGCACATCAATCCACAAATTCTCCCTCCCTGCTCAAAAAAATGAACAAAACAAAACAGCTACATTGACCCCCAAATCTCCCTCCCCACCCAAAAAACGAACAAAAACAGAACAGGCACATTGACTCCCAAATCCTCTCCCCTCACTCAAAAATCAAACAAAATAGGACAGGTACATCAGCCCCCAAATGCCCCTCACAGCACAAAAAAGAACAAGAAAGATCAGGCGAAAAACACAGAATATAAAAGAAAACTAGAAGACCAAAGAAAAATCTACAGTCCAAGTCCACATCCAAAACACAGAAACCTGGGCAACGCTCTCCAACCCCAGTGGCAGAACTTTACCTCTCCACAGTAGAGTGATCAAAGACAGGCAGCTAGCGCTCACACTCTGAGCTCGCCTCAGTTCTTCAATATCCCTCGTTGCTTTAATTGGCGAACAATGGAAGCTACAATCAATGGAATGGAGTTGAACAATGGCTCGTGCCCAGCAGCCTGCCTGTCATGAAGTTTGTGCATGCTGCCTCTGCCTCCTAGAATCCTCTGAGGATACGGAGCTCTGAAGCACTCAAAAGATCTCCAAGCCTCCGCATTCACCTCGACGTTTCAATCTCCCTCGTCGCTTTAATTGGCAAACAATGGAAGCTTTAATTAACAAAACAGAGTCAAATGTTGTCTTGTGCTCCTTCCCGCAGCCTGCTCATGCTTGTCATCTCTGCCATCCAGAATCCTAGAGTGATGGAACACCTGAACAATCTCCAAACTGCAAAGCAAAGGCTCCAACAGTTTCATATCCAAGATGAAAAAAAAAACATAAAAGTCATAAAATAAGTGAAATATATGGTTTCACGATCTATCCAGAAGATGTCGACTGAATGAGTGCTGTACACAGGCACCATCTTGAATGGAAACTTTGTTTGCAACTTTTAGTCAAAAGATAATTTTTAAAAAAACCATTGTAACTGGTTTAATCAAAATAACCCACGGGCCTGGGAGCTAATTAATCATTACCAGACTGTGTCATTGGACTGGAAGTACAGTCACAACTCCAGGGGAAAACATAGATTTAAAGACATTTGCTGACCAAGGTCCAACAAGAAACCATGCAAATTATGTAATCAGTAAATCACACTGCCAGAGGAGGGTACAATCACAGTATTTAAAAAGCATCTGTACATGGATAGGCAAAAGATAGAGAGAAATACTGAAAAGAAAGCAGAATTCAATGTCATGCGCTCTGCAGCTTGGCATAGAATGTTAAGCTTCTAGGGTTCCTGAGCATCTTTAATTACTAATCGTTATCTTAACTACAACCATTAAGCTCTTTTGCTTCCAGTCTAATCTTGCCAAGTTAATTGTAACTGGCATATGGTTCCCGCATTGTATGATTATTTTAGAGGACTCTCGTCAGTGCCTTACCGGAATCATGGTTTTGGAGAGAATGAATTGTCTCATGGTGCCCCTAGGTCGTTCCTTCGAGGCTCAGCTGATCTTCCTGTGTCTAGCCTCTTGTTTCCATCTCTCTGATTAATACACACAAAGTGCTGAGGAACAGCAGATCAGGCAGCATCAATGGAGGAAAATCAACAGTCGATGTTTCGGGCAAAGAACCTTCATGAATCCTGATCTGTTGAGTTTTTTTTGTGTTGATCCAGATGTCCAGCATCTGCACTCACTCTTATGCCAATAATTATGAGAGTTTGATTTTCTCTCCCTGTCCCTCCTCAGTTTGTACTTGCTTCTCACACCCTCCATCAGTCTACCTGTTTTATTTTATTTATTTAGAGATACAGCCGGAATAGGCTGTTCAGGCCCTTTGGGCTGCACTGTCCAGCAAGTTTTCTTCTCTAAGAGCTCTCAGCAGGCCCTGAGGTTTCTTTCTGGGAGCAACCATATTATTCTCACAACTGGTTAGTAACATTTCCAAACTGTGAAAGTCATACATGATCCAGGTAGAGCTTTAGGACATAGTTGCATTGCACAAGGTGAACAAGAGCAGTTGCAATGGAGTTGCCAGCCACCTTGGTACCTCCTGACGCTAATAAAGTGGCCATTGAGTGTATGTTCATGGCCTTCTGCGGCTGCAGCCCATCCACCTCAAGGTTCGATACTTTGTGCATTCAGAGATGCTCTTCTGCACACCATTGTCATAGCGTGCGGTTATTCGAGTTATTGTCAGCTTCCTATCATCTTGAACCAGTGTGGACATTCTCTTCTGACCTCTCTTAATAGCAAGTTTTCACCCACAGAACCGCTGCTTACTGGGTGTTTTTTCTTCTTGTTTTTCACACCATTCTTTATCAACACTAGAGAAGGGGTTTCCAACCTCTTTTATGCCATGGACCTCTACTATATACCCCAAGTTGGGAACCCCTGCTCTGGAGACTGTTAAGCATGAAAGCCCCGAGATTTCAGCAGTTTCTGAGATACTGAAAGCAACCCATCTAGTTCCAGCAATCATTCCACAGGTCAAAGCCTCTTAGATCACGTTTCTTTTCCCATTCTGACACTTGATCTTAAAGGTTTCAAAGGTACATTTAATGTCAGAGAAATATATACAATATACATCTTGAAACGCTTTTTCTTCGCAAACATCCACGAAAACAGAGGAGTGCCCCAAAGAATGAATGACAGTTAAATGTTAGAATCCCGAAGTAGCCCCCAGCTCCCCTCCCTCCCGTGCATAAGTGGCAGTAAGCAACAATGCCCCCTCCCCCCACTGGCAAAAAAAAGCATCGGCACACGCCACCGAGCACTCAAGCGTGAGCAAGGCAACAGACTGGCAGTGACTCCAAAGACTACGCATTCACCCAGCATTCGACATACCACACGCGCTCTCTCTCCCTAAAAAGGGAGAAAGAGATGTCTCTATTTCACAGCGACATGGGAGACATAACAAACAACTCACTGGTTTACGACGTTAAAAGTCCATTGCATCACTTTTTCTGAGCTCTATGCCCAAAGATCTTGGCTCTCTGGGCACACAACCTTAGATCTTCCAGCTCCCACGACAAGCTGGTCTTCTTCTCGGACACAGACTTCCGATCCCGCCGTCTCGAGAGCCACAAAAAGTTGGTCCTGAAAAGGCGAGCAGAGCTCTTAGGCCGAGCCCTTGGCATGCCGAATGACGGCCAGTCGTGAAACCCCGAGAGTGGGTCCCATTCCCGCAAAGAACCATAGTCAGCGTGTAACTCCAGGTCAGGGTCTTCAAATGAACCCCGAAAAGGAAAAATAGAGATATTTATCTGAATAACAACCGAACCTCTTGGTCATGTCTGTATGGAATTTATGCACTGAGACGCTGCCATATATTTGGCTGGTGAGTTATTTGCATTAATGAGCAGTTGTACAGGTGTACCTAATGAAGTGGCCAGAGAGTGTATGTGTCCCACTGTGCTTTACACCCAGATTTCTAATACTGAAAGAGTGTTGTTCTCCTAATGTAAAAAAATAGGGCAGCCAAGCAAGATCCAAAATGTAGATACGTAATCTGTTTCTTCATTCTTTTGTTTGGAGGGTAAGTGTTATACAGGACACCAGAGGTAACTATGTTGACAAATTTTAGTAATACCATTAAGAGGAAGAATGGAATAAAGAAATGCCCTGCTCAGTTTTTGTGCAGGTTGAGCTGAGACCCTGAGGGAGAAAAATAACAGCGAAAATCTATCAATTGCTTCGTATGCTCGGCTGTATACATCAATCAAACTGAATCCCTTGAACTTATTTCATGCCAGCCAGATTGAGACAATGTCACCCAGCCAAGGGTGGAAAAGATTGTCAACTGGTGACTATATTTGATCTGCAAACCCACTCTGTCGACGCGAGTGTTTGTAGGTTCCATTTCCTTCTGCGATGCCTCTCTTTTCTATATCTGCCAAGCCGTATTGATGTGAGAACTTACACTGACCTGCGGCAGCTACAGCAACTCAGAACCGGATCAAGGCAGCCAAACCATGGTTCACTAACGCAGGAGCTTGGCATTTAAAAGTTGCCTTATCAAACTGAACTGTCTTTTACAGCTCTGCACAGCAATTGCTTTTATGGTCCAGTGCTCTGTTGTGGGTGTTGCACTGAGGGAAAACAAGACTGAGCTTCAGTATGAAGCAGCCTAATGGTGGATAATGTGCTGATGACACTGCCATCAGTCTTTGTCTGAGTGCTTGTCAAGGGCGTTGGAACTTGAAATATCAGTGCCCACCCTGTGCTCTGCAATCCCTTGTGTGGTAGTTATGCTTTCGCTGTGCTTGTTGATCTCTGTAGGACTTTCCATAAAGGATTACACCAACATAAAGCAATTGATGAGACAAGCATATTCAATTGTTTGTGGCATACTGTAGTGTGCAGGAGTCTTAGGCACACATATGTAGCTAGGGTGCCTAAGACGTTTGCACTGTACTTAAGTAATTTTATGTATTGCACTGTACTGCTATCTCAAAAAAAAAATGGCATGTCTGAGTGATGATAAACCTGATTCTGATACAGGTCTCCATCATGGACTGAGAGTGGGAAGGGGCACGGAGAGGAGAATCCTGGTTGGAAAAGGGGGATGGGAGAGGGGAGGGAACAAGAAGCACCAGAGCAGCATTTCGTAAAGATCAATAAACCAAATGTTTGGAATCAAATGATTTTGTCTGGTGTTTTATGGTTGAGTGTGTCTGCACCCACGCCTCCCCCAGCCCCTGGTGCTCCTTCTCTACCAGCTGTCCCACAATGCACTCGTGGCACTGCACTCTCACCATTTCCAACATCCTCTGCTCCCGCTAGATTTATAAACTCGCTCACCACTCAGTTAAAAATATTGAACTGTGCAAATGTCTAAGGCAGCCTAGTGGTATATATGTGCCTAAAACTTTTGCAAAGTACTGCTTCCAAAACTCAAAATTATTAAAAGGTGTTAAGAATATTAATCAACTTACAAATTCATTTAACCAACATCATTAAATTAATAACATTAAAATGGATTGATGAAGGAAAATTTCACTTACTCTTTTGGTAAGTATGATGAATTTGTTCAAATGGATGGGGCTTCTCTCGATGTGCTGCACAGAGTGAGTAGTGAGTTGTGCCATACTTGGCTTCCAGCTTGTTCTGCACTTTCACTCTGTGGCGTGCAGGTGCGAGGAATGCATCAATGCCAACAATGCAGTCAGTCAGCAGTTTTGTGCAGAACCAACAGTTAGCTCTGAGTGTTGAGCAAATACATAATGTTCTACACCAAACACAGATGCAAAGCTAATAACGCAACACCTTAAGCACAGATGCTTAGCAAATAATGCAATGTAAAACGATCAGATATGTGGTAAATCTTCAACACAGAAAGGACTCAAATGTGCTAAGTAATGGAACAACTTAATTCAAATAATACAATGCAGCAAGGACAGCGATCAGTGCTGCGCTGCAATACCAATGGAACACAACAAATACAATGGCAAAGAAAATAATGCAAGCTAGCAAGTACAGAACAATATAAATGCTACATGTAGAAAAGGGTAGTGCAGGCCTCTGTTAGTCTCGATAGACCATGGATTTGCATCTTGGAAAGTTTCCAGGGTGTAAGCCTGGGCAAGGTTTTTTTTATGGAAGACCGGCAGTTGCCCAAGCTGCAAGTCTCCCCTCTCCACACCACCGATGTTGTCCAAGGGAAGGGCATTAGAACCCATACAGCTTGGCACTGGTGACGTCGCAGAGCAATGTGTGATTAAGTGCCTTGCTCAAGGACACAGCAGCCTCAGCCAAGGCTCAAAATAGTGACCTTCAGATTACTAGATGAACATCTTAACCACTTGGCCACATGTAGAAAAGTATTATTCCACAAATGTATGCTACAACAAATGCTGAAACGAAGTGAGTAATCCCACCATCATTTATGAAAGCATAGCTGGTACAGCAGTGCACCTAATACAAATGATGTCTTGAATAGTATTTAATGTAACAAAGACAGCACTGAACAGAAAACCTTTACCTTGCAGCTCAAAAGTAGTAAAAACCCTTCAAGGAACTTCGCAGGAGTGCTATCTTTCAGAAAGCTGATGCTGAGCCATATATAAAACTAAACATGTTCTACATGTGGTTCAGTAAGGAAGGAGGAGTAGTGGGGTAGAGAACTTTGAAATCTTCTGGGAGAGAACTTTTCAGGACATGGACACTAATAATGAAATGATTAAATGGAGGTGAGGCTTATTTCTCAATTTACATTCCGTAAGGCAAAATTGCGTAACTTGAAAATATTGCATATTATAATCTGTGAGCATTTCAGTGCAGTATATTCCTAAATATAAAGAATGGAACACTACTTGGTGCCAAAAAATAAGTTTTCAGGTGAAAGGCATGCACTCTGAAGAGTCATTGGCATTAAGGTGGACATTTCTATATCAAATCAAAGTTCAAAGGTCAAAGTACATTTATTATCAAAGTTTGTATATATTATACAACCTTGCAGACAGCCACAAAAGAAGAAACCCAAAAGAACCCATAAAAAAAACTGACAAGCATCCAATATGCATCAAGAGAGAAAAAAATCAAAATCATGCAAACAATAAAAGTAAACAAATGACATATAGAAAAAAAGTGAGTCATCAGACACGAAGCCTGGAGCAGCTGAGCAGGCCACAGCCTCCGCCTCAGTCTCAGCACATTGCAGAATAGACATCGCGGAGCTGCGAGCAGAACCAACCCAACCCTTCCCTCTGGTCCTGACCCTGCCTTTTCAATCCATCTGGCCCAGCATTGAAATGTTCATAAATCAAGGAATTCCAGTACAGAGGAGGGGAGAATTGAAAGAACTGAAACAAATCCCAGGAGTTTTAGAATTAGGGTAGAAAATACTATGGACACTAGAAAAAACTTAAATAGGAAAAAAAATTCTGAAATTACAGAGCTGATTAAGGAGCATCTATTTGTGGTCCTAGTTGTGGACTATGATATAATACAATAATATTGTATTATTTGCCATCTTGTGTTGTTTTATTTCTTATATTTTTATACCTCATGTTTTGTTTTCTTTACCAAGTATTTTTTATCAGTCAGTGCATGGTTTGCTAAATGCGGTCGTATGTTTGCCAGTTACTACAGGTGCTAGAAATCTGATGTATAAACTGAGAGCAGAGGAAATACTCAGCTGATCTGCAGTACCTGTGCGGAGAAAATGAGTGGAGTTTCCAGTCAATGACCTTTCAGAACTCTTATCAGGATGTTAACTCTGTTTCTTTCTCTGTCTCTACAGGTGCTACATGTCCTGCTGAGAATGTCTAGCATTCTCTATTTTTAAATTAAAACTAAGCATTGATTAACTGGGAGTCAAAATAGTGTAGGTCATTAAACATGATGATGATTGGAGATCAGGACTCAGGGCAATATGTTCATGGATGATCAGAAGTTTGCAGAGAGTAAAACATAGGGGTATAAGATTAATAATACATAGGAACAGAGTTTTGTCATCCAGCTGCTCTGCCTCAAACATACCCAATGAATTCCACAGATACACCATCTTCTGGCTAAAGAAATTCCTCCTCATCTCTGTTCCTAAGGGACGTTGTAATCTGATGCTGTGTCCTCCTGTCCTTCACTCCCCCACAGTATGAAGTATCCTTTCCACATCGTCTTTATCTAGGCCTTTCAATATTTCATGAAGCCTGTCAAAACTGTTGTTACTATCCATTAGATCTCCCCTCATTCTTTTAAACTCTGAAGAACATAAAGTACTGCACCTCTTGTAATAAGGCAATCCAGCTGCCCTTGCAATCAGCCCAATGATCCTTCACTGTGCTCCCTCTCTGGCAAGTACATCCTTTCATAAGTTAACTGACCTAAACCAAACACAATTTTCCAGCTACCAAAGTCCAAAACTAGAAAGGTCAACCAAGAATTCATTGCAAGAGCCAGACCAAGGAAGAACAATAGTTCAAAGAAGGAGCAAAAGACTGTGCCAGCCTGTGGCAGTTCCAGTTGCACACCTGTGGGAGTGATGTCATCAAGGTGGAAAGAGTGCAAAGACGATTCAGAATGATGTTACTGGGACTGGAGGCCTTGATTTACAGTATAAGGAGAGTCTGGGTGGACTGGCGTTTTTCTCTCTGAACGGAGATCTTATAGAAACTTATAAAAGTCATCAGGGGATCTGAGAAGTAGGTTTTTCCCTCAGAGGGCACATGCAATGAACCAGCAAAGCAAATTGTAAAGTAAATGCAATTACAATATTTATAAGATATTTGGAGAGGGTGGAACAATTTAAAGAGATAAAGGCCAATGGCAAAGGCAGACAAATGGGCTAACTCAGGTTGGCAATTTGATCACCATGGACAAGATAAGATGAACATAAGAACTTAACATAAGAAATAGGAGCAGGAGTAGGCCATCTGGCCCATCAGGCCTGCTCCGCCATTCAATAAGATCATGGCTGATCTGACCATGGACTCAATTCCACCTACCTGCCTTTTCCCTATAATCCTTAATTCTCCTATTATATAAAAATATATCCTACCTTGTCTTAAATATATTTACTGAGGTAGTCTCCATTGCTTCATTGGGCAGAGAATTCCAAAGATTCACCACTCTTTGGGAAATGCAGATGCTCCTCATCTCTGTCCTAAATCTTCTCCCCCGAATCTTGAGGCTATGTCCCCTAGTTCTCATCTCACCTACCAATGGAAGCAACTTTCCTGCCTCTTTCTTATCTATCTCTTTCATAATTTTACATGTTTCTATAAGATTTCCACACATCCTTCTGAATTCCAGTGCGTACAGTCCCAGGCGACTCAATTTCTCCTTATAGTCTAATTCCTCATCTCTGGAATCAACCTGGTGAACCTCTGCACGGCCTCCAAAGCCAGTATATCCTTCCTCACATAAGGAGACCAGAACTGCGTGCAGTACTCCAGATGCAGCCTCACCAGTACCCTATACATTTGCAGCATAACCTCCCTGTTCTTAAATTCAATCCCTCTAGCAATGAAGGCTAACATTCCATTTGCCTTCTTGATAGCCTGCCGCACCTGCAAACCAACCTTTTGTGATTCGTGCACAAGCACTCCCAAGTCCCTCTGCACAGCAGCATGCTGCAATCTTTTAATATTCAAATAATAATCTGATCTTCCATTTTTCCTTCCAAAGTAGATGACCTCGCATTCACTAACATGGTACTCCATCTGCCAGACCCTTGTCCACTCACTTAACCTATCTATATCTCTCTGCAGATGCTCTATATCTTCTACACAATTCGCTTTTCCACTCAATTTAGTGTCATCAGCAAACTTAGATACACTACACTCAGTCCCCTCTTCCAGATTATTAATGTATATCATGAACAGTTGCAGGTGAACCAAACCCCTGCAGCACACCACTCACCACTGATTGCCAACCAGAGCAACACCCATGTATCCCAACTCTCTGCTTTCTATTGGTAAACTAATTCGCTATTCATGCATCCATCATCCCCAACTCTATGCATCCTTATCTTATGGATAAGTCTTTTATATGGCACCTTATCAAACACTTCTGGAAATCCAAGTAAATAACATCCATCTGTTCCCCTTTATCTACTGTGCTTGTTACATCCTCAATGAACTCCAGTGAGTTTGTCAAACAGGACCTGCCTTTGCTGAATCCATGCTGTGTCTGCCTGATGGATCCATTTCTTTTCAGAAGGGTTTCCATATTGTATAACTCTGAATCTATAAGCAGAAATAGATGCAGGATCAGATGTCAAACAATGTAAAAGATTTAATTTATTTACAAAAATCAAGAAGTCTTTTTGGAGCATAGTCAATGCTATAATGTAAGAAGCTGATTCATATTGGCTGTGCTTCCTTAAACAGCAATGTGAAAGCAGGTTGCTGCTTTCAGAATATTGATTGAGAATAGAGCATTGAATATTCAGGAAAACTCTTTCATTCATCTTCAGATGGTGCTGTGAAATCTTAAATTCCCACAAGAGACAGCAAATGGGCCCTCCATTTTGCCTCTTGCATAAAGTGCAGCATTTCCAACAGGGCATCATTCTCCCCGTACCACACATGCACCACAGCACACAAAGAAAAGCAGTTAAGTACTAAAATGGATCAAATAGCATGAAACAGCAACACTGGGATGAGTGAAAATTGAAATCAAACCAGTCCTGCAATACAGAAAAAAGATACAACACGAGAATAGAAAATGAAACACGTAAGGAGTGAAATATATATTGGTGTACAGCAATTAATACTATAGTATTTCAAGTGAAAGTAACACTGCAGCTAAAAAACACTGATTACACTAAAGGAGTGGAAATGTTGCAACAGTCAGTTTATAAACTTTGAGATTAATTACGATCAAGCAAATAGACAAAAGAGCAAATTATGCAACTTAGCTAATACCAAGACAAGACAAATTGTGCAGCATTTTTTTACCTAAACATTGGATACAATTTAGCAGTGCAGGTCAAAAGTAGAACCTGCTGGAAATGTTCAGCACATCAGGCAGCATCTAGCAGGAGTCCACAGACCCCTTGGTTAACGGTAGGAGTGCATTGCATAAAAATGGTTGGGAACCTCTAATCTAAGGAGAGAATTAATGTTTCAGGTTGATGCCCTTTAATCAGAACCAGTACTGTCCAGTTTTTATGAGATGTTTTGATGTGGAATATTAACTTTGACTTGCTGAATTTTTACAGCATTTTCCGTTTTATTTCAAAATTCCAGCATCGGTATTATTTAAATACACCCTGTTTTAATGACAACAAATGAATAGTAAATAATGCATTTATCAAGAAGAATAGTACTGGAAATAATGCAAATATGCACAAATATGAAACAGAGCAAACAAAACCACTCATTGGGTAACAGCCTATATGAAAAACGCACCGAAGTACAGGTGTTCCCCCCTTTTACAAAGGTAGAGCGTTCCTATGAAACTTTTCTTAAGCTGAACTGGCATAAAGCAAGGAACCATTAATTTATATGGGAAACATTTTCGTAAGAGTGAAAATCCTCTTTGTAATGTGAAAACAGGTTCTCAATGTACCGTAGGTCTTTTGTAAAAGCGAAGTGCTGTAAACCGAACATTCATAAAGTGGGGGACGCCTGTAGCATTATAATTAACAATGCAATATAAATAATACTAAAAGAGTGTAAATAGTTTAACTTCGTTCCCCACTGCATGAATCAATTGATGCTGGTTGATTTTAAACGTGAGTTTGACAAATTTCAGATATTCTATTGGGGAAGTCAATGAAAGGACTGTACAGGCTGCCCCCAATTTATAAGAGTGTTGTTTCTGACAACTGTTCATAATTCTGAACTGTTTGCAAGTTGGAAATGGACAACAGTGTGTGAGAGAGGATCACTGAAGCAGCTATGACGGAAGATTGAACGAGCATGGACGAGGAGACACCAGCCGTCTTCAATGACTAAGTGAACGAGTGAATGAGTCTGCCCAGTGTTCCTAGCTCTGCTCAGCTCTGTTCAGCTTGGGACTGGAGTCGGGGGGTGGGGGGGGGGGGTGGTGCTGTGAGAGAAGGTGCCACTAAATGTTTCATGCTCCCAGCACCCCTGCAGCAGTCCATGAATTAATTTACATTTGTTTTCTAAATGCCCATTTCTATGTAAGGAGTGTCCTTAAGTTGGGTGTTCCCTAACTGGGGGGGGGGGGGGTGGTGCAGGGGCAGGGGTTTTGGGTGCAGGGCCTGTCATGGGAATTAGATGACAGAACAACTGTGGTCTTGTTGAGTAGTCAAAGAGATTCTACATCTGCTTCTGTGTTCCTGGAATGCAGCGAACATTATAACAAATTATATTGTACAAGGCAGCAAAGTCAATGATAGGAACTAATGTATCTAGCAAATATGGTAGTGCAGCAATTAGAATAACACTATTACAGCACCAGCTACCTGGGCTCAATTTTGTCATTGTCTGTAAGGAGTTTGTATGTTCTCTCCGTAACCGAATGGGTTTCCTCCGAATGCTCCAATTTCCTCCCATTTTCCAAAGGTGTGGGGAGGGGGGTGTACTGTAGATTAATTGGTCATGTACTGTATGGATCTTTTTTTTAGAACAATGACTGGACATACTGGAGGCTGGAGGTTTGTCACAGATGCTAACAAACAGGTGAGTACAGGGCATTGTAACAGTGAAAGACACACTGAAGTTAAATTGAAAATAATGTGGGCTTCAGCAGGGAAAGATGACGAATTTGATAGTGCTAATGAAGGTTGGGAGTTGTATATTCAGAGGGTTGAACTGTATTGTGACATGAACATGAAGGAGAAAAAGAAAGCCCCTATACTTCTTAGCTTAATGGGCCAAGAACTTACAGTCTCTTATGCAACTTAGTAACCCCTGCAAAGCCAGCAAGCAAGGCGCTCGATGAAATTGTTACAATATTACAAAATCACTTCAGCTCTAAACCACTGGTAATAGCTGACAGATTTAGATTTTACAAAAGGATTCAGTCAAAAGATGAAAACCTTTCTGAATACATTGCAGAACTGTGCAAACTTTCCCAGTACTGTGACTTTAGAGATGAACTTTCTGATGCATTGAGGGATGGACTTGTATCTGGCACACATAGTCAAAGCACTTGAAAGAGGCTACTGTCCAAAAGAGACGTAACCTTAGAACAGGCATTGACCATTGCAATATCATTAGAGACTGCAGCAAAGGATGCAGCAGAACTATAGAAAAGGAGGTTAGAATGTGAAATGCACAAAATGTATCTGAATGATGCAAAAAGCCAAAAATGTTATCGATGTGGCAAACCCTCCCATGATGCAAATGACTGTTGGTTCAAGGATAAAGTCTGCAGAAAGAGTCACAAACAAGGTCACATAGAGTCTGTGCAAGACAGACAAAAAGCACAACCAAGTGAAAAGTCTCAAACACAAAGCTAAATAAATGCACAAAATTACTAAATGTAAAACAGAATCAGACAGCATAGAGTCTGACAAAGGTGAACTTTCATGCGTAGAACTGCATAGTATTACTGAAGCAGATCATAATATAATATGGATCACAGTAGGTGTGTCCAGTGTAAAATTGAAAATGGGGCTGGATAGGGGGTCGGCTTTGTTTATAATTCCAGAGGCTGACTACAACAGACTGGTTTCTAAGATATCATTAGAGAAGACTCAGTGATGCGAAAGAACTACACAGATGAAAAAGTGTCTGCCAAAGGCAAACTGAAAGTGAAGGTGACATACAGCGGCCAAACACAGTAGTTAGAATTTTATGTACTGAAAAGTGGAGGACCAGCAACTTTCAGATGTGGATGGTTGAGAAAAATCCAACTAGACTGGCACTCAGTCAAAGCTCTGGGTGTGGCATCAACAGGCAACTGCAGTCCAAACGGGAACATTAACCAGAGACTGGCACAGATGGTTAATGCTGATGAGAAAGTGTTTGAGAAGAGGATTGGTAAGCTCAAAGACATGAAGGCCATAATTGAACTGGATGAAACAGTAACATCATGATTCCATAAAGGGCATCTAGTTCCTTACGCACTATATCTTAATGTGGATGCTGAACTGCAGAGATAGATAGATAGATAGATAGATAGATAGATAGATAGATACTTTATTCATCCCCATGGGGAAATTCAACATTTTTTCCAATGTCCCATACACTTATTGTAGCAAAACTAATTACATACAATACTTAACTCAGTAAAAATGAGTAAATCAGTAAAAAAAGATGGAGGGGTCTGCAATTTCCTCCAAGGGTGAGTGGAGTGATTGGGCCATGCCTATTGTCCCAGTGATCAAGAAAGGGAAGGCCAGAGCCATTTACATATGTGTGGATTTCAAAGTGACCATCAACCCGGTGTTGCATACAGTGTTTTGAATAGAAGACATTTTTGCATCTTTGGCACACAGGGAGAAGTTTTCAAAGATTGAATTGTCTCCAGCCTATCTGCAAATGTTGATTAAGGAGTCAAGCAGGATGTTCCTCATAATCAACACTCAAAAGGGACAGTTCAGTATAATCGTCTCATCTTTGGCATCACATCAGCTCCAGCAATTTGGCAAAGAGCAATGGAGAAAGTGCTGCATGATATCCCAGAAACTCCTTAATGTTACCTTAATGACATCATTGTGATAGGCAAAAATGATGAAGAACATCTCTTGAAACTTGGTAAAGTGCATACCAGGTTGACTGAGTGTGGTCTATGTGCAAAGAGAGAGATCTATGAGTTTTTCAAGAAAGAAATCTCATATTATGGACATGTCATTGACAAGCATGGCTTACATACATCACAAGAGAAGACTGAAACTGTGCTACAGGTACCCAAACTGGAAAATGTGTCACAACTGAGATCATACTTCAGCCTTATAAAATACTACCACTGGTTTCTCCCAAACATTGAAGAGATTTGCCTGGAGCTATGTGTGATGGCTGGGGATAGATAAATAGATTGAAGGCTTGACCAAAAGCTGTTCAGGATACCAAAGAGTTCAAAATGCACCCCTACAGGCACCGTTACCCCTGTGGGAGTGACTGCCTTCACCATGGCAAAGAATACATATTGACTTTGCTGGGCCATTCATGGACTCCATGTTTCTGATTGCTGGGGATGCTCATTCAAAGTGGCCAGAGGTTATACAGTGGCATGCAAAAGTTTGGGCACCCCTGGTCAAAATTTCTGTCACTGTGAATAGCTAAGTGAGTAAAAGGCATAACATTAAAGATGACACATTTCTTTAATATTTGAAGCAAGATTACTTTTTCACTTCCATCTTTTACAGTTTCAAAATAACAAAAAAGGAAAAGGGCATGAAACAAAGTTTGGGCACCCTGCATTGTCAGTACTTAGTAACACCCCCCTTTGGCAAGTATCACAGATTGTAAATGCTTTCTGTAGCCAGCTAAGAGTCTTTCAATTCTTGTTTGGGGGATTTTTGCCCCTTTTCCTTGCAAAAGGCTTTGAGTTCTGAGAGATTCTTGGGCCATCTTGCATGCACTGTTCTTTTGAGGTCTATCCACAGATTTCCGATGATGTTTGTGTCAGGGGACTGTGAGGGCCATGGCAAAACCTCCAGCTTGCGCCTGTTGAGGTAGTCCATTGTGGATTTTGAGGTGTGTTTAGGATCATTATCCTGTAGTAGAAGCCATCCTCTTTTCATCTTCAGCTTTTTTACAGATGGTGTGATGTTTGCTTCCAGAATTTGCTGGTATTTAATTGAATTCATTCTTCCCTCTACCAGTGAAATGTTCCCCATGCCATTGGCTGCAACACAAGCCCAAAGCATGATTGATGCACCCCCGTGCTTAACAGTTGGAGAGGTGTTCTTTTCATGAAATTTTGCACCCTTTTTTCTCCAAACATACCTTTGCTCATTGCAGCCAAAAAGTTTCATTTTAACTTTATCAGTCCATAGGACTTGTTTCCAGAATACATCAGGCTTGTTTAAATGTTCCTTTGAAAACTTCTGATGCTGAATTTTGTGGTGAGGGCACAAGAAACGTTTTCATCTGATGACTCTTCCAGGAAGGTCATATTTGTGCAGATGTCGCTGCACAGTAGAACAGTGCAACACTACTCCAGAGTCTGCTAAATCTTCCTGAAGATCTTTGCAGTCAAATGGGGGTTTTGATTTGCCTTTCTAGCAATCCTACAAGCAGTTCCCTCAAAAGTTTTCTTTGTCTTCCAGACCTCAACTTGACCTCCACCATTCCTGTTAACTGCTATTTCTTAGTAACATTATGAACTGAGGACACAGCTACCAGTACCTGAAAACGGTTTGCTATCTTCTTATAGCCTTCTCCTGCTTTGTGGGCATCATTTATTTTAATTTTCAGAGTGCTAGGCAGCTGTTTAGAGGAGCCCATGGCTGCTGATTGTTGGGACAAGGTTTGAGGAATCAGGATATTTATAAAGCTTTGAAACTTGCATCACCTGGCCTTTCCTATGAACAAGCCATATCCACCTCCAATTCTCGCTCTCCATTAGGTGGTCTATAAGGTGGTCCTTCTCCCCTACATCTTCGGTCTGAGTGCTCCCCTTCTCTGTCACCTGTCTATCCTCCCTCACACACTGTCTACTAGCTTTCTCTATTTGTGAACTAACCTCCTCTCTCCTAGTCTCTTAAATTTGATTCCCATTCCCCAACCATTCTAGTTTAACGTCTCCCCAGTAGCCTTCGCAAATCTCCCTGCCAGGATATTGGTCCCCCTGGGATTCAAGTGCAATCCGTCCTTTTTGTACAGGTCACACCTGCCCCAGAAGAGGTCCCAATGATCCAGAAATCTGAATCCCTGTCCCCTGCTCCAATCTCTCAGCCACACATTTATCCTCCACCTCATTCTATTCCTATTCTCACTGTCAAGTGGCACAGCCAGTAATCCTGAGATTACTACCTTTGAGGTCCTGCCTAACTTCCTTCCTAACTCCCTGTAGTCTTCTTTCAAGAGCCTTACAAAAGATTTTGAGGATCATTGGAAAGACAGATGCACTAAAACTGGCTTTTGGGAGAAGGCCAATGTGAACAGCATCTCCACCACAATAAAGCAATACCAACTTTTGTCATGTGTATGCCTAACTTGTGTCTCCCTAAACAGATCCCTTATTCCCAGTTGAAGGAAGGTCAGTGACTCCCTTGTGAGCAAAGGAAATTCTTCAAAGATAACATCAAAATCAGGTTGAAGAAATTCAACATTATATCTAAAACAGGAAGATATCACACTCAATTGATACACCTGCAGGAAATCTGTCCAAGATGGAGCTGTATTAAATGAGAATGCTCCCCATTGTGCCTCAGAGAACAAGTGTCAGCTGCAAAAGGAGAGTCTGAACAACCTAAAGACTGAATGACTAACTACAGCCACCACTTACTCTTACCCACACTGCCCCAGAATATGTGGATCCTGGACTGACCTCTGCAGCCACCTGAGGACCCACCATTAGACCACCCCTTAAGAAAACATTACACTCAACTCGAGTGTATGCACTACCACTACTAGTTGTCAAGGCTTGAGCAGATGGGTTAAATATTCGGAGGTGCTTAGAAGGGAGATGAGTAAGTTTGTTAAAGAGGTCTACTGAGGCCAGTTTTCAGTGACAGACCCTATGGACAACACAGTGGCTGAGTAAGTAAAGCTCCTGCCTCACAGCCTTGCATCTCCAGTGACCTTGATTCAATCCTAACTTATACCACTCCACATGTGGAGTGTAAACATTCTCCCCGTGACTATGAGAGTTTCCTTCGAGTGCTCCAGTTTCCTTCCATATCCCAAAGACATGTGGGTTGTTAGGTTCATAGGCAACTGTCAATTTCTCCCAGAGAATTGGTAAGTGGTAAAATCCAATGAAATTGATGGGCATTAAGAGGGTTGTGAATATATTCTGTGGAAAATCAGTTGGAGAATATTTATTCATTTATTTATTTATTGAGATTCAACACAGAATAGGCTCTTTCAGCCCTTTGAGCCAAGCTTCACAGCAACCCCCGATATAACCCTAGCCTAATCATGGGACAATTTACAATGTCCAATTAACCTACCAAACAGTAAGTCTTTGGACTGTGGCAGGAAACCAGACTACCTAAATGAAACCCACACAGTCACAGGGAGAATGTACAAACTCCTTATAGACAGCGGCAAGAATGAGCTGGTATAGACTTATTGGGTGAATGGCCTGAATTTATGCCGTAGGAAATATGGAATAAGGGGCTGCTCCTGTATCTCCTTCCAGTAATATTCATACAATCCTCACCAGTGCTGTGAAGATTGACATTTGCATGAATAGTCCATACCATCCAATTTCACAACAAGCAAGTACAGCAAAAGTAACAAGAAAGTAACGTAAGTGTAAATAAATTGCATCACTGCAACAGCATTGAAGTAAAACCTGGTGCAACACTACATTTAGTGTAATGTGCCTGAAATCCCAACACTGCCAGAACTGAAATATAACAAATAAAAGCAGCTCACTGACTGCACAAAGATAACAAATGTATATAGCTAGGATGCCTAAGAATTTTGCACAGTACTGTATTTGTCAGCATGGAGCGGAGAGCGAGTCTGTAAACCTGGTGGGAGGAAAGGCTGCTGGGAATGGTGATGGTGGAGTGCCGTGGGAGAGGTGTGGAAGAGGTGGCAGAGAAGCGAGAAGGATTGTCAGGGGTAGGGGATCGCGTGGGTGCAGACACACCCAGCCCTGAGACACCAGGCAAGATCATTTGATTCCAAACAATTGGATAATTGATCATTTCAGAATATCTTTCTGGTGCTTCCTGCTCCCTCCCCTCTCCCTTTTCCTTTTCCAAACCACGATTCTCCTCTCCCTGACCTCCTCCCCACATCAGCGACTGATAATCAGAATCAGGTTTATCATTACTCATATTTGACATGTACTTTTTTTGTGACAGCTGTACAGTGCAATACATAAAATTACTACAATACTGTGCAAAAGTCTTAGGCACCCTAACCCTGTATATATGTGCCTAAGACTTTTGCACAGTACTGACTGCATGTGTTCTTTGTTTCACGGAATCCTGGTTAACCCCTTCTGTACCGGATGCAACGATTCAGATTGACGGGTTTACTATACCAGGCCAGTGTCAATCAGGCTTTAGATTATCTGAGTAATGGGATTAACATGCATGAAACAGCGTAAGCTAATGCCTTCACCATCGTTTTGGGAGATTGTAACCAGGCCAGTCAGAAAAAAATCACTAAGCAACTACCATCAACAGATCTCTTGCAATACCAGACGAAACAACACACTGGACCATTTCTACACCACCATCAAGAATGTCTACCATGATATTCCATGACCTCACTTTGAGAAGTCTGATCACCTAGCTGTACTTCTACTCCCTGAGCATAGGCAGAGATTGAAGTCTGCAGCAACAGCAGCGAGGACCAAAAAGGTATGGACAAGGGAAACACAAGAATGTCAACAGGACTGCTTCAAATCGGTGGACTGGACTGCATTCAGGGATTCATGTTCGAATTTGGATGAGTATGCTGCAGTTGTTACCAACTTCATTAAGACCTGTATGGATGAGTGTGTGCCCACAGAGACTTACTGTACATTTCCAAACCAAAAGTCGTGGATGAATCAAGAGGTACGTCATCTGCTGAAGGCTAGATTGTGTCATTCAAATCTGGCAACCCAAGCATGAACCAGAAAATCAAGTATGATTTGTGGAGCAAACACGAGGAAATCTGCAGATGCTGTAAATTCAAACAACACACACAAAATGCTGGTGGAACACATCAGGCCAGGCAGTATCTATAGGGAGAAGCACTGTCAACAGCACTTCTCCCTATAGATGCTGCCTGGCCTGCTGTATTCCACCAGCATTTTGTGTGTATGATTTGTGGAGGGATATTTCAAGGGCAAAGAGACAATTTTAAATGAGGTTGGAGGTGACATCGGATGCATGACAACTCTGGCAGGGTCTACAAGACATTACTTCCTACAAAGCAAAACCCAATAGCATGAATGGCAGCGATGCTTCACTACCAGATGAACTCAATGCCTTCTATGCACGGTTTGAAAGGGAGAACACAACTACAGCTCTAAAGTTGCACCTGTTGACCCTGTGATCTCTGTCTGAGAGGCCAATGTTAGACTCTTTAAAGGCAGTGAACCCTCGCAAGGTGGAAGATCCCGATGGAGTACTCTAGAGTAAGGAGTAAGGCTCTGAAAACCTGTGCCAACCAACTAGCGAGAGTATTCAAAGACATTTTCAATCTCTCACTGCTATGGGTGGAAGTTCCTACTTGATTCAAAAAGGCAACAATTATACCAGTGCCTAAGAAGAATTATGTGGGCTGACTTAATGACTATCACCCAGTAGCACTCACATCAACAGTGATGAAATGCTTTGAGAGGTTGGTCATGACTAGACTGAACTCCTGCCTCAGCAAGGACATGGACCCACTGCAATTTGCCTATCACCACAATAGGTCAACGACAGATACAATTTCAATGGCTCTCCACACAGCTTGAGACCACCTGGACAACACAAACACCTACATCAGGATGCTGTTCATCAACTATAGCTCAGCATTTAATACCATCATTCCCACAATCTTGACTGAGAAGTTGTAAAACCTGGGCCTCTGTACTTCCCTCTGCAACTGGATCCTGAACTTCCTAAGCGGAAGACCACAGTCTGAGTGGATTAATGATAACATATCCTCCTCGCTGATGATCAACACTGGTGCACCTCAGGGGTGTGTGCTTAGCCCACTGCTCCACTCTCTGTATGCACATGCCTGTGTGGCTCGGCATAAATCTACAAATTTCCATTTTTAGTAAAATCTCAGGTGGTGACGGGTGGGTGTACAGGAGTGAGATATGCCAACTAGTGGAGTGGTGTCACAGCAACAACCTGGCACTCAAGGTCAGTAAGATGAAAGAGCTGATTGTGGACTTCATGAAGGGTAAGACGAAGGAACACATACCAATCCTCATAGAGGGATCAGAAGTGGAGAGAGTGAGCAGTTTCAAGTTCCTGGGCCTCTAGCTCTTTGAGGATCTAACCTGGTCCCAACATATCGATGTAGTTATAAAGAAGGTAAGACAGCGGCTATAATTTATTAGGATGAAGAGATCTGGCATGTCAATAAATACACTCAAAAACTTCTATAGTTGTACCATGGAGAGCATTCTGACAGGCTGCATCACTGTCTAGTATCAGAGGGGCTACTACACAGGACCAAAAGAAGCTGCAGAAGGTTATAACTCCAGTCAGCTCCATCTTGGGCACTAGCCTACAAAGTACCCAGGACATCTTTAGGGAGCAGTGTCTCATAAAGTCAGTATCCATTATTAAATACCTCCAGCACCCAGGACATGCTCTTTTCTCACTGTTACCATCAGGTAGGAGGTACAGAAGCCTGAAGGCACACACTCAGTGATTCAGGTACAGCTTCTTTCCCTCTACCATCCGATTCCTAAGTGGACATTGAATCTTTGGACACTACCTCACTTTTTTTTAATATACGGTATTTCAGTTTTTACAGTTTTTAAAAATCTATTTAATATACATGTAATGCATTCACGACCGGCTGGTGTATGTCTAGGGGAGGATTCATCCACCCACCAAACCACGCCTCCCGTATACGTGGATGCTGTGAAATACACACTAATACAAACTCGCACACACAATATCAAGTGCACACCAGGTTCTTTTACAGAATACACTTTATAAATCTTACTAAAACTAAGTGATTAATAATGATTAATAACACACTCTCTCCCTATCAACAAAAGTCATGCCCTCATGACACTAACAGAGTTCCCCAATGCTTCTTGCAAAACACAAAACCCAACCCAGGTGCAGAAAGCAGTGACATAACTGCCCAGGGCGGTAGAGATCACATTCAGTTCTCCTGGCACTGCATATGTCAACCGCTCCGAAGGGGGAATACTTCTTTGAGACCTCCATACCCCCTCTGCCAAACCTTCTGCCTCAGACACCATGGGGGACACCCCAGGTCTACCTGTTGGATCCTCACCCTCTTCCTCACTGGGATCCCTCTTCACCTGAGAGCCCTCTGTCTTGTGTTCCGGTTCCCCCCTCTCTCCCCCCAATGCCGGCTGCATCTCAGTCTGCCCCTCAACACCCTCCCTCCTCTCACCTAACTCAGTAGGGGAAGGGCCAGGGGCCTCTTCTTCCGGTACTAGGCAATTAATGAACGGAAACAGGGGCCACACATCTGAATTGTTGTCTTCCGAATCGGTATCCCTTTCCGGGCTGCAGACCGGTCCCATCTCTTCCGCAGTGGGCTCTTTCTTTGTCCTGCGCGCTCGCAGAGTCCTCGTACTAGGCGTAACCTCCCACTCGGGCTCTTTATCCACCTGCACTGCTTGACCCAGGGGCAGCAAGAGGTTCCGATGGAGTACCTTGACAGGCCCCTTCCCATCCGGTAAACAGGTAGATTCGGCATCTGGCTCTCTACCACATAGGGGGTGGCTGCCCATTGATCCATCAACTTGTGCTTATCGGGTAGTCCTAAATTCCGTATAAGAACCCGGTTGCCTGGCAACAATTGCGAGGTCTTCACACCTTTGTCCTCCGGGAGCGTGTGGAGGCCCCACAGCCACGCCTCCCCCTGGACGCTGACCGTCACTGGCAGTTCCAACATCCTGACGTCAGCACTTGTACGAACCAATACCCAGCTTGCCTCCAGCGCTTTACCGCACCTACGTGCCATGAGTTCTATTGGCCCCATACCTTTGACCAAACTCAACCCCCGCACTAACGCACCATCCAAAATGTGAAAATCCACCCTGCTTACCACACACGCATAATTCACCGGTACATCCTCTAAATTGCACCAGTTTACAATCTTATCTCTATCCATCTCTGCACTACTGGACGTGCGTGATTTACACAGCTACAGAAAATGCAATCCCAGACGAGCCCCCACAAATGTTATGCTTACGTGACCGGCTGGTGTATGTCTAGGGGAAGATTCGTCCAACCGCCAAACCACGCCTCCTGTATACGTGGATGCTGTGAAATACACACTAATACAAACTCGCACACACAATATCAAGTGCACACTAGGTACATTTACAGAATACACTTTATAAATCTTACTAAGACTAAGTGACTAATAACAATACAATATATATATGAAGGGAAAGAAAATACAGAAAAGGCGCCAAAACTTATCAGAGTTCAGACAATTAGTGCACATCGTTGGATATCAACCATCAATTCTTCCGACCACTTTCCGATCTTCTCCGACCTCCACGACCTGCGCAGCTGGGACCACCCTCAGTGATCAACCAGCTGTGCCACACCCGTCCGCCTTCCTCATGGTCTCCTTCCCGACTCCCCAGAAAACCCGCGCAATCACAGCTCACAAACCCACAAGAGAAAATAACATCTAACCCAATTGGTTAACAAAAGAAAACAATCCCCATTATCAGTAACTTTAACCTAAACAAGCTTCTCACCATTTAGCATAACAAAGAAGCATTTTTACTGTTAACAAACAAAGAAGCCATTTTGATTAGTATTTGCAATACACACGTAATTGATTTGTTTATTTATTATTATTATCTTAATTTTATTTACTATTATTTTTTTCTCTGCTAGATTATGTATTGCATTGAACTGCTGCTGCTAAGTTAACAAATTTCATGTCACATGCCGGTGATAATAAACCTGAATCTGATTCTGAACATTTGGAACAAAGCACACAAACTAGCATACATAGCAGGACACAAAATATAGACAGATGGCTAGATATTTTATTGATTCCAAAGAAAATGACAGTGTCACTGTAGCATTACAAGTGCATATATATACAAATAGTAGAAGAAATATAAGAAGGAATAAAAAATAAGTTAGCTCAAACAGTCCAACAGGAGGGAGTCACTACTTCCTCGGCTATAGGTTGAATCACTATAGAGCCTAATGGCCAAGGGTTAGAATGACCTCATATGGCACTCTTTGGAGTAACGCATTTGTCTTAGTCTATTACTAACAGTGCTTCTCTGTTCAGCTAAGGTAACATACAGAGGGTGAGAAACATTGTCCAGAATTGCTAGGATGTTCCTTAGGGTCCTTTGTTCTACCGCAGTCTCCAGTATGTCCAGTTTGACTCCTGTAACAAAGCCAGCCTTTCTAATCAATTTATTGAGCCTGTTGGCATCACCCATGTTGATGCCATTGCCCCAGCACACCGCCACATAGAGGACTATATTGACGATAGAGCATGTACTGGAGAGGCCTGCATACAACAAAGGACCTCAGTCTTCTCAAGAAGTAGAAGTGACCCTGGCCCTTCTTGAAAACAGCTTCTGTGTTGGTGCTCCACTCAAGTCTGTCATCCAGGTGCATTTCCAGGTACTTGTAGGTTCTCACCACATCCACATCCTCACCATCAATAGTAACAGGGAGCAATGCAGGCTTAGTCTTCCTAAAATTCATCACCATCTCCTTTGTGCAAATGCAATACTCAGTTTTGCATCAATATAAATAATGCTCAAATTTTGAAGTATATATTTATAACCAAAATATGTATTTGTCACCATATACTACCTTACGATTCATTTTCTTGCAGGCATTTGCAGTAGAACAGCAAAATACAACAGAATCAATTAAAAACTACACATAAACTAAGACTGACAAACAACCAATGTACAAAATGAAGAGAAGCTATGCAAATGAAAAAAATAAGTAAATAATACTGTCAACATGAGTCCTGGAAAGTGAGTCCATAGGTAATGGAATCAGTTTAGATTTGAAGTGAGTGAAATTATCCACGCTGGTTCAGGAGCCTGAACCATAGGGTCATAATTGTTCCTGAACCTGGTGGTGTGGGACCTAAGGCTTCTGTGCCACCTGCCTGATGGCAGCAGCAAGAAGAGAGCATGGTCTAGATCGTGGGGGTCCTTGATGATGCAGCACAAGACATATTGAAGCATGGTAATTCATGACCTGTAACACAATCAAGATAAGAGTAGTTTAGTAACAGTTAAGCAACACCAAAAATATTGCAACAGACAGCATCACAGCAGCTTATTATTGGGGGAAATACTGAACTGGCAATAGACAGCAGAGATTACCACAGTGATACAGATAAACTGCACAGCAGTTGGTGCAATGATGAATCTAATTGTACTAAACAGTACAATAATGCCATATAGGAAATACACAAAATTAACACAATTCACTGTCTATTACCATCAATAGAGCATGTACAAATTTAATAGCAAATGGTAAACACAAATGTAACTGAAGCAAGTAATTTAACAGCAAAGAGAAGTTGATATACACAAATGCAAAGAACTTTACAACCAAAAAAAAAACACTACAGCTGCAATAAAACTATGTCAGATTACTGTAAAAGCAAATAGAAGCTTTCACAAATGCCTGTGGCCCTGATTTATCAGCACAACTATTACCAGACTAGCATAAAGTAAAGCAGTCTATGTACAGCAGAGAATTAGAAAAGGTATTGCAATAGCACCCAGGGCCTCTCAGAAAATACCAGTGCAAGAAATGAGCACAAGAAGCAATGGAAGAGCAAAACAAAGAAATATTGGAATTGCAGTTACAATGTAGTATTTAGTATAAAAGGAAATATTATAGAAAGTGCTGTTAAAACTGAGCTAATGAATACAGTTTACTGTAATCCACTGCTAATCATGGATTTGCTTACTTCATACACCGGTGGGGGAGGGGTTGCTCTCTTCAGTTACCTGATGAGGTAACCGTAGCCTTTGGTCAGGGGCAGATGTCGTCAGGTGGTGCCCAACCTTCATCGAGTGACTCGACCCTTAACTACTGCACTCTCCAGCTGGCGGGTCGGCAGTGGTGGTCAAGTCACTGCCCATCTGCTCCTGATTTGTAGATCATGTCCTCTCACCTGCTCCATATCCAGTAAGAGGCTCTTTCTGCTTCCTCCCCCATCCTGCGAGCAGCTTGCTTCTTGCTCTTTCCATCAAGTTCCAGCACAGACAGCAACCTCCATGCTGACCTTACTGGGAACCCTCTACAGCTGATCTCCACAAGGAATAGCCATGTCTGCCATCCTTTGTCCTCCTGGACTAAAGACTGGTACTTTAGGGTCTTCCTCTCATGATCCTCCTCACATCCTTCCTCCCATGGTACTGCGAACTCCTCCAGGATGATTTTCTTGTCTTTGGTGGACCACAGTATGATGCAGCACCTCTGGGAACGGTATCTTCCTCCCCACATTGACCCTCATCTCAAGATCTTGCAGTTTGCAGCATCTTGGATTTAGGTATCTTTGATGTGATAGGCGTGGCCCTCTCCTTGATGAAAATGACTGCCCTGTTTGCCTCAGTGCCAGCTGGTCTCTTTTTACACCGCTCTCGCTCCAGTGTGTCAGCAAGGGACAGCACGACCTTGTCGTGGTACCATCTCTACCATTCTTGCGTTAAAGCTGCTTCACATGCTGACAGTGGCCCCCGCTGGCCACAAAGCTTGCAGTTAGGATCCTCTCTCAGCCCCCATTGTGCAGCAGTGATGGTGTAGGGAAAGTGTCGTACAGAGACCACAGAAGGAAAGAAATACGGAAGGGCTGTAGTCTTCAAAGCAAGTGATCTTGCTCTTGGGAAGATCCCATTTCACCCTTCGTACACACAGTTCTGTACCTCTGTGTGGACCATATCACACTGATCCCTTGCACTTACACTCCCCCATTGTTGGAAATGTGCGGAGCTGAGCCTTTGCTGTCCCAGGCACGGGTTGTCGATGACCAGCTCACTGCCTGTTCTATGGCCGAGTTGGTGATCCACTTTCGGCCCAGTCATGTTGTGGCTCCTGCTTG
This sequence comes from Hemitrygon akajei, assembly GCF_048418815.1. Lineage (NCBI taxonomy): Eukaryota > Metazoa > Chordata > Chondrichthyes > Myliobatiformes > Dasyatidae > Hemitrygon > Hemitrygon akajei. The sequence continues at coordinate 83,822,455 of NC_133135.1, forward strand.
GTTTGTTAGCTTGTCACCAGAGTCTCTCAGTGTTAACACAACTTTACACTTTGCCACCTTGAGCTCCTCCACTACCGATGACAGAGGCAGTTGTAGCTGGCCATGGGGAACTCATACATCATGAGAAGCCAGAGCAGCCTTGGTAGAAGAACATGTTGGTACAACCATGTCTGAAATTTATCAGAGAGTCCAGTTTTGTTAATTTTCTTCAGCCACTCTTCATTGTGCTTTACAGTGTTGGTAAGGTTGGTGCTGTCCATCATTGTTGCATTAAACCACTTTCCAAGACACTTTACTGGGTTGTCCTCCATGGATAGAATGACTTCTCCCTGTACTTGAAGACTGAACTTGCCAGTAATCTTGATCTTTTTGATCACCTTGCATCTGGGCTTCGTGAACTTGAAGGTCATCTTAGTCCAGGTAGCTACATTGTCCAGTGTTTCCAATACCCATCTTGCTTGGATACGGGTTACAGAGGTTACTGTGATATCATTCATGAACACCTGTATGCAGGTTGTCAGATGCCGGGCTCCAATGCTGGGCCTCGGGTTATATTTGCTGCTGCTGTTATGAGGAGGTTCATACCCATGACAAACAAGATGTGGGAGATGGTACAGCCAATTATAATCTCTTTTTGGAAGCCATTCCACCTGGATGTAAAGTGGGCTGAAGTGAAGATTAGCTTGAATCCTCCTAGGTAACTGGTGATCATGTTTTGTGTCACTGGCAGGATATGGTAGTGGTCTAGGCCAACCTGGATGATGATGTGTGGAATTGATCTGTTGGCATTGGCTAGGTCTAACCAGACAGCTGTTCGATCACCTTTCTTTAACTTGGCCTTGTGGATCAACTGGCTAATTATTGAGGTATGTTCAAGGCACCCAAAAAATCCCAGGATGCCACCTTTCTGGATAGATGGGTTATTTTGATATAAGAGGTCAACCTTCTCATAAGCACTGAGAAGAATATCTTGCACTTCATGCTAAAGAGGGAGATTGTCCTAGACTGGGTGATTGTGGAGGAATCTTCTTTGGGAACAAAGCATCCTTCAGCCATTTTCCTGCTTGGTGGAATAAAGCCTTTGGTCCAAATCTTCCTCATTATCTTCCTCAATCTCCAGAGGAGTTTTGAGCATCTCTTATATACCATGTAGGGTATACCACATTGTCTTGGGGCAGCAGATGACTTTGCTCTCTTGATGATATCCTGGACCTCCTGCTATGTGGGCTCTGCCATGTTCAACTCTTGGTTGGGGGACTTCTTGACTGAATTCTATTCCCTAATTATTGTGGAGATTCCTACAGAAATCCTCCCACCTCCTGCTTCGAGCTGGTTAGGGTGCCAGATTTTCGCTGGCTGTGAAGAGCCCTGTTGAACCTGAATGGGCTTTTAACAAACTGCATTCTCCTCTCTTTCTCCGTTCTTCACTTTTGCACCTGTTCCTGCAGTTCTCTGGTTAGATCTTTGACAACTTTTTCATCAGGTGAACTGTTTTTGAATTGTTTGTTCAGGGTCTTTACCTCACTTCTCAGGTTGCGAGTCTCCCTTTCCCTCCTGTTTGGTTGCCATGATGGTTTAAGATCCCCCTTCGTCTCAATGGGCCAAATCACTCTTTAGCATTGAGTATTTAGTTCATCCATAGCTTGTATGGTTGCTCACCTTGTGTGCCCGTGTTCGTTTTCCTGGAGGTCAGCCGTAGTTTTAGCATCACCAACCTTTCTTGGTTGCCATCCAGTCTTTCCTGGAAGTCTCTGGTGAACCAGATTTTGCTTGCATCATACACCAAGATGCACTCTTCGGTTACCTGATGAGGTAACCATAGTCTTTGGACAGGGGAAGATGTCTTCAGATGGTGCTCAGCCTTCACAGACTGGTTCGACCATTAACCAGTACACTCTCCAGTTGGTGGGTCAGCAGTGGTGGCCAAGTCACCACTCATTTGCTCTTGATTTCCAGCAATGTAAAAGCAAAACAGAGGAATATTGGAAATGCCATTACAATGCAGTATTTATTATAAAAGGAAATATAGGAAATGCTGGAAAAACAGAGCTAATGAATGCAGGACACTGTAATCCAATGTTAACCACTGAGATAGTGGGCTTTTTGAATGACATTCCTGATATGCAATGTCCTGCTGTATAAAACCCCTGGCACACTTGTCTCCTCAATGAAACTCCCATTATATAATGCACAGGCTAATACTTATGAAATGCTGGGCCCTTCATACCACAATCCTGATATAATGTGCCTCTCATTGTAACATTCTTGATGCAAGTGCCCTCACTGCATCTCTTCCAATTTACTGTACCTTACACTATGTCTCCTTAATGCAGAAACCAGATGGAGTGCAGTCTCAACAATTCAATTGTCTATGCCTTTCAGAAGCTATTTCATTCAGTCCACATGTTGAAGCCAATCTCCGGCACTGCAGTTTTCAGTTCGAGTGTTCTTTGGTTCTGCTAAGTGCCATTGCATAAGAACATATTGTAAGCAAGATAATTATGAAAAAAGAGTACTTTCAGGAGCTCCTACTAATTTGAAATTGCTAAGTGCAATTTAATGTGTCTAAAAGCCTGTGTCTGTTTTTTGTGGCAGATTCTCTTGGGGTGTACTGTTTGACGAGAACAGGCCAGAGGGAGCTAAAATGCTGAAACTCAGATAACTGAACTGTTTAAGGTCCATCCAATGGCAAGCTTTGTTTATGTGCTTCAGACAGGAACAAACAAATGGCCAGGAGAGCTTGAGTGCATTTTGAGCTGTGCACCCTGAATCTGCTTTCACCAGGGACCCAATTGCCCTCTTAATTATCACACACTTCAGGACCACACACAAAGAAAATCTCACATTCTGCGGTGGTGAGTTTTTCAAACAAGTTGGTTTATTCAGTTCCTGTTACAATGTACACTGAGGAGCACTTTGAACGAGAGCTCAACGATCCTCCACTGACCCATTCATTTTACATTAGTTACATGTGGATTTCACAATTTTGTAACTATCCCACTTTTATTCACAGTATTTGATCTCTGCTTTATCACCACCGGGGTTGCCTCTAACTCCTTGACAGATGGGACTTTGCCTTCCTTTATCAAAGAGCCATTTCCTGTATTTTCCCTGCAGATGAGTGTTCTAATTTATGGACATCCTTTTGTTATGAGTTTGCTTATCTATGATCAACTCTCCTGCATTAACGCTAAATTTCTTCATATCTGCTGCCTCTGGATTTCCCTTGTAATTGAAAGTACAATGTAAGTACTACCCTGTTTCCTCTAAACCATGCCTGCTATCGGCCTCTTTACCAACCCTTTCTAATCTGTACGACACCCATGTGAACAAATTTCCTAATTTTCTTATAATTCCCCAGCCCTCTGAACTGCGATCGCTGTAGTCTGTAGCCTCTAATTTCCCTTTTATGGATGCAGTTTTAAACCCTAAGTGATTTGGTAGGCTTGCGATCTCCGAGGGGACTCGGTGAACTAGACGCTTGAGATTGCAGATATGGCCATCTCTGGGAGTGGATACAGTATCGTGGCCTGATAATGGAATATGAATTCGAGGTTGGCTCCATCACTCTGCACCAATTATAGTGTCAAGCGAGATTAAAATCGTTGTTGATGGGAGTGGAAAATGAACAAGTGTTCAGTGCTGTCTACCTGCTGTTGACTGGTCTGCTTGTTCTCTCTTCTTGCTACAACAGTTGGGCGGGAGGTGCAAGAGTCTCATGTCCCACATTGCCAGGTTCGAGATCAGTGGTTTCCCTGCAGCCATTAGGGTCCTGGACAAGCTTCACTCGTCTCAGTGCTGAATGCGCTCCGCAGTTGTGGACTCGCTTTCAGGGACTCTACAGTTCATGCTCCGTGTTTTTTTGTTTTCTTTTTTGTAAAATTTGTGTGATTGTACTCTTTTGCAAATTGGATGAGTGGCAGTCTTGCTACCTATCATTGTAGCAAGGAATGAGAACAGTCAAAATTTAAAGATGGATGGACTGACCAACAGCTCAACACAGATTGATTTCACTCTGCCATTTCAAATTCACAACTTTACTCCCCAGAAATATATGAAGGTCCATTCAAACTACTCTAACAGAACAGATCAGACCACAGTGAAAGTGGGTCCTTTTGCAAATGCATGGCAGTTCCATATGCTTTAAAGTTTAAGGATATGAAAGATCAGGATAGACTAGAACATCAACCAGCATGATTGAACCACATTGATAGTTGTGCCACAGGCCTTGTGGAGAGTACAAAGTCATTTAGATGCTGAAAATAATCCACACCCAACTTCCCAACACTTAACTGTAAAGTTAGTAGTGTTACGTTCCCCAGTAACCGGGTGACTTACTAGCAAAGATAGAGAGGTCCGCTGAAGCCTGGTGCTACTATTTTCAAACGTTTTTATTTATAAAGGGGTACAAACGTATGGTTAATACAAAACATTCAGATCATATACGTCGTCACACTCAATCTAAAGCACAGGTATAGTAATAATCAATCAGAAATAAGCTCTATCGTTGTCTAGGGGTAATGTAGATATATATTGTTTGCTGGATATCTAAAAGTCTTTTGCGGTCACTGCAGTTCCACCAGCTGCCGTTGGTTGTGGTGTCGCGTTGGTGCACTTTTGTTAGAAAGAGAGAGAGAGATGGGATGAAACAGTTACCCGACCGGTTTTCCAACCTGGAGGAGTTCGGTTTGTCGGAGCCTCATTGGGGGAATGAACGCTCATCTGTGGCCTCCCCTGTAGCTAAGCCGTTCTTCCGTTGTGGGGTCGCCAATCCCAGGCAAGGAAAAGACGCACACGAACCCCACCACCGGCTGTCGCTATCAAAACGCTGTCACAGGATTTCTAGCGTGTCTTCTGGTGCGTCTCAGGGCCCACCTCGGCAGCCCACCTTTTATCTGGACTGGCAGGGTTGTAGATGTCAATCAGGGTGGGGGGTGAGGCAATCCTTCCCCCATCACCCAGCCCACGTTGCCCTAGGGCTTTACACGTGGTCTTCATGAGACAATAGTCAGAGTCACTTTACTCTGCTTCTCAGGAGAACGTGGTCTTCCGCACGTCTCCCTCTCTCTCTCTCATTTCCTGTGTTTATTCAGCACGTCTCTCCCACTCTTGGGTCAGTTGACCCCCCCCCCCCTTGACTAGGGCTCTTGCGATTCTCACAAAGGAGGGGGCTGAGGTCATAACAGTAGGATCAAAGTTGTTTCACTTTTCCAAAATGGTTCACTGACAATGTGGTGGAGACAGGTGGAACATAAAAGGAAATGGTTTAAAAACTGTGCTAAAGTTCCTCTCAATGAAGACGTTTACCATAGCAACACTGACACATTCCAGTAGAATGCAGCATTGATACATCTCATGTCCTCCCAAGAAAATTGGAGAAGTAGGTCACACAGCTCTTCAGTACTTCCCCACAATTCAATATGATTGGTGTTGATCAATGCTGGACCTCGACTCCTCTTCTGTGCCAGTTCCCCATCATTCACAATGCCTTAATCATCAAGTATGTATAGCTAGGATGCTGAAGACTTTTGCAGAATACTGAATCTGTCAATGTGGAGTGGAAAGCGAGTTTGTAAATCTGGCGGAAGCAAAGGAATGGTGAGGGTGGAGCGCCGTGGAATGGGTGTGGGACAGGTGACAGGGCGGAAGGTTGGCACGGATGCAAACACAACCATCATGAGACATCGGGCAAGGTAACTTAATTCCAAACAATTGCTTTATTGATCATTACAGAATGTCTCTGGTGCTTCCCACTTCCTCACCTTTCCCTTCCCCTTTTTCCAACAATGATTCCCCCTCCTTGCCCCCTTCCCACTCTCAGACCACAATAGAAATCCATATCAGAATCAGGTTTATCATCACTCACAGATATCATGATTTTTTTTGTGGCAGCTGTACAGTGCAATACATAAAATTATTACAGTACTGTGCAAAAGTCTTAGGTACCCTATCTATATACAAGTGCCTAAGACTTTTGCAAAATACTATACCTTTCTCCACATTATTTACATCTAATGATCTGGCCCCCATCACTTTGAGGAGCAAAGAGTTCAAGAGATTCACTGAAGGGTTTCAGCTGAAACATTAAATGCTTATTCCTTTCCACAGATGCTGCCTGACCTGCTGAGTTTCTCCAGCATTTTGTGTTTTCTACTCACCTCTGTTTTAAATGACCAGCTCCTTATTTTGTGCCTGTGTCCCTTTGTTTGTGTCTATGTTACTCTCACTAGTGAGAACATTTTAGCATCTACCATGTCAAGCCCCCTGAGGACCACCCTCGTTCTTCTGAACTCTGAGGAATGCAAACCCCAGACTACCTAGACTTGCTTGACTTGACAACACACTCATTCTACTCACCGTACCTCTCCTGCTGAATGGTTCTATTCATACTCAGCATTATTACTAGTTCTTTTGTGTGAAGCACAAAGTTCTGCCTGCTAACCTGAGGGCAGCTAATACTGGGGCAGCAATAAAAAATGATGGAATTAAAATTCCTCTTCAGCTAGTCTGCCATCGCATGATTTTTGCTGCAATGTCAGATAATGAAGTTTTAGCTTTAACATGATATTTTTTGCCAATTAGAACAAATGTTCCTCAGCAACATGTTAATATTTACAAGGAGTCTTATAGGAATGCATCAGAATTAGCGGTGGTGTTGGGGTGGGGGTGGGGTGGTACCTGGGAAGGAATGTTGTAATTTGAAGGAATCATTCAAAGTTTACCTGCTATTGAATGTGATAGTTTCTGGGACTCTTCTAACACCCGTAAGGGTTTCCTTTGGAGAATGTGGCAACTTGCCAGGAATTTGCCCGTGTTTGTATTGGGAATGGCCAGGCGGGGTTTGGACTGAATCCCAGGGGGATATTCCTGCCAGATACTTTGAGGAATCTTGGAGACAGCAACATAATTAAGGTCAACCAGCACAAGCAAAGACAGCCAGAGAGCATGAGAAATGACAATGCTGGAAACATTCATGCAAATGAAATGGTAATGTTCATGCAAATCAATTGTTCCGCTTGTCAATCTCAGTTAAAAGAATGGAAGGCGGGCGAAACTGCAGTTTGAATTGAAAAGGCTTCGAAAGCGAGTCATAACAAAGCAGCCCATTTTACCATCTCACAAGCTGCAGATCATTTGAAATCCAGCTGTACTCTGGAGATGTGTCTCTTCTTGTCCTCTATCACCTATATACAGCAATGTGCAGAAGTCTGAGTCACACATAAATTGCTGGGGTGCCTAAGCCTTTTGCACAGTACTGTATTAGTCAATATGGAGCTGAGAACAGGTTTGTAAATCTGGTGGGAGCAATGGATGTTGGGAATGAGGCTGAGCGACATGGGAGGGCTGTGAGACAGGTGGCAGAGGAGGAGTGTCAGGGGTGGGCGGTGGCGCAATTGCAGACACACCCAGCCCTGAGACACCAGGCAAGGCAATTTGATTCTAAACAACTAGCTTATTAATCATTATTACAATGTCTCTTTAGTGTTTCCTGCTCCCTTCCCTCTCTCTTTGCCTTTTCCCAACTATGGTTCCCCTCTCCCTATCCCCTTCCTACTCTCAATCCACAAAAGAGACCAATATCAGAATCAAATTTATCATCACTTTCTTATGTTATGAAATTTGTTTTTTTCTCTTGTTGCAGCAGAACAATGCAATATATAAAATTACTTCAATACTGTGCAAAAGTCTCTGGCACCCAAGCTGTATATATGAGGCTAAGACTTTTACACGGTACTACAGTTAACATAATCTTATTTTCAGAGTCACTGTCCAAATATTCAGCATATATATTTATTCCTTCCCTTGGGTTGATGCCATCCATTTCAAATCAGCCTTTGGGATTCTGGACTGTGCAAATATCAGATAAGTCGAACCACACGGGAGCTGCATGTTGGGATGTTATGTTGAATCTGACAGCCTGCTGAAACATTGGAGTATTGTGTGCAGTTCTGGTCGCCTGCTTACAGGAAGGATATCAATAAGGTTGAAGGAGTACAGAGAAAATTTACAACGATACTGCTGGGACTTGAGGATCTGAGAAATAGGGAAAGGTTTGGACTTTATTCCTTGGGGCGTACAAGTATGAGGGGAGATTTGATAGAGATAAACAATAGCATGAGTGGCGTACAGTAGATAGGGCAAATGTAAGCAGGCTTTTTCCACTGGGGTTCAGTAAGACTAAAAGTAGAGGTCATCTATTAAGGGTGAAAGATGAAATATTTAAAGGGAACCTGAGGGGGAACTTCGTCACACAGAGGGTAATGTGATTGTGGAACAAGATGCTACTGGAACTGGTGAATGTGCGTTTTATAGCAACATTTAGGAGAAATTTGGATAGGTACATGCATGAGCAGGGTATGGAGGGCTGTCGTCCAAATGCAGGTCGATGAGAGTAGCAGTCTGGCATGGACTAGATGGGATGAAGAGTTTGTTTCTGAGCTGGATTACTCTATGAAAGCACTATTTGTGTTATTGCCACGTCATCAGTTAATGGACATGTTCTCAATGGAATGCTACCAGCTTTAGCTCTTTATTTGTCAACGGGTTGCAGAATTTTCATTTCCAAAGGCAAGCAACCATAAAATAGCCCATGCAGCCAGGAGTTGTGATACAAATCTATTGTATTCTATGTACTCATATCACAGTCTGTGTACATGACTCTCCTGTGCAATCCTTCGAACTGACTGTTCATTCCTTAGACAATCCATCACTGAACCAACTTCCCTTCCACCCCACCTGCCAGCTCTTGCCAAACCTGGCATGTTCCCTGCTTTGTTTCAGCTGATATGAATTTCAATTTGTACGTTATGAGGCCTCTGAACTATGTTTTAACCTCTTGAGTGGTAACACTTTGGAGATTTCATTCCAGTTCAGACTCTTATTCTGAATGAAGTCTGCATCCCTGGCCAAAGGATTATCAGATTCCCTTGTAAGTTAAGAGCTGCTTTTTGTCCAGTCTCAAGATATAGTGCTGATTATTTCAGTGATTGAGCTGTGTACAAGAATTTTAAAGGAGCTACTGCTATTGAAGAAAGATGGTTTAAGCCCTTTCAATGAAAGATTTCACTCATGAGGAGCATTTGATGGCTCTGGGCCTGTACTCCATGGAGGTCTAAAGGCCAAGGATTATCTCATTGAAACTTACTGAATATTAAAAGGGTTTGGAAGGAATGGATGTAGAGAGGATGTTTCCATTAGTAGAGGAGTGTTGGATCTGAGGACACGATGTCAGAATAAATTGACATCCCTTTTGAACTGAGATGAGGAGGATTTTCTTTGGCTATAGGGTAGCAAATCTATAGAATTTGTTTTCTCAGAGGGCTGTGGAGACCACATCATTGGGTGCATTTAAGGGAATGATCAATAATTTCTTGATTGACAAAGAGGTTAATAGTTACAGGGAGAATGGAGCTGAGTGCAAAATAATCAACTATGGTTGAATGGTGGAGCAGATTCAATGTGCCAAATGGCCTAATTGTGCTATGGTATCTTATGGCCTTATGATCTAATTGTACTTCAATTCTCCTTCTACAACATTTCTTTTTTAATCCCCTAGTATTTTGATAACTTTTTGGTACTTCACAACACCTGAAGACTACCAAGATCTTTGATTCCATTAAATACTTCCTGAGTTTCCAATTATTGGCCTGTTTTGCTGGGAAGTTGTGGGCTAAATTTTAGTTAGACTTTGTTGGGAATGCAATGCCTGATCAGCCCTTGTTTGTTCACAGAACTGTAGCATTGTTACAATATATAAGACCACTTTGCTTATCAAGTCTATTCTGGTTCCTTATCAGTCCTATTCCTTAGGCTGTGCAACCTATCTCTCTCAAGTCTGTATCCCTTTCACTGGCATTTATTGATTCTGTTTCTACAGATCTACCACCAGTGCATTGTAGGTCATAGAATCATAGGACAAGGCAGCATAGAAACAGACCTTCTGGACCAATTTGTCCATGCTGACAAAGATGCCCATCTGAACTAGTCCTATTTGTCCTTGCTGGGCCCATATCCCTCTAAATCTTTCCTGTCTATGTATTTGACCAACTGTCTTTTTAAATGTTGTATTGCAACTGCCTCAAGCTCTTTCTTCCTCCACCAGTTGTTTCATATCACGCACCATCTTCTACATGAAAAAAGTTTGTCTTAATGTTCCTTTTAAATCTTTCTTCTCTCACTTTAAACCCATGTCTTCCGGTTTTTGACTCCCTTTCCCTAGAAAAAATGTAGTGCATATTCACCCTACCTATGACCCTCATGATTTTATATACCTCTGTAAGGTCACCCCGTAGTCTCCTGCACTCCAAGGAATAAAGTCCTCGCCTGTCCAACTTCTCCCTTTAACTCAGGCCCTCAAATCTTGGCAACTTTCTTGTAAATGTATTTCCAGCATAATGATCTCTTTCCTATAACAGGGTAACCAGAACTATACACAATACTCCAGGTGGGGCCTCAGCAGCATCTTGTACAACTGCAACACAGCACCGCACTTCCTATAGGTAATCCTCTGACTGATGAAGGCCAGTGTGCCAATAACCTTCTTCACTATCCTTTTTGTGTGTCACTCCAGGGATCTAAGCACTTGTACTCCTAGATTCCTAGACTCCAGTTCTCCAATATTCCCCAGGTCCCAACCATAACCTGGTTTAATTTCCCAAAATGCTATATATTGTACTTATATGAACTGAAAGCCATTTGCCTTTCACTGTCTAGCCGTTCAAGATTCATCAATAATCTTTACTAACCTTCTTCACTGTCCTTTTATTTTATCCCTAACTACCCTACCCTACTCCCCACATCCCTCATTTATATTTTGTTAATTTTTTTTAAACAGATGACTCCTGATTCACAAACATACACCAACGTGGGAGTGTTTTCTCTAATAAGCCGATTGTGATCTTGTGCACATTGAAAATGTCCTTTGAAATCTCTTTGTTCTAAAGAGCTTCAGCTTCCCTATTATAACAATATGGCTGGAATCCCTTGAACCACTCCAATTAATATTCTGGTATTTTTGCATCACATTTATGATTTTCCTGAAGTGGTGACTAGAATTAGAACTTACCAATTATGATTGCAGTGTTATTTGTCCACTTCCATCAAACTTTCCTGTCTTTGTTCACAGAGTATCATATACCGTACTAACCGCTCTTTCAACATACCCTGCTGTATTGATTGGATATACATACATGGACAACAAGCTCCCTTACTTCCTGCACAGCCTTTTCATCTGTGCCATTCCTGTTTTTGTATTCTTTTTACCAATATTTATTTTCTCACATTTCTCTGCTTAAATTTCATCTGCCACTTTGTATAGTTGGAGAGCAATATTCTTGTATTCTGTTATTCTCCTTCACATTGTTACCACACTTTCAGACTTCGTGTCTTTCTCAAACTTAAAAAAATATATTTTGCACACACGTCTAAATCATTGATGAAGAGCAAAAGGATGGGTCACAATCAGTTGGAGAGATGTGTGGTAATTCTGAGTGGTGGTCAGGTGTGGTTTTTGGTGTAGATATAAGAGTAGTGTTGTGAAGCAACTGTGACTCTAATCAGATAGAGAGAGGATTTCATTGAAATATAAGTGATTCTCAGAAATGGTTCTTGATTACTTCCATTGATCTGCTGTTGGATGCTGTCAGGTCTCTTATTCTTGCAGTGCCATTAGTTTGTCATCTCTGCCTTTCCAGTGCTAATAAAATTTTAAGTCCATGGAGGGTATTTGTTGTTAATTCCCTGGGCTTAATCTCCTTTTAAAAATTCCATTTAGAACTTTATCAAATGTTATCTTCAAATCCACATACAGTATTTGACGCAATTGAAGAAGTCTGATATAAACTACATAACCATTTGTTATGTGTCGTGTCATATGACATAGGGGATTATGGTATTGACCATGATTGTTCTTGGCAAATTTTTCTACAGAAGTGGTTTGCCATTTCCTTCTTCTGTGCAGTGTCTTTACAAAATGGGTGATCCCAGCCGTTATCAATACTTTTCAGAGATTGTCTACCTGGCATCAGTAGTCACGTAACCAGGACTTGTGATATGCACTAGCTGCTCACACGACAATTCACCACTGGCTCCCATGGCTTTACATGACCCTGATCAGGGGGCTAAGTAGTTGCAACACCTTGCCCAATGGTGGCCTGGAGGCTAGCGGAGGGAAGGAGCACTTTATACCTCCTTTGGTGGAGATGTATCTCCACTCCACACCCAAAAACTGCATAATATTCCTCTTTTTTGCTGACTAAGAGTAATAGAATATAACAGATGAATAGTAATAATTAGTTCTTTGAGGATTTTCACCCTTATTCATATTAAAATGCTGTAACCCAGTATGCCTTCTTCTCTGCACTGTAGTAAAAAAATTTCATCCTGAAACATCAACTGTCTATTTTCTCCCACCGATGCTGCTAGACCCATTGAATTCTTCCAGCAGTTTGTCTTTTGTCCCAGATTACAGAATCTGCAGTCTCTTGTACCTGAATATTATTATGATTCTTACATTTATTTTTTTAACCGTTAATACATCCCAAAAGCTTGATTCAGAAGGTACTGTATTGGTATCACTCAATTGATTTAAGATTAAAGATCTAACTTGCTACACTGTTGGAGGAGCTGGCTCTTGGTTGAGTCGGTTAACTGCTGTCATATGCACTTTCTCATCTTGGTGTAAATTATCCCATGATTATTCCTTTTCAGTTCAAAGACATTTGTTAGCTAAGTATGTGTACAATATTCAACCCTGAAATTCAACTTCCCCACAGACAGTCACAAAACAAAGAACCATGGAATCAACCCCTGGTTCAAAGAAAAACACCAAGCATGAAACCTCATTTACCCATGTACAAAAAAAATCACATAAATGGCAGTAAAACAAAAATTAGTAAAAACATAGAATATAAAACACAAAATCAAAGGTATAGTCCAGCTCTCTGTTCATTATCTGCAGGCTGCCCCGATCCAAAAATCACCCAAAAGTAGTAACAAAACAGAGCAACCAAAACTAGAACACATCATAAACCTGAATTAGAGTCCAAATCTACAATCCATTTCAATTATACCTTGCTTTGGCTCCATCCATGGACAGCATCAAGGGAGAGAGAGATCACTTGCATGTAAGGACCTTCCCTCGGGAGCAGTGTGAGTGAGAAACTGCCGTATGCAAACAGCTTGTCTGGCAGCAGCGAGCAAGAGGCTGGTAGACGGCACTGAACACTTGCTCACCGTCCACACCCGCCTCAGCGATTTCTATCTTTAATCAGTGAGGTCGGCGAGAGATAGAGTTGATTGCGGGGTCTCACACCCAGTCCTCTGGCTTCTTGGCCTCCGTGTCGCATGCTTTGGTTGCAGCCTCATGGAAAACTCTCCGAGACAGCAAAGCGCCAGATCGCCTGGTCAGCCTGAAATCACCCCACCAACATGTGGGTAGCAGGCTCTAACAGTAGCAGGGTCACATCTGAAATAAAAAGAAGATGTAAAAGAAGTGAAAGGAATTGCGTCGTGACCCGCCTTAAGGATATGGCCTTTGGACCGTTGTTTGCTGGCACCATTTTCTTCCATCTCCATGTGATATTCCATGAAAGCTTGTTCAGTGAACTCAGTATTCTTTATATTATCAGTACATTTTGGACACACATTGATTTAACCCAATATGTTACACACAGTTACATATGCTGTTTCGGATAGCATGTCTGCCATATGTCTGAGTTATCTCTTCCACAATATTGCCCTCCACTACTTAGTTTGCTGTGGTTTACTTTCTGCTCTCATCCCACCATTACAATAAAACAAAGGGATTATAATAGCTCAAACCCAACCAGCAAATTGTGCAAGCCTGCTGTCCGGGTCCTCCCATAGCTGAGGGTTTGACAGATAAATCTGAAAAAGCCGAGCTATTTTGTAGATGAAGTACAATGCTGCAAATGAGGGAATACATGTGAATGTGTTTGTAGTCAGTTAGGCTGCTTCGTCTGTGACAGAGTTGTGTTTCTTGCCTGTTGTTGAAATTGTGCTCATCTGGGCAAGCAGAAGGTTTTCTATTGCGCTCCTGACTCATGCCTTGCAAATGTTGAACAGTTACAGAGATGAGTCACTTTTAGCAGGATATCTGATCTTTGATTTTCTCCTTTATCCACAGTACTGAAATGACAGGTTTGGTCAAGTGTTGGTCAATGTATTGCCTAGAATACAGATAGTGGTGATTTGGTAATGGATGCGTCATTGGTTAGATGTTCTTTTTTGAAAATAGGCATCATCTGATTCTTGAGGTGTGTCTGTTCAATTTACAATCAGTCCATACATGGAAGGCTAGATAATTAGAAGCATATATAACTATTTTAAAGATCAAAGGATTGAGAATTCTGGGCAATTCACAAGGATTAGGAGGTGAGGCCAGCATAGATCAGTTATGATCTTATTAAATGATGGGATAGCTTTAACGGCATTGGTGGCTACTCTGAATTTCTTGTCTTTTTTGCATACTTGCCTGTGAAAATAATCCCTGTAATGCAGCAACATAGCTTCATTTACAGTGGAGCTATAAATGGACCTGAAAATAGTGAGGAAATTGTTCTGATGGAGGAAGTTCCCTATGCAAGCAGCTGAAAGGAGTTGGGCACCCTGACTCTCTGTTGTAACCATGTCTTACGAGTAAGTTGATTGGCTGGCCACAATCGCATCTATTGGTCATTGTATAAAGCATGGCCACAAGTCAGTGGAGCGTTTTCCCTTGATGTCATTGAAACTGTTTTTTTATCAAGGACTTATGATGCTACACCTGGTCAAACACTGCTCGATGTGAAGGTAGTCACTTCTTCCTCACCTCTGGAATTTGGCACATTTATTCATGTTTGGATATGGATTGGAATAAGACTTGTGGTTTGAGTGATGCTGGCAAAGCCCAGACTTAGCACCAGTGAGCAGGCCATTGGTAAGTAAGTAGTATTGTCACTTTGTTGGATTAAATGTACAGTGATGGATGGTAATTAAGGGGATTTGATTTATCCTTTTATTGGACAGGATATGCAACTGACAACTTTTATCATTGTTAGGTGGAAGCCAGTACAGCTTCTGTATTGAAACAGCTTAGCTGAAAGTGTAGCTGGCTTTGAAGCACATCTTTAGCGATACGGTGAAATATTTTTTGATCCCATAGCCTCTGCTGTATCCACAGCTCTTGGATGTTTTTTGATATCATGGCAAGTAAATCAAATTGGTTGAAGACTTGGGGGGATTCTCTAGGTTGCAAACAATTCAGCCTTGTCTTTTACACATTTGTATTGACCCTAGCATCATGGAGAATTTTTAGAGCTTCACTTTCCTTGTTTGATTTTTCAATTGTCCGCCCTCATTTACTAATGACTGTGGCAGGGTGATAGAGCTTTGATATAATTAATTTTGTCTGTATTTACTTAGAGTCTGCTTATAACATGTTGCTGCCTTTGTTTGGTCTTCATCAAGTTGATTTTTCATTTCCAGAGTGTGGCGTTATTTCTGTCATATTTTGTTATTCCCATTGTTAAACCAAGTAGATTCCCTTTATTGATTGTAATGGTGGAGTGAACAATATGGGGGAGGCATGAGGTCATAGGTTGTGTAGAATACAATTTTGATGTTCTTGGTGGGTTATTGTTCCTTATGAAGGCTACTTTGGGAGTATCATGTTTGTTCTGAATCTATTCATTTTAATACAGTGACAATGCAATTCATCTCCACAAAAGCACAAGTGGAGAAGATGGTGAAGAACACTAATGATACAGAGTATAAGAGTTAGGATGTCATGCTACCATTTGATTGGTGAGAGGTCATGTTATAGATTTAGACAGCAAGTGGAGTTCTGAGTGCAGTTCTGATGATTACACCGTAGAAAAAAATGCAATTGCATTGGAGATGATGCAGAGAAGACTTAGTGGTTCTGAAGCAGGGTCTCAGCCTGAAATGTCAACTGTTTATTCATTCCATAGATGCTGCCTGACCTGATGAGCTGTTCCAACATTTTGTGTATGTTGTTTAGAAGATTAATGCCTGGTATATGGCATTTTAATTGCACAGAAAATTTAGAAAGGCTGTGTTTGTTTTCCCTGGAGCAGATAAGTCTGAGGGGTAATCTGACAGAGGTATGCAAAGTTATGAGGGAGATAAATAGGGTAGATACTAAGAATCATTTTGCTGTGTTAAAAGGTGGGAGAAGGCTAAGATGATGTGGGTAAGTAGTGAAATGGAGGAGGTTTATAGAGGATTTTTGTCAAGAGACAGTGGTTGGAATCTGGAATGTACAGCTTGAGGAGAAAGAGGAGACAGGCACTTTCACTTGATTTGCCAAGGCAGAGAAGGCTAAGGTCAGACATGATGGGCCTAAGGGCCTGTTTCTGTGCTATACAATTTAGTGCTGAGCCATTCCCTGTGATATCCTTAATTAAATATACCTTGTGCTCTTGCAGTTTGCAGCTGCTTAGCTAATCATGGAAGATTAGTCACCTATCAGTTGAGGAAGTAGTAGTCATCAATTGTCTCCTTGGCCAGGGTCTTCATGGGTCAAAACTGAAGACAGCCCAAGCCACTCTCTCTTGACTGATTGTCTGGCACTCTTGTGATGGAGAAGTCTAGTACACAGTAAAAATTCATTCTTTGAGAATGTCTATATGTGCTGACACACACTCCCCCAATTTCAGTAGGTTTTGACTAGAAACATCGACTGTCCATTTCTCTCCATAGATAATGCCTACCCTGCTGAGTTCCTCTAGAGCCTTTAATGTTGCTCACAATTTCAGTAACATTCATTAGATTTTTATGTGTTTGACAGAGCTTAGTGTGCTTTTGTCACATCTATATCCAGTGCCTAAATCAATATCAGATAGCTTGTATGATTTCATTGATTTTGTGCAACAATTGTATTTCCACACAGCAGCATCACAGTGATGTTTCTTATAACAAAAAGGACTGTACAAGTCAACTAAAAGGAAGAAACATAGACCTGTATTCATATAGCAACTTCCATGACCTGGGTATAACCTCAAAGCAAATAAATTATTTTGGAAGTGCAGAGTATCTTGGTATGTAAGACATATGGCACCTGTGCATTCACAGCAAGCTCCCACAAATGGAAATATCCCAAATACCTACTTGTTGGCATGTTGATGGATGGATAAATATTGTGGAGGAGAGTGGATGTTCAGAATCTCATAGTAACTAAAAGCACCTAGACTAAAACTCCAAACCTAAGACTATGAGGAATGCAGACAGTTAAATACCTGTTCAAAGCCTGTTTTGAACTTTGCTTTTAACTAAAATCTTTTCAGTTTCATGATTGCATTTTATCACATTGTAAAACACTTTGAACTACATTGTTTGTATGTAAAGTACTCTATAAAAATATTTATGTACTTTCTAGGCAGGCACTTGAAACACCAAATGAAGGAAATGAGACTATTATGGAAAAGTACAATATCAACGTGGACATGAAGATCCTCAGGGACTGTTCCTGTGCAGCATAATGCTTGTGCTCTGTTGACTCTCAGGGAATTGTGAACAATCTCCCTGCCGTTATTCAGAATTATGCCATAGAGTCACAAATATCTGGGTCAAAACCTCAGTTCAATATCTCATTCAAAAGTTGGCAGCTCCAACAATACAACACTCTTCTGCACAATCCTGGTCTGCTAAATAAATGGAAAAGATGGAATATATTTATGTGATGATCTAGAAGCCTTTTAAGACTCCAAACTATATGATTCCATGACTGATCTGGTAAACCATCCCAGGGACCTGTCACTCTCTGCGTAAAATACGTGCTGCTCATGTTGCCTTTGAACTTTCCCCTCTAACCTGAAAAGCATGTCTTTGGTGTTTCTACTCTGGGGAACGGATTCTGCCTGTTTAGGCTATCTGTTTCCCATAATTTTGATCATCTCTATTAGGCCTCCAATGCTCCAGGGAAAACAATCTAAGCTTGTTCGTCCTTTCCTTATAGTTCATATCCTCTATTCAGGCAGCATCTTGGTAAACCTCTTCTGCACCTCCTCAACAATCTCCACATCCTTCCTCTGATTGGGAAACCAGAACAGCACACTCTGCTCTTAGCGTAATTTGACTACAATTCTATATTGCTGCAGTATGACTTTCATACTCAAACTCAAGACCACTCGCAATGAAGGCAAGTATCACATACACCTTCTTTAACACCTTAAATACTTGTGCAGCAACCTTCCGTGAACGATGGGCTTGTACTGCAAGATTCCCACCATTGTCTGTAAGGAGTTTCTACCTTCTCCCTGTGACCACGTGAGTTTTGTCCCACAGTCCAGAGACATACTAGTTGGTAGGTTAGTTGGTCATTGTAAATTGTCTGTGAATATGCGAGAGATAAATTGGGGATTGCTGGGGTGCAGCTCTGAAGGGCCGGAAGGGCCAATACCGCACTTTATCTCAGTAAATAAATTCATACATACATGCACACATAAATCAATAAATAAATCTGTACTTTAACACTATCAAGGATACTACCATCTATCTTGCTCTTTTTATTTGATCTCTTAATGTGTAACTGTAACACAGGTTAATTGAACCCAAAAGATATAATGTTAGGAAGCTCCATCTGTGCAAGGAGGAAAACGAGGTTTACTGAATTAAAAAAAAAAAGAATTTGGGGAAGTATGCGATGTGACAAGGCATGACTGATGCAGCATAGGAAAGTGAGAGAATTGCAGTCAACCATTAGAAACTAAAGATACAGAACTGTCAAAAGTGGAATTATTTTTGAGTATCTCTACACTACTTACTTGAAAACCTTAAGGTGAAACCCCTGGAGGAGAGACAATATCAATAAAAGATCTATTGAAGCTACAGCTATAACAAGCAGCAGCTGCAATGAGACAATGGCGACAGAGACAAGTGTTCAAGATCTCTACTGTGTAACCAGAAATTAGTTCTGTTAAATCATACCAAGAAATTTGGTCAGATTTTTTGTGTAAGTTTTGTGGATCGACTTTTCATGGATGGTAAATTATTTCATCCAATGAACCAAGAAACAAGATGGCGAGCCAACCAAGATTGAAGAACCAGCACGGGAATGAAATACTATATGCCATAGAAGATTTAATTCAGTTGGATATATTAAGTTTATTTTCATTCGAAGGATCTGAATTTGATTTTCTGCAATAACTGATTACTTTGCCAAGATTTTGATATGTTACTGAATGAGATTTATTTTGTTTAAAAGGTGTGATTTTGGAGAATTGTCGTGAAAAAAGTTAAACTATAAATATATAATTTTTGAATTTGTAAACATACTGACTTGAACTGAAACAGAAATTAACAATAATACTTAAGAATAGGAATTCAATTAGTTTTCCAATGAACTAGGGATTTAAATTTAAAAAAAAATTAGTCTGTAAACCTTTAATTAGGGAGTAACACTAGATCTAGTTAGAGAAATTGGAGTAACAAAGGTTATTCTAATGAATATCACTGATTTTAACTAAACAGGAATTTGTTTTTTGATACCTGGGATTTGGAACCTAAACAGAACGTTGGAATTTTGAATTGTTCTTACTCAAGTAAATATTTTGTTTATCTTGTTTTTTTAAATATAAACACAACTTGCCTCAGAAGTATGTGTTTTCTGTTCACTGCCTCCTTCTGATACCTAGAGCTTCTGATGACCTACTGGCACCTAGTGTAGCAACACACACACAATGCTGGTGGAACGCAGCAGGCCAGGGAGCATCTATAGGAAGAAGCACAGTCGACATTTTGGGCCGAGACCCTTCGTCAGGACTAACCGAAAGAAGAGATAGTAAGAGATTTGAAAGTGGGAGATCTGAAATGATAGGAGAAGACTGAAGGGGGTGGGATGAAGCTAAGAGCTGGAAAGTTGATTGGCAAAAGGGAAAGGAGAAGGGAAAGGATCATGGTACGGGAGGCCTAGGGAGAAAGCAAGGGGGAGGGGAGCACCAGAGGAAGATGGAGAGCAGGCAAGGAGTGATTGTCAGAGGGACAGAGAGAGAAAAAGGGGAAAAAAATAACTAAATGAATAAGGGATGGGGTAAGAAAAAGATGGAATATTCATGTCTCTCCTCCCCTTCTTACTCCATCCCTTATTTATTTATTTATTTATTGATTGGCCGACTTATTTATTTATTTATTGATTGGTCGATTGATTGATTGATTTATTATTTTTTCCCTTTTTTTCTCAATCAACCTTTGCCAATCAACTTTCCAGCTCCTAGCTTCAGCCCGCCCCCTCCTGTCTTCCCCTATCATTTCAGATTTCCTCCTCCTCCTCCTACTTTCAAATCTCTCACTGCCTCTTCTTTCATTTAGTCCTGACGAAAGGTCTCGGCCCGAAATGTCGACTGTAGGTAGATGCTGCCTGGCCTGCTGCTTTCCACCAGCATTTTGTGTGTGTTGCTTGAATTTCCAGCATTTGCAGATTTCCTCGTGTGAACGCCTAGTGTACTATGTAATTTGATTTTTCTCATAAAGAGTGCTATGACCAGTTATAAGAGATTAGACCAGCACTACAGAGGGGTTACACCACACCTCATATTTCCGTGTTCAAGCAACCAGGCAAGGATTTGAGCATTTAAACAGCCTGCTAATGAGACTGGAGTCTATCCGTGGCACAAAATGGAATTTAATTGAATCTTTCTTCTGGACTACATTGCTCAGAGAACACCACTTGTAACTTACAACCCTAAATTATGTAGATATATGCAGAGTTAAGGAGCTGTTAAGAGTTACTGCATATTTATAATTTCCAGCGAAAATATCCAAGTGAATTGTTCTGATCAGGTTTTGAAGAGAATTGTTCCGAATAGGTTTGGTAGAGAGGCTCCAGTGGATTTAAATTAGATACGAGGGGGGAGGGGAACCAGAGTGTAGGAACAGATGTTTGGGAGAAGGAAGAAAAAGAAGACAGTAAAGTTCTTTGTACTGTTTGAGATAAACAGAGAGGAGGAGGTGGATAATTTCTTAAATGCATTTATTTTAATGCTAGGAGTATTGTAAGAAAGGTGGATGAGCTTAGAACATGGATTAATACTGGAAATATGATGTTGTAGCTATTAGTGAAACATGGTTGCAGGAGGGGTGTGATTGGCAACTAAATATTCCTAGATTTTGTTGCTTCAGGTGTGATAGAATTGGAGGGACAAGAGGGGGAGGTGTTGTGTTGCTTGTCAGAGAATATATTACAGCGGTGTTCTGGCAGGATAGATTAGGGGGCTCGTCTATGGAGACTATTTGGGTGGAATTGAGGAATGGGAAAGGTGTAGTAACACTTATAGGGGTGTATTATAGACCACCTAATGGGGAGCGAGAATTTGAGGAGCAAATTTGTAAGGAGATAGCAGATATTTGTAGTAAGCACAGGGTTGTGATTGTGGGAGATTTTAATTTTCCACACATAGACTGGGAAGCCCATACTGAAAAAGGGATGGATGGTTTGGAGTTTGTAAAATGTGTGCAGGATAGTTTTTTGCAGCAACACATAGAGGTACCAATTAGAGAAGGGGCAGTGTTGCATCTTCTGTTAGGGAATGAAATAAGTCAGGTCACGGAGGTATGTGTTGGGGAGCACTTCAGGTCCAGTGATCACAATACCATTAGTTTCAATATAATTATGGAGAAGGATAGGACTGGACCAAGGGTTGAGATTTTTGATTGGAGAAAGGCTAACTTTGAGGAGATGTGAAAGGATTTAGAAGGAGTGGATTGGGACAATTTATTTTATGGGAATTATGTAATAGAGAAACAGAGGTCATTTAAAGATGAAATTTTTAGGGTACAGAATCTTTATGTTCTTGTTAGGTTGAAAGGAAAGGTTAAAAGTTTGAGAGAGCCATGGTTTTCAAGGGATATTGGAAACTTGGTTAGGAAAAAGAGAGATATCTACAATAAATATAGGCAGCATGGAGTAAATGAAGTGCTCGAGGAATATAAAGAATGTAAGAAGAATCTTAAGAAAGAAATTAGAAAAGCTAAAAGAAGATATGAGGTTGCTTTGGCAAATAAGGTGAAAATAAATCTGAAGGGTTTCTACAGTTATATTAATAGCAAAAGGATAGTGAGGGATAAAATTGGTCCCTTAGAGAATCAGAGTGGACAGCTATGTGTGTAACCGAAAGAGATGGGGGAGATTTTAAACGATTTCTTTTCTTCGGTATCCACTAAGGAGAAGGATATTGAATTGTGTAAGGTAAGAGAAACAAGAGGGAAGTTATGGAAACTATGACGATTAAAGAGGAGGAAGTACTGTTGCTTTTAAGGAATATAAAAGTGGATAAATCTCCAGATCCTGACAGGATATTCCCTAGGACCTTGAGGGAAGTTGGTGCAGGGGCTCTGACAGAAATATTTCAAATGTCATTAGAAACAGGGATGGTGCCGGAGAATTGGCATATTGCTCATGTGGTTCCATTGTTTAAAAAGGGTTCTAAGAGTAAACCTAGCAATTATAGGCCTGTGAGTTTGACATCATTGGTGGGTCAATTAATGGAAAGTATTCTTTGAGATGGAATATATAATTATTTGGATAGACGGGGTCTGATTAGGAACAGTCAGCATGGATTTGTGCGTGGAAGGTCATGTTTGACAAATCTTATTGAATTTTTTGAAGAGGTTACGAGGAATGTTGACAAGGGTAAAGTAGTGGATGTAGTCTATATGGACTTCAGTAAGGCCTTTGACAAGGGTCCGCATGGAAGGTTAGTTAGGAAGGTTCAATCGTTAGGTATTAATATTGAAGTAGTAAAATGGATTCAACAGTGGCTGGATGGGAGACGCCAGAGAGTAGTGGTGGATAACTGTTTGTCAGGTTGGAGGCCGGTGACTAGTAGTGTGCCTCAGGGATCTGTACTGAGTCCAATGTTGTTTGTCATTTACATTAAAGATCTGGATGATGGGGTGGTAAATTGGATTAGTAAGTATGCTGATGATACTAAGGTAGGTGGCGTTGTGAATAATGAAGTAGGTTTTCAAAGCTTGCAGAGAGATTTAGGCCAGTTAGAAGAGTGGGCTGAATGATGGCAGATGGAGTTTAATGCTGATAAATGTGAGGTGCTACATTTTGGTTGGAATAATCCAAATAGGACATATATGGTAAATGGTGGGGCATTGAAGAATGCAGTAGAACAGAGTGATGTAGGAATAATGGTGCATAGTTCCCTGAAGGTGGAATCTCATGTGGATAGGGTGGTGAAGAAAGCTTTTGGCATGCTGGCCTTTATAAAACAGAGCATTGAGTATAGGAGTTGAGATGTAATGTTAAAATTGTACAAGGCATTGGTAAGGCTGTATCTGGAGTATTGTGTACAGTTCTGGTCACCGAATTATAGGAAAGATATCAACAAAATAGAGAGAGTACAGAGAAGATTTACTAGAATGTTACCTGGGTTTCAGCACCTAAGTTACAGGGAAAGGTTGAACAAGTTAGATCTTTATTCTTTGGAGCGTAGAAGGTTGAGGGGGGACTTGATAGAGGTATTTAAAATTATGAGGGGGATAGATAGAGTTTACGTGGATAGGCTTTTTCCATTGAGAGTGGGGGAGATTCAAACAAGAGGACATGAGTTGAGGGTTAGGGGCAAAAGTTTAAGGGTTACATGAAGGTGAATTTCTTTACTCAGAGAGTGGTAGCTGTGTGGAATGAGCTTCCAGTAGAAGTGTTAGAGGCAGGTTTGGTATTGTCATTTAAAGTAAAATTGGATAGGTATATGGACAGGAAAGGAATGGAGGGTTATGGGCTGCGTGCGGTAAGCGTTCGGCATGGACTAGATGGGCCGAGATGGCCTGTTTCTGTGCTGTAATTGTATATGGTTATATCGTTATATCATGAAGGAGATTCATGATGGAGGTGCAGAATGACTCTGACCTCAATGTATCAGGATTGCAGAAGAAATGTAACAGCTCATTATGAGGGACCAATAAGTAAGGTCTCCTAGGTGTGATTGTGGGATCTAAGTGTTAATGATAAAGGGCGAATTCTTTACAGATCCTCCAGGACCTCTGATGCAGCCACCATTTGGTCATAAACTGAATCTATGTTTACTGGCATCTTACTATGTGTGTTGTGGCTTCCACCATGAGCAGGAGGCCATTAAGGGCTAATTGCAGCTGGAGAGAGGGAGTAAAGTAAATTCATCATTAAACTACATATACGTCATGTGGGCAAACTCAGTAAATCCATAATAGAATAATAACTATAATAGAATCAATGAAAGATTGCACCACCTTCTGTGCAAAGGGCAACAAACTATGCAAATACAGACAGAAAAAAATAAGCAATAAATTTTGAGAACATGAGATGAAGAGTCCTCAAAAGTGACTCCATAGTCTGTGGGAACAGTTCAGAGATCAGGTAAGTCAAGTTGAGCGGTTATCCTCTTTTGATCAAGAGCCTGATGACTGAGGGGTAATAACTTTTCCTGAACCTGGTGGTGTGAGTCCTGATGCTCCTGTACTTTCTTCCCAATGGTGGCAGAGAGAAGAGAGCATGACCTAAATGGTGGAATCCTTGATGATGGATGTTGCTTTCTTGTGATAGTTCTTCATGTAGAGGTGCTCAATGGTGGGAAAGGCTTTACCCATGATGGACTGGGCCATATCCACTACTTTTTGTAGGATTTTCCATTCAAGGACATTGGTGTTTCCATACCAGGCTGCAATACAGCCAGTCAACGTACCCTCCACTGCACACCTATAAGAAGTTTGTCAAAGTTTTAGATATCATGCCAAAACTTCATAAACTCCTGAGGAAGTAGAGGCACTGTTGTGCTTCCTTCATAATTGCCCTTATGTGCTGGGCCCAGGACAGGGCCTCTAAAATAATAACACTGAGGAATTTACAATTACTGACCCTCTCCACTTCTGACCTTCTGATGACTGGTTCATCAACTTCAAGTTTCCTCCTCCTGATGTCAATAATCAGCTCCTTAGTTTTGCTGACATTGAGTAATAATGAGAGAGAGAGAGAGAGAGAGAGAGATTTGTTAGTTTTGAATTTAACAGAACTATTCTCATATGTACAAGTAACTGGGCATGGCCTGTAAAGGGTGGTTGATGGTTTGAGGACAAAAGGCCTTTTGCTATTTCTCACCATGACTTGACTCTAGCTGACAGTGAGGAAGCAACTGCTGCAGAAAAGTCTGTGTGCTGCTGAAGCATATATTCTGGCAGGAGCACTCTATCCCTTCAATGGGAGTGAGTGTGAGGAGCCCACATTGTGCTCTAGGCAATTGCTTTGAATTGGCACAGTAGATGCAAGAATCTGCATCCAAATCATGGATGTTATCAGCTATCCCAAATAGTGTGGGTGACATAAACCTTTGAGAGCTGTTTTAAAATGTATAGTACCTGTAAACAATTTTGGACAGATTGCCAAGATATTATCAGTAATCTATCAACATTGATTCTAGAAATTTTCTGATGACTTCACAGAAACATAGAAAGTAGCATGTCTTCACTATGCTGAATGTTGGGTCTGGAAATAGTGTAGGAGTGTGTGTATGTTCATAGGCTTCCTAC
Source organism: Hemitrygon akajei (assembly GCF_048418815.1). NCBI lineage: Eukaryota > Metazoa > Chordata > Chondrichthyes > Myliobatiformes > Dasyatidae > Hemitrygon > Hemitrygon akajei. The sequence continues at coordinate 83,847,985 of NC_133135.1, forward strand.
TAAGCTGCCCATGTTAGTGAGGAAAGTTGTTTCCCCAGCACCTCTGTCAAACTACAAAGTGGCTTTCAGGCTCTTCGGATCCAAGACAGTGTTGTGTGATATCAGTTTTGTGGTGTTCAGTGAATGGGACAAAAGATACTCACTACCGGTAAGTAAGCTAGCTATTTCTTTACAGGACAAGACAGGTTACACCCAGTTACAAATACTTACAGTGTGTCTGCAGGCCCTCTCTCACTGCAGCACACCTCCCCTGTTCACACAGCATTGTTCACAAACCAGCCCATCGGCAAACCCCCAGAGCAAAAGACCAGGTGCTTTCAGCGTGTTAGATTTATACTCTACCAGCACTGTGATGTCATCAGCCAGCGCCGTGGTGCCAAACAACAGCCAGGGGAAGGGCTGCAATGCTTCTTAACTGGCCAATCCCCAGCTAGCACAGGGGAGCATCTTTTGATAAACAGGTGAGATTGACATTCACTGCAGTAGACAATCACGTAACTTTGCAAGGAGGTGGATGACAGTCTCTGTCCCTGTCTTTTATTAATGGTTCAGCAACACTTGATTCTGGGCTCTGGAGGATGTTCCCAGGGAGATCCACTGAGGCAGACATCAGTAGATGCTGGAAGGTCATAAACTAAAGGCCCTGTGCTGCTACCAGAATGGTTTGGCCCTCGTGAAGAAGGAATCATCAATTATTTATTTTATTTAATTTAGAGAATAGGCCCTTCCGACCCTTCAAGCTGCATCGCCTAGCAAGATCTGACGACCCTGATCTAACCCTAACTTAATCATGCACCAAACTACAATGACCAGTTAACCAATCGGGCACAACTTTGGACTGTGGGAGGAAAAAGAAACTGGAGAGAACCTACACATTCCATGGCGAGGACTTATAGTGGTGCCTCACAGAGGATGCTGGGATTGAACTCCAAACTCTGATATCCCAAACTGTAAAAGCATAACGCTGAAAACTCAATCGAGTATTGCTGTCTAGCACACTCAGATTGTGTGCACTCATAGAGTCACAGAGAGGCAGTACGTAAACAGAACCATTGGCTCATCATCATTTTCTTGTTTAGACTCATCTACCATTAACTATTTGATTCTCCCAGGATTCTACTACTGACCTAAACACCAGGGGCAACTTTGCAGTGACCACTTAATCTACCAACCTGCACATCCTTGGGCTATGGAGGAAACAGATGCAGTAACAGACAGAACATGCAAACTTCACACAGACGGATCAGTCAAGGTCTCTGGAACTATGACACAGCATTTGTGCTAGCTGTGCCACTATTCCGCCTAACAGTTTCAGTGAGACAAACTCAAGCAAGGAATTACCTTTGCATTTATCAGTGGGTAAGGGTGACCGTATAATACCACCCCTACCTAAGTATTGTTTGACTATAGATATGCATATAATACCCTGTACTTGCATGTATTTTCTGTGCAAATATTTATTTATAAAATTCACTATTTATCTTGTACACAGATAAGCTCTCCAGCTCCCCTTTGGGTTGTTAAGAGGAAAAGAAGGAAGAGAGGGAGCCTGCACCTGTTGATAAGGAGAACCACACAGGGGAGGACAAAGGAGATTCCTCTCTGGGTACAGGATAACATTTTCTCCCTAGATTACCTCCAAAAGACCTCTAGCACCTCCTGCACAAACCTCACTTCAATGCACGGTTGCTGAGCCTCGAGGGAACTGCAGCTGTTTGCTATCCAGACTTCTCTATGCTTTCACTGGAATTTTTTCTGATTGACATCTGAAGTCAAAGGTACCTTAAGGCATATTTACTGTAAATCTTGGCAATTATCAGTGATTAGTATGACGTAGTTTAACTTTCAAACCAGTGAGTTTCAATAATAAAGTAGTTTTACTAATAAAGCATAAATACTGTCAGCTTTTATCCAAAGGAAAAAATAGATTATTATGATCAGGTGCATTATATTCTCTGACCAATGCCACACAGATATAATCAGCTCAAGAGCTGCTGTGTTTGGCTTTGTCAAAGTGAGTTCATTGTCATAAGTACAAATACATGTATGCAGAGGTGCAATGAACAGGTATATCATTAAAGCTATATTCACAAAAAAGCATAAAATGAACATAATATTTACAGGGAAAAATATAATTTTTGTGCAAAGTGATCAAGGTGCTCAGTGTTGCTAAACTGTATTGCTTAGGGTTATGCCAGTTGGTTCAAGAACTGACAGGTTTGAGTAGCTGTTCTTGAACTTAGTGGTGTTGGACTTCAGCTTTCTTTACCTTCTGACTCAGAGAAGTTGGCATGACCAAGTGGTGGGGATGTTTGGTAATGGATGTTGCCTTCCTGAAGATACTACTGATGTTGAGAAGAGATATATCTGATGTTTTGGCATGAGTCCACTATTCTCTGCAGCTCCTTACATTTCTGCATAACTTGAATCACTCCCTCCTGTGTGTCCCGAAATTTAACAGACTTGGTATGTTCCAAAGGAACTAGTAAATTTCCACAGACAAACTGTGGAGAGCATTCTAACAGGTTACATCACCATCTGTTATGGAGGGACCACTGCACAGGACCGGAAAAATGTAAACTCAGTCAGCTTTATCATGGGCACTAGCTTCCCCAACATTGAGGACATCTTCAAAAGGCGATGCCTCAAAAAGACTGCATCCATCATTAAGGACCCCCATCACCTAGGGTATGCCCTTTTTCTCATTGCTACCATCAAGGCGGAGGTACAGGAGCCTGAAGATGCACACTCAACATTTTGGGAGCAGCTTCTTCCTCTCAGATTTCTGAATGGACAATGAACCCATGTACAATACCTCACTATATTTTTGCTTTTTTGCTCACTCTTTGCACTACTTATTTAATTTAATTTTGTATGTAATTAAATTAAATTTTAAAAACTATGAATTACAGCTGCCGCAAAAGAACAAATTTCATGACATTTGCCACTGATATTAAACCTGATTGATTCTGAACAGCATGTGGGAACTAAGGTTCTAAGAAGTTAGAAATTTTGTCTTACAGGTACACTTTAGAGGCATATAGGAGCCAAACATATGCAAACAGGAGGGGATTAGATGTGCACCTTAGTCAGCTTGGACCAGTTGGTACGAAGGGCCTGTTTCCAATGACCTCTGACCAGTTCATTATCAGCACTTACAGTGGAAGCAGATAAATTTTTGAAAGGTTTAGGGATCAAAAATTGTGGAGAACTTGAAGAGAAGATTTGAGGACAGCAGATTGATTATATTGCATTGTAGGACAGACCTGAGGATCCAAATGGCCTACTCCTGCTCCTGTTCTCTTATGTTGTGAAAGATCAGAGGAAGGTTTTGTCAGAGTGCAAAGTAACCAGAAAACTCTAGTCTCAAAGTTTCCTGGCAGTTGCTTCCCAACTGTGCTCCCCTGTCTGCAGGACTCACATTTCCCGGAGCATATCTTCCATCAGTAACTTCCTTAATGAGTTTGGATCCAATATGGTTACTAAGACCTGCCAGTTCTATTCCTTTACAGCATGTATAGGAGCCAGCCTTGGAAGTGCTTTAACAAATGGCAAAGCTAAATCCCAAGATTAACCAGTAGTCAAGCTTTACACTCAGTGTGGATACTTTGATCATTTCAAAGCCAAAAGATATTATGCATTAATCATAATTTTATAAAACAGACAAAACAGTGGAGAACACAAAAACTATTTAAATAAATTTTAAATGGAAATGTGAAGAGAACAAAATGTAATCAGTAAGTGATCAGTAATGTGAATGGGTGGTTATTTGCCAACAGGGAATTGACACACAAAATGCTGCAGGAACTCAACAGGCCGGGCAGCATCTAGGAAAAGAGTACAGTCGATGTTTTGTGCCGAAAGCCTTTGGTAGGACTGGAGAAAAAAATGCTGAGGAGTAGTTTTAAAAGGTAGGGGGAGGGGAGACAGAACCAGAAGGTGATGGGTGAAACCTGAAGGGGGAGGGATGAAGTAAAGAGCTGGGAAGTAAATTGGTAAAAGAGACAAAAGGCCATGGAAGAAAGAAAAGTGGGGAGGAGCACCAGAGGGAGGCGATGGGCGAGCAAGGAGATAAGGTGAGACAGTGAAAAGTGGATGGGGGATGGTGAAGGACAGTGTGGGTGGGGGAAGTTCAAGAAATCAATGTTCATACCATCAGGTTGGAGGCTATCCAAACAGAACATAAGCTGTTGTTCCTCCAACCTAAGTGCAGCCTCGTCATGACAGTGGAGGAGGCCATGGGTAGACATATCAGAATGGGAATGGGAAGTGGAATTAAAATGTGCGGCCACTGGGAGATTTCATTCCTTTCAGACGGTAGATGCTTGGCGAAGCGGTCTCCCAATCTACGTTGGGTTTCCCCGATATACACGAGGCCAGACTGAGAGCACTGGACGCAGTATATGACCCCAAAAGACTCACAATGAAATCTCGCCTCACCTGGAAGAACTGCTTAGGGCCCTGAGTATTACTGAGGGAGGTGGTGTAGGGACATGTGTAACACTTGATTTGCTTGCAGGGGTAAGTGCCAGGAGGGAGGTTAGTGGGGAGGAAAGAATGGACAAGGGAGTTGAATAGGGAGCAATCCCTGTGGAAAGCAGAAAGTGAGGGGGAGGGAAAGAAGTGCTTGATAGTGCGATCCTATTGCAGATGTTTGAAGTTTTGGGGAATTATGTGCTGGACCCAGAAGCTGGTGGGGTGGTAGATGAGGAGAAGAGGAATCCTATCCCTTGTAGGGTGGAGGGAGGATGGGGCAAGAGCAGATGTGAGTGAAATGGAAGAGATGTGGTTGAGGGCAGTGTTGATGGTGGATGAACGGAAGCCACTTTCTTTCAAAAAGGACGACATCTCCTATGTTCTAGAATGAAAAGCCTCATCCTGAGAGCAGATGCAGTGGAGATTGAATTGAGAGAAGGGCATGGCGTTTTTACAAGTAGCAGTGTGGGAAGAGGTATAGTCAAGGTAGATGTGAGTGTCTGCTGGTTTATAATAGACATCAGTGGATAAGATGCTTCTGGAGATAGGGAGAGTGAGATTGAAAAAGGGTAGGGAGGTGTCATAAATGGACCAGGTAAATTTGAGGGCAGAGTGAAAGTTGGAGGCAAAGTGGATGAAGTCAATGAGCTCACCATTGGTGCAGGAAGCAGCACCAATGCTGTCGGCAATGTAGCATAGGAAAAATGTGGGATGGTCACCAGTGTAGGCTTGGAACATAGACCGTTCCATGTAGCCGACAAATAGGTAGGCATGGCTAAGGTCCCTTACAAGTGCCCATGGCTACACCTTTTGTTTGAATGAAGTGAGAGGAGTCAAAAAAGCAATTATTTAGAGTGAGGACAAGTTCTCTTAGCTGGAGGAGAGTAGTGGTGGAGGGGTCCCTTCTAGGGAATTGATAGGCCTATTCCCATGGAATGAGACTCCATAACTCTATTAACATAATCAATTCAATAATTCAGTAAATAATCCAAAACTTCTCTCTCTTCCACACAGCTCTTCCTTACTATGAAGTGAAGAGTTGTGAGCTGGCACAGGTTCAATGGTCAGATCCACTTGAGAGTCTGACACTCTACTGCAGAGTCAAGAAGTTGTTAGCAAAGCTCTTTCAGGAGATTCCGAACTTTTGCCATACACAATTATCTTGAGCTTCCTGGAAGTTATAGAGGACCTTCCTGAAAGTGGCATTGCAGGTAGACAGGATGCTAAAGGTGGCTTTTGGTATGCTGGCCTTTGTCAGTCAGGACATTGAGCATAGACGTTGGAATGTTATAATGCAGGTGTACGAGAACCCAGTGAGCATTATAACATTCCAATGTCTATGCTCAATGTCCTGACTGACAAAGGCTGTGTTCAAGAAAGTGTTCAAGGCTGAGTCATTCTTGGACAGGTACTCGCACATCATAGAAATAATTTCAGGAAATATGGGCATTTGGGACTATTTTAGATGGTGGATATAGAATGGAGACCAAAGAGACTGCAGGTGCTCAAATCTGGAGCAACAGACCACTTACTGGAGGAAGTCAGCAGATTGAGGGGGATCTGTGGAGGGAAAATGAATTGTTGACATCTGGACTGAGAGTGGCAAGGTGAGATGGCCAGTGTAAAGAGGAGAGGGGAACTGGTGAGACAGGTGCTCAAATTGATTGGTTGACAGGGAAGGAGTGCAAGATGACAGGCAGGTTGTGCCACGTAGGTTAGGGGAGAGAGGCTTGAGGGGGTTGAAGTTAGAGGCAGTGTCAGATGGATGGAAGCAGAGAAAGAGAGAAACTAAAAGAAAGAAAACCAAACCTGGGAAGCAGACAGAACAAGGCAGGGGGAGGAGAATGCGAAGGTTTGAAACCTGAAATATTGACAATTCCTTTTCCCACATCGACACTGCCTGACCTGCTGAGATCTTCCAACAGACTGCTTGTTACAGCTGAAGGTAGAAACCCATATCACATCTAAAACTGGAGTGCTAGATATACGACAAACACCACAATTGTGGATACACGAAGGAGAATTACTTTAAATAGCTGTACATCAGCTGAGCTTGTAGGTTTAATGATCTATTCTCCTATAAGTTTTAGAACAATACAATTCTCTGATTTACTCATCTTAAGCTTCCCCATAAAGTTAAATCATACTGAAAAGCAAAATTAACTATCCTTTGACCAGCCAAGTACTGGACCAGTTCCAGTGGCGTTTGCGCTGTTACCTCACAGATCTGGTGATTCAGGCTTGATTCTGACCTCTGGTACTCTCTGAATAGTGCCTGCACATTCATCCTGTGACCACATAGTTTTTCTCCAGAGCTCTTGTCTCCTCCCATGTCCAAAGACATTTAGGTTGCTGGATTCATTACCCGTAGCTGATAGATAACTGATGAGAGAACTGGGGCAGGTAAGAGAGAAGAGGTTGCAAAGAGATAAGTCAGTGGATGAGATTGTTGGGATAGCTCTGAGAACTGGCATAGAAGCAATGGGATCACTGGTCTGCTTCTATTTTATCAGGGCATCTACAGTAGATCCTGACTAAAATGTTGGCCCAAAACCACTTTCTTTCTTGCTGCTCTTCTCATGCTATGAATATTCATGCTGAGACAGCTTTAGTATGAAAAGGAACCTCGCACTCCTACTTCACATGAGAATGTAAACTCATTAATATTAAACTCTTCCGACGCAGAGAGAGTTTTCTGCAACTCACAAGCTTGTCCATCTGCTGACCAGGACGTTGCACATACTGGGGTTGTCTTCTTTTCAGCGTAGACAATTATGCAATAACTTAAGTGAGGTATTTAATCCATTTAAGGAAATTGCTCAATGGTGAGGTAGAGGTACCTCTATCAAATGAGGTGTAAGGCTCTCCTTCCTTTCACTAGCCTGCAGGTCACCCTTGGGAAAAGTGTAGCATCCTCCGCCCCTCCCCTCTGATCAGGTTCATGTGAACCTATGGGAGCTTGTGGTTGTTGGTCATACTACAAGTCCTACTTCTTTTTTTAAAATTTTTTTATTAGTTTTTCAAAACATTTTACAAAATTAAAAACCCCAAATCCCAATGAGGAGCATTAATACAGAGCAAGGTTAAGCATACAATAACAAAAGTCCTACTTCTGAAGACAAATTTGCCTAGAATAACTACGGTCAAAAAGACCATGATCACTCACATCATTTTACACAGCATGCAATGTTGATGAAGGAAATGGATTGAGCATTACGAACAGGGCATTTTCTCAGGTTGGTGAGTCATTGACAACTGGAGAGAACCTGACAAGTCATGTTATCACCATTCAAGGATGATATTGGGAATCAATCTTTCACATATAAAGTGGTTGAATTTCAAAATTCCTTTCCAAAGAGGATATGGCTCAATAGAAGTATTCCAAACTGAGAATGCTGTCTTTTTTTGGGTGCCTGCCAAAATTTAAGGTTTTGGAAATGTCCTGTCAGATTACAGAATACCCCTTCCTCACCTCACCTCCCCTTTCTTTCAGTAGGTGATTGCTTTCATTTTCTTTTCGGAAAAGTAAAAAGCATTCAGTCATTAGCAACAAAACAGATGTGTTAATAGAAAGCTGAGAATAAATAACTCAACCAAGAAAGAGTACACCTTTAAGTACAATAGTAATGGAATGTAAGAAATCATTCCAAACCAGACTGATGGCATTTGAAACATATAATTAACATTTTAAAAAAGAAGTGAAAGAAAATATCATCATAAATCCTGACTACAGATGTATATAACTCTTTGTTGCATTCAGTGGCAATCAAAGCATTGCAAAATTAACACCAGGTTCACCATCACCGTATTTATGGAGGGATTCAGTAGCAAAACAGCCTTCTTTCTGTAATTCCAATACTTCTTTCAGCCAACAAATGAGAATGTTTGAAGAAAATTAAAAGCATACAGCACATTTTTGAAGCACTCTCTTGGGATTTCTCCCTAGGTTGCTCTCAGCAGAGTCCAAGACAATAAAATTTAATTTCTAGAAACACCAGGACAATCCTGGAAGATTGCCAAACCATTGTTAACATAGTCTGCAGTACTAAGCTCACTAGAAAATGTAAAGATTTCAATGTTAGATTTTCTTTTAAAATTATGTTGGGCAAATCATTTAAACATTGTAGCCTTGAGTTGATCTTGTTGGCCAAGACTTAGTTGGTGGTAGTTCTCTCCATTAATCAGGATATTTTAGCGATTAATCAGGATATTGCAGCGTCTCTACTTTCTGCGGAGGCTGAGAAAAGTCCATGTCCCACCCTCCATTCTCACCACATTCTATAGAGGATGTATCAAGAGTATCCTGAGCAACTGCATTACTGCCTGGTTTGGAAATTGTACCGTCTCGGATCGTAAGACCCTGCAGCGGATAGTGAGATCAGCTGAAGGGATCATTGGGGTCTCTCTTCACGCCATTACAGAGATTTACACCACACACTGCATCCGCAAAGCTAACAGCATTGTGAAGGACCACACGCACCCCTCATACAAACTTTTCTCCCTCCTGCCATCTGGCAAAAGGTACCGAAGCATTCGGGCTCTCACGACCAGACTGTGTAACAGTTTCTTTTCCCAAGCCATTAGACTCCTCAATTTCCAGAGTCAAGTCTGACACCAACTTACACACACACACACACACACACACACACACACACACACACACACACACACACACACACACACACACACACACACACACACACACACACACACACACACACACACACACACACACACACACACACCTTGAACACCACTCCACTCCCTTTGCAATTTTTGCTCATTTTTTTCTCAATTCCTGCTAAAACATTATATTTACATTATTTATTATTATTGTAATTTGCCCTTTACTGTGCCTATTGTCTTGTTTATTAGTTATTGTACTGTCTTGCACTGTTTTATGCACTTTATGTAGTCCCATGTAGGTCTGAAGTCTATTGTAGTTTGGTGTTGTTTCACGTAGTCTAGTGTAGTTTTGTGCTGTTTCACGTGGCAGCATGGTCCTGGAGGAACATACTTTTGTTTTTACTGTGTGTTGTATCAGCATTTATGGTTGAAATGACAATAAAAGCGACTTGACTTGATACTGTTTTTCCAAGTCCCAGTCTATAGACCTCACTACAAAATCTGATCCATTACTGTTGTGTAGTGCTGAGATGATGTTGTACGGTGTCAAAATACAATCGCTAAATGAGCAATTAAACAGAGAGCATTCTGCCCCATCACTGCATGACAAGGATGCCACAGCAGGACTTCAAAGAATAGCATTCTAGATAGTTTTTCCTAACTTTTGACAAATAGTTTAACTTCAACAAGCTTCACAAAATCTTGCAAAGTGATAGTTGTCTCTTCTCCTTCTTTCATTTGAGTTTCAAAGCATTCTGGGATATCCTGAGGTGATCTAAGGAGTAATATTTATAAAGATTTGGGAGCAGCTATTCACTATCAGGTCTTCATGAAGTCATCAGACATCTTGCATCCACATCCACCAGTCCCTATCCTCCTTTTTCCCATTAATCATAGAAAACAGAAATAACCCCTTAGGCCTATCCTGTCTATGTTGACCATCAAGTACACATCTATACCAGTCCCCCTGAGCAGCAGTCAGTCTATGCCTTATCAATTAAAGTGTTTTTCAGGATTTTTTTAATACAGTTTGAGATTACTTGACTCCACCAGCCACTCAGCCACGTGTTGCAAATTCACATGGAAAATCTTTCTTTAGGTTCTCTTTCATTTTTCTCCCACTTACACTAAACCTCCTAGTTTTGTGACCTCTGCTACCATTAAAATTTTTCGACTGTCTACTCTTGCTATGTCCCTTGCATCATCTGTTTCGAGTGAGGTGGATTAACTTAGCATTTAATATTTTAAACTATTTTTGAGTAATTTTATTCTTATAATCCTTTTGCAATTTTAATGAATTTTTGTTTCATTAATACAGATCTGCTATAGTGTAATAGCCATGTTCTTAAAAACCTTGTGTCATACAAAGTCAAGGTATAGCAGAACATGCTGTAATTGCCTTCAAAGCATCGGTTTAAACTCTTTATCCTGATTGTGAGCACCCTACAACCAATGTGGCCCATTCACTGCAAATAGTGTCCCTGGTGCATCACTGCGTTATTATCAATTTGCATTACAGAAACACAAATGATAGCATAACTACTTGTAATAAAATTAATTTTAGAACATAGAACTTAGATTTTTAGTAGATTTGGTTGATGTTTAAATAATTACTTAAAAATATTCACAGACATTCAAAAAAAGCTAGAAACACTCAGCAGTCTTGGCAGTATCTGTGGAAAAAGAAAGATATTTCGAGCTGAAGACACTTCTGTAGATGCTGCCTGACCTGCTGAGTGTTTCCAGCATTTCCTAATTTTATTTCAGATTCTCAACACCTGCGGCTTTTTATTTATTCCCACACACGTTCAAGCAGCTTAACCTTTGACAGCGAGTTCAGTCAGGATGCATGACACAACCCGGGATGCATGAAGTAGCTCTGTGGGGATTACAGCCAGATGATCCTGAGCAGGGAAAGGTGGTAGTGCTCAAACTGGTACTGTTTCTGAGGACCGAATTCCCTCCTGAACATCTTCTCCAGGTAGAGGTGGACCTGAAGGTAGAAGAGCAGCAAGGGGCGGCAGCTAGCCTGTACCATGTTGCACCAGGACTGTGGCTCGTATGTTCCGCCCTTCCCTGATTGGAAGTTAAAGCTGTATACTTAAGGAGTGTTGGAGGAAGGAATGCACAATCCACAGCAATCTGCTTGTTGACAGGTCAGTTCCAAAGAGGTGAGAATATAAAAAAAACTACTGATACTGAAAATCTGAAATAAAAACAGAAAATGCTGGAAATATCCTACACCTCAGGCAGTATGTGTAGAAAGGGAAACAAATCTAATAGTTCACAGTAAAGTGTTTCCAGTATTTTCCAGTTTCGCTCCAGAGAATCAATTTCTCTGACTCAGACCTGGAATTGTTCCTTAGTTGTTAACAGAGCTGTTATGTATTCCCAATTTTCTCCATTTCTGTCGAAGATTTCTAGTTTATCTTTTCCTCCTACTGTTACCTGTACTCCAATCTTTATTGCTCAGATCTGATGATTGTTCCTGGTAACTTCACTGCTGGCTTGAAACCAAAAGTAAGATAAAATCAAGGAGGCTTTATGAATGGTACATCAGGGCCAAAGTTGAGTTTATTGTCACATGAACAATGACACATATGCATAGGTGCAATGAAAACTTACTTGCAGCACCATCACAGACATGTGCTATTAGTTAACACTCACATTAGGATTCCCTGAAGGAACACAGATCTGGAATTTAAAGCACAGATCTGCTGATAATACACAAAAAGTCATGAAATGTGCATGTCAGTTGTCTCCAATAAAGGACACTCTATTAATATATAATTTTGGCCTTTCCATCAGTTCACAGCAGCAGGAGTATTGAATTCCTATCATGCAAGTTGATGTAATTGAATTCGACATGAAGGAGAGAGAAGCATAGGAACAGAATGAAGAAAGACAAGGGCTTTGCCCCTATTCAATGAAGCCAGTGGCATACTAAGCAGAGCCATTACCTCACTGTATTGGAAACCTGGAATCAAGCAAGACTTCGGGGGCCGCTTATGTGGAGTTTCTCCTTCCTTACTGTGTGTGGCTTTCTTCTGAGTGCTCTTGGTTTCCTCCAGTGCCCCAAATACACGCAGGGTGGTAGGTTCATCGATCTCTGGAAATTACCCAATGATCTTTGAATCCTCTTTGGCTGCAGGGGAAGTGCTGGAGGACTGGAGAATGGCAAATGTAGTTCCCTTGTTTAAAAAAGGTAATAGGGAGAAACCTGGGAACTATAGACCAGTGAGTCTTACGTCGGTGGTATGCAAACTACTGGAAAGGATTCTTAAGGATAGGATCTATGTGCATTTGGAGTAGTATAGTCTACTCATGGATAGTCTACATAGCTTTGTGAAGGGAAGATCGTGCCTCATGAGCCTGATTGAGTTTTTTGGAGAGGTAACAAAAGAAATTGATGATGGTAGGGCAGTGGATGTGGTCTACATGGACTTTGGCAAAGCATTTGACAAGGTCCCTCATGAGAGACTCATCCAGAAAGTCATGAGGCATGAGATCAGTGGAGCCTTGGCTGTTCGGATAAAAAATTGGCTTAAAGGAAGAAAGCAGAGGGTAGTTGTGGAAGGAAAGTATTCCTCCTGGAGGTCGGTGACTTGTGGAGTGCCGCAGGGATCTGTCCTAGGACCCCTGCTATTTGTGATTTTTATAAGTGACCTAGATGTAGAGGCGGAAGGATGGGTGAGTAAGTTTGCGGATGACACAAAGATTGGAGGAGTTGTGGATAGAGCTGTAGGTGGTCGAAGGTTACAAGAGGATATAGACAGGCTGTAGAGTTGGGCAGAAAAATGGCAGATGGAGTTCAATCCAGACAAGTGTGAGGTGATGCATTTTGGAAGGACAAACCAGAAGACTGAGTACAGGATTAATGGTCAGTTACTTAAGAGTGTGGATGAGCAAAGGGACCTTGGGGTTCAAATTCATACATTCCTCAAGGTTGCTGCACAGGTTGATAGGGTGGTTAAGAAGGCCTATGGGATGCTAGGCTTCATTAACAGGGGGATTGAGTTCAAGAGTAGAGAGGTCATGTTGCAACTATACAAATCTCTGGTGAGACCGCACTTAGAGTATTGTGTTCAATTCTGGTCACCTCATTATAGGAAGGATGTGGAAGCTATGGAAAGGGTGCAGAGGAGATTTACCAGGATGTTGCCTGTTTTGAAGAACAAGTCATATGAAGCAAGGTTAGCAGATTTGGGACTTTTCTCTTTGGAGCGTAGAAGAATGAGAGGGGACTTGATAGAGCTCTACAAGATTATGAGAGGCATAGATAGGGTGGGTAGTACCTGTTTCCCAGGGCACCAATAGCAAACACCAGAGGGCATATGTACAAAATTAAGGGAGGGAAGTTTAGCAGAGACATCAAGGGTAAGTTTTTTACACAGAGGGTTGTGAGTGCCTGGAATGACTTGCCAGGGATGGTGGTGGAGGCTAAAATATTAGGGGTATTTAAGAGCCTCTTGGACAGGCACATGGATGAAAGAAAAATGGAGGATTATGGGGTAGTGTGGGTTTAGTACTTTTTTTTTAAAGGATTATATGGGTCGGCACAACATGGAGGGCTGTAGGGCCTGTACTGTACTGTAGTGTTCTATGGTTCTATGGACCCCTAATGTGTAAGCAATGGTGGAGTTGATGTGAGAATGGGGAAGGTAACAAGTAGGACTAATGAAGGATGATTGTAAATGGGTAATGGGTAATCAGTGCACTCTTGGTGGTTTCAAGAGGTAACTTCCATGCTTATCATAGGGACTATGAGGCCTTGTGGAACTGAAAAAGGGCAACTGTTTTCTATAAGCAGGAGAAAGAAGTTTGCTGCTGAGATAAAGCAAACATAACTAAAGGAGGTCAGAAACAGGAGAACGGTATCAACAGAAGTACTTCATTAGCATAAACACAGCAGACAAGCTGAGAGCTGTATCAAATTTTCCAGCATCCTGATATTTGTCTCTCTCTTCTCTCCCGCCTCTTCCTTTCCTGCTGGACCTCCCACTGCAGTTCATCACTCCTCACAGCAACTTATTCTGTGGAATATCTATGCCTCTAATTTATTCGCACTCTTACGTACCCATCTATCCATCTTTCCTTGAAGTTCAGTCTCATCTTTATGCAATACCATGCCCCTCTCTCACTATTATATTCAAGTGATTCAACAGCCAGTCTTGTGCCCACTTGATTCCTTACAGCAATAGAGTTAAGATCTTATTCACTGTGATGAATCATGTATCCTTGCCATGGCAATACTCACTCATATCCTTTATCTCTGACATGACCTACTAGCACTCTATAGTAGGTTCAGCTTGTTGATGACCACAGCTCTCCCTCACCTTCTCTAGGAATGTACAGAACAATCTCCCTTACAAAGTGCAAAGCCTTTTGTAATTTTCTCTTCATAAGGTAGATGTTCATTGTAGTTACAGCAGTTATCATGGTGAAGAAAGTGGGACCTTGACACAGTTGTGCCCCACCATGACTGGTAACTAAATTGAAGATGATACTTAATACTTAAAGGTCATAAATTTATGTTAATTTATCATCTGAATCTGAAGCAATCAAATCATTTGACCTTACATCACAAACAATTTACCTTTAGTATCTTCACATTGTCCATTTATTTTAATCTGGAGATTTATGGTCACTGATTTAACAGCAATAATCAACAACTCCCTGTTCACCGTGATTAACTTTTAGTAGGTTTTTATTTTTGCTGCCTGTTACTGTGATTGGTTTCCCTGACTAATTAAGTGGCATTAATTTAACAAGTCATCCTTTATTGCTTTCATTATTGTGGTTTAACTCTAACCTTGGAAAGAACATTTCAGACTGATGTTAGAGTTAGCTCAGGAAAGCACTGTCAATGCATGACTGATATTGCAATGCTGTAAGGATACGGCATTGTCATAAGCAACATTCCTCCAGTAGACATGAACTCAAGTCTTTGACTATCCTATGAGGTGACACTGACGAAAAGCAGGGAAGTTTTGTTTAATCAATCTCAGTAAAACAGATTATTTCATTATAATTTTATTATGTAAATATTATAACACTTCAATATCATCTAATATTATAAGACCATAGTAATATTGTTTAATAACTTATTGCTTAATTATTTATTAATGACTAGGTATGAAATTCGATCATGTTCTGTTGAAAGTAAGCTGATTAGTTTCATCACAGTCTGGTACGGCAACTGAAATGCACAGGAATGTCAGAAGCTACAGAAAGTAGAGAACTCAGTCCAATACTTCAAAGGCACATTCCTCCACACTTTCAGTAGAATCCACTTGAGACACTGGCAAGGAAGGCAACATCCATCATCAAAGCTCCCTACCATCCGGGCCACACCATCTCCATGCAGAGTTTATTGGGCAGGAGATACACAAGACTGCAGCCCACATTACCAGGTCAGAATCAGGTTTAATATCACTGGCATATGTCGTGAAATTTGTTTACTTTGCAGCAGCAGCACAATGCAATACATAATTAGGAAAAAAAACTGTGAATTACAGTAAGTATATAGATATTAAATAGTTAAATGTAGTGCAAAAATAAAAATAATTAAGTAGTGAGGTAGTGTTCAAGGGCTCAATGTCCATTCAGAAATCAGATGGTAGAGGGGAAGAAGCTGTTCTTGAATTGTTGTGTGTGTGTGCCTTCACATACCTATACCTCCTTCCTGATGGTAATAATGAGAACAAGGCATGATCTGGGTGGTAGGGGTCCTTAATGATGGACACGACCTTTTTGAGGCATCGCTCCTTGAAGGTTTTCTGGATATTACAGAGACTAGTGCTCATGATGGAGCTGACTAAGTTTTCAACTCTCTGCAGCTTGCTTCGATCCTGTACAATAACTACCCCCCCCCCCCATACCAGACGGTGATGTAGCCAGTTTGAATGGTCTCCAGGGTACATCTGTAGAAATTTTCAAGTGTTTTTGGTAATATATCAAATCTTCTCAAAGTCCTAATGAAACATAGTCACTGTTGTGCCTTCTTTGTAGCTGCATTGATGTGTTGGGTCCAGTTTAGAGGTATTGATACCCAGGAATTTGAAATTGCCTACTCTTTTCACTTCTGATCCCTCTATGAGGACTGGTGTGTATTACCTCGACTTGCCCTTTCTGAAGTCTGCAGTCAGTTCTTTGGTCTTACTGACATTGAGTGCAAGGTTTTTGCTGTGACACCATTCAACAGCTGATATATCTCACTCACTCACTATATGCCCTCTCACCACCATCTGAAATTTTGCCAATAATGGGTTGTATCATCAGCAAATTTATAGATGGCATTTGAGCTGTACCTACTCATACAGTCATGAGTGTAGACAGAGTAGAACAATGGGCTAAGAACACATCCCTGAGGTGAACCAGTGTTGATTGTCAGCGAGGTGGAGATGTTATTTCTTATCCGCACAGATTGTGGTCTTTCGGTTAGGAAGTTAAGGATCTGGTTTCAGAGGAAGGTATGGAGGGCCAAGTTCTGGAGCTTTACAATCAGAACCATAGGGGTGAATGTATAAATGCTGGGTTGTAGTCAATAAACATCATCCTGATGTAGGGATTTGGATCCAGGTAATCCAAGGCTGCATGCAGAGCCAATGAGATTACGTCCACCTTAGATGTATTGTGACGATAGGCAAATTGCAGGTCCTTGCTGAGATAGGGGTTAATTCTAGCCATAACCAACCTCTCAAAGCACTTCACCACCATAGATGTAAATGCTACTGGACGATAACAAGGCAGCTCACCCTGCTCTTCTTGGACACTGGTATAATTGTTGCCCTTTTGAAGCAGGTGGGAACTTCCAACTGTAGCTATGAGGTGAAAACCAGTTGGTTGGGACAGGCTTTCAGAGCCCTACCAGATAGTCCATTGGGGCCTGTCGCCTTGAGAGGCTTCACACTGTTGAAAGACTTCTAACATCGACTTCCAAGACAGAGATCACAAGGTCAACGGGTGCTACAGGGATCCTCATAGCTGTAGTGTTGTTCCCCCTTTCAAAGTGATATTAAAAGGCGTTGAGCTCACCTTGGAGTGAACGATCACTGTCATTCATGATGTTGGGTTTCACTTTGTGGGAAATAATGGCCTGTGAACCCTGCCAGAGTTGATGTGCATCCAATTTTGCCTCCAACCTCATTCAGAGTTGTTCCTTAGTTCTTGAAATAGCCCACTGCAAGCCCTGCCTGGTTTTCCTGTACAGACCTGGGTCACCAGACTTGAATGCTCAGATCTAGCCATCAGCAGACTACAGACCTCCTAGTTCATCCATTGCTTTTGATTTGGGTATGTGTAATATGTTCTTGTAGGCACCCTCTCATCCACACGGGTTTTAATAAAGTCAGTGACAGCTGTGGTATCATCATTCAAACTCAAAGATGAATCCCTGAATACAGTCCTGTCCTCCAATTCAAAATAGTCCTGTAAGCATTCCTGCACCTCCCTTATCCATAACCTCTTTGTCCTCACTACTGGTGCTGCACACTGGGAGTAGAAGTACAGCCAGGTGATTAGACTTTCCAAAGTGTGGGTGTGGGATAGCACGGTAAGTGCTCTTGATGGTAGTGTAACAGTGGTCCAGTGTGCTGGTTCCTCTGGTACCACAAGTGATTCAGAGGTAATAAGTACAATCCCCCAAAATGATGGGGAAAGCATCAGGATGTACTGTATCATGCCTGATGATTACATTGCTCAGTTCATCGAGAGCCTGTTTTACACTGTTCAAGAACATCAACTTCCCTTCAGTCATTCAGTTGTTGCACAAACCTGCACAACCTTCGGAACTAAGTGCTGTGATTAACAAGAATAAAGTGGCATACCCCCTCACCTGTCGCATCTTGGCAGGAGACTTTAGTCAGGATAGAGCGAGGAAGTCTCTGCAGAACTACTATCAACATATCAGCTGTCATACTTGAGGACCCAACACAATTGACTAGTGCTCTACCACCATCAAGAGCACCTACTGCTCCATCCTTCACCCAGACTTTTGTAAATCCAGCCACCTGCTGTACTTCTTGATAAGTTGATGGAGAAGATCCTGAGAGGCAGGATTTATGAACATTTGGAGAGGCATAATATGATTAGGAATAGTCAGCATGGCTTTGTGAAAGGCATGTCATGCCCTACAAGCCTGATTGAATTTTTTGAGGATGTGACTAAACACATTGATGAAGGTAGAGCCATAGATGTAGTGTATATGGATATCAGCAAAGCATTTGACAAGGTACCCCATGCGAGGCTTATTGAGAAAGTAAGGAGGCATGGGATCCAAGGGGAAATTGCTCTGTGGATCCAGAACTGGCTTGCCCACAGAAGGCAAAGAGTGGTTGTAGATGGGTCATATTCTGCATGGAGGCCGGTGACCAGTGGTGTGCCTCAGGGATCTGTTTTGGGACCCCTACTCTTTGTGATTTTTATAAATGACCTGGATGAGTAAGTGGATGGATGGGTTAGTGAATTTGCTGATGACACAAAGGTTGTTGGTGTTGTGGATAGTCTGGAGGGCTGTCAGAGGTCACAGTAGGACATTGATAGGATACAAAAATAGGCTAAGAAGTGGCAGATGGAGTTCAACCCAGATAATTGTGAGGTGGTTCATTTTGCTTGGTCAAATATGATGACGGAATATAGTATTAATAGCAAGACTTTCGGCAGTGTGGAGGATCAGAGGGATCTTGGGGTCCAAGTCCATAGGACACTCAAAGCTGCTGTGCAGGTTGACTCTGTGGTTAAGAAAGCATACGGTGCAATGGCCTTCATCAATCATGGAATTGAGTTTAGGAGCCGAGAGGTAATGTTGCAGCTATATAGGATCCTGGTCAGACCCCACTTGGAGTACTGTGCTCAGTTTTGGTCGCCTCACTATAGGAAGGATTTGGAAGCCATAGAAAGGGTGCAGATGTGTAAATATAGCACCCATGCAATTAGCCGCTATCAAGAAATAACAGATCGTACACTGCATACAATTATAAAGAAAGTATATTTACAAATGTCAGCTTTATCAAATAGTTAGTAGGACAAAGAAAAGGAAAAAAAAAGATCTATTACAGTTAACGCAATGCAAATGAGCACACAAGCTGGAGCTCATCTTGAAATTGTCCTTAACTCACGTGCTGGACCCATGGTCTGTATGAAAACACACACTACCTTCTGAATGTCATTTGAAATCCGCCTCAAGCCAATGTGCTTCCCCGTGGGAGTATTGATCTTTCCTCCCTGAAGCCATTCTTCTGCACCAAGCACCTTGTAAAACAGGAATGGCATCCTCAGCCATTTTCCCTCTATCTTTCCTCAGCTCCCTCCTAAAATAACACTCAACCCACACCAGAGTCCATCACAAAATCCTCTCTACCCAGAGTGCTCCAGAACCTTCTCCCAATTCCACCATCCTGATTGGCTGACACGACATTCCTAAGTCGAACAGCATAGTTCCTTATCTTTAGCTCAAACCCAAACAAGCTAAAAGCAGAACAGACTGCTCTTACAGAACTGCTAAAATGAAATATCTACAACGTAGCAGTAAAAATCTTAACCAAGGTGTTACACTTATATCAACCATAATGAAGTGCCCTGAGAGCTTTGTTATGACATGGACCAGAAATGATTTGGATGCGCTCAAATTTGCTTATGGTTACAACAGATCAAAAGAAGATGCTACTTCTGAATGAGATACGGGTTTAATATCATTGGCATATGTCAAGAAATTAGTTTTTAATGTGGAAAGGGAGAAAAATCTGGTGAGGTAGTGTTCAAGAATTCATTGGCTATTCAGAGATCTGATGGCAGAGGGGAATAAGCTGTTTCTAAATCACTGAGTGTGTGTCATCAGGCTCCTGTACCTCCTCCTTGATGATGGCAATGAGTAGAGGGCATGTCCTGGGTGATGATCTTTAATGATGGATGCCACCTTTTTGAGGTATTGCTTTTTGAAGGTGTTTTTGATGCTAGGGAGGCTGGTGCCCATATTGGAGCTGGTTGAGTTTACAATTTTCTGCAGCATTTTCCAATCCTGTGTCAGGTGGTTATGCAGCAAGTTACAATGCTCTCCATCCGTACATCTGTAGAACTTTGTGAGTGCCATTGGTGACACACCAAGTCTCTTCAAACTCCTAGTGAAATATAGCTGCTGTCATGCCTTCTTTCTAATTGCATCAATAGGTTGGGGTCAAGATAGATCTTCAAAGATGTTGACACCCAGGAACTTGAAACTACGCACCAATGATTCCTCAATGAGGACTGGTGTGTGTTCCCTTGACTTCCCCTTCCTGAAGTCCACAATCAATTCCTGGGTCTTATTAATCTTGAGTGCATGGTTGTTGTTGTGACAGCACTCAGCCAGTTGATCTAGCTCGCTCTTGTATGCCTCCTCAATACCATTAGAAATTCTGCCAACATTAAAAAAAACAGGAGAAAATCTGCAGATGCTGGAAATCGAAGCAGCACACACAAAATGTTGGAGGAACTCAATAGGCCAGGCAGCATCTATGGAAACAAGCACAGTCGACTCTTTTCCATAGATGCCGCTTGGTCTGTTGAGTTCCTTCTCCGTTTTGTGTGTGTTACTTCTGCCAACAATAGTTGTGTTGTTGGCAAATTTAAAAATGGCATTTGAGCTGTGCCTAGCCGCACAGTCATGGGTATAGAAAGAGCAGAGCAGTGGGATAAGTATGCACATCCGCTGGTTCGTCACTCTGCTCTGGACCATTTGGATCACAGGAACTTGTATACCAGGATATTCATTGATTATAACTTGGCGTTCAACATAATTATCTCACTCAAATTTCACATTAAGATTCAAACCTTGGGCTTGGTTTCTCCCTTAGCAACTGGATGCAACATCCTCATTGGCAGATCTCAATCAGTGAGGCTTGGTAACATCTTCTTGGTGACCATCAACAGGGTGTGCCTCAAGGCTGCATGGTTCATCCACTGCTCTAATCTCTGTACATGCATGACTGTGTGGCCAAACATAGCTCCAGTGCCATCTTCAAATTTGTCGATGACTCTTCTGTTGTTAGATGGAACACAAGTGGCAAAAGGTCATCTACCAGTGTGTGACAAGTAACCTGTTTGAGTGGTGCCACGAAAACAACTTCTCACTCAATGACAGCTAAGCTAAAAAACTGATTGTTGGTTTCAGGAAGTGGAAGGAGGGTGAACATGTGCTGCTTTACATTGGGCATCATGGGTGGAGAGAGTCAGCTACTTAAAATTCCTGTACATTAACATATCAGGTGACCTATTCTTGGGTCTGACACAGTCATAAAGAAAACACACCAATGTTTTTAATTTCTGAGGATTCAGCCTGTCACTGAACAAACTTTTAAAGATATATTGTCGAAAGTATCCTGACTGATTGCAGCATGGTCTGCTTGGCAGTTTGATTGCTCAGGAATGTACAAAGCTGCAGAGAATAGTAAACTCTGCCCAGTGCATCAAGGGCACAACCCTCCCCACCATTTGTAGTATCTACAGGAGATGCTGCTCAAGAAGGCAACATCTATCATCAGATACTGCCCAGCTGGGTCATGCCCTCTGTTCACATCTACCGTTAGGAAAGAGGTACAGAAGCCCAAACTGCTTCCAACATCAACAGGTTTTAGAACAGCTACTTCTCTTCAACTATTTGGTTCTTGAACCAACTGGTAAAACTCAAATCATTATGGTTTAGCAACACTATGACAACTTTACACTAAAATGGACTTTTGTATTTTTATGGCTCCAATTGTATGTCATTGTAGAAGTCATCTATAATTTGTTTATGTTTTTTTTCTAGTGAATTCTGGTTATATGATGATATTTGCCTGTGATGCTGCTGCAAGTTGCTTCTGATGCACCTGTGCATACATGGACTTGTAATAATTTGACTTTGACTTTAATCACTACCTCCGAAGAGCAAAGCCATGATTATTTACAATACAACATACTTTGATTTTCTGTTTTACTTGCGTTCCTTCTCGTGAAAAATTGTCTATGATTTTTGTTCATGTTGCTTATGCGATGTTATGTGCCTGTGATGCTATTGCATGTAAGTTTATTGTCAAAAGCGCAAGTGCAAACATGTATGATCCTAAACACAGCTTTAACTTATTTTTGAAGTATACTATGCTGTACTTGTTCGAGACTATCACTCACTGTTGCAATATATTCTCTTGCATCACCAGGTAAGATATGTGTTGTGACAAGAAGAATTGCACACTAATGAACCATAGAGCCTTTGTCAGTCATTTCATTAATGAAGAGTGTGGAAGAAAGTTAAGCCCTGATGTGATCTTTGAAAGCCAGTTCACAAATCAAGTTCAAATCTGGTCCATGGGTTCATAAATATGAAGGCCATAGTCTGCAGCAAGAAATAGGTGGAACCTTCAATAATTTTTTTTCAGATGCATTTTAAGGAAGTGGAAGAAAGGTTGTGAATTATGTTGTTTTTGATGTATCATGCACAAATGACTCTTTTGATGGGGAAGGAGAAATTTTCTGTAACACAGGCAGCTACTAGAAGATGGATGGAAGAACTGCCTACTCAAAGATGTAATCAGTCATTGGTAAGAGAAGAAGCTAGATGCAGTAAGCAACAGAAACAAAAACATGAAAGCTAGACTGAAAGAAATGTCTAAGAAACATGGATAACTTCACAATTCAGAAATTACCTGCGCATGATCAAAATTTCAGTGAAATGGCTTCACACGAGAAATGGCAGTCTCAATTACGGGGAGAAAATGTGCCAACTAATAGTTACAACATTCAAAGAAAGTGGAAGGCCATGAGTTGAAACGCACTACAACAGAATCTAATCATGAACATGAATATCATCAAAGATGAAAGAGAGTTTAAGAAGACGCTTCATGCTGGAAGCATGTGTTGCAGGGAGTAATTGGAAACTGGCCACATTCAAAGAACTAAATTTCACACTTTCACTAGATGAAAAGTAGAATATACAACAAACTTACAACCATAAATTTAAAGCTGGCACCAGATACAGGAATACATGGTAACATTATCTCACTTCACTTCATTCATGTAAAAGCATCTTCCCTGAAAGCAGAAAGTGATGGGTATCCAAATGGTAACATGTTGAAATAATATAGTTGACATGCTGACAGTGAATGGAGGAGGTACAACTATTTTAAATCACCAGTTAAGTTCTGACGAATGAATCAGAAAGGAGGAGGAATAGTAAGTGCACCAAATAGACTGAAGTCAAACCCAAAGAAAGTCATCGCAATTGTAAAGATGAAAGGGCCAACACACAAGAAACAGTTGAGACATTTTTAAAGGAATAATGGACACATGAATCTTTTCATCTGGCATTCGTCGGAACAGCAGGCAAACCTGAGAGAACCAGTGAATATATATATACTTGGTCCCAGTGGTTACCATATCATAAAGCAGGCAAACCATCACAGGATGACAAAAAACAGCCACTTTGTAAGAAACACTTGTATTAAAAGTCTGGGATCAGCTCAACTGGGAAAATAACATCACTTGCATGTAAACATTCACCTTGCAAAAACAAGGTACACAATGCAGAAAGAGAACTAATAATAGTTGCAACACACACAACATGCTGGAAGAACTCAGCAGGCCAGGCAGCAACTATGGAAAAAAGTACAATTGATGTTTAGGGCTGAAACCCTTCAGCAGGACTGGAGAAAAAACGCTGAGGAGTAGATTAGAATGGTGGAAAGATGGGACGGACAAATGCCGGATGATAGGTTAAATTTGGAGGTGGAGGGATGAAGCAAAGAGCTAGGAATTTGATTGGTGAAAGAGACAGAAGGCCATGAAAGGAAGTGGGTGGAGGAGCACTGGAGGGAGGAGATGGGCAGGCAAGGAGATAACATGAGAGAGGGACAAGAGGATGGGAAATGGTGAGGTGCGGGGATGGAGGCAGTACTGGAAGTTCGAGAAATCAATGTTCAGGCCATCAGGTTGGAGGCTATCCAAATGGAACATAAGATGTTGTTCCTCCAACCTAAGTGTGGCCTTATCACGACAGTGGAGGAGGCCGTGGATGGACATATTGGAATGGGAATGGGAAGTGGAATTAAAATGGGTGGCCACTGGGAGATCCCACTTTTTCTGGCAGCCAGAGCATAGATGCTTGGCAATGTGGTCTCCCAATCTATGTCAGGTCTCGCCAATATACAAGAGGCCACACCAGGAGCACCTAACACAGTATATGACACCAACAGACTCACAGGTGAAGTGTCATCTCACCTGGAAGGACTGTTTGGGGCCCTGAATGGTAGTGAGGGAGGAGGTGTAGGGGCAGGTATAGCACTTGTTGCCTTGCAAGGATAAGTGCCAGAAGGGAGAACAGTGGGGAGGGACGAATGGACAAGGGAGTCACATAAGGACCGATGCCTGCAGAAAGCAGAAAGTGAGGGAGGATAGAAAGATATGTTTTGTAGTGGGATCCATTTAGAGATGGTGAAGTTTCAGAGAATTATGTACTTGAACCGGAGGCTGGTGGGGTAGTAGGTGAGGACAAGAGGAACCCCATCCCTAGTAGCGTGGAGGGAGGATGGCGTAAGAAGAGATGTGCATGAAACGGAAGAGTTGCAGTTGAGGGCAGAGGAAAGGAAGCCGCTTTCTTTGAAAAAGAGGGACATCTCCTTTGTTCTAGAATGAAAAGCCTTATCTTGAGAGCAGATGCAGTTGAAACGGAGGAATTGAGAGAAAGGAATGGCGTCTTTACAAGTAGCAGGGTGGGATGAGGTATAGTCCTGGTAGCTGTGAGAGTCCGTTGGTTTATAATAGACATCAGTGGATAAGCTGTCTCCAAAGATAGAGACTGTAAGATCCAGAAAGCGAAGGGAAGTGTCGGAAATGAAGCAGGTGAAATTGAGGTCCGGGTGGAAGTTGGAGGCAAAGTGGATGAAATCGACAAGTTCAGCACAGATGCAGGAAGCAGAGCCAATGCAGTTGTCAATGTATCATAGAAAAAGTGCGAAATATCACCAGTGTAGGCTTAGAACCTAGACTGTTCCATGTAGCCAACAATCAGGCAGGCATAGCTGGGACCCATGCGATTGCCCATGGCTACCTCTTTTGTTTGAAGGAAGTGGGAGGACCCAAAGAAGAAATTATTTAGAGTGAGGACAAGTTCCGCTAGGCAGAGGAGAGTGGTGGTGGAGGGGAACTGGTTTGTTAGGGATGTGAGAAATTCTATACTTATTTTGCAGGATGAAAACCAATCTAGAAATTCTAAGGAGAAAAACTATGTTGAACAGAAGCGAGAGTGTGTTCTTGAGACTTCAGAATTCATACTTCCATCTCAAATGGAAACCAGGTAAAAATAACTCTTGCAGATGCACTCTCTCATCTATCAGTTCATGAGGAGCACCAGATGGGAAATGAAGCAATTGTATTAGCAACAAAATTAGCATAAATTCAGATATATACTTGGTAAGGATGAGGAGCTACCAATGATGTCTGAATAGTGATGGGGTGTGGTAAAAGTGATGAAGCAAATACAGCCTCCCATAAGATATTCTTGGTTAAATGGAAGTAACGTCTCACTGCAAAATGGTAGTTCACTGGCTAGATCCAGGATCAGTATTCTCTAAATGACAGATGGAAAATTAATTCAGAAGATATATAACCAGCAAAGAAATGAAAGGTGAGAGCTAGATTGGCTGTACTCAGGATTGACATTTACAAAGATATAGAGAGAATAGTGGTGACATGCACAAAATGCCAGAAGTGCAATGATATTCAATCATTACTGGAATCATTGGTAAAGCAAACTGTCCAAGTACTCAATCCAAATACAAAAACATGGTCAACAATAAAACCAGTGCCATAAATCATAAATCATTATGACTGGCAGACTCATCAGAACCAAGTTGATGTCCAACCTGCCAAACACAGGAGCCAGTGAAATCAGGAATTAGCAAGATTAATATTAACAAAAGTGAGAAGATGTGAGTGTACCTTTGACGGCAACACAGGCGCAATTTGCTACAATCATCAAAACAATGTACCAATTTACTGGAAGAGGAAAGACACAGCCAAGTTAACAAAATGGAGATTTTATTTGGCACTCCTAGTCTGTGACAACTATCAACCATCCATTTTTAGTTTTAAAAACTATTTTTATTTTTAAGAAAAAACACAAAAGTAGAACACAGTGCAAATATCTTTACATTCTTCATGTCAATCTGTTTATGCATTCAGTGTTGCTGGGTCTATTGATTATAGCGTTAGCACATTTCTTTTGTTTCTTGCATTGCCTATTGGCACTCATATAGCCCACCCATTTACACCAATCCTCCATTCTTCCATTTTCTTTCTATTCTTCTGTATTATCATTAGTAGCCCTAAGATCCTGCCGCTTATTAATACCCACAGGGAAGTTTACAATAGATAATAAACCTACCATCTTTGGAGCGTAGGAAGAAACTGAAGAATCTAGATGAAACCCAACCAGTCACAGGGAGTAAAGAGTCAGCACCCGTGGTCAGGATCAAACATACATCTCCAGTGCTGTAATGTAGCAGATCTACTAGCTGCACCACTTCACTCTCCTTGTAATAAACATTATCATAATTTTGAATGAATTATTTGTTCATACTCAAAAGAAAGAAATGAATGTTATATTATTATATCTTAGATAATAACCATTATATTTTTGTAACATATTATAAATAGCAGCATGTGACAGAAATTTGACAACATACACTGAAAATGATTAAGGTAAGGGTATTGCTAATCACCTGCATGTTTGTTCTTTGTAAAGACAACAGCATGGGTAAAAACTAACATATTATTTATTTACTGAATAGCTTCATCTCAACAACATTTTACTCAGGACACTCCAGCCCACCAAAAGTGTGTGTGACCCATTCATCAACGTCAAAATGTGTTATTATGTGTGTACATAACAAAGAAGCTGAAGTTCTTTGTTACGTACACACATAATAACACATTTTCACCCTTTAAAGAAAACAAACACAATTGTATGTCCTTATGAACTGGCAAGACATAAAGATATTCCAACAAAGATATTTACATTAATTTCAATTGTAATAAGCAAATACAGTCCCTTATTCACTCATCTTCTCTTAATTCACCTTTGTGGTGGTTTAATGATCCCTTTCGGTCTGCCATTTGTTTCCATAGTTGTATAGATTTCATTTGTTGTGTTCAGTCTCTGTTCTTGTTCTTGCTGTTGGCCATTATTCTCTCCACATGTCTCATAATGGAGCACTGAACTACATCAATATGATTAGTGAGTCTTTACACAAGTTCAAACTGATTCCATCCCAATTCACAGTGTTTTTTCTGTTGGCTGTATATCATAGATAGCAAATCCTCTTGTTGGTCTGTGTTGAACAGTTGCTGTTGTTCCGACCATTGGGTCTGTGTTGTCTCCCCACCTTCTTTTTTACTTTTCCTCTTCAACTTCGGATAGTATTGTGGAGATATTTAACTGGATTCTTTAACTGGAAGTTGATAAGAGACAGATTTTGAACCAAAGCTGCATCATGTGGACACAGGACTTGAAACTTTATTGTGATCACTCTGTTCAGCACTGGCACCCCGACTGCCATGCTGATGTAGCTGGTACAGATGTCTATAGAAGGTAGCGTTCTTATGCTTCTCTTGCATAACCTGTCTGGAGCTCTCATAATGTTGTTATGAGTTTCTTGAGCTTTCTCAGGTAAACACCCCAAGCCCCTCAAAGACATCTGTGTACTCTTCCATGAATGTTGCACGGTCATCTTTGGTCTGTGAAGCCAATACGAAAACACTTTTCAACAGGCTGAGCTTTTCACATGCACCTGGATGTAATATTGGCTATACTCTCTTTTCTACGATCAGTGGCCGTGCCTTTAGCTGCTGCCCCTTGTGCTGGAAGGTCACTACACAGCCTCCTTTTACTGGAATGTTCTTTCCAGGATAGTCTGACACTTATAACTTTACTGGGTAAAACTTGCTCTTTACTTTGACAGTTTTGTTTTCATCCATAGATAACAGATCCACCTGGGCTCTGGTGTCGAGCTTAAATGGAATCACTGTCATATTCACAGTCATTGAAGTGGTCTATTCTGTCTTAACAGTACCAGCAGTCTGTAGAGAACCCACAAAGACTTCCTTTATTTCCTCAGCAACTGTGTGCACCTTTCCTTTGGTAGCCCCGGCTTTGTAGCACTTTGCAAAATGATTGTTATTCCCACAATTATTGCAGGACTTTCCATGAGCAGGCCACACTTTTGGGATGTGCTTAACTATACATTTGCTGCATTTGCCTTTTGAGCCTTCCTCTGTGCTTTGCTGTTGCTTTGGGAAATGCCTTGTACTCTGACCCTCTGTCTTCACGGCATGAACTTTTGTTTCTGCTCTGTGCAGCTCCTTAGCATGAGTTTGTGTGATCTCCACTGCCTTGCCCATATTCAAGCATTTTCTAGCATTGAATGCTTTTCACGGACCAAATTTTCTCTAAGCCCATTATCTGGGAATCCATAAACAATTTTATCCCTGACTAGTGAGTTTCTCAAATCTCCAAACTCACAGGACTTACTCAGTGGGTGAAGCTCAGCTAAATATTGGTCAAAGCTAACACCTTGTTTCTGGTCACACAAGTAAAAATTATATCTCACAAATGTGATGTTTTTACTTGGGACAAAATATTTCTCAAATTTTGTCAACAGAGTGTCCAATTTAAAGTCTGCCTCATCAATTTGAAAGCTGTTGTAGATGTCCAAAGCATCTTCACCAATTACATGCAGAAAGATAGATGCTTTCAATTTTTTCTTCACCCCTCCGCTCAGCTCACTGCTAAGTAAATATTGAATTGCAGTTTGAAGCATTTCTAGTTATCTGTTAAATTACCAGTAAACTGCATAGGTGCAGGAAGACTTATGTTATCCATTACAGAATCTTTGCCATCTTTCACTTTAATCTCTTGGTGAACTTCTGGAACAGTGTGCTGTGTTGCTACAATGGCTACCAATCTCACCTGCTTCTAGCACAGCCTTTTATACTATCAGAACTAGTGTCTCAGAGTCCCTCACGGTTTTCATTTACACTCCATGTTTAGACCTCACACCAACTTCTGTTACCATGATATGTTTATTTTTTGAAAAGGCAAGCAGCATGGGCAAAAATATATACATTGTTTAATTACGAAATGGCTTCAGTTTGACCACATTTTACTCAGGACACTCCAACCCACCAAAAGCATGTGTAACACTTTCACCAACGTTACTTCCAGTTCCACAAGAACCACCCTCTTGAACAATAACAATTACAGCATGGAAACAGGCCATTTCAGCCCTTTTAGTCCATGCCAAATGCTTACTCTCATCTAGTCCCACTGACCCACTCTCAGCCCATAACCCTCCATTCCTATCCTGTCCATATGCCTATTGAATTTTATTTAAATGACAATATCGCATCTGCCTCTACCACTTCTACTGGAAGCTCATTCCACACAGCTACAACTCTCTGAGTAAAGAAATTCCCCCTCATGTTACCCTTAAACTTTTGCCCCCTAACTCTCAACTCATGTCCTCTTGTTTGAATCTCCCCTACTCTCAATGGAAAAAGTCTATTCACTTCAACTCTATCTATCCCCCTCATAATTTTAAATACCTCTATCAAGTCCCCCCTCAACTTTCTATGCTCCAAAGAATAAAGACCTAACTTGTTCAACCTTTCCCTGTAACGTAGGTGCTGAAACCCAGGTAACATTCTAGTAAATCTTCTCTGTACTCTCTCTATTTTGTTGACATCTTTCCTATAATTTGGTGACCAGAACTGTACACAATACTCCAAATTTGGTCTTACCAATGCCTTGTACAATTTTAACATTACATCTCAACTCCTATACTCAATGCTCTGATTTATAAAGGCCAGCATGCCAAAAGCTTTCTTCACCACCCTATCCACATGAGATTCCACCTTCAGGGAACTATGCACCATTATTCCTAGATCACTCTGTTCTACTGAATTCTTCAATGGCCTACCATTTACCATTTATTTCCTATTTGGATAATTCCTACCAATATGTAGCACTTCACACTTATCCACATTAAACTCCATCTGCCATCTTTTAGCCCACTCTTCTAACTGGTCTAAATCTTTCTACAAGCTTTGAAAACCTACTTCATCATCCACAATGCCACCTACCTTAGTATCATCTGCATACTTACTAATCCAATTTACCACCCCATCATCCAAATCATTAATGTATATGACAAACAATGTTGGATCCAGTACAGATCCCTGAGGCACACCACTAGTCACCGGCCTCCCACATGACAAACAGTTATCCACCACTACTCTCTGGCATCTCCCATTCAGCCACTGTTGAATCCATTTTACTACTTCAATATTAATACCTAACGATTGAACCTTCCTAACTAGCCTTCCATGCGGAACCTTGTCAAAGGCCTTACTGAAGTCCATATAGACAACATCCACTGCTTTACTCTCGTCAACTTTCCTCGTAACCTCTTCAAAAAATTCAATAAGATTTATCAAACATGACCTTCCACGCACAAATCCATGTTCACTGTTCCTAATCAGATCCTGTCTATCCAGATAATTATATATACCATCTCTAAGAATACTTTCCATTAACTTACCCACCACTGACGTCAAACTGATAAGCCTGTAATTGCTAGGATTACTCTTTGAACCCTTTTTAAACAACGGAACCACATGAGCAATATGCCAATCCTTCGGCACCATCCCTGTTTCTAATGACATTTGAAATATTTCTGACAGAGCCCCTGCTATTTCTACACGAACTTCCCTCAAGGTCCTAGGGAATATCCTGTCAGGATTTGGAGATTTATCCACTTTTATATTCCTTAATCGTGCCAGTACTTCTCCTCTTTAATTGTCATAGTTTCCATAACTTCCCTACTTGTTTCCCTTACCTTACACAATTCAATATCTTTCGCCTTCGTGAATACCGAAGAAAAGAAATCGTTCAACATCTCCCCCATCTCTTTCGGCTCCACACATAGCTGTCCACTCTGATTCTCTAAGGGACCAATTTTATCCCTCATTATCCTTTTGCTATTAATATAACTGTAGAAACCCTTCAGCTTTATTTTCACCTTACTTGCCAAAGCAACCTCATATCTTCTTTTAGCTTTTCTAATTTCTTTCTTAAGATTCTTTTTACATTCTTTATATTCCTCAAGCACTTCATTTACTCCATGCTGCCTATATTTATTGTATATCTCTCTCTCTTTCTGAACCAAGTTTCCAATATTCCTTGAAAACCATGGCTCTCTCAAACTTTTAACCTTTCCTTTCAACCTAACGGGAACATAAAGATTCTGTACCCTCAAAATTTCACCTTTAAATGACCTCCATTTCTCTATTACATCCTTCCCATAAAACAAATTGTCCCAATCCACTCCTTCTAAATCCTTTCACATCTCCTCAAAGTTAGCCTTTCTCCAATCAAAAATCTCAACCCTTGGTCCAGTCCTATCCTTCTCCTTAATTATATTGAAATTAATGGCATTGTGGTCACTGGACCCGAAGTGCTCCCCAACATATACCTCTGTCACCTGGCCTGTTTCATTTCCTAACAGAAGATGCAACACTGCCCCTTCTCTAGTTGGTACCTCTACGTATTGCTGCAAAAAACTATCTTGCACACATTTTACAAACTCCAAACCATCCATCCCTTTTACAGTATGGGCTTCCCAGTCTATGTGTGGAAAATTAAAATCTCCCACAATCACAACCCTGTGCTTACTACAAATATCTGCTATCTCCTTGAAAATTTTCTCCTCTAATTCTCACTCCCTATTAGATGGTCTATAATACACCCCTATAAGTGTTACTACACCTTTCCCATTCCTCAATTCCGCCAAGTAGTCTCCCTAGATGAGCCCTCTAATCTATCCTGCCAGAGCACTGCTGTAATATTTTCTCTGACAAGCAACGCAACACCTCCCCCTCTTGTCCCTCCGATTCTATCACACCTGAAGCAACAAAATCCAGGAATATTTAGTTGCCAATCACACCCCTCCTGCAACCATGTTTCACTAATATCTACAACATCATATTTCCAGCTATCAATCGATGCTCTAAGCTCATCCACCTTTCTTACAATGCTCCTAGCATTAAAATAAATGCATTTAAGAAATTCTCCACCTCTTCCTCTCTGTTTATCTCTAACAGTACAAAAAACTTTACTGTCTTCTTTTTCTTCCTTCTCCCATACATCTGTTCCTACACTCTGGTTCCCCTCCCCCCTCATATCTAGTTTAAACCCACTGGAGCCTCTCTAGGAAACCTGCCTGCAAGAATATTTGTCCCCCTCCAGTTCAGATGTAAACCGTCCCACTGGATCAGGTCCCACCTTCCCTGGAAAACTGCCCAATATCTATAAATCTGAAGCCCTCCCTCCTGCATCTTGTCTTCAGCCACATATTGATCTGCACTATCTTACTATTTCTAAACCCACCTGCACGTGGCACTGGTAGCAATCCTGAGATTGATATCCTGGAGGTCCTGTCCTTTAATTTGGCACCTAGCTCCTTAAACTCACCTTTCAGGACTTCCTCACTCTTCCTACCCACGTCATTGGTCCCTACATGGACCACGACATCCGGCTGCTCACCCCCCTCTTGAGAATACTGAGAACTTGATCCGAGATATCATGGACCCTGGCACCAGGGAGGCAACAGACCATCCGGGATTCTCGATCTCTTCCACAGAACCTCCTATCTGTCCCTCTGACTATCAAATCCCCTATCACTACTGCTCTCCTCTTTTCCCTCCTTCCCTTCTGAGCTGAGGGTCCAGTCTCGGTGCCAGAGACGCAACCACTGAAACTTGTCCCTGGTAGGTGGTCCCCACCAACAGTATCCAAAACGGTATACTTATTGTGGATGGGAACGGCCACAGGGGTGTTCTGCTCTTCCTGTCTATTCCCCTTCCCTCTCCTGACAGTCACCCAACTACCTGTCTCCTGATTCCTAGGGGTTACTATCTCCCTGAAACTCCTGTCTATTTTTGCCTCTGCCTCCCAAATGATCCGAAGTTCACCCAGCTCCAGCTCCAGTTCCCTAACACGGTTTGTCAGGAGTTGCAGCTGGATGCACCTTTCGTAGGAAAAAACAGTGCTTGCCCTGACTTCCCACATATTGCAAACGGAGCACTCAACTGCCCTAACTGCTGCCTCCATTACCTACTCCTAAGCTAATTAGATTAATTAAAGGAGCTTACCCAGCCTTACCTCACCTGGAGTGAAGCTCGTACTCAGCCTCTGCTCGCTTTTTAAATTCTCCCGCTGCCACATGGGCCGACTTTCACGCGCATGCACAGTTGTGCCCCGTTCAAACCTTGCCTCTGCCTGTTCTTGCCAAAGCCTGATTGAACCAAAGCAGTCCCACTCTGCCTCAGTCCATTCCGACAATGGCCGCAGTATATGGCAGTCTTTCTTTTTAAACCTTTGGCGCGCTATGTCACGCACCTGCGCAGTCTAGCCTCTTTGCCTCGATCAGTTAAAAAACAGCTTCTCTCTGAGCTTCGTTTACCTCTTCCCTCACCGCCTCTTGCTACTATTTTTAAAAAAAATAGATCAAACTATTATACAGTACTGTGCATTGAGGTAGAACAAGGTAAACCAATAGCAATGAATGAAATGTAAAAGCTACAGAGAAAGTGCAGTGCAGGTAAAGAATAAAGTGCAAGATCATAATGTGACGTCAAGAGTCCATCTTATCATACTATTTAATAGACATAAGCTGTTCCCAAGGCTGTTAGGATGTGATTTCAGGATTTTGCATCCTCTGACCAGTGGAAGAGGGGAAAAGAGAAAATGTTTTGGGTGGTGGGTGTCTGATTATCCTGGCTAGTTTAGACAAGCAGCAGGTATAGACCATGGAAGGGAGAATGGTTTTTGTGATGTATTGAATTGTGTCCACAACTCTCTACAGTTTCTTGCCGTCATGTACAAAACAGTTGCGATATCAAGCCATGATGCATCCAGAAAGAATATTTTCTAAGGCTCACTGATAAAAATTGGTCAGGGCCGAGGGGGACATGCCAAATTTCTTTAGCTTCCTAAAGAAGTGGAAGCATTGGTAAGCTTTCTTAGCTGTGGAATCAATGTAGCTGTTCAGGAACTTGAAGCTCTCGACCTTCTTAATTTCAACACCACTGATATGAACAGGAGCATGTGTCCAACTCCCCTTCCGGAATTCAATGACTAGCTGTTTTGTTTCAGTGACATTGAGTGAAAAGTTGTAGTCATGACACCATGTTATTAAGCTTTCTATCTTCTTCGTGTTTCCAAGGTTGACATAGCCGGAGGAGGTAATGAGGATAAGCTCTCACTACCTATAAAGTGCTTCCACATGGCTTGCGTCTCAAATAGCCTCTGTCAACCAAGTCCAGCTCCCGGCCTTCACGTGGCGGAACTGTTCCTACCAACGGGAGAAGGAGCAAAGGTGGGTCTTTGGTGCCTCAAAACCTGATGCTTCGGGCAGGTGGGGCTCATTAGTCCTGGTCGACTGCCCACTTAGGAGAAGGAAAACTCTGATTTTAAAACCTCTGCTGCCTTGTGGCCACACCCAATCGTGGGAAAGGCTATGGGAGTAAATCCTGAGAAGAAATCCGGAGCCGGAGGCCCGTAGGCGGTCGATAGGGAGGACTTCATCAATCTATTGTCTGGCAACTCCTGCAGCCAAAGAGGCCACCATGTGTAACGATCTTCGTGGCAGTGGGTCCTGACCTCCGAGGCTGAGAGAGTGGGTCTGTCTCCACACTAAGGCTTGTTCACTATAATATCTTTCACGCACAGGTCCTTGTGTTGTGCATCTTCGTCTTCCTTCTCTCTTCAAAAGTCCTACGGCGATGGGAGAGCAGCGAACCAACAGGTGGAGGTGACCACTGAGTTGTAGTTGCAAACCTGCACATAGGCGGCCCTTGGACAGATGGTCATTCTCCTCTGAACCCAGGGCAGTAGGGGAGACCGGCAGCATCCAGGGTGACTGGGCAGCCCTTTTTAGGACAGCGCTGCCCACCCTGTAATCAGGGAGGGGCCTAGAAAAGGTGGCCTAAACATCGCCTGCCCTAGATCATCCAGCCAGTTAACCGCGACTGACGGATCACCCAATCATTGCGGTCGAAATCAAAATCAAAAGAAAAAGTTTTTCTGTCTAGGAGCATGGAACGTTCGCACCTTAATGGATAAGGAAAACACTGCAAGACCTAAAAGGAGAACAGCTCTCATTCGTAAAGAACTTGCTCGCTACAACATTGAGATCGCAGCGCTGAGTGAAACTAGGGTTGCAGATGAGGGATCCATCACTGAGCTTGCCAGCGGCTACGACTTCTTCTGAAGAGGAAGGGCGCAGAACGAAGACTGGATCCACGGAGTGGGCTTCGCCATAAGGAGTACCCTGATGAAACAGCTCCCCGACCTGCCTGTTGGCATCAGTGAAAGATTGATGAAGCTACGTCTGCCCCTCAGCCAAAACCGACATGCAACTATCATTAGTGCCTATGCCCCCACCCTGACCAGCCCTACTGAAACCATACAGCAGTTTTACACCGACCTTGACTCCATCCTGCGCTTAGTGCCGGCCAGTGATAAGCTGATCTTGCTGGGAGATTTTAATGCCCGAGTCGGCCAAGACCATGATCAGTGGAGTGGAGTGCTTGGCAGACACGGAGTCAGGAAGATGAACAGCAATGGCCTTCTGCTTCTCAGCAGATGTGAAGAGTATGACCTCACTATCACGAACACAGTGTTCAGAATGGCCAACAAATTCAAGACAACATGGATGCACCCTAGATCCAAACAATGGCATCTGATCGATTATGTCATTGTCTGTCAATGTGACATCGGAGACGTAGTCATCACACGAGCCATGCGAGGAGCAGAGTGTTGGACGGACCACAGATTCCTCCACTCCATCCTCAAGCTACACATCATTCAATCTCACAAAAAGCGTCCAAAGGCAGTACAGCCATCCTTTAACATCTCCAAACTTCAGCACCCTCCGTGTCTATGCGAATTTCAAAATACTCTTAAACAGAAAGTATCAACAAACCAGCCACTCACGGGTAACCCAATCCAGAAATGAAGCCACTTCAAAAATGCCATAACTGAAACAGCAAAGTCAACCCTAGGCCGCAGAAAGCGCACCCACCAAGACTGGTTAAATGAGAATAGCACCATCATCGATGACCTACTTACCAAGAAGAACAAGGCATTCAAAGAATGGCATCATGACCTGAGCTCCACCTGCAAAAAGGACAGATTCAAGTCCTATCAGGCACTCGCTCAAAGGGAAATCCATATAATGCGCGACACATGGTGGAATAAGAAGGCGGATGAGGTTCAGCACTATGCTGACACAAACAACACCAAGCAGTTCTTCAACGCCATCAAGTCTGTCTTTGGTCCCTCAAAGTCAAGCATTGCTCCTCTGCTTTCTGCAGATGGATCCTTGCTTATCAAGGACAGAAAGGGCATCGACACCAGGTGGAAGGAACACTTCAGTCAGCTCCTGAACCGCCCCTCCACTGTCGACCAGTCAGTACTTGACCAGATTCCCCAGAGCCCAGTCCATGAGCACCTCAACAACCCCACCCCCTCCCTGACCGAGGTCAGCACAGCCATCAAACAGATGAGCTGTGGCAAAGCACCAGGCAAGGATGGCATTCCCGCACAACTGTTCAAAGCCCTCAACCAGGAGTCACTCGAAGCATTCCAGGACATCCTGGTCAGTATCTGGGAAGAGGAAGTAATGCCACCCGACCTTCGGGATGTTGCAATAGTCGCCCTATACAAAAACAAAGGCCCGCGCACAGACTGTGGGAACTACCAGGGCATCTCCCTAATTTCCATCGCCGGCAAAATCCTGGCTCACATCATCCTCAATAGACTTATTTCAACAGTATCCGAAGGAAACCTCCCAGAATCGCAATGCGGCTTTTGGCCTAAACGCAGTACTGTGGATATGATCTTCTCTGTTAGACAAATGCAGGAGAAATGCCTGGAGCAGAACATGAACTTGTACTTCGTCTTCATTGATCTGACTAAAGCGTTTGATACTGTCAACAGAGAAGCCTCGTGGATCATCCTCGGGAAACTTGGCTGCCCTCCAAAGTTCATCAACCTCATACGCCTCTTCCATGACAACATGACTGGAGAGATTCTCTCAGCTGACGAGCCTAGCCAGAAATTTGACATCTCCAATGGCGTTAAGCAGGGCTGTGTGCTTGCACCAGTACTTTTCAAACTTTTCTTCACTCAAGTACTAATGCATGCCGTCAATGACCTAAACCTGGGCATTTATATCAAATACTGCCTGGATGGGTCATTCTTTGACCTACGTCGCCTTGCAGCACACACAAAGACTCTCCGAACGCTGTTCATAGAAGCGCTCTTTGCAGATGATTGAACACTCATGGTGCACCAAGAGGACCACCTACAAACAATAGTCAGCAGGTTCTCCACCGCATCTAAATTGTTTGGCTTGACCATCAGCCTTGGTAAAACAGAGGTCCCCCTGCAGCCTGCACCTAACAGCACCCCGCCACAGCCATGCATCACCATCGATGACACACAACTACAGAACGTTGACAACTTCAAATACCTGGGGAGTACCATCTCCAGCGACGGTGCCCTTGATAAAGAAATCACGTCAAGGATCCAAAAAGCAAGCCAGGCACTCGGAAGGCTCCGGGTCAAAGTTTTGCAGCACAAAGACATTCGCCTCTCCACTAAACTGAAGGTTTACAATGCTGTTGTGGTCTCATCACTTCTATATGGCTGTGAAACCTGGACACTGTATCACAGACATGTCAAACAGCTTGACCAATTCCACAATCGCACTCTGCGATCAATCATACACATCTGCTGGCAAGACCGTATCTCCAACCTGACAGTCCAGGACCGAGCCAATTCCACAAGCATTGAAGCCAAGGTTTTGAAGGCTCAGCTCAGATGGACCGGCCGTGTGATCCGCATGGATGAGTCCAGAATGCCGCGTCAGTTGTTCTACGGAGAACTGGAGCAGGGCAGCCGTGCCCAAGGTCGCCCAAGGAAAAGGTACAAGGACAACCTCAAGTCAAACCTTAAGTGGGCCAAACTCCAGCCCCGCGATCTCGAACACACTGCTGCTGATCGATCCAAGTGGCGCAATCTATGCTCCAAGGCAGCAAACAACTTCCAAGCCAACTGGCGCATGCAGCGCCTCAAGGCGAGTCAAGAAAGACACAGGAAGGCGTCCGCTCCTGCCCCAACAGGCGGTGCTCCTTGTCCCATCTGCAACCGTATCTGCGCTTTGGACTTCAGCCTCAGAAGTCATATGCATGCCCGCAGACATTGACTGCGCAACACATTCGTCTTCCTCGGACTTCGAGAGACTACTACTGCTACTGCTCCTTCCTGTACTTTGGGTCATTGTTATTTAGGTGTAGCCCTTTACAGCAAACCTGTCGATGGAATTAGAGCCGAATCTGTTCAAGCAGTCATGAGTATATAGGAAATAGATTATGTGTCTGAGAACTTGACTTTATGGGGCACCAATGTTGAGGATAAATGTGGTAGAAGTGATGCTGCCTGCCCTTATTGATTAGGTCTGTTGGTCACAAAGTCAAGGATCAAAGAGGCATTGACTCCCAGAGACTGGAGCTGTTCTGACAGATGTATCTTTACTTTCCAGATGCTCCAGAGATGAATGTAGGGTCAGGGAGATAGTGACTGCCACAGACTTGTTTTGGCCGTTACTTACTTACTTATTTCTCATTAGACCGCGGGTGTTCAGGGCAGCAATGAAGGTCCTCCATCTCTGGCAATGTTCAGAGCTTCCTTCATCATGTCAGTAGCTTCTTCTCGGTTTTCACTACTGTTATCTTACAAGTCCTGGGTGGAGACTCCGAAGAACTGTCGCACTCAGATGTAGATGGATTCTTCATTGAAGTTTCCATAACAATTTTGTTTTACCAGTCAGCGTTGAACCACCTGAGCTGAACCCACAAACCTGGAGGACCACTCTTAGCCTGGCATCTACCATGTAGCATAAAGCTCTGACTCCATCCATAGCTCTCTGGGTCATTGAGGCATGCAGGCCTCCAAACCATGACAAGATTGTGGTCCTCTTGGAGGTTTTTGGCTGTTGAGTATGACCAATAAATGCTAGCCTTACCTGTGATGCCTACTTCCTGTAAATGAATAAAACTGGCTGT
This sequence comes from Hemitrygon akajei, assembly GCF_048418815.1. Taxonomy (NCBI): domain Eukaryota; kingdom Metazoa; phylum Chordata; class Chondrichthyes; order Myliobatiformes; family Dasyatidae; genus Hemitrygon; species Hemitrygon akajei. Next base: position 83,887,282 of record NC_133135.1, read on the forward strand.
AGTTGTCTTAACAAATCAAGATCAATTATTCAGAGTGAAATCATTAAATTCTGTACAAGATACATGAAAATAAAGAACAGGAAATTTTATTTTGCTTCTATGATCAATAAAATAAATGCAATATGATTTTTTTGTTCACAAAATCTTATAGAGTACTATTATCCACTGATCACCTTGTAGTCCTGCCTATTCTCAGCTCACCTGTGCAAGCCACTTATGCGTAATGCACTTGCTTTTACTTTGATCAAGGAGAGTATGTTTCTACATTAGGTCATGAACTCTCAGACAAAGCCGACTAGAAATTGTGTGTATTCTGGTTTCGACTGGGTGGACCGCGAGGCTGCGGCAGACCAAAAGATGTGTCTATTGACTCTTACGAATTGTCAGGTGTCTGACAAAACTGCTGCTTTACTCTTATCATCAGCTTGTGTCTGTCAATGGGTAAAACACCAAGAGACCGTCCCCTATCAGAGAGGACATCAATTACATTGTTTGCACTCACACATCAGGTCTCCTCAATTATTAAAGCTCCAACTGTTAGCTTGTTCCACTGTGCCTTGGGACTGGTGGTTATTACTGAATCTACCCTCTACTGGAGTGACAGCAAAAATATCTCCTCATCAGACTGAGTCATAGATGCTGTTAAACATTGCTCCCCAGTTATCTCTCCTGCTCCAAAACCATTTCTCCTTGGTACACCATTTATCTTAACTCCTGAACAGATGTCAGAGCCATACGGACATTGCATTGTTTGACCGCTGATGAATCTGTCGCACTCTTCACTGGTGGCTACGTGCTCTACAAATAAAAAAATCAACAACCAGAAAGAAAGATAATTTGGAGGGAGTGAGGAATGGAAAGGAAAGGTGAGCAGTGTGGCCCTGCAGAGATTTAGAACACAGAAATCACAGCAATGAGAATACATTAAACAACCAGCTTACTAGTTTCAACACTAAACAGTTTTGTTTTAAATGTGGAACTAACTACTGTTTATATTTTCACTAATCTTGAATGTTAATTCAGGTAGCTGGGGTGGGGTGTCATTAGTTGATCACTACCTGCCTTCTGATGTTGGTAAATGCTGTACAGTATTGCCTTCTGCCATATTGTCCTGCCTTTAACAGTGCATTGCAATGCATTAAATCATACATAGTATTTACCAGTTATATGAGGAGAGAGTAAGTAGACAGGATTTATACCCTCTTGAGTTTCAAAGAATGAGATGATTGCATTAAACAAGTGACTGTCCTTCTGAGGCTTGACAAAGTGTATGTACCTAGAAGGGATATTTCCCATAGCTGGGGACTCTTGAACCGGGAGTCACAGTCTGAAATTGAAGGCACATTTAAAGAGATATTTCTGCTCCCAGAGGAGGGTAAATCTTTGGATTTCAATGTTTAAAGAGGCTGTGGAGGATCAGTAACTGAGTACATTCAAGGCAGGTAAATAGATTTGGTGGATTTATGGTTAGAGGAGGAAAGCAGTACTGAGATAAAAGATCAGCCATGATCCAGCTGAACACTGAAACAGTGCTGAGGAATAGAATGGGTACTTCTGCTGCTACTCATGGTCCTTGAGTCATACAACACAAAACCAGGCCCTTGGAGCCAAATCATCCATGCTGACCATGCTGATTGGAGCTAAGACTGTTTGCCAGCATTAGGCCCGTATACTTCTCAGACTTTTATAATGGATCCTTCAGACCACTACCCAGCCACACTAATTATACCTCAATTCCATTTTATTGTCACTACATTCCCATAAATTCCCACCACCTCCACTCTCTACCACGCACCTCCACTCTCAAGGCAATTTACAGGGGCCAATTAGCCTACTTCCAGATGCACATCTTCCAGATGTGGAAGGAAACAAAAGCACTGAGGAGAAACCAAGAACGTCAGAAAGGAAAATGTTTGAGGTAGGTAATTCTTTAGCACTTAAAAGGTACTTGCGCAGTACTGTAGAAATATTATGTATTGCCCTATACTGCTACTACAAAAAAAGAGCAAATTTCCTAACATATGTGAGTGATGATAAACCTGGTTCTAATATGGGTCTCTATTGTGGATTGAGACTGGAAAGGGAACCGGGAGAGGAGAATCATGGTTTGGAAAAGGGGAAGGAAGAGGGAAGGGCGTAGAAAGGGAGATATTCTGTAATGATCAATAAACCATTTGTTTGGAATCAAATGATCTTGCTTGGTGTCTCAGTTGGATGTGTCTGCATCTGCACCACCCCCTGCCCCGGCACTCCTTCTCTGCCACTTGTCCCACACTCCTCCTGTGGTACTCCACCTTTGTCATTCCCAACGTCCTTTTCTTCTGCCAAATTTATAAACTCGCTCTCCACTCCATATTGACAAATACAGTATTGTGCAAAGGTAGGCACGCTAGTTATATAAATGTGCCTAAGACTTTTGCACAGTACCTAAATGTATAGGAAATGTTTAGAGAGATATGGTGCAATATAAGCAAATAGGAAATACTGACAGCTTGGATGGGAACCTTGGTCAGTATGGACCAGTTGAATTGAAAGACCAAAGTTGTCTGACTTTATGATTACATGCAGATAACGCTGGAGGTCAGGACTGACCCTAGCTTGTTTGAGCTGAGAGGCATCAACTGCAGCAGTCACACCATTAAATGTGGAGGGGTTCTGATGTTATGCTGCAACCAAACCGCAAAGGTTAAATTATAAGAGCAGATTATTCAACCCATCTCTGGAATTTAAATTAATTAAATGGTGACCTAATTGAAATCCACAGGACATTCCAAAGAACTACTAGGATAAATATAATCAGAGCTAATGTCTTAAGTTGATGACCTTCCAAAACTTATTGTGATGTGAACAAAGACACTGGAAAGATCCTGAAGCTAATGGATATAGAAGTGTTTTATTCACATTTTACATGACATTTTATATGCTAAAGATCAAAGGTAACAGCAGGACAATTCTATAGTTACAATGTATAGTACAATGTACAATGCCTCTTTTGAATTACATGTAGTTTTCAAATACTTTCTTCACACTCACACTGTAGACACAGAAAATACTGATTCTCGGCCGCATTCGTCCATATGCAGGCATTTGAGGTCTAATTAGTCTCAGCAGCTTTTTAAATCCAATTTATAACCCACATTCAAATCAGATGATTGGTTGCTGGTGAAATTAATATTTGCGATATACCCTGACTCCAGAATACACCCTAACAAACTGATGAAGGAATTACCTGAAGCACCAGTGCTGTTATACCTTGGTGCATATGCTGCCTGTCTTACTGAGAATCGTCAGAATTCTCCACTTCTATTTCAAGAGAAATGTTAGAAAATAATATTAAAGGTGGTGGAAATTTGGAACTTATTTGCAGATTGCAATTGACTCGGAGTGAGTTCTAGCATTATAAAGGACAGAAACAGACTCTTTGGCCCACTATATCAATTCTCTTTGTACCTGCATTATCTCTGCTTCTCCTTATCATAGTCCAATTGCCTTTGCATTTCACGGACCACTTCCAAACATCAGGCTTATCCCAATGACCAATCACTGTTGCCATTCTTAGGTGAAGTTCCCTTTCATTCTATCCATCCTTGTGACTGGTTCACTTTACATATCCCGTTGGGCATCACCCTTTTAGGTCCCCTCGTGCTTTACCTTGCTGTATCACTTTCTGATTCCTTTGAGTTCCACTTGGCATCCATGCACACTTTATGTACAAAATTCACTCTGGTTCCTTCTGCTGGCTCCACACTTCTTCCTGTCTCAACTACACATTATACTGTCCAGTTCACTCTGCCTTCTTACCCTGTGCCTGCTTCAAATCAATTACTGCACTGGCTCATCATGCTTACTGCATCTCTTTACATCTCCAGTCACCCTTCAACCAATTATTGCTGTGCATTCCTTGGTTCATTTTCCCTTCACCCCGTCCAGCCTTTGCTCCTGGTTCAGCCTGCTTCTCTAATTCCCTTGCTCAAACCCCACACTACCACCGTTCATTTCAATGAAAATTGTTCCAAGGTAACTTACCTAACAATAACACTACAGCAACTGAACAACAACACAATCTGTTCTTGGTGATTCTTCGCTCAACGTAAGTTATGATAAACGGACTAATTTAAAACTTGGCTGTGGAGGAAATGCCAATAAATTTGATGCTCTGTGTGAATAGTTGGCATATTTTCTTTGCTGCACTTGATGAACCATAGTAGTTGAATGTGCATAAGGCATATTGAAAGCAATGAAATGCATAAAGTTTAGCATTTATGTCTTTGTGGTATGACTCAAAGTACTTCAGTCATTAACATATTGCAAGCAGGAGATGGGGAAGATTGAGGATGACCCAGCTCTAAAGAAAAGATGGAGAAACTAATTCATTTGATTAAGGTACAGTACTTTTGCAAGATATTTTAGTTCTATCATAGGCAGATGGGCAAGGCTTGAATGACAGGCTGTTTATTTTCCCATTTAATTTCTCTAGCTGTGGACATTGGTTCATTTTAGAACATTTCATGATCACTAATAATAAGCTCCACCCTGTCTTTTGTTTGCGTTTTTTATTGGAAGTGGGTTGTCAGTATCCGAAAGCATAAAATAGAAGTACCGTAGATTCCGGACTACAGAGCGCACCTGATTAAAAGCCGCTGGCTCTAATTTTAGAAATAAAATCAATTTTTTAATTGTAAAGGCCGCACCGGATTTTCGGCCGCAGGTGTCCCACGTTGTAATATGAGATATTTACACAGAAAGATATTACACGTGAGGATTTTTTAACTTTTAATTAAATCCATATGGTAACAAAAACAAATACATATTGCAAATGCTTTTTTTCGAACCGTGCCCGTAACGCAGCTACTTTTAAATATACGTTGCGTATACTTCTTTACTGAACAACATTCCAATATCTCCTAACAACTGGTAAAAAATATATATACTGCAGCCTACCAGGAAAAGTTATTGATCGCCTTTAACTTAAAAGCAGCGTTCGCTCAGATCCAAAGCCGCTCGCATAATGCGCTCCCCCCTCCTTTCCGTTTATCGCAAACCGGCGTTTTCCCACAAGACACCGCGAAACCGGGTGTGACGTCATAGCATCCCGCGATGTAGTACAGAAAACAAATATAGTTAAAACTCTTCTAACTTTAACTAGAAAATGAATTACTAAGCGAAAATATTATAAACTAAATAACTGCCATAAGGCAGCACAATGCTTTTCTTCGAGTGTTTTCCATGTTGATGAGGGTGAGTACAAATGACTGATTTACAATAATTTAATTGTGAAAGTGCGCTTGATTTATCGTACAATTTCATTGGACCTCTGTGAACTACTCATCAATTTTATTGGTCTACTGTTATGAGGCAAAATGTTTACGAGGCGGCATGAAAAAAATCATGTATTAGCCGCTCCGGATTAAAGGCCGCAAAGTTCAAAGCTGTTCAAAATGTGGGAAAAAAGTAGCGGCTTAAAATCCGGAATCTACGGTAGGTTTTAAGAGTTGTCCCAAGGGTCAACATTTTCTATTTGTGCTTTTGACTGGTTACTGGGAAAATAATTAGTTTTTGTGTATTCTGTAAGGAAATAAAAATCAATTTTGGTACTCCATACTTAAGTACTCTTAAGGAGAACACATGGTGAGAAAGTGGATTGTTGTAAAACAGGTCAAGAAATGTCAACACATTAAGCTTTGCTTTGTTCCCTCATTTGCATCTCTCATTTCTGAGTATCAGAGCCTTGAAGCAGAACCATTTAGTAGAACATTTCACATTCAGAATTTTGTTCAGAACTTGGCACCGTTTCTGAATAATGATGGGGGTCCTTGCAGAATTTGTCCTTATTTGCGATTATGTCCTTAACGCATAAACAAAGAAAAACAAATCCTATGGCATTCAGTGTACTTCATAACATTTAAAGATTGTACACTTCATTTGCAACATGAGCAAAATGTCTTTAATACAGGTGTTTTATGAGGAAAATTACTTTGGAAAATGCTTGCATTATCTACCCTTTTTCCCCTTGGGAATCAGACATAAAAGTGAATTTTCCATGAAGAGAAAATGCTGGAGAAACTCATGTGTACACTGATACATATGAGTACAGAACAGCATGAGAAATTATGTGATGAAGGGAACCAATTTGCAACAGGGCTACAAACATTGTCAGAACAACATAACCCACAAAACTTGGTTTCAAGATACAAAACAGTGACAAAAGCTGTGATCAAATGACAGCAAGCTTTAGGATGAAGGCATCATTCAGATCTTAAAAAGCCTGGAGCACATTCACTTGCTATGGGTTACCATATCAATCCTACTGGATGTCGACAATAGCCATAGATAATGGCAATAGAGGGTTACAGTTATCCCCACACATATTTTGGTATAGTTGGAAGAGTCTGAGAGCGGTATCAACAGAGCTGAGATATTTACAGGGTTTTATAACAATAATGAAATAAATAAAATGTTGTCTTGAAATTTAGTACTGTGGACCAAGTGAAGGAAAAGTCTGAGAAGCTGAGAAGCTGTAGAGCATTGGGTGAGCTGCTGTCTGAGAGTCTGTGGTGTCAAGGCACATCCTGACTTACAAAGTTCAAAGTACATAGTATGTCTCACCATATACAACCCTGAGATTCATTTTCTTGTGGGCATACTCAATAAGTCCAATAACCAGAATAGAATCAATGAAAGACCACATCAACTTATGTGTTCAACCAGTGTGCAAAAGGCAACACACTGTGCAACTACAAAAAAAGAAGAAATAATACTAATAAATAAATAAATAATAAATATTAAGAGCATGAGATGAAGAGTCCTTGAAAGTGAGTCTGTAGATTGTAGGAAAACTTCAGTGATGGGGCAAGTAAAGTTGATTGAGTTCAAGAGCCTGATAGCTGAGGGATAATAAGTGTCCCTGAACCTGGTAGTGTGAATCCTGAGCCTCATTTCCCTTGCTCCTGATGGCAGCAGAGAGCATAATCTAAGTGGTAAGGATCCCTACTGGGGTCACAGCACATTGCTATACCATTGCATCAACCTTCAGAGTTGGAAATGAGGGACTGACAGATCTCTGAAAGACATTGTCATCTTTCATGGTGCCAGATACTGGGCTGGTGTTTTAGAGCATCAGAGGTAATGGTGCTTGTGTGTTTTTGTGTGCGTGCATATGTGCATGTGCGTGAGTGTGGCAGTGTATGTGCATATATCTGTGATTGTAAGTGGCATCTAGTGTGAATGAATATGAAAGGATATTATTTATGCTGCTACATAGCTGAATGTGGCACCTTATCAAATCATGACATTTCTGTTTGAAATGACTGCATTGCAATGTTTCTGTTGCCCAATAGCACTACTTCCATGCCCCACCAAATTCCAGGAGTCAGTTCTGTTGAATCTCTCCCTCTCTCCCATCCCTCCTAGAACACAGCACATCACAGAGGGTACAGAAGCCTCAGGTCTCACACCACCAAGTTCAGGAACAGTTATTACCCCTCAACCTTCAGGCTCTTGAACCAGAGAAGATAATTTCACTGATCTTCACTTGCCTTGTCACTGAACTGTTCCCACAACCAATGGACTCAATTTCAAGGACTCTTCATCTAATCTTCTTGATATTTATTGCTTTATTATTATTATTATTATTATTATTATTATTATTATTATTATTATTATTATTATTATTATTATTATTATTATTAACACATTATTATTATTATTATTATTATTATTATTATTTATTTTTCCTTCCTTTTATGCTCGCACACTAGCTGGCCACTCTTTTGGTGCAGCCTTTCATCAGTTCTATTCTGGTTGTTGGATTTATTGTGAAAATGAATCTCAGGGCTGTGTATGGTGATATATATGTACTTTGATTACAAGTTTACTTTGAACTTGGAACTTCCATGACAGTATGTAAGTATTCCCTTCCTCTCCTCTGAATCTTCTGTCACCTCCCCGGCTAACATGTTGTGTTGACAGGGGCTGTGTATGATGGGGGAATATGATTTTCAGAGCTGTGTCCCTTGTGGGAATAGTATGCCATAGTGCCTGAAGGTCTTTAAACACATATTCAGGAACCACATATACCATGGTTTAACCATGATGTCAGGTGCAAAACAAAGTAGCAATTTTCTTTAAAGGGAGTTTTTGGTTGATTTCACAAACTTATCATGGGGAAAATTGTCAAGTGTTTGGTCTATCATTTAGCACACCAGAAATGAGTGGTCCATTTTCTAGATAACAGTGTTTTATGGCAATGCTATGTTCCACTTTAGGTTGCAAGGTTTAATTGCTATAAAATCAACACAGACAGGAGAAAATAATTGTCCTTCAGGTTGCCATCCAAATTATGCCTGCATTTGCTTGCTTTAATCATGATTAGAAAGGCCAGGCAGAGCTATTAGTCCCTGGGTCAATTAAGCTGCTTTCAATAGTTGAGACTCTTTGTACCTTCTAAGTGGCTGCCTTCATTTTCTTGCATTTTGTGTGGCTTAGACTTTCCAGTGTGACACAGAGGAATAAATAGGCTTGACAGACCATTGCTGAATTACCAGCAAATAACTCTCTACTCACAGTGAGTCAGAGGCTTGGGAATCTTCATAATAACAGTCACTGAATATACCCAGTTGTGATTTTAGCAGAAGACAATAGGATATTTTCACCAAATTTTTTTGGGAACTAAGACATTGCTTTTGTCATTCTATGAAAGCTATTAATTTGGGAGCCTGATTTTAAATGCATTATATGTGTCTTTATTCATGCTTTTTTTAAATGTGTTTAGAAGTAAAGCAAGTTGCAATGATTTGGAGATTGATATTTGGAGATTCCTTAGAAGGTTGGTGTCATTCAATGTCTGCAGTGAGATGCTGAAGATGTTCTATAGGTCAGTTGTGGAGAGCGCCCTCTTCTTTGTGGTGGTGTGTTGGGGAGGAAGCATTAAGAAGAGGGACGCCTCACGTCTTAATAAGCTGGTAAGGAAGGCGGGCTCTGTCATGGGCAAAGTACTGGAGAGTTTAACATCGGTAGCTGAGCGAAGGGCGCTGAGTAGGCTACGGTCAATTATGGAAAACTCTGAACATCCTCTACATAGCACCATCCAGAGACAGAGAAGCAGTTTCAGCGACAGGTTACTATCGATGCAATGCTCCTCAGACAGGATGAAGAGGTCAATACTCCCCAATGCCATTAGGCTTTACAATTCAACCGCCAGGACTTAAGAACTTTTTAAAAGCTATTATTAATGCTTTTTGAGATAGTGATTTAGATGCATATCATATTTTTTACTGAGTTAAGTATTGTATGTTATTAGTTTTGCTACAACAAGTGTATGGGACATTGGAAAAAAAAGTTGAATTTCCCCATGGGGATGAATAAAGTATCTATCTATCTATCTATTTGACTGTTAGCTGCACTAAGGATAGGATCGGATCTTATAGAGTTATAGTCTTTGGAGGAAATGGCTTTAGATAGACATCCACACAGGGCAGTTAATCTTTCATGATAACCTTAAAGACCTCAGAAATTATTGAGTAAAAACTTATTACTTTCTATAGTGATATGAAAAATCAAGGACAAATATAGTAGGAGTATTATAACATATGCCTATTTCATTTTACTTCAACACTTTGGCTTATTAGTTGTAAATGATATTGGAGACAATGAAAGAAATGGCAATGGTAATTGGTAATTACTTTATTATTGTCATTTACTGAGGTACTGTGAAAGATTTTCATTTGCAGGCCATCCATACAGATCATTTCACAGCATGAGAATATCTAGGTGGTACAAGGGAAGAGCAAAAAATGAATGTGCTGTTACAGTGCAGGCAGTGTATCTGAGTAATGGAAGAACTGCCAGTGTCATGGATTTAAGACGCTGCATCATTGTAACAAAAGCAACCCTGGAGACTGTACCACAATTCAACAGATCATTGCTGATTTGTTCTTTAAATCCACTTGGAAACATACAAGACTGCAGATACTGAAATTATGAGTAAGAGGTAAACAAAGTACCGGACGAACTCAGCAGGGTAAACAGAATCTATGGATGCAAAGAGACATTTCAGGTCAGGACCATGCATTAGGATATATTTATCAATATTACACTCTCCAACTAATATCCATTCATCCTTGTGGTTACCTGCCCCTGATTTCCAGAGGGTTACCACAATATGTTAACACCAAATACACAGTTCACATCCCCAAAGCTGTATCAATTAATTGATGAAGGTCATCAAAGGAGGTGAATGAAATTCTTGCGTCTTGCTCCATGATTTTGGTTTCTCTGCGGAAGACAGATGATTTATCTGGAGATATGTGAATAGTTCTGCAGGTGTGTCAACCCTATTAAATCTGAGTAGAATAGTCAAATTTTGCCTGTGCTTCAGAAATAAATTATGGATTGTCTCACGCAGGGAATGCCTACAACAGTAAACTCTCGGAATGATGTTTTTGGTGAAAATAATTAACACTTGGCTATTCAGGTTCTTTAAGGTTGTTATATGAAATAGTGGAGACAAGCTCCCATTACTTGTTAAATGCTCCCATTGCATGCATCTCAAATAGACTCTGACAACCGTCCAGCTTCTGGCCTTCACATGTAGCTTAGCTACTAATCCCAGTGGAACCATTTCTACTGATAGGAGAAGGAGCAATGGTGGGTTACTAGGGCCTTAAAACCAACCACTTTGGGCAGATGAGGTTAATCAGCCACGGTTGGAAGCTCATCTAAGAGAAGGAAAACTCTGATCTCAAACCTCCACTGATTTGTGGCTACACTGACTCATTGGGAAGGCTTTGGGAGTAAACCTCAAGGAAAAGACCAGAGCTGGAGACCCTAAGGCAATCCTATGTTGAGCTCAATGCTGACTGGCAATTCCTGCAAAGCTGCTGGTACCAAACTGGCTCAGCTCTGCCATTCCTTTGGATTCATCCACTGCATGCAAAGAGAGTGCCAGCATGGATCATACTGCCCTGGCGTGTGTACTGGCTCATGTATTGTGTAGGCAGCTAGGGCGCAATATCTGTGGTTGTCCCTACCAATGGAGGGGCTCATGACTAATCAACAAGACTCAGGACTGGTCATAAAGCGCAAACAGCATGGCTGAAACGTTGTGAGTGCAATTAAAATGACTATGATTTAAGACCTATGATTTATACCATCACTTTAGCTGAACTCTTCCATATGATTAGCACACAAGCTTCAATAAAGAATTGTTTCATTAATTATAAAGCACAAACATAAGGCTATTAGACATCTGCATATTTTATAAATAATTTTGTATATCAGAGGTTTGTCATTAATTACTCCCCTCCATAAAAGATCTGCCATCGTTAGAGCAGCAGATGTCAGAAATTATTTTTGGAAAAATAATCGAAGTTAAGGTCAGTGAGGATTCAGACTAAAGCACCATATTGTCATAGATGATCTGTCATTGACAGGCCTGAGATAATGTGACTGTATTTCAAGAGAGGAAGCTGCCATTTCCTGGAAGATGAAGCTGACTCTTTCTTCTGTTGATTACAGGGTCCCCTTGTCAACTATTTCCACAGAATGGGACTATGATAACAGAGTACAGTGATACTGCTGGTGTTGGAGTAGTTCTAGGGGAGGAGGATGCCTCATATCAGTCCTTGCAATTGAATCAGACCAGCTTTATCAGAATCTGAATCAGATCTATCTTCACTGACATTTGACATGTAACTCATTGTTTTGTGACAGCAGTGCAGTGTAAAGATATTAAATTATTATAAATTACAAAGATAAATCAGTAGTATAAATAAAGGAATAGCAAGACAGTGTTCATGGGTTCATGAGCCATCATAAATCTGATCGCAAAGGGAATAGGCTGTTTCTGAATCATTGAGTGTGGGTCTACGGGTTTTATTCAATGGAAGATGATGAGATATCATGCTCAACAAACCTGATCTTTAATCGGAGTTATATGCTTAGGGGAGGAACTTCCTTCAGATTATTTATCCAAGCACCAACAAGAGCCTTCAGTTGAAGTTAGTTCAAGGAGCTTTTCTTTGATGACCACCAACTGATTGCATCAAAGGGGAAGGACATGTACACATAGGCGTCATCTGATGGTGAGAGAGATGAGGAAGACAGCCTAGTGAGTGCTGGGACAATCACTGCTACTGTTGTGCTTCAAGCAACTGGAAGTGAAGTTGGAACAAATGTTGTTAAAACCAACACAACACCAATCCTGCAAGGAGAATAACCATATAACCATATAACAATCACAGCACGGAAACAGGCCATCTCAGCCCTCCTAGTCCGTGCCGAACTCTTAATCTCACCTAGTCCCACCTACCCGCACTCAGCCCATAACCCTCCACTCCTTTCCTGTCCATATACCTATCCAATTTTACCTTAAATGACACAACTGAACTGGCCTCTACTACTTCTGTAGGAAGCTCATTCCACACAGCTATCACTCTCTGAGTAAAGAAATACCCCCTCGTGTTTCCCTTAAACTTTTTCCCTTAACTCTCAAATCATGTCCTCTCGTTTGAATCTCCCCTACTCTCAATGGAAACAGCCTATTCACGTCAACTCTATCTATCCCTCTCAAAATTTTAAATACCTCGATCAAATCCCCCCTCAACCTTCTACGCTCCAATGAATAGAGACCTAACTTGTTCAACCTTTCTCTGTAACTTAAGTGCTGAAACCCAGGTAACATCCTATTAAATCGTCTCTGCACTCTCTCTAATTTATTGATATCTTTCCTATAATTCGGTGACCAGAACTGTACACAATATTCCAAATTTGGCCTTACCAATGCCATGTACAATTTTAACATTACATCCCAACTTCTGTACTCAATGCTCTGATTTATAAAGGCCAGCGTTCCAAAAGCCTTCTTCACCACCCTATCTACATAAGACTCCACCTTCAGGGAACTATGCACTGTTATTCCTAGATCTCTCTGTTCCACTGCATTCCTCAATGCCCTACCATTTACCCTGTATGTTCTATTTGGATTATTCCTGCCAAAATGTAGAACCTCACACTTCTCAGCATTAAACTCCATCTGCCAACGTTCAGCCCATTCTTCTAACCGGCATAAATCTCCCTGCAAGCTTTGAAAACCCACCTCATTATCTACAACACCTCCTACCTTAGTATCATCGGCATACTTACTAATCCAATTTACAACCCCATCATCTAGATCATTTATGTATATTACAAACAACATTGGGCCCAAAACAGATCCCTGAGGCACCCCGCTAGTCACCGGCCTCCATCCCGATAAACAATTATCCACCACTACTCTCTGGCATATCCCATCTAGCCACTGTTCAATCCATTTTATTACTCCAGCATTAATACCTAATGACTGAACCTTCTTAACTAACCTTCCATGTGGAACTTTGTCAAAGGCCTTGCTGAAGTTCATATAGACTACATCCACTGCCTTACCCTCGTCAACATTCCTCGTAATTTCTTCAAAAAATTCAATAAGGTTTGTCAAACATGACCTTCCACGCACAAATCCGTGCTGGCTACTCCTAATCAGATCCTGTCTATCCAGATAATTATAAATACTATCTCTAAGAATACTTTCCATTAATTTACCCACCACTGATGTCAAACTGACAGGTCTATAATTGCTAGGCTTACTTCTAGAACCCTTTTTAAACAATGGAACCACATGAGCAATACGCCAATCCTCCGGCACAATCCCCGTTTCTAATGACATCTGAAAGATCTCCGTCAGAGCTCCTGCTATCTCTACACAAACTTCCCACAAGATCTTGGGGACTATCCTGTCAGGACCCGGAGATTTATCCACTTTTAAATTTCTTAAAAGCGCCAGTACTTCCACCTCTTTAATTGTCATAGGTTCCATAACTTCCTTACTTGTTTCCCACACCTTACACAATTCAATATCCTTCTCCTTAGTGAATACCGAAGAGAAGAAATCGTTCAAAATCTCTCCCATCTCCCTCGGCTCCACACATAGCTGACCACCCTGATTCTCTAAGGGACCAATTTTATCCCTCACTATCCTCTTGCTTTTAATATAACTGTAGAAACCTTTTGGATTTACTTCCACCTTATTTGCCAAACCAAACTCGTATCTTTTAGCTTTTCTAATCTCTTTCTTAAGATTCCTTTTACATTCTTTATATTCCTCGAGCAATTCCTTTACTCCATGCTGCCTATATCTATTGTAGACATCCCTCTTTTTCTGAACCAAGTTTGTAATATCCCTCGAAAACCATGGCACTTTCAAACCTTTAACCTTTCCTTTCAACCTAACAGGAACATAAAGATTCTGTACCCTCATAATTTCATCCTTAAATGACCTCCATTTCTCTATTACATCCTTCCCATAAAACAACTTGACCCAATCCACTCTCTCTAAATCCCTTCGCATCTCCTCAAAGTTAGCCTTTCTCCAATCAAAAATCTCAACTCTAGGTCCAGTCCTGTCCTTCTCCATAATTATATTGAAGCTAATGCTATTGTGATCACTGGACCCGAAGTGCTCCCCAACACATACATCTGTCAGCTGACCTATCTCATTCCCTAACAGGAGATCCAACACTGCCCCATGGAAATAAGGCAGATTGGAAACCCAGGATCAGAAATAGCGAACAGAAGTCAGAATCAACAAGCAGAAATTGATTTGTAAAAGGACAAGGTGCTCAGCAGAGGGGAGACGGTGAAGTGAATGCACAGGAATGCAGTGTTGAGATGCAGGCAAAGGGGTAGGAGGGAAATTATATTTACTAACTCACAGAACATGCATATTGCAGGCAAGGCCAGGATTTAATGTCTACTTCTAAAGACTCAGTGACTTTCTTTTCAGTAGTGAGTTGAGCTTTAACTATGCAGAAGAGTTAGGGGTTTGAAGATGTGATGGTTGCTCACTTCTTGGCCAGTTGGGCCTCTTTCTCTTCCTTGATTTTTGCTAATCTTGCTTTTTAAACACAGCATCTACCACCTGTAAGGTCACAAATAGATGTAAGCAAATTTTCAACTGACAGTTGTTTGACTTCCAATTGTGAAGGGAAGTTAGTCTTCAGTTATGAAATGTAAATGGCAAGTGCAAATTATCTTGAGGTTAAAACAAGTATCATCTAAAGACCAGCATTGCAAACAAGCTTTGTAGATAATAGATTTTCTCTCTTGGTGAAATAAAGTTTAGACCACTACACCTGCTTTATTACTGCTCAGGATGCAGTATAAGACAATAGGTTATTTAATTCAGGTTGGTTCAAATAGACAAGCTGACTCTTAAATTGCTTGGTTCAAGGAAGCCTGTAGAACAGATGGATGATATTATTCAACATATCAATAACTATGTGTTTACAGTTGAAAGGTTTCTTGTGCTCAAGAAAGTCAACATCACAACTTCACAGCATTAATGTTAGGCAGCTGAAAACCTATGTCTCCAAAATGCTTTTAGACTATGTTGAAAGGATATCTGAGGAAATACCATATGTGTGTGAAGTCACCCAAGTGGTAGAGAGCAGTTCAGGCTTCTTAGGAATGTTTGAAGAACATCAAGAAGAATGATAGGAACAAAGGATGAATAGAATCCATTCCTCTAACCAGTTTCTGCAATGAAGGACTTGCTCGTCTACATCATCCTATGTCTTTTTAGTTTATAGGAATTGTACCTGTATTTTGGAAATTCTTTGAGTTTAAGAAATGCTTTGTGCTTTAGAAACAGTTTATAATTTGGAAATAAATGTTTAAGAATCTGTGTTTTAAATGTGTTTTAGGAGTCTTGTTTGGATTTGAGTGTGTATCACTATAAATAAATGAATTATGTTTTAACTACTTTGTTAACTGCAAATATCTTCTCCTTGGTAGGGAGATGGTACCCACTGCTCAAGTAATGGGCATTAGCAGCTAAAACTCTCCATGGAGATTAAACAGGGAAGTAAACTAGTTTTTGAAAATTGGGTAGTTACAGTATTAATTATCTCCCTTTAATGAGAGCATTTAAGGATATTTATATCTGGTAAGGATTAAGATCTTTGCTTGAGTTTAGAACCTTCACAGTCAGCAAGCACAATACCATCACGGAGTCATGTATAGGCTTGACCAAACAAAGCAAGTCTAATTCTTTCCCAAAGAACATTATTGAACCAACCACTATTTTCAAACAATTGCATATAAAATGCTGCAGCTGCTAAGTGAGATTAGAGCAGTTCTCTCTGGGTCATCAATTCAAGCCCAGAGATCACCAAAGTGGTAACTATAGATGGAGGAGGAGGAGGTGGAAAGAGTGGAGTGTTGAGGGAGAAAGGAGAGGGGAGGTTAGGAGAGAAGAGGGAGACATTTTGTGGATGAGTGAAAGAAAGGGCAAAGAGAGAAGAAACTCCTTTGGGAGGAAGTCTGCAGCTTCAGCTGATAGGTGCTTGTGCAGTTTGGGGGAATCTTCTCATGCTGCTATACACTCAGTATACACCAAGTCCTCTTCTTTAGGTTTTGAGGCCAAACCTCCTGCAGATTTTTGGTAAGAAGCCTTGAATTTATTTGTCTATTTATCTTAACCTTACAAAATTCAAAATGTAAATTCATGCTTCTGATGTTGTTGTCACATTATATCTGAGGGAGATATATTCACATTATCTGTACAAATGCAACTATGCATCATTCTCTCCCTCTCTCTATCTCTCTATCTCTCTCTCTCTCACACACACACACACACACACACACACACACACACACACACACACACACACACACACACACACACACACACACACACACACACACACACACACACACACACACACACACACACACACACACACACACACACTGATCAAAACTGTAACCCTAACCTATACGATCAATGCTACTCTCAAATGCTTTCTGAGCACGGAATGCTCTTTCTTTTTCCTGCAACCTCATTCTGTCAAAGTCATCACTTGGTCTACCACTCCCATCTTTACCCCCATTTCTGATTCTTTTCTCTGGACTGGAAGCTACTGAATGTGTTGTCTCCTTCAATCGTTGCTACTTTGTATCCTTCCCAACTACCTGAATTCCACTTCTACCACTATTCCTCCACCCCCACCCCCCCATGGATATGAGGAAGATGGACATTGTGAAATTAGAAGGGATTAATTTTGGGGTTTTTTTGATTTACTTTTTAGCTGCTACGGCATGACATTGTGGACCAAAGGGCGTGTTCTGTGCTGTACTGTTCTATGTTCTATGTCCTCTGTAAGTAGTGTACCACCAGTTAGCTGCATTCACAGAATTCATATCAAGGCGAGTGCTCGATGCTGGCATGGCTTCAGAATCAGAATCAGACCCACACTCATTATCGTTGGCACATCTCGTGAAATTTGTTGTTTTGCAGCAGCAGTGCAGGGCAATATGTAAAAAGATTATAAAATATGAAATATAAAAAATAAGTATATAGTGTAAAATGAGATCAAAATATCGAGGAAGTGTTCATGGGTTCAGATGTCATTCATAAATCTGATGGCGTCGGGAAAGAGTTTGGTTCTAAAATGTTGATTGTGAGTCTTCCGGCTCCTGTGCCTCCTCCCTGATGGTAGTAATGAGAAGAGGTTGTGGCCTAGAGAGTGAGGGCTCATAATAATGATGCCACCTTCTTGAGGCATCGCCTTTTGATGATGCCCTCAATGGTAGGGAGGATGGTTCCTATGCTGGAGCTGACTGAGTTTGCAACACATTGCAGCTTTTTCCAATCTTGTGCATTGGTGTCTCCATGTTAGATGTTGATAGGACCTGTCAGAATGTTCTCCACAGTATATCTGAAGAAATGCGCTGGAGTCTTTACGAGTCAGTGGGATGGGTGCCCTGTTACTGTGCTATGATCCTCCTCTTTTGTTCTTTCCAATCGTTCCAGTGCATCTCTGCAGACCCTGATCCTGCCCCTGGATTTCTTGTTTTGCAAGGCAGACACTAACTCTGCAAAGACCATAGACTGAGGTCTTGTAAAAAAATAAATCAGCAGAAACATAACTCAGAAGCGGGGTTACAATTAATGCAGAATGTAGAATGTCAAGCCACAAGCAAACAATGTAATTCATTCTGTCTTGTGACTTGTAATAAATTATTACTCAAAGAGAGCTATTCAATACTACATCGTACTGTTACCAGCAGAACTCTGAGATGAAACAGATTGGCTGAAACCTTGCTGGGACAGTATCCTAAGTAGTGGCACACACACTGTTATTAATGCATTACACAAGCAAAGCAGAGATATCACATGAGCTGTGGATCTCCAGAATCTGTCATTTAGTTTACACCACTTCAAAATTATTTTGCAGTGCATTGAGAGTACACTGTAGAGAAGGGTCACTGGGTTGATCAGTTTGTACTAACATCTTCAAACTTTACTCTATCTACACCTCTCAGCTTACGTTTGTGTGCTGAGAAAGGAATAGTCCCCTGCATCAGGATGGAGAATGAAGAGAGGATATAGCTGTTATAGCTGAAATGTTCATAATTCCTTCCCCCCCCCCCCCCCAGTATCTGTGCGGGGAAGGAATAATGAACATTTCAGCTATAACAGCTGTATCCTCTCTTCACCCTCAGTCTTGATGCAGGGAATTATTGAGTTCTCCAGTCAAATTTTTATTGCTTCAGATTTCAGAATCTGCAGCCTCTTGTGTCTCCAGCATAAGTTTCTTTTCAGTTCTCCCTCATATTCTCATCTAGGTACAACCTGAGTACTATTTATCTCAACATCTCCCTACGAATGCGTGTTTTACATTCTGCCAAATTTTGAATGATGAAGTTTTTTCTGAATTCCCAATTTAATTATAAGCTGTTTTTATATTTCTTCCTTTCAGCCAGGCAATTAAAATGCATCAACATTTTAAAAAAAATCATTATCCATCAGTTGATGGAGTAAATAGCCTCAAAACGACTTCATTTTTCCTGATTTCATCATTCTTACTTCTGTATTCATTCTGTTGCCTATTGTTTGGACATAACCAGCATCTCCCTTGTTATGCATTGTTCTGGAATTATGACATTATGGATGAATTAAAATGAGAACCCACTACACAATATAATTTCCCACTGATATTTTAGATCATACCATACAGTAACACATCGAGGTAGAACAAAGAAAATAGATTGTAGAGTGCAGAATATAATGCATCAGCCTCAGAGAAGGTGTAGTGTAGGTAAACAAATAAACTGCAAGGCCACAGTGTGGTCGATTGAGAGATGAAAAATTCGACTTTCCCATATGAATGGTCTGCTCAAGTGTCTGATAACAATGGGATATAAGTTGTCCTTGAGATTGGTGGTACATGTGTCCAGACTTATTTTCTGCCTGACAGGGTGAGAGAGAATTGTGATTATGTTGTCTTCTTTCCCAAGGCCGTAGGAAGTGTAGATGGAGCCAATGATGGGGAGGCTGGTTTGTGTGATATACTAAGGCTATGCTCACAACTCTCTGCAAACACTTATAGTCTTGGGAATAGCAGTTGCAATAGCAAGCTGCAATGCATCCAGACAGGATGCTTTCTATGGTACCTATGTGAAAACCAGTAAGATTTACCTTGATTTCATCTTTCACACTCTTTACTTCATCCAGTGCCTACACTATGGATCACAATCGTTTTCTTGACCTTTTTATTTAGAACTACAAACAGCAGATGCAAAGACCATTGGAATTCAGGTAGAAAATAAATTAGCAGGTATATGACCCAGTAGCAGATGTTAGGAATTAATCTAGGATACAGAATGGTGGGCAAAGTAAAAGAAAATAACAATGCAATTATTCTGCCTTGTGGCTTGGAATAAATTATTACTGAAAGAAGCTGTTATCTAGAAGAGTTTGGAGATGAAATTCATTATTCCTAATCTTCCTGTGAAAATAATTAAATCATAATGCATTAATCCAGAAACTTAACAGCAAATTCAAGTGAAGAAGCTATTTTACCTTACATTTCACACAACCAGGATTTGTGAGCTGCTTTGTTCTGCATTTTGTCCTGTAAAATAAATCCTGCAGGCTTTAAAAGTGTAATTATGAAACAGATCTTCATTGAACTCAGCAAAGCATTTAACAATGCAAGTATTTTATCAATGGTTTTAATACATTATCAATCACAAAATCTGCCATTGAGCAGGAGATATCAAAGCCTGAAGTCCTGCTCCACCAAGTTAAAGAACAGCTACTTTACTTCAACCATTTAGTTTTTGAACCAACATACACAGCCTATGGCAATATAGCAACACCATGGCCACTTTGCTCACTTTACAATACAATGTATTTTTTGTTCTAATTGTGTTATTTATTGTGAAAGTTGTGTATATTTAATGTTTTTGCCTTCTTGTGAATGGTGATTATCTGATGCAATGTGCTTGTATAACTGGTGCAAGTACTAAGCTTTTTCACAGCATCTGTGCGTCATGTACTTTTGCATATGACAATAAACTCAACTTTGACTGAGATAAATAATGCTAAAAATGGAGAACTGTATAATAGACAGTAATTAATGCAAGTAGCTTTTTGCAGTAGAGAAATCTTGATGAAGACCCATTGTGAAGAGATCCCATGCTATAAGGCCAGGGATGTTGTCCATGCTACAGATGGGCATCAAATGACAAAGTCTAGCTTCAGACTGGTGTGACTATGTTTCATTGCTCATTCTGTAGACATGCAATTGGAAGTTCAATATACCAAAGAACTCAGAATATAAAGTCATATTCTGATGGTATTTCTCATATCTTTGAACAAAAAATGATTGTTTTCTTGTTTTTGCTCTAGTTTAAATAACTTATCACTGTCCCTCTTGTCTACTTGGCCCATTCATATACTTCCTTCTACAGAGTAATATAGCACAGAAACAGGCCCTAAGGAAAAAAAAACAAGTTCTGGGGGAAGTTATAGTGGCATTTTGTACTGGATTAGGGGCAAATACATTTTATGAATCTCATCAGAGTTTAGCTGGACACAATTCTGGTTTGTGGGTGGAATGACATAGAATTATTGAAGTTTTAATTTTATCCATTCACTGCATACAAGCTCTGCTGAAAAGGACATAATTTAATACTCATCCATTATTACCCCTGAATTGAGTTTATGCCTTGCCAGGATAGTTCAGAGCTGTAAGAGTCAATCAGTTGCATTGGGTCTACACTCACATAATGGCTAGTGTGATAAATCGGCAGACCTTCTTCCATCATTGACCGATACTTTGGTCAATCAAGTCAGACTTCTCTGGCAGCCCTTTAGCTTAGTGGCACTTGCTACAGAAAGTATCATTTTTGATTTCAGAAATATTTAATTAACCATATTTAATTCCCCCAGCTGCTATAAGGATGATTGATCCTGTGTATGCAGATTACTCATTTAGGTCTCTGAAGCTGCCTATTCAGAAAGATAACCATCATGTCACTATAACTTGCAATGTGGGTAGAGACTTTCAGGAGATAATAGGCACCAATTGACTGGCTACATAAATATATAATGAAGACTTCTCTGTGGGTAGGGAGAATCGGAAGCTGAGAATAGGGTGAACCAGGGCCAGTAACGTAATTGGTATAGAGGTGTTGCAGTTCTTAATTATTCCATTAACAAACCAAAGACTGAGCTAAGAAGCCAAAGGTCATGTGCAAGTCTCACAAAGGCAACGTTTCAGTTAATCAGAAAACAAAATCTCATTAGTAACCATGACAACAATAACCTAGATTGCCTTAAAAGCTTATATAGAGGAAACCTGCTTCCTTAAGATCATAAGGTAATTAAGTCACTTAGCCCATTGGGTCTGTTCTGCCATTCCATTATGGCTGAATTTTTTAAATCTCCATTTTCATGGGTTCTTTTTGTACCTTTAACGTACTTTACCAACAAGAACCTATCAATCTCTGCCTTTAAATGCACCTATTAACTTGGCCTCCACAGCCCTCTGTTGCAATGAGTTGCACAGATTAACCAGCTTCTGGTTGAAGAAATTCCTCCTCATCTCAGTTTGCAAGGAATATCCTTTTATTCGGAGAGTGTGCCCTTGAATGCTAGACTCTCTTACTGATGTAAACACTTTGGCCAGATACACCAGATACACCCTGTCCAACCCTCTGTCATGAGCATTGTGGGCCTTCGCATCTGCATTTGTTACTTGTTGACTTATCTAGAGTCATTAACCCCTTGTGTCTTCTGTTTAACCTTGTCAAGTTTATTTTGACTGGCTCGGGTTTTCTGTGTTCTGTGATTGTTTAAAGAGTACTCCTGATTAGTACTTATTTCAGGGTCCTTGTGTTTCGAGAATGTTTCGTCTCACAGTGGTGCTTGGTCGACCACCTTGGTCGCTTGTTGGAATTCCTATGAATAAACTCTTGTTTCTGTCTCTATATGGGAGTCTGTCGTTCCTCCACACCTGGGTTCAGTCATGTGCCAGCACACACTATGATGCCCATTTCAGTATCTAGTAGATTTCTGATCTTCTGGACTCTCTGCAAGGCCAACATATTTTTGTTTAGATATGGGGCTCAAAATTGCTAACAATATTCTACATTTGGTGCGACCAATGCCTCATAAAGCCTCAGCTCTCTACACTTGTTTCCATATTCAAATGCTTTTGAAATAAATGGTAACAATACAGGGTCATGCAAATGTTTGGGCATCCATGGTCAAAAATTCTGTTACTGTGAATAGTTAAGTGAGTAGAAAATGATTTGATCTCCAAAAGTCATGAAGTTAAGGATGAAACATTCTAACATTTTCAACATTAGTGTATTGTTTTTGTTTCGTACACTTTTAGAGTGATAAAAAGGAAAGGAGCACCATGCAAAAGTTCAGTCACCCCAAGAGATTCGAGCTCTCAGATAACTTTTACCAAGGACTCAAACCTTAATCAACTTGTTAGGGCTATGGCTTGTTCACAGTCATCCTTAGGAAAGGCCAGATGATGCAAATTTCAAAGCTTTATAAATACCTTGACTCCTCAAACCTTGTCCCAACAAACAGGAGCCATGGGCTCCTCTAAGCAGCTGCCTAGCACTCTGAAAATTAAAATAAATGATGCTCACAAAGCAGGAGAAGGCTATAAGAAGATAGCAAAGCGTATTCATGTAGCCATTTCCTCAGTTCATAAGGTAATTAAGAAATGGCAGTTAACGGAAATGGTGGATGTAAAGTTAAGGTTTGGAAGACCAAGAGAACTTTCTGAGAGAATTGCTTGTAGGATTACTAGAAAGGCAAATCAAAACCCCCGTTTGACTGAAAAAGATCTTCAGGAAGATTTAGCAGACTCTGGAGTAGTGGTGCATTGTTCTACTGTACAGTGACACCTGCACAAATATGACCTTCATGGAAGAGACATCAGAAGAAAACCTTTCCTGTGTCCTCACCACAAAATTCAGCATCAGAAGTTTTCAAAGGAACATCTAAACAAGACTGATGCATTTTGGAAACAAGTCCTGTGGACTGTTGAAGTTAAAATAGAACTTTTTGGCCGCAATGAGCAAAGGTATGTTTGGAGAAAAAAAGGGTGCAGAATTTCATGAAAAGAACACATCTCCAACTGTTAAGCATGGGGGTGGATCGATCATGCTTTGGGCTTGTGTTGCAGCCAGTGGCACGGAAAACATTTCACTGGTAGAGAGAAGAATGAATTCAATTAAATACCAGCAAATTCTGGAAGCAAACATCACACCATCTGTAAAAAAGTTGAAGATGAATAGAGGATGGCTTCTACAACAGGATAATGATCCTAAACACACCTCAAGATCCACAATGGACTACCTCAAGAGGCGTTAGCTGAAGGTTTTGCCATGGCACTCGCAGTTCCCCGACCTAAACATCATCAGAAATCTGTGGATAGACCTCAAAAGAGCAGTGCATGCAAGACGGCCCAAGAATCTCACAGAACTAGAAGCCTTTTGCAAGGAAGAATAGGCGAAAATTCCCTAAACAAGAATTGAAAGACTCTTAGCTGGCTACAGAAAGCATTTACAATTTGTGATACTTGCCAAAGGGGGTATTACTAGGTACTGACCATGCACGGTGTCCAAACATTTGCTTCGTGCCCTTTTCCTTTTTTGTTATTTTAAAACTGTAAAAGATGGAAATAAAAAAAGTAATCTTGCTTCAAATATTAAAGAAATGTGTCATCTTAAACTTTATGCCTTTTGGAAATCAGGTCATGTTTTACTCGCTTAGCTGTTCACAGTAACAGAAATTTTGACCGGGGTGCCCAAACTTATGCATACCACTGTATATTTGTCTTTTTTATTAGACTCAAACAGCAAATTAACCTTTAGGGAATTGTGAAATAGGAGTCCCAAGTCCCTCAGCACCTCTGACTTATGAATTCTGTTTCCATTCAAACAGAGTCCACACCTTTATTCATCCTACCAAAGTGCATAACTCTGTATTTCCCTGCTCTTTATTCCATTTGCCATTTCACTGTCCACTCTTTGATGGGCTCAATGGCCTAATTCTGCTCCTATGTCCTGTCTTATCGTCTTATAGTCTCTCTTATCCTATACAAGTCCTGCAGTCTACCTTTCTCCACAACACCACCTGTTCCTCCAACTATCTTGGTATCATCTGCAAACTTGTTGACAATGCTGTCAGTTCTATTATGCAGGTCTGCAGCCTTTTTCCTTTCAATGTATTGGAATTGTCATAGCAACCAGTCAGAATACTTTCAATAGTGCATTTGTGGAAGTTTGTTGGCATATTTGAGATTGGCTTTGAAGAGGTTAAGCGAAATGGAAAGAATAATATTGGGTGAACAACTGCACGACATTTAGTTGTCCATATTACTCTAACAGCACCTCCCAAACCTTTGTTTCTTTGAAGGAGTCAGGTGGCTGGCACATGGAAATAGTGACACCAGTAGGTTTTCCTCTTGGAATTATCCAATTGAACCTTCATCATCATTGGCTCTAAATCTGGGAAGACTCACCTTGAAACCATTATGGGAGCACCTGCACCAGAAGGATCACAATGGTTCTCAAAAATACTTCATGATTTTCCCAGGGATGAGCAATAAATAGCGGCCTAGCCATCAATATACAGATCCTGAAAAACGAATGCTTTAAAAAAACATCTTGAAGTTGACTCACACCATTCACAATGCACAGCTAATGGGAAATTTTCATTCTCATCTCATGATTGTAATTAACTGGCCAATTATAGATATTATATCCTAGAATGATAGCAAATGGAAATCTTGAAATAACAATTATGTTTATTTTATCACATTTGTGCCAATTATGCATGTAAGAGCAACTAACTGTTCATGCCACTGATGCATTAGCATTCAAAATTCATAGCTGCAATTAAACAAATTAGTTTGCATCTCTTCTTTCATTGCAAGTCTAGAATTGCTCCTCTCCCTCAGTCTCCTTCAACTTGTAATCGAATCCTGTGCAGGAGCAGACATATAACAGCAGGTAGAGATGAGTATTAAATGTCATTGTAGGTTGATATTGTGTTTCTGGCACACAGAAAATATCAGCACCAGGAAGATAATGAGAAGCTCCAATTACCACTGATGTCAGCTATTGTCTGAGAATAAGTCATTTTTACTCTTTCCAGATGACATGGTTTGTTCGCCAGCACAGATTTCCAGATTTGTGGCTCAAGCCTCCATTTTTTTGTCACATCAATAAAATTTATAGTTGTTTCAGTTGGAACCTCAAGCAGCAAATTAGCAAATCATAGGGTCTGGCCACAGTCCAGCCCAAATACAGTCGCAAGGGATGGAGCAGAGAGTGTTTTCATTTAAATAATGCCTTCCACATTCTAAAAGGTCTCAAACTGTTTCACAACTGATGATCTATTTTAAAAAATGTGGCACTCATGACGTGAATCTTGCAGGTTTTTATCTTCAAATTTATATATCAGCCCAATAGGTTTTGGTTTTAATTTTTGTTGATGTTCACTGCAGTCAGTTCAATTTCAGTTATTTAAAAAAAAACATTGGTACATGTAAGGCATTCAATTTTGACTTTTAAAGTGAGCAGAAAGTCACAGCTGATATGATATGTCTGAGCACATTACATGGTAAATCTGTTTTCTGATTGCAAATCTGCTTATTCTTAGAGGAACGTACACATGGGATCTCTGTCTCTCATTAGACAAGGTGATAGAAGATTGTTCTGAACTCTGCTCCTTTTCAGGAGCAAGGAGATCTCAACCATTAATTCAAACATGCATAGAAGCTGTAAAGAACGTATCTGCTATCTGCCAAGAAATAGGTTTAGCACCAAAAAATGATCAGTCAGACACAATGTCTTGTGGCTGTCAGGTAGAGGACATTCTCAATATATCTGCTGAATGATAAAACTTCTGGAAAGAAACAAACCAAAGAAGTTTAACAAAATCTTCATTTCTTTCATGTCATTACCAACACAAAATTGAGTTATCACTCCTTTCTATCAGGGTTTGGACAATTTCTTATTCATCACCATCATCCTTCACAGGTCACCAATGTAGTGAAGAAGGCTTTTGGCACACTAGTCTTCATCAGTCAGGGGCACTGATTTCAGAAGTTGGGAGGTGATAGTATGGATATAGAAGATGCTGCTGAAGCCACACTTGGAGTTTTCTGTTCAGATTTGGTCATCCTGTCATGAGAAATACGTTACTAAACTAGAAAGGATAAGGAAAAATTTACAAGGATTTTTCCCAGTATTTTTGGGACTGAGTGTTTGAGAGAGGTTGGACAGACCTGGACTTTTTCTTGGAACATAAATAGGGTGAGTGCACTTAATCTCTTTTCCAGGGCTGGATAATCAAGAAATAGGGAACATGGGCTAATGTGGGAAAGATGAAGTACCTATAAAAAGTATTCAACCCCCTTGGAAGTTTTATGTTTTATTGTTTTACAACAATGAATCACAATGGGTTTTATTTGGCTTTTTTGACACTGATCAACAGAAAAAGACTCTTTCAGATCAAAGTGAAAACAGATCTCTGCAAAGTGATCTAAATAAATCACAGATATAAAACTCAAAATAATTGATTGCATAAGTATTCACCCTGTACATCTGGGCACTGAAATTTTTCCCATTCTTTACAAAACTGCTCAAGTGCTGTCAGATTGCACAGGGGATTGTGAGTGAGCAGCTCTTTTCAAGACCAGTCATAAATTCTTAATTGGATTGAGTCTGGACTCTGACTTAGCCACTCCAGAACATTAACTTTGTTGCTTTAAGCCATTCCTGTGTAGCTTTGGTTTTATGCTTGAGGTCATTGCCTTGCTGGAAAACAAGTGTACTCCCAAGTTGCAGTTCTGTTACAGACTTCATCAGCTTTTCCACCAGGATTTCCCTGTATTTTGCTGCATTCATTTTACCCTCTATCTTCCCAAGCCTTCCAGGGCCTGCTGCAGTGAAGCAACCCCACAGCATGATGAACCCACCACCATGCTTCACAGTAGGGATGGTGAATTTTTGATGATATTGTATTTGGCTTATGCTAAAGATAGCATTTAGTCTGCTGGCCAAAAAGCTCAATTTTGGTCTCATCAGACCATAGAACCTTCTTCCTGCTGACTTCAGACTCTCCCACATGGCTTCTGACAAACTCTAGCTGAGATTTCATGTGAGATTCTTTCAACAGCGGCTTTCTGTTTGTCACTTTCCCATAAAGCTGTTACTGGTGAAGCACCCAGGCAACAGTTGTTCTATGCAGAGTCTCTCCCATCTCAGCCACTAAAGCGTGTAACTCCTTCAGACATGTCATAGGTCTCTTGGTGGCCTCCCTCACCAGTCCCCTTCTTACATGCTCACTCTGTTTTTGAGGATGGTCTGCTCTAGGCAGATTTAGAGCTCTGCTATATTTTTTTCCATTTTACTGTACTCTCAAGGATAGTCCGTGACTTGGAAATTTTCCTGTATCCATCTCCTGACTTGTGCTTTTCAATAACCCTTTTTTTGGTGAGATGCTTGGAGTATTCTTTTGTCTTCATGGTGTAGTTTTTGCCAGGATACTGACTCACCATCAGTTGGACCTTCCAGACAGAGGTGTACAATCAATTGAAACATCTTAACTGCACACATCTCCATTTAACTAATTATATGACTTCTAAAACCAATTGGCTGCACCATGATGATTTGGTTTGACATATTAAAGGGGGGGGGGGGTGAATACTCAAGCAATCAATTGTTTTGTGTTTTATATTTGTTATTAATTTAGATTACTAGGTAGAGATCTGTTTTCACTTTGACATGAGTCTTTCTCTGTTGATCACTGTCAAGAAGGCCAAAGCAAATCCACTGTGATTCAATGTTGTAAAACAATAAAACATGAAAACTTCCAAGGCTTTTTCCACTGAGGTTAGGGGAGAAAAAAAACCCAGAGGACATGGGTTAAGGGTAAAGGGGGAAAAGTTTAAAGGGAATATGGGGGAGGGGCTTCTTCGCACAGAGAGTGGTGGGAGTGTGGAATGAGCTGCCAGATGAAGTGGTAAATGTGGGCTCACTTTTAACATTTAAGAAAAACTTGGACAGGTACATGGATGAGAGGTGTATGGAGGGATATGGTCCAGGTCCAGGTCAGTGGGACTAGGCAGAGAAATGGTTCGGCACAGCCAAGAATGGCCAAAAGGCCTGTTTCTGTGCTGTAATGTTCTATGGTTCTAATGGGAGTGAATACTTTTTATAGGCACTGCATAATAGAAACCTGGCGGGCAACTTCTTTTTTTACACAGAGGGTAGTATCAATGCAGAATGGTTGCCAGAGGAAGTGAATGAGGTAGGTATAATAACACTTTTTAAAAGATAGTTGGAGTGGTACATGGATAAGATAGAACAGGGGTTCCCAAATGTGGGTCCAGGGACCTCTGCTTAATGGTATTCATCCATGGCATGAAAAGTTTGAGAACCAAGCAACACACACAAAATGCTGGTGGAACGCAGCAGTCCAGAGAGCATCTATAAGAAGAAGCACTGTCGATGTTTCGGGCCGAGACCCTTTGTCAGTACTAACTGAAAGAAAAGATAGTAAGAGATTTGAAAGTAGGAGGGGGAGGGGGAAATGCAAAATGCTAGGAGAAGACCGGAGGGGGTGGGGTGAAGCTAAGAGCTGGAAAGGTGATTGGCAAAAGGGATACAGAGCTGGAGAAGGGAAAGGATCATGGGATGGGAGGCCTCAGAAGAAAGAAAGGAGGGGGGGAGCACCAGGGGGAGATGGAGAACAGGCAAAGAATGATGGGCAGAGAGAAAAAAAAAAGGGAAGTGGGGAAATAAATAAATCAAGGATGGGGTAAGAAGGGGAGGAGGGGCATTAATGGAAGTTAGAGAAATCAATGTTCATGTCATCAGGTGGGGGGCTACCCAGACGGAGTATAAGGTGTTGCTCCTCCAATCTGAGTGTGGCTTCATCTTGACAGTAGAGGAGGCCATGGATAGACATATCAGAATGGGAATGGGATGTGGAATTAAAATGTGTGGCCACTGGGAGATCTTGCTTTCTCTGGCAGACAGAGCATAGGTGTTCAGCAAAATGGTCTCCCAGTCTGCGTCAGGTCTCACCAATATATAAAAGGCCGCACCGGGAGCACCGGACACAGTATACCACTCCAGACGACTCACAGATGAAGTGTCGCCTCACCTGGAAGGACTGTTTGGGGCCCTGAATGGTGGTGAGGGAGGAAGTGTAAGGGCAGGTGTAGCACTTGTTCTGCTTACAAGGATAAGTGCCAAGAGGGAGATCGGTGGGAAGGGATGTGGGGTACGAGTGGACAAGGGAGTCACGTAGGGAGCGATCCCTGCGGAAAGAAGAAAGGATGGGGAGGGAAAGATGTGCTTGGTAGTGGGATCCCATTGGAGGTGGCGGAAGTTATGGAGAATTATGAAGTTTGGGAACCTCTGATTTAGTGTGATATGGGCCAAATGCTAGCAAATGGAACTAGTTTGGGTGGGCACCTTGGTTGGCATGGACTAGTTGGACTGAAGTTTTCACCCTGTATGACTCAATCATTTTCTAACTTTCACCGATTCATCCTAGAGTCATCAAAGGATGACTTGTTTCAGCCATCAAAACAACCAGTTTGAAAAATGCATGCTCCCTTCTGAATGCAACATGTAAATCCTGCATTGCTGCCATTTACTGCAAGGAGTTATAGCAGGAAAGTCAAGTGATAGTCACTCAAACTGAAGTTTGTTGTCGTCTGCACGTATTTATATACACACACACAAGTGCAATGAGAAACTTGCAGCAACATCACAGGCAAAGGCACAATATTTATTGACTATAGCTCAGCATTTAACGCAATCATTCCATCAGTCCTCTGGACCTCCCTCTGCAACTAACTGGAAGACCAAATCTGTGCGGACTGGAAACGGCATCTCCCCCTCTCTAACAATCAACACTGGTGCTTCACGGTGATGTGTTCTTAGCCCGCTGCTCTACTCTCTCTACACCCATGACTGTATGGCTAGGCACAGCTCAAATGCCATCTATTAATTTGCTGATGATGTAACCATTGTTGGCAGAAGTTCAGATGGTGACAAAAGGGCATACAGGAGCAAGATATAGCAGTTAGTTGAGTGATGTTGCAGCAACAACCTTGCATTCAACATCAGCAAGACCAAACAGCTGATTGTGAACTTCAGGAAAGGTTAGGTGAGGGAACACAAATCCTCATAGAGGGATCAGAGGTGGAGAGAGTGAGCAGCTTCAAGTTCCTGGGTGTCAATATCTCTGAGGACCTAACGTGGACATAACGTATTGATGTAACTATAAAGAAAGCAAGATAGTGGCTATATTTTATTAGGAGTTTGAGGAGCAACACACAGATTTGGTTTGTCAAATAAGACACTCAAAAACTTCTACAAATGTACCATGGAGAGCATTCTGACTGGTTGCATCACCGTCTGGTATGGCGGGGGGGGGGGGTGGTTGGGGGGGAGCTACTGAACAAAATTGAAATAAGTTGCAGAAACTTGTAAAATTAGTCAGCTCCATCATGGGTTCTAACCTCTGTAGTATCCAAAACACTCTCAACAACCTTAGGAAGGTAGCTTCTATCAACCAGGATATGCCCTCTTTACACTGTTGCTGTTGTGAAGGAGGTACAAAAGCCTAAAGGCAAATACTCAGCGATTCAGAAACAGCTTCTTCCCTTCCACCATCCAATTTCTAAATGGACATTGAACCCACGAACACTACCTCAATATATTTTTTATTTCCTTTTTTTGCACTACTTATTTGAATGTTTTATACACACACACACACACACATTTAATGTAACTAATTGTTTTCTCGATATTTATTTATCACGTATTTTATTGTACTGCTGTGGTAAAATTAACACATTTCACGACATATGCTAGTGATATTAAAACTTATTCTGATACTGACAGAGCATCACATAAGCTGTATTCACAAAAAAACCCCAAATTAAACAAAAAATATCCACAATTTTTTTTCTGGGAAGAGAAACAATTAGGACAAAAAAACAGAAGGTCCATTTTAGTACAAAGTGATCAAAGTGGTCACAGTGTTGCTAAACTGTGATGATTCAGGTTTTGCTGACTGGTTCAAGAACCAGAAACTTGAAGGGAAGGAGCTTTTCTTGAACGTAGTGGCATAAAACTTCAGGCTTTTGGACCTCCTACTTCATGTCAGCTCTGAAATTATGTCATGGCCCAGATGGTGAGGCCACCATCTGATATTGATTTGATCATTTGATAATAGATTTTGCCTTCCTGAGTCAGTGGCTCTTTGCAGGTATCCCTTTCTTGACGCTGTCAGAGAATATTACTGAAGTTCTGCAAAGTTCTGGATTGGACTCTTATGCCTTAAATATTCTGTGTTTTTGTCCATTCTTTCTTGTTGCCATTTTGTTAATTTTTTGTGTGAGGGGAGGGATTTTGTGCATGATTTTTCAGTTTTTTTGTGTAAGGAGAGGGGGTTTTGGGTTTGATGATCGTGCTGCCATTCTTTTTTTGTGTGGGGGTGTGTGTTTGATGTTTTTCTTTGAATGACTTCCATGGTTTTCTTTGTTTCATGGCTCTCTGCAGAAGATGAATCGGAGTTGTATACTGCCTACATTCTTTGATAATAAATGAACCTTTGAATCTTTTGAACCTTTGATGGTGCAGAGGATTATGCCTGTGATGTTTTAGGAAATGTGCACTACTCTTTGCAGGGTCTTTCAGTCCTATACATTTGGGTTGGTTACAAGACCATGATGCGACTAGTCAAGATACTTTCAACACTGTAATGAAAATATTTAAAAATTAATTTCTGGTTCTCTTCTGATTCCACAGCAAGAGGTATCTGTAGACAAAGGAGGTACTGTACACATGTTAAATGTTATAAGAACTTATTTTATCACAGTTATATAAATAATGAAATACAGAGAGAAAGTAAAATAGTTAATATGTAATAAAAGAGACAAAATTATACTTAATAACCAACCACTAAGGCACTCCACACAATATACTGCCAGACAGAATTGCAAGCGTCTGACAGCTTCATCTGTAGCTCTCTCCTCTTTTTCCCTCTTAATGTTCTCGTCTCTATTTCCAGCTCTTAGCACTAGTCACAAACCAAACTAAGAAAAGATACCTCCTTGCACAAAGAAATAGCCTATTTTATACCTTTAAGGTCCTTTACTCTAATACTTTCCAGTCAAATATGTTTTTCACCATTTTCTACTCTCAAGGCTGTAGGGTAGTACTCACACTGTTCTCAAAACATTTTTATGGACTGATTCCCCTTCTCAAACACTTCCATATCCCAGGCTAACATTACAAGCTTCCATTTCGCTTCACATGTTTTAGTATATACCAAGAAGGAGTCTTTGTTTACTAACAGTACATCTGGATATGTTGTTAGAATGTTCAATGATAAGCCGAAACTCCTTAAACTCTTAAACAAATCTATTAATAAATATTTGACCTATAAATGATAGGTATGTGTTTATTGGCAAACCACAGGCTCCTACTCCCTCTCCTTCAGCTATTGGTGGTGATCACCATTAGTTTATTGATTTGATTTGGAAGATTGTTGGATTCCTTCTGCTGACTACAGCATCAACTTAATCAATAGATTACTCAACAGGTAATGAATGGATGTTGCCGGGACTTGAGAAACTGAGTTACCGGGAAAGGTTGAATAGGTTAGGACTTTATTCCCTGGAGAGAAGAAGAATGAGGGGAGACTTGATAGAGGCATATAAAATTATGATGGGTATAGATAGAGTGAGTGCAAGCAGGCTTTTTCCACTGAGGCTAGGGGAGAAAAAAACCAGAAGACATAGGTTAAGGGTGAAGGGGGAAAAGTTTAAAGGGAACATTGGGAGGGGGCTTCTTCACACAGAGAGTTGTGGGAGTGTGGAATGAGCTGCCAGATGAAGTTGTAAATGTGGGCTCACTTTTAACACTTAAGAAAAACTTGGACAGGTACATGGATGAGAGGTGTATGGAGGGATATGAGCCAGGTGTAGGTCAGTGGAATAGGCAGAAAAATGGCTCAGCACAACCAAGAAGGACCAAAAGGCCTGTTTATGTGCTGTAACGTTCTATGGTTCTATGGTTCTAGGTGAAACAGCAACTAATATATTTATGCTGCTAAGTATAATTTAGGGATTTGGGTATCAAACCAGACAAAGCGAGGCGTGCATTATTTTTGAAAATCAGTATTATCATTAATTATATTATTTGCTTATATCAGCTCACTCCAAACCTACAAGGGTCCCTCTCTCTCTGACTGCCCCCAACTTCCACTGACACGGCAGCCCTCCGTCTCCACACATTCTTGGATTTGTAAGATTCCTGTCACTGGTCCCACCCTCTCACGTTTTCCACAGCTTCACAGAAGTGCCCTCTGCTGTCTCCTTAGGTCTGAGCTCCTTTAGTTTTTCCCTAGGCTTCCATTGGCCTTGCTTGTAAACACTCACACTCAAATACTTAGTTAACAACTGTACCAGTCTCACTTTCTCACACTCTCCTTTGTCTCCTGGCAATATTGGTTTTGATCCTCACAAGATCCCTTAGTACACATTATACTCAATTTTCCCTGGCTTCTGTCTTCAGACAATCTGCAGGAGGATCTCAACTAGTCAAATGGCAGCACAGAGGAAGGGAATTGTCATTTGGTTCAAAATCCTGCGTGAAGACTGATTCTGAAATGTCAACAATTGGAAATAATTCAGAAAATGTGTAGCTCAGGTGGTTGATGGCTGGATTGAGTTGTTCTGTGATGTTGGCAATTAATTATAAACATTTTATCACCATATGAGGTGACATCATCTGTGTGTTGTAAATTTGTGGTGTGTCCTCTGAATGCTTGGTCTTTATATACATATCAATCAGCTGATATGTCATCATTATGGAAACTTAATTGTGATGTTTGGAGGAGATCTCATCATTGATTGGTTGCATGGAAACTCTTAGCATTGTGGTCTGGAATTTTGCCTGCACTGGCTCAGAAATACAAACAAGGTCTACATGTCTGTTTGCAGAGAACCACGCTTCTAGGAATTCTCTTGCATCCTGTGTGGTCTCTTGCACCATGACTTTCTCTGATGCCCCGTCTAATTTCTGCCCGTCTCAATCTTCATGGGTAGAGACTAGGAGAGTTGGTCATGTCACTTTACAGCCAGTTGATGTTCATGGATCCTTGTGGAGTGTTTTCTCCCAGTTTGGCCAACGTAAAATTTGCTGCAGTTCCCACATTGGATTTTGTAGACCACATCAGTCTCTTCCAGTAGCTTGGTTTGTTCTATTGGTCTGCAGAGTGCTCTCCTCAACTCTCTTGTTGGCTTATGGATGACTGAAATTCTATGTTCTTGGAGCAGTCGGGCTGTCATTTCTGAGCTAATTCAAATGTATGGAAGGACAACCTGTTTGGTAGCTTCTTAGTCATTGCGTTGTCAATCTGATCGGCATCTTCATATGAAGTTTCATGGGTATCCGTTTCATGCAAATACTTTAAAGAGATGCTTCTCTTTATCCTTTAGTTCTGCCATGTATCAGTGCATCTCTGCTCTTTGGAACAAAGTTTTGATACAGCTCTTCTTGTGTGCATTTGGGTGGTCGCTGTGATAGCTTAGGATCTAATCTGTATGTGCACCCTTACGATAAAATAATCCTAAACTATCACAGCAATCATCCAAATCAAAACAACCATATCATCAATTCTTTTCCTCCCACAGATACTGCTCAACCCACTGAGTTCCTCCAGCAGATTGTAGCTCAAACTCCGGCATTTGCAGTCTCTCATGTCTCTCTGGATTCCATCAATCTTGATATCATATTGCATGTCCATATTCTGACTATGGATTATTAACTGTATCCATATAGGGTCCACCCTGTAGTGCTGCATGAAGGTTTGCTAGCATCATTACTGACATGGATTTCCAATTATGAGTCATTGCTATGAGCATTTTGTCACCAGAGCCAATTTATTTCAATGCATTTACATTTCAAAACCTCAGACCATCCGGGTGTCTAGTTCACAGTAATGAGGTTGAGTTGGGTTTAAGAGTATATTTTGAACCAGCTTCATTTAGGTGCAGATCAAACCTGGCAAAAAGAAGATGGTTCATGTATAACAGCAGCTCGGAAAATGTCTGTTATATCTCTGCCCTTACAAATTACTGCTGGAGTAAAGAGAGCTAAGTGGGCCATAGGGAGCCAGTGCCCAACTGCTTAATGTCAGCCAGTACAGTTTTTTTTTTCACATCACCACTGCTCTGAAGAGAAGTGCTGCAGACCAATATTTCCAGGAATGCAGTATTTTCAGAGGCACTAATTAGTGAGGAAAGCTTGGGAAGACTGAGGAAATTATTACAGTTTCCCACAACCTTGGCAGGAAAAAGTGATCTGCTTGTAATGCTCTATCCATGAGGCTAGCGGAGTGAAGAAAGCATTTGTCTTATCTTTACACTGTAATCACCAGCCACTGACAAATGCTGGGCAAGGTCTAATCAGATAGAATGTGGAGGTGGCATGGTAGAGGTGAGGGGAGCGAAAAGTGGCCAGATGGTGAGAGCTTAAGGAGGAGCTGTTCTTTGATATTGAACTGAAAGCTGGTTGTCAGCATGGAGACAATTTGCATCAATAAATGTCAACACTATAAACAAATTTCCTTTTGCCTTTTGTAGACAGTTTTTCAATAATATCATTCATTACAGAGTGAAACTTGACGGAAATGAGTGCAATGGTTGAAAATGGTTGTGAAATAGCTTGCAAAACTTTGGAGAGGATTGTTTACTGTTAAATAATAACAACAACTTTCAGGGATTAAAAGAATTTGCAGTTTTAATGAGGGAGTAATGTGTAAGAATGGAAAGAGGGTTCTATTTCATTTTCATTGACTGCTTATTTAGACCTTTGCACTTCCTCAAGTTACAGCAGCTGGTTGCATATTGGTACCTTGCCTGATGTATAATCAATTATGATTTGATAATCTAAGTGACCACCAGCAGCTTATCTCTACAGCTTTAAAAAGGTTATAGTTGCACAGTATGTCTCCATCAAATTCGTGCTTTACCCTCCTTTGCTATAATTTGATGGTGCAGGATGTAAGAGGATGACTGAATGAGGAGCTAAGCCATTGCTGGTGCTTTAATTCCATTTTTGTCCTATATCCTAACTGTGCAGTTCTTGTAATCTTAAATTGCAGCATCCCCACCCAGCTCCTGGAGAGCTGCACTTCCTTGAGATGGTTATTTGTGGACACATTCTCTATATCACTCCTCTTCCTGTCTAATAAACAGCATGCAGCCTAATCTCCTGTGCTGTTTCTCCCAGTCTTTTCTGTAAATGCACAGAATGCTTTCTGTAGATTAAGAAAAAGACTGGATGATGTTTCGAACAACCTCTCTTACTGGCGCATTTAATGTCAAAGATCTGACAATTCCTCCAGACTGTTCCTTACTGATAGCAGAAGTAATGAGCTCTGCTCCTTCCCTGGTAGAAAGCTTCTGGGAATAGAAAGCCCTGCAGCCTTACTAACTGTGAATCTACATATTGTACCTGGCTTTGATTTACCATACAGATTTCAGTTCTGGACTTTCAAGGCATTCAGTGCCTGCTTCACAGCCCTCTCCCATACCAACACATTACTCACTCATTAAAACTTTGCAGATAGTTTTAATCCCTGAATGTTGCCGTGATTACCTAACAGTAAACAATCCTCTCAAAGGCTTCACAAGCTATTTCACAACCATTTTCTACCTTCGCACTCAATTTTCCTGAGTTTCACGCTAGCACTAATTGTATCCTGGGCTTAAGCCCAGTCAATATAATTGCAGATCCTGAAACAGTGAAGCCGAGAAGCTGAACACAGACTTTTTGCATATTATTCTATCGATGATCAGTAGCCTTGTAAACCGAGCGCTTTTATTCTCATTGATTTTTCTTGATTTAAACAGAACAAAGAGACAATTTCTTGAGGAATGCAACACACTAATTTCTGCATTTGCAAATTTCAAGCAATAGAAAGGGAGATTAAGAATTGATGTTGAATGAGTAATTGCACCATAATGGTGTCGTGACTGGCAGGTAAGCCACAGACCTACAGGAACAATAAAAAAGAGCTGTGCTAGTATTGTAATAGCTCTCCAGTCTGAGTTTCTGTTGTTTGTCACATTCAATATTGAACTTTATGAAGCAAGAGGATCTTCAAAAAACATCCTTGAATGTTGGTGAACCCAATAAATGCATCTTATTAAAAAATGTTTTTTATTATTTAGAGATACAGCACAGTATCGGGTTCTTTCAGCCTACACTGCCCAAACATACCTGTGCCCAATATATTGATTAATCTGTACAAATTAGGAATGTGGCAGGGAACTCGGGCATCATGGGAGAACGTATAAACTCCTTATAAACAGTGGTAGAAAATTAACCCAGGTCACTGGCACCGTAAAGCAATGCGTTAACTGTTATGCGGCCATACCCTATATTTTTTCCATAAGTTTTATGTAGCTCCAATGGCTCGGGGCCCGTACTCACCGGAGTTTAAAAGAATGAGTGCGATGGGGTGGATTTCCAAGAAAGTGACTGAATATTGAAAGAGGTGGAAATAGAGTGGATGTGGAAAGGATGCTTCCTGTAGTGGAAGAGTCTAGGACCAGAAGAGTGCAGCCTCAGAATAGAAGGATGATTCTTTAAAACAGAGATGAGGTGGAATTTCTTTAGCCAGAAGGTGATAAAGCTGTGGAACTAATTGATACAGATGGCTGTGGAGGTAATGTTTTTGGGTATAATTAAAGAGGAGGTTGATAAGATTTTGCTTAGTAAGGATGTCAAAGGTTATGGGGAGAAAGCAAAAGAATGGAGCTGAGAGAGAAAAATAAATCCAGCTTTCATTGAATGTTGGAGGAGACTTGGTGGGCCAAATAGCTTAATTCCACTTCCATGTCTTATGGACTTATGGTTTAATATATTAACTTGTAAAGTGTAACATACAAATAGCATGTAAGATTATGTCAAGGACATGACAATACTAGTGATTTAAAACTGAAATGCGTAGGTTCACAGAGTAATATACACAGCAACAGGCCTTTTGGGCGATCAACCACCCATCCCATTTCTATTTTCTCCTCATTCTGATCAACTCCCACCAAGGTTCAGCCACCTGCCTACACACAAGGGAAATTTACAGTGGCTAATTAACTTACAAAGCTGCACCTTCTTTGGATGTGAAAGGAATCTGGAGCACCAAGCAGAAACCCATGCAGTCACAGGAAAGCATGCCAATTCTATTGAACCCAGGTCTCTGGTACTGGGTGCCAGTGACTCTGTTGGCTATTTCAATATCTATTTATCCATGGAGGTAGGAAAGCTTCAATAATGCAACACTCTCGGGACATTAGAAGTGCCCAATTAGCAGATATTCCTGATATTTGATGTTATTTGCATCAATACCCCAACATGCATTTATTTAAACAGTACACGCACTTCAATAAATGTCCCTGTGAACTTGGTGGTATTAGGGGAGGGGACAATATACAAGTACTCTGAGTCCTGTCTCCTGTTGCAAATTCAAACCCCCTGCTCTGGCCTCATACATCTGGCCCACCATCTCGATATCGGACCTACACCACAGATTACCCGGCTTTGGACACAGACTTCACTTGCTCTCTAGATCCTGGGTTTATAGTCCAAATTAATGCTGAGCCACCTGGACTTCCAAACAATCACAAGCTGGATTACCAGAGTTCTGCTGTGCTATCAAGTCCCAAAGAATTTGGACTGAACATTGTCAGCAGCATCTGCAGATATCATAACAGTTCTTCACTGATATTGGTTGTTTTAGATTTATAATCCAGGCAAAAAGAATGCAAAGGTCACTGTTACTTTAATAAGCTGTATAACGTACTTAGCTATTACCACATTGGAATGTCCCTTTGCAACATTGCACAAAGTTCCAGTTCAGATGAGAGCCAGTTGATACAACAGGCAAACATGCTTCCTCAGCAAAATAATAAATGCAGATGCAAAGAAGATTAAATAGAAGCAGTAAATGCTGTAAATACCTGGTAAGTTTAGCAGCAACAAAGTTTTGGCTCAGTAAGCTTTCTTTAGAAGTCAGAAGTTAGAAATCAAACATTTTAAGTGACAGAGATGGGGAAGGACAAGGGGACCTTATCATCTCCTTTTGTTCTCTCCCGCTTCACTGTGAGCTGAAACATGCTTGACAAGTACTGTAACTTCAATTTAATGCTTGCAATTTACAATTTATAGTAACACGCAAAAGTCTTAAGCACATGTATATAGGTAGGGTGCCTAAGATTTTTACACAATACTGTAGTAACTTTATGTGTCGTACTGTACATCTGCTGCAAAAAACACAAATTTTGTGACATATGTGAGTGATGATAAACCTGATTCAGTTATGAGTCTCTATTGTGTACTGAGAATGGAAAGGGGACAGGGAGAGGGGAATAATTGTTGGGAAGAGGGGAAGGGAGAGGTGTGGGAGCAGGAAACACCAGAGAGGCACTCTAAGATCAATAAACTAATTGTTTGGAATCAAGTGGACTTGCCTAATGTCTCAGAGTTGGGGGTGTCTGCACCTGCACTACTCTCCCCACCCCCCACGTCTCTGGCACTTCTTCTCTGCCACCTGTCCCAGACCCCTCCCACATGTGCCACCGTCACCATTTACAATATCTTTTGCTCTCAACAGATTTACAAACTCAAAGTACACTGCAGATGCTGTGGTCAAACCAACACGTACAAACAAGCTGGAGGAACTCAGCAGGTCGGGCAGTATCCGTGGAAACGAGCAGTCAATGTTTCAGGCCAAGACCCTTTGTCAAGACTCACGAACAGACGTTTGTAACCCGGGGAGTGCCTGTAACGGATAAAAATTAAATAGTACATGTTTAGAACTGCAGAACTTGTAGCCTGCATTCTGCAACATGTGTACATCTGAAATTATAATGCCTGTTATATTTCTTTGCATTTAAAACTGTTACACCAAGGCTTATTCTTAAAACTCACAAACACACTCATAAAGACGTCTGCTACTATATAGTTCCTGAACAAGTATACACGCACTGCACTGGTGTCCTGAACAGTTAGTAACCACCTTTGCAACTAGTGGCCCCGTCTCACCAAATGAACACAAGAATCTATAGTCTCTTACATAAAAACAAACACACACACACACACACACACACACACACACACACACACACACACACACACACACACACACACACACACACACACACACACACACACACACACACACACACACACACACACACACACACACACACCCCTTCTATATCCACTAGTTCAGCTCTGCGCCATATTCACAATGCTTTGTGATCCCGTAGTCACTGACTGGAGCAAATCAAAGTGTAAGTACTAATCTTTAAAAAAAATACTCACTCACAGACTACAGAGATCACTGGCGGCATAGTAGAATACGAATATAGACAATAGACAGTAGGTGCAGAAGTAGACCATTCGGCCCTTCAAGCCTGCACCGCCATTTTGAGATCATGGCTGATCAACTACTATCAATACCCGGTTCCTGCCTTGTCCCCATATCCCTTAATTCCCCTATCCATAAGATACCTATCTAGCTCCTTCTTGAAAACATCCAGAGAATTGGCCTCCACTACCTTCCGAGGCAGTGCATTCCAGACCCCCACAACTCTCTGGGAGAAGAAGTTTTTCCTTAACTCTGTCCTAAATGACCTACCCCTTATTCTCAAACCATGCCCTCTGGTACTGGACTCTCCCAGCATCTGGAACATATTTCCTGCCTCGATCTTGTCCAATCCCTTAATAATCTTATATGTTTCAATCAGATTGCCTCTCAATCTCCTTAATTCCAGCGTGTACAAGCCCAGTCTCTCTAACCTCTCTGCGTAAGACAGTCCAGACATCCCAGGAATTAACCTTATGAATCTACACTGCACTTCCTCTACAGCCAGGATGTCCTTCCTTAACCCTGGAGACCAAAACTGTACACAATACTCCAGGTGTGGTCTCACCAGGGCTCTGTACAAATGCAAGAGGATTTCCTTGCTCTTGTACTCAATTCCCTTTGTAATAAAGGCCAACATTCCATTAGCCTTCTTCACTGCCTGCTGCACTTGCTCACTCACCTTCAGTGACTGATGAACAAGGACTCCGAGATCTCTTTGTATTTCTCCCTTACCCAACTCTATACCATTCAGATAATAATCTGCCTTCCTGTTCTTACTCCCAAAGTGGATAACCTCACACTTATTCACATTAAACGTCATCTGCCAAGTATCTGCCCACTCACCCAGCCTATCCAAGTCACCCTGAATTCTCCTAACATCCTCATCACATGTCACACTGCCACCCAGCTTAGTATCATCAGCAAATTTGCTGATGTTATTTTCAATGCCTTCATCCAAATCGTTGACGTAAATTGTAAACAGCTGTGGTCCCAATACCGCACTCTGTGGCACCCCACTAGTCACCACCTGCCATTCTGAGAAACACCCATTCACCGCTACCCTTTGCTTTCTATCTGCCAACCAGTTTTCTATCCATGCCAATGTCTTTCCCCCGATGCCCTGAGCTTTGATTTTACCCACCAATCTCCTATGTGGGACCTTATCAAGTGCCTTCTGAAAATCGAGGTACACTACATCCACTGGATTTTCCCCGTCTAACTTCCTAGTTACATCCTCGAAAAACTCCAACAGATTAGTCAAGCATGATTTACCCTTGGTAAATCCATGCTGGCTCGGCCCGATCCTATCACTGCTATCTAGATATGCCACTATTTCATCCTTAATAATGGACTCTAGCATCTTCCCCACCACCGTTGTCAGGCTGACAGGTCGATAGTTCTCTGTTTTCTCCCTCCCTCCTTTCTTAAAAAGTGGGATAACATTAGCCATTCTCCAATCCTCAGGAACTGATCCTGAATCTAAGGAACATTGGAAAATGACTACCAATGCATCCGCAATTTCCAGGGCCACCTCCTTTAGTACCCTAGGATGCAGACCATCTGGACCTGGGGATTTGTCAGCCTTCAGTCCAATCAGTCTTCTCATCACCGTTTCCTTCCTAAAGTCAATCTGTTTCATTTCCTCTGTTACCCTATGTCCTTGGCCCATCCATACATCTGGGAGATTGCTTGTGTCTTCCTTAGTGAAAACAGATCTAAAGTACTCATTAAATTCTTCTGCCATTTCTCTGTTTCCCATAACAATATTTCCCAATTCATTCTTCAAGGGCCCAACATTGTTCTTAACTATCTTCTTTCTCTTCACATACCTAAAAAAGCTTTTGCTATCTTCCTTTATATTCCTGGCTAGCTTGCGTTCGTACCTCATTCTTTCTCCCCGTATTGTCTTTTTAGTTAAGTTCTGTTGTTCCTTAAAAATTTCCCAATCATCTGTCCTCCCACTCACCTTAGCTCTGTCATACTTCCTTTTTTTTAATGCTATGCAATCTCTGACTTCCTTTGTCAACCACTGTGGCCCCTTTCCCCCCTTTGAATCCTTGAATATATCCCGGATGAGCCCCCAGATGTTGTAATTGTAAACCAAATCACTGGAAAGGCACTGAAGCTAGTGGATATAGAAGCATTTTATTTAACAAAAATGACCAACAGGTGTCATATCAAGGCTGTCTTGGAAGAAGAGGGCTGTTCAACAAAATATTACATGACATTTTATATGCTAAAGCTCAAGGTAACAGCAGGATAACTCTATAGTTATAGTGTATCTGCAATGCTTCCTTTGAATCACATATAGTTTTCATCGGCTCTTTCTTTGCACCTCCATACTCCAAACACTCAAAATGAATGTTAATCCCCATGGACTCTAGACCACATTCATGCATATACAGGTCTCTGAGGTTCTAAATGGAGTGTTTC
Organism: Hemitrygon akajei; assembly: GCF_048418815.1. Classification (NCBI taxonomy): domain Eukaryota; kingdom Metazoa; phylum Chordata; class Chondrichthyes; order Myliobatiformes; family Dasyatidae; genus Hemitrygon; species Hemitrygon akajei. The sequence goes on from NC_133135.1 coordinate 83,930,540, forward strand.
TTTGCTTGTGATTGACCCCAACCTGCAGCCCCAGGAAACCTATTGTTCTGAGTTGGTTTTAAAATTCACTCTGCAATTCACACTCAAATCTGAAGAATGGCTGTTGTTGAACTTAATATTTGCTGTACACCCTAACTCCAGAATGCACTCTATAATCTCCATTTCTCCAAGACTCATTTTCTGTCTCCTACCTCATAAAAAGACTGTATAGAGTTGAACTTGAGTGAGAAGAAGGCACAAAGGAGTCTTCTCATCCAGCCCTGGTGCCTATATCAGATGCATTCACTTCTACCACTAAAGGTCCATAGAAGTTCGGGAGCAGAGAATGGGAGCAGTTGTGAAGCATCGAGAGCTCCTCAAAATCATGGTCCACAGCAGCAGACCAGGTTAGCTGTGAGTTAGGTAATTTGGTGAGGGAGGTGAGAGGAGTGATGATTTGGTTGTAGTTCTTGTTAAAATGGTGGTAGAAGTTGCAGAAGCAAGAAGTACTGTAGCTGTTTGATGGGGCATGGTCATGGCTATTCAATGATGGAGCACAGTTTCTTTGGTTCCATTGTTATGCTTCAGAGTAAAAGGACATAACCCAGCAAGGAAATGACTGTGGTGTGGAATTTGCATTTCTCTAATTTGCAGTAGTTGGTTTTCACTGAAGGAGTGAATGGATGTGACAGATGCGGTCTTGGGGTTCCATGGAGAAGAGAAGGATGTTGGCAAGGTAAGTGAACATATACCTGTGTCACATTTTTCACAGGATTTTGTTAATGAAGGCTTGAAAAATGGCTGTACTATTGGAAGGCTCAAATGGCATCATCAAGTATTCATAATGGCCAGTGGATGTTACAAATGCCATCTTCCACTCATCCCCCTGGCAAACTTCCTGTCAGGGAACATAGAGGAATCTTGATCCAAAAGCTGAGAAGCTGAGACAATTTAGCGGTGAGTGATAACTTCAATAATAGACTGCAAAACCAACAGGCTACTAGGGGCCACAAAACACGAGATATTAAATACAACAGGCAACCAAGTAACTGAAGGCTACAAGCAATTGGTTGAGGCTGATTCATTCAATAAGTTAACAAGGACTGTGGATGACAGCGGGGTTTAAATAGGCTGCAGGTGATGAGTTGGAAAAGAGTGACACCTGTTAGCTGGGTGAAGACTGGGAGGTGTCTGAATGTGCAGGCCTGACAGATGTAGCATATATTCCATTAATTATGGGTAGTGTTAGGGTGACTATTCAATGAAATAAAATAATCATACCAGTAGAAAATATATGTAAAGTATTGCAATATGGAACACTGCAGAAAATGGATATTTCTGAGTTCAGAAACCAGCTTATGGACACTGCTTATACTAGAATTTGATGACAGTTGGAAGTCAGTTAATTGTGGTATGCAGCATAAAATGATGATTTTCAGGAGGAAGATGTATTATGGATGGTAATGGTAATTCCTGGTGCTTTTGAGATTATGAATGGAGAAGCTTACAAATACAGAGTATAAAGAATTATTTTTTGGTGCAAACAACATCATGTAGGTCAAGATTAACTCAGGGGTAATTAGAGAATCTCTCAGATACAGTTAGATGGAACATTGAGATGTGCAGTCCCACTGACAGAGAAACTAATGAAGAGGACTAATGAAAGTATGGATGAGGGCCTAGTAATGAGCGAAGGATCTCCAACAGTGAGTCTATTTCATACCATGAGATCATCATGAAATGACTACATCTGATAAATGACTTTTTTTTGTCCTAGAGTTCAGCGTGGAATTTCTCAGAGAAATACAAATGCGAGATTAGTTTAGAGAGACACGAATAAGGGTTGCAAGTTGCATCAGATTTGTCTCATTTGGCTAGGTTGGAGCAGTAGGAAACAAAGGCCATAGCTGAATGGAAAATACATCATTTTCAACAGGTTTTGAGTTAATTACCAGTCTCTAAACACATCAAGTACCTGAATAGATGGCTCTCTTTATTGGTTGTCATTGAGTTCTTCTAAAGGGTCAACAATTTGCAAGAAAATGGTCAACATACTGTAGTGTCAGTAGTTTGGATGAGTAATAGAGCCAAACCAGCTTAAAGAGACAGGGTCTAGGGCATCATTGGTGTGCCCTGTCAGAAGTTATGACTAAACTAGCTTTGAAGTAGATTACTGAAGACTGGTCCTCCAAAACGCAACCAGAGACAGAGACAGATCTATGTTTTATATTGGTAAAAGTGAGGGGAAATGCCAGATGAATAAGATCTTCTGGTGGAATTGAGTTATTCCTGAAGTAGAAAGAATAGAAGTTGTGGAACAAATGCAGATAATGCTGAGAAAAGCTCTTTCACTGTTCTAATGAAGAGTCATAGACCTGAAGCATTAACTTCTTTTCTTTCCAAAAATGCTGCCTGTCCTGCTGACTCTTTTCAGTATTTTCTGATTTTTCTTAATTTCAGATTTCCAGCATCTGAGGTTATATTTGATTTTCATGCAGGAGATAGGGAATGTGGGATGTGAAGAAAATTCCAGTGCAATGGAGTACAGCTTGAAAACCTTGGTTATCCTGGTTCATTTATCAATGCTGGGAAAAGATCTTCGGAAGGCAATCAGGCAAAAACATCAGGAGTTTAATTCTTGATTAAATTCAAGACAGAATGAAAAGTAAGTGACAAACTTACACCAAAAGAGGATTTCAACTTCTGATAAGTCCCTGAAGAAGTTATGTTCGGTTATATAATTTGTATATTTCCAACCTTCTGGATATTGGAAATTTTCTTTTGAAAGTTTTGCATTCCTCAAGTTCTCTGCTGCTGGAATTATATGACTAATATTGGTGCGTTTCTTTATTACAATAGGAATGGACAACATTGCATATGATCCTGGAAAACTTCCTAACAGCAATGTGGACTGTGTTTTCCATCTGGGAGATGGAACACATGTGGAATGCATGGCAACTTAGTAGCTTTGTTCTTCATTGACAAATGCCTTGCTGCTTCTAAGGATACGCTGCAGGAAGCTTTAGATTTCTGGAGGCAGATACCTTATGCTGACTGAACAAAGAGCATAAGTCTCCACCGCTTACAAGACTTGAGGCATTTTCTCTTTCTAATGTTTATCTCTGCCAGTGAAAAGACTCTTCCCTTGGGTGAATGATTGATTGAAATTTGAAACAAGGTGAGAAAGAAATCAAGAAGAATTTGAGGTCTGAAAATATAGAAGGGGACGAGCATATGAGGGCATGAGGTATAGACACTTGGTAGTGACCAATAGGTTCACTAGGTTCAATTTAATGTCAGAGAAATGTATACAACATACATTCTGATATTCCTTTTCTTCACAAACATCCATGAAAACAGAGGATTGCCCCAAGAATGAATGACAGTTAAATGTTAGAACTCCAAAGCCCCCCTCTAGCTTCCCCCTTCCACACTTAAGCAGCAGTAAGGCAACAACCCTCCTACCCCCAGCAGCAAAAAAGCATCAGTACCCTCCACCGGACACTCAAGCATGCAGCAAAGCATCAAGAAAGCCAGAGACTTGCAGTACCCCAAAAACTGGTAATTCGACATACCGCAGGCTCTCTCTCTTCCTAACTAGGGAAAAAGAGGTGTCCCTGTTTCAGGGTGAGAGGGGAGACATAACAGAATACTTGCTGATTAATGGTGTTCAAAGTCTGTAGCATCGCTTTTTCTGAGCTCTGCGCCCAAAGATCTCGGGTCTCTGTGCACATAGCCAGCAGCCAGCTCTCTGCTTATGATCTTCTGTCTCCCAGGACACACCAGTATTCTGTGGCAGCACCGGCCTTGAATCTGCCCACCTCCGGAGCCATGCAAATCCGGCACACTATTTTTCTAGGCCACATCCTTGGCATATCGAAAAATGGCCGGCCGTGAGACTCTGAGAGTAGGTTCCATTTCCGCAAAGAACCGGAGTCAGTGTGTAAATCCAGATCAGGGTCTTCAAAAGAACCCTGAAAAGGGAAAAAAAGATATTAAAGAAAGAAATAGAGCTGTTTCCAAAGATGCAAGCAAAGGAGTCGCCACTTGGTTGACTGAAAATGATTACTTCAGACTGGTGATAACCTTGGTGTTATATCTTATTCTTATCTAATAGATTTGCATAACTCCTATTGGCATGAAGTTGAGAGTGATCAAATAATAGACCCCTATCTACATGGCAGCTTCAACCATCCTATTAAGTGTCATGACACAAGAGCCTCGGTCTGCTAACAAGGATTAGTCTGAGATTGATGAAAGATCAAGTCAAGTTCAGCTTATTATCATGTGCACAAATACAGCGAGGTACAGATACAATGAAATACTTGCTTAACAGCATGAATACAGACACCATGGGGAAGATAAATTATACGTAAATTATACCTGAATTATACAAAGCAGTGAAAAGAGTGAGAAAAAAAGACTGTACAAGCAATATGACCTCATTTGCAAAAGAAGACACAACCAAGTAGTCCAAAAAGTGTGAAAATACTTAAGTGCTTTTATTTTCAGTCCCTCGAGAAATTTCAGTCAAGGAATCAGAAAGAACACCAACAAGGCCATCAAGGATAATATAATGAATCTAATCTTCCCCTGATTGGTTGTCCACCTCAGCTTATTGGCTACTCCCTGAGTAAACCTGTTTTCACTTGGAACAGGTTCCTCTATTTTAGCTAAACTGGCTCTGAACTGAATTGTGGGACCCAGTGCAGTGCCGGGCCTTTCTAATCAAAAGGTTTAAATCCTGCCCAAGTACTTTGCTGACAGTGGATTAAGCTGTTAAAAACTGGGCTGCTTGTGAAAATCTCTGGCATTCTAACCAATCAAAAAGCATTAAAATAATCACTATATAAGAAAATATAGTTCAGAAAAAAATTAAAAGATGAAATGAATTACTTAAGGCAACAGTAAGAACAGAAAGTAATTGAACAGTAAAATTAATTGAATTAAATTTAGGAACTTTAATCATCTTTCAGGTCTACCCTCGCACAGAATCCATAGGAACATTTCCCAAATTAAGCTGTAGCTCTTTCACTGGGATCTGAAATTGAAATATCATTGAGAAAAAATTGCCCTTGTGAAGTTTGGGGTTTCCATGTGGGCAGAGTTGCTGCCCTATTTTTAAGAAACTGGAGGCATTTCTACATAAAATCTCAACCAGCAATATGCTCAAGCACATCAAGAGACCATCCAGTATTTGTTTACCAAAATACAAATGTCACACATGTCAATACTTGAATAAAGTGATTATAACATGGTACTGCACGATGGCTGAGTTATTCCTATCACCATAATAGACCACACGCCTGGCTGAATTCCCTCCACAAGTCTGAAGGCAAGATGTACAGAGCAGTAATCAGTGCTTGGATTTTCATACCATTCAAGTGGATAAAATACCAGATTTAGCATCTGTGTCAGATCCTAGATATATCTATTGTCATAGATACAGAAATGGTCTGGATATAATAGATGTGCTAGGCAGAAGATTGGCTCAGCATGGGCTGGAAGGGCCAAAGGGCCTGTTTCTGTGCTTTGGTACTCAATGATTCTATAACCTTCCCAAGACCATTTTGATTCAAAACTAAATCATTTTCACCCTTTACTGTGTAGTTCTGACCTGAATTGTTCAGCTTGAATCAGCCATGCTTGGACTGTCAGTGACATGGAGAAAGCATGTGACTCTGGCATTTGAATGAGTGTATGAACTTCCCAAGATTTTCGATACATAATTATTTCCCGGCTCTGCTATTGGAAATGGTTTGCAAGCATTCTACTTCCTTGGGGGATTTAACTGGATGTCTTCTCCTCTCTTCCCTTCTAAATTAAATTACACGCCTGCTACCTCGGCATACTTTGATATTCAAGCCACAGTCTCGGTTGTAATGTTGTGCTATCTTATTGAAGAAATGGCTGAATCTCAGAGCAGCATGTTGAAATTTCATCAATCAAATATACACAATATTAAGCAAATATCAGTGAATTATTAGGGCAGAAAGTATTTAAGATTATATTGTCTTAATAAAGTATGGTACACAAGTCCCATACACCAAAGAGAAATTCTTTAATATATGTTTCAATGGGCTTTAATATCCTGTGGGGTTTTGCAGCCCAAACTTGATTGGAAGTACCTATATAAAAGGAAGAAAATAGATTGCACTGACAAAATATCTGAAGAATACAATACATGATTAACTTATACACATTCAACCTATTGCAAAACACATGTAAGATTCATGTTTATGCATAATTATCACAATATCAGTGCCTGTGTAGTGGGGGCAACAATATGTATTGACCATATGTAGATCTACAGTTGCACTAGAGACTGCCAATGTTTGTAATTAACTATCTGGTGTTGATTAAACCCAAGCCTCCTAAAGTGGAGGTTTTCCTTACATAGAGTTGCTGATTAAAGCCACTCCACAGGTTTGAGGAGGTTGTAACAAAGATGAAAGAGCACGGAAAAGAGCTGCTAATCATAAAGAGGAGATTCTGCAGATCCTGGAAATCCAGAGCACCACACACAAAATGCTTGAAGAACCCAGTAGGCTGGACAGTAACTCATTGTTGGCTTTTCAAGCTGAGACCCTTCATCAGGAGGGGAAAGGAGGGGGGACAAAGTCAGAATAAGAAAGTGAGGGAAGAGGAAGGAACACAAGCTGGCAGTTGATAGGGGAAACTAGGTGGGGGGGGGGTGAGCCAGGTAGGTGGGGGAAGTGGGATGAAGTGAAAAGCTGGGAGGTGATAAGTAGAAAAAGTAAAGGGCTGTGAAGGAATCTCAGAGGAGAGCAGAGCAGACCATGGGAAGGAGGAGGAACACCAGGGTTAGGTGATGGGCAGGTGAAGAGAAGAGGTAAGATGGGATTGAGAATTGGGAATAGAAAAACAGAGAAGAGGAGGAGGGAGAAATTATCAGAAGTTAGAGAAATTGATGTTCATCCCGTCTGGTTGGAGGTTACCCAGGCGGAATATGAGCTGTTGCTCCTCTAACCTGAGAGTGACTTCATTATGGTAATAGAGGTTCTGCTACACTCACACTGCGGAACACTTGTTTCTTGGATTCACAGGATGTTATGGATATGTCTGAAAATTCAGCATTTGGAGTGAAGGTGATAAAATGATCCTGCCTTACTTGTGAAGATATCCCCACATTGGTCTTTAAAGGGTAGTTGAATCAAGATGTTCAACATTATTATTAAACTACGTATGCAGTAGACAACCTTGAGATTCAGTCTTCCCCACACACAGTCACAAAACTCTGGAACCCTTTCAAAGAACAACATCAACCCTGCAACCCATGTGCAAAAAATCTAAAACGTGCAAATGGCAAAAAAGAAAAAAAGAAATGAGCAAGAAACACAGAATATAAATGAAAAGAGACCAGGCATATTTGGTTCAGTTCATTTCATTTCACTCTATCTTTGTGTCGTTTATTACCTGCAGGCTGTCCTGATCAAAGTCGCCCAAAATTAGCAACAAAATAAAAGGCCAGACCAGAAACTAGAAAGGCATCATAACGTGAACTATAGAGTCCAGTCCACAACTGCATCATTTAAACTTTGCCCTAGACACAGGACTCCAGCACAATCCTCCACCAGCATCGAGTGAGAGGGAGAGAGGGAATCCATTCACACACCGGGATCTTCCTGTGCGATCTGCAAGTGATAGGGAGAGAGTGAGACCGTTACATTCTCTCCCTATCGATGGATCAGTCATAATACAATGACACTGTCCTCCAGCAGCAGTGAGCGAGAGGCTGAACACCTGCTCTGCTTCTGCTCGTGCCTTGATGATTTCAATCTTCCTCGGTGCCTTAATCGGCGAGATTGGCGAGATTGGCGAGACCTGGTTATTGAGAGAATGTGAAAATTCCTCACAGAAAGGCCTGAGGTCTGGATGAAACCTGGATTGCTGGGGGTGTGAGACACTAGCTCTATGAGCTGTGCCTCTACTCCAACCATCGAGTTATTACGAAACAATGGGATACTCTGGGGTTAAGTGTTCCGTTCCTCTAGATTGCTGCAATTGGTTAAAGCACTAGTTGAGCAGCTCCATGACAGTCTCACTGTATTGGCACATGGTTCTCATTATATCAGTTTTCCTCCGCTATGTTTCCAGCTTTGATGGTATGAATGGTCAGGTGTTGAGTGGATAGCTCTTGTCCCCTCTCAGCCACCATTGTGTTAGTCTGGTGTGATACCTAGAATATGATAGAAAATCTGCCAAGCTTAATATTTTGCAAACTTGCTGCTCTCTTCCCCTCTTCAGTAGGACAATTTGGTTGTAATCATTCATTTTGTATGATTTGTGAATGAAATGCTTTGCAACCTATATAAAACCGAATGCTGTTTGCTTAATTCTTATAAGGACATGTTTGCATTCAATCAGCTCTTATAAAAATCTTTGGTATTTGTGATGCCTGTATTAATAACTCCCTGTAAGGTGCTGGAGGAGACCTGCTAAGTTTAATTAACAACATGCTTTCTTAAACAAAGGAACTTGGAGAGAGGGACTATGTGTTTCTTTATCTCTCTGTCTACTCTCAGTCATGCAGCCAGTTTCAGCCAATTTAATCTTCAAAATGTGCCAACATATAGGCACTTCAGGTAGCAAAACAACCCTGTACTATGATCCTTCCCCACTGACTCCTTGCAAAGGAAGCCCTTCAATTGATCTTGCTCAATTACCCTGTAATATTATGTCCAGACCATTATTATAGATTGTACTATTGGTAATAATGGATCAGTCATAATACAATTTGTAGGACTTGGGCTCTAAACTGAATCAGGCTTATACTTATAGTAAGGTATGATGTCTTTTATGAGTTTGTATTTTAAAGCAAGGTTTTGGTAAATGAAGTTCGATTTGATTTTGCCTGTATAAGTAATCAGATTGAGTTAAACTGCTGCAGGATCCTGTAATGTGTTGAATAGTTTCTTGTTTCTCTTGGCATCTTCTGTATTTATCGTCTTAAATTTGTGGGTCCTTTATTATACATTTTTGATAACTTTTGTGTCAACCACCTGTATTGCCACAAGGAAACTTTCTGGTTCAGGGAAGAGGTGTCCAACTCTGAGCTAGATGTTCAGTGTTTCCTTGTTGACATTTAGTCTGCTCGGATCATGGGGATGTCTTCCATGAAGGGTCTTGTTCTTCCATTGGTTAACCTTTTCTTCAAAAGTGATAATACCTTGATTTTACTGGGCTGTGTGTGCAGTTAAGTTTAGTGGTGTGTACTTCTGATCATAATTGCCTCTGCTAATGTGGTGTACTGAATCCTGTTTCCATTGATGAAAATATATCCCTCTAAGTTTTATCTGACTCTTGAGTAAATTTATTAAGAATGTAGTGTTAATCTAGGTGCATTCACGTATAAATAGTGTTTTCTAAAATTTTTAATTTCAGTTCTTATTTTTCTTTTTAAATTTTTAAATCGGTTTCAGACCAAGATATTATGCCAAAAAATGTTAATGTTGGTATCGCGAATGAGTTTATTGTTTTTGCTATAATTTAACTATTGAGCTCTATTTGTCAGATTTTCTTAAGCCTTGAAGTAGATTCGATTGAAAGTTTTTCCTTTATCATACTATGATCTACTTTCTTTGCTTGTTAATATCCCAATAATTATATGTCTCACATTCATCCATTGGTTATAATGAATCCTGCTGCTCTGTTTTATATTCTACTTGCTCCATTGCACCTTTCTTTATGTTTAATGTTCTGCACTTACCTAGCCCAAACTTCATGCTTATATCTTTAGAAAATAGCTCTACTATTTGAATTAATTGCTTTGGCTTTTCTAATGAAGGAGTGTATAATTTCAAATCATCCATGTATAGAAGGTGTGTCAAGAAATTATTCATTTGGTTGTTTCTGATTTGATACCCTATTTTCATCCAATTCAGTAAATTAGAGAGCAGGCTTAAAGTTAGACAAAACCAAGGTAATGCTGAGTCATCCTGGAAAATACCTCAGTTTATTTTGATAATGGTGGTTCTTTTTTGGTAGTTAATAGATAAGGTGTCTATACCAATGCTTCATCAGATGCTGTAGGAATTTCACAAGTATTGGGGGTAGGTTATATATAATAAGAACTTCTACTAACCATGACTGTGGGACAGATCAAATGCTTTTTGATAGTCAATATGACAACATGAAAGATTTCTGTTTTTCCACTAAGCTTGATTTAGAATTATGGAATCTATTATCAGTTGTTCTTTACATCCGTGCTGCTCTTCTGTGTGTATATTGTGGTTATCTTCTGCTCCTCTGTATATTGTGGTTATCTTCTGCTCCTCTGTATATTGTGGTTATCTTCTGCTCCTCTGTATATTGTGATTATCTTCTGCTCCACTGTGTGTATATTGTGGCCATCTTCTGCTCTTCTGTATATTGTGGTTATCTTCCGCTCTTCTGTGTATTGTGGTTATCTTCTGCTCTTCTGTAGGTATATTGTGGTTATCTTCTGCTCTTCTGTGTGTATATTGTGGTTATCTTTTGCTCTTCTGTGTGTATATTGTGGTTATCTTCTGCTCCTCTGTGTGTATATTGTGGTTATCTTTTGCTCTTCTGTGTGTATATTGTGGTTAACTTTTGCTCTTCTGTGTGTATATTGTGGTTATCTTCTGCTCCTCTGTGTGTATATTATGACCGTCTTCTGCTCTTCTGTGTATTGTGGTTATCTTCTGCTCCTTGTTGTGGTTATCTTCTGCTCTTCTGTATATTGTGGCTGTCTTCTGCTCTTCTGTGTATTGTGGTTATCTTCTGCTCTTCTGTATATTGTGGTTATCTTCTGCTCCTCTGTGTGTACATTGTGGTTATATAAGTCAGTGGTGATTAGTTGCAAGATGCATGACATTAAAATGTTATGTTTTAGCTTGTAAACAAGTAATAGGACTATATTTTAATTGGTCATTTGTAATTTCTCCTTCAGGCAAGAGAAGTGTTTTACCTTCTGTCAAAAGTTCAGGTACTGTTTCAGGATTTTTAAGAAAATTGTTGATATGCATATATAGGTACTGATGAAGTCAATTAAATTTGTTATACAAACAATTATGAATATTATCACAGCCAGTACTTTCCCAGTTGAGGGTAATTTTTGTAACCACTTTTATCATTATTATTATTATTTCTTCTTTTTGTATTTGCAAAGTTTGTTGTCTTTTGCACATTGATTACTTGTCCTGTTTGCAGACTCTATCATTGATTCTATAGTATTTCTTGTATCTCTGGTTGTATATGGTGTCATATACTGGATGTACTTTGACAATGTCTGCTTTGAATTTTCAGCTTTGAACAGAGACCTTATATTCTCTGAGGGTACTGGCAGGATGGACTGACCTGAGCAAAGTCTTCCTCCCCCTCCCTAGCTGGTCTTCAGATTCTTACTTCTCTCTTCACTTCACACTGAAGTCTTTCCATGTGGTGTTGAAAGACTTTATGAAAGCAAACCACTTGAGCTCAGGCCACAGCACAACTATAACCAGATGGTAGTGGCTTTATTTCCTCTGTGCCGTTCTGTCACAATAATCGGCATTGAAGATCCCTTTAAACAGTGCACAGTGTGTTAAGTATCCCTATCATTGATGTGAGACTCACTGGTCTATAATTACCTGGATTATCCTTATGGAATTGACTTATCGAATTGAATCAGGTTTATTACTTGCATCCATATATACTTAAGGAGTAAAAATCTTTATGATTTGCCTCTGTCTATATGTGCAATGTGTAATTTATAGTAATTTGTAATATAGTGTGTACAACAGTGCAGACAATATAACAGAAATACAATTCTATCAGTGTGAATTAATCAGTCTGATGGCCTGGTGGAAGAAGCTGTCCTAGAGCCTGTTGGTCCTGGCTTTTATGCTACGGTACTGTTTCCTTGTCACAAGTCAAGTGTTGAATCAGGACCCAACTGCAGGACACAGACACTGGAGTCTCAGAAACAGGACGAGACGGAACCCAAGGGCGGGACTGGATGCAGTCCAGGCAGGGGAAGCAGGACCAGGATGAGGGACTGGGAACAAGGAGCCTGGGGTGGACTCCAAGCCCGAGACTGGACAAGGACCCAGAACCTGGGTCTTGCTTCGGGCTCAGACCCCCAAACCCAGGCAAGGATGTGCCAAGTCTTGAGGCTTGGGCAGAGGCTTGAGGCTGGAGGCTGCAGGCTTGGAGCTTGGGGAACTTGGAGGCTGGAGCTAGGGGCAGACTAGGAACTGTACATCAACATGGAGCCAGGACTTATCCTCCAACAAGCCAGGACTCATCTTTAACAGGACACTGACATGAAACAGGACAGTACACAGACATAGAGCCAGGACTTATCCTCCAACAAGCCAGGACTCATCTTTAACAGGACACTGACATGAGACAGGACAGTGCACAGACATAGAGCCAGGACTTATCCTCCAACAAGCCAGGACTCATTTATAACTCCACACCAAGGTGGGGCAGGACCATCCATCAGGTAACAACAGAACAGCCTGACCTACCCAACAGTGGCAAAGACAAGACAGATTCCCCCCACAGGGCAACAGCAGAACAGCCTGACTTACCCCACAGAGGCAAGGACAAGGCAAGACAGATCCCCCCTCCCCCCACAGGGCAACAGCAGAACACCCAGACTTACCTCACAGGGGCAAGGACAGGAAGAGACAAACACCAAGGAACAACAGACAGTTCCACCTCTACATCAGGGTAGCTCCAAGTAGCCATTACAGCCAGCAGCCTTGGCTGTCTGCAGAAGCAACCAGATCCCTACCTAGCTCAGAGTGGCTGACGGCCACCCAGCTGGCCCAGGAAACAGCTGAATCCATAATGCAATTACCACTCTGACTACTACCAGCAAGGCTCCCAGAAGCCATGGTTCTCCAACACAGCCCCCAGGAGGGCAAGAGCCCATTCTAGCCTTCCATCTGAACCAGGAGTATCTTGACCGACCACGCGCGCACACACACACACACACACACACACACACACACACACACACACACACACACACACACACACACACACACACACACACACACACACACACACACACACACACACACACACACACACACATCCCCCCCCCCCCCCCCAACCACACTCAATACCAGGGCCACTTATATTCCTGTGATGCACTGAGTTGTATCCATCGCTTTCTGCAGCTTTTTTCATTCCTGGGCTTGGTATTTCCATATGAGGGCCTGATGCAACCAGTTAGGATACTCTTCACTGTGTATTTATAGAAGATTGTCAACATTTTAGGTGACATGCCAAATCTTCCTCCTAAATGCCAATTCGTCACCTCTTTTGATTTGACAAACAGCAGTGGTGTTGTCAGCAAACTTCAATATATCATTTGAGCTGTACTTAGCCACACAATCACTGGTATAATGTGAGAAGAGCAGGGTTAAGCACATAACCTTGTGGTGCACTTGAGTTGATTGTGATAGTGAAGGACATGTTGTTGCCAGGTCTTGGAGCTTAGTGATTAGTTTCCAGTGGATGATAGCGTTAAATGCTGAGCAGTAGTCAATGAAGAACATCCTGATATATACATATTCATTGTCCAGGTGTTCCAGAGCTACGTGAAGCCCCTAACACAGTGGATTTGCAACACCTGTGTAGCACTGGTCTCATCTTGTGCGACCATTGCTGTACTCTTACGAGAAAATCAGGTTACATAGTATTACACCAGGTGCTAGTAGGCCACCAGAAACCCCAAGTTTCAGAAGGAGGCAGTGACTAGAAAATACACATCTCTGGAGGTAAGTTTATTTATAAAAAAAAGCAATATAAACAAAATATTTACAAGAGTAAGAATAATTAGCAATTCCAACATTCTGTCTTAGGTTCTAAATCTCAGATGGCAAACTAAAACCAAATTCCTTTATAGTTAGAATCAGTGAGATTCATTAAAATAACCTTTATTACTCCAACCTCTCTAACTAATTAGATCTAGTGTTATTCCTTATTTAAAGGTTACAAAGCAACAATTCTTTTTTTTATTTATCCCTAAGTAGTTAAAAAACTAATTGAATTCCTATTCTTAGGTATGATGGTTAACTTCTGTTTCAGTATGAGTCAGTAGGTCTACAAATTCAAATTCAAATTCCAATATCTATACTCCTTTCACAACAATCCTTCAATATCACAACTCTTTAACAAAGTAAATCTCATCTAGTAACTTATCAAAGTCTTTGCAAAAATAATCAGTTCTTGCAGAAAATCAAATTCATGTCCTTCGAATGAAAATAAACTTATATATCCAATTGTGTTAAATCCTCTACGACATTTAATATTTCGATGCCCTGCTGGTTCTTCAGTCTTGGGTGGCTTGCCATCTTGTTTCTTTGTTGGATAAAAGTCGATTCACAATACTTACACAAAAAAACCTGACAAAATCCCTTTGTATGATTCAACAGAACTAATTCGTGGTTACACAGTAGAGATCTTGGACACTCATCTTTGCCAATATTGTCTCATTATAGCTGCTGCCTGTTATAGCCGTGACTTGAACAGATCTTTTGTCAATATTGTCTCTCCTCCAGGAGTTTCACCCTGAGGTTTTCAAGTAAGTAGGGTAGAGATACTCATTACTAATTCCACTTTAATCAGTTTATATCTTTCGTTTCTAGTAGTTTGCTGGGTTTCTGTCACATCAGTGTCTGCGTCAGCCATGCCTTGTTTTTGCATAGCTTTTTTCCCCCAAGGTCGCTTTTTGTTTAATTTGGTAAACCTTGTTTTCATCCCTCCACAGGTGAAGCTTTCTAGCATTCCATCTTTGGGTTTAATTAACCTGGGTTACAGTTTTGTTGTCTCTGCTCCAATCCCTAAAAACAGAGTATCATGAGCAATTGTAGTCGTAAAACACAGGAAAGGTGGGGAGGCTTTGAAGGGATTGCAGAAGTGGTTTACCAGTACGTTGCTTGGATTGGAGGGTGTGAGCTCTGAGGAAGGGGTTGACAGACTTGGGTTGTTTCTCCTTGGGAGTCAGAGGCTGAGAGAATGCTTGAGAGAAGTTTACAAAACAATGAGACATAGTGACAGGGTAGATAGTCAGATGCTTTTCCTAGGAACGACATGTCTAATGCAAGGGTGCATGCATTTCAGGTGAGAAGGGGTAAATTCAAAGGAGATGTGTGGCGCAGGTTTTTTTATGCAAAGAGTGATGGGTATCAGGGGTGGGTGTGGAGGCAAATATTTTAAGGTGTTTAAGAGACACATGAGTATATAGAGAATAGAGGGATATGCACATTGCGTAGACAGATGGGATAAGACAGTTATTTCGATCATAGTTCAATTCATTCATTGGAGAACTGTGGACTAAAGAGCCTGTTCCTGAGCTCTTCTGTTCTATGCTCCAATCTTTTATGTCTCAGCCTCACTGCTATTCTTCCACTTCTCTCCACTAGAATGTTGTGTTTCCCTTAGGAGTTGAAGTCACACTTCCTAGGTCAATACCACTCTTGTTGATTTGATGTGAAGCTGGGAAATAAAAATTGATGGTAAAGTGATTGTGTTAAAAGCCACAAGTTTACACAATTAGCACTTTATCACATGAAGCAACTTAATTCATTCCCACATGTTAAAATCCAGTAGGTTAATATCTTTTTGGGGGTCTGGTAAAAGAGCCATTCGCTTGAAACACTAAAGCTCCCTCTCTCTACTGATCTGTTTCATCATTTTTTGCTTTATTTCTCACTTGCATCATTCAGATTATTTTACATTGTTGATAAAGGATGGAGAGAGCAGTTGAAGTAAAGGCCACCTTCTAAACTGTCATCAGTGATAGCAGCTGAAAATGTGAGACTTGCACTGGACTGCAGTCTCACGGGATTGCAGCAATTACAGTCCCCTCTACATACCCTCATTTCCACCATGGAAAAGTGCCATGCAACAGCTCACTGGTGCGATGAAGAAAACCTTGGCTTTCGGCAGCAAGAATGAGGGGAATGCAACTAATAACTTTCATCACGCGTCCCTGTACAGCAACGCATCAGAGAAAATCTCAGTTTTTTACCTTGCTGCATATCCATACCACAATGCAGCTACACATCAAATTAACTTAATCTGCCCAAGTAAACAGAGATAATTCAGTAATGAGTAATGCTTCTTTGCTTAATAAATATTACCTTCAGATATTAAGCTGCAGTTGCAAAGTCAGTAGCTATCAGCCTTTGGAAATAGCAGGCAGGCTTGAAGAGTTGAATGAGTTACTACCATTTCTTTGTTCCTCATAAGCCCAGAGCAGGTAACTATTCATCCTCCCAAATCATTGGGCACTGACAGTTCTCATTGGGAAATCATGACAAATGACCTGAGCCCATAGCTACTGAGGTTGTAAGGACATAATAAACAGAAAGTGAGGTTCTAGTGACATTAAGCTCAATGTTACATTAGGGTAGATGAATGGGCACATCCAGTAATGAGGAACCTTTGAAGTTATGGTACTATTGCAGCATTGCAACCTGGACTTAGATGGAGCTGTACACCTGCCCTGGTTTGTGTGGAATAAAGTGGCTCCATCTCAGCCAAGGCTCCAGACAATAGAGATACTGCAATTCATTTCCCTGCTGAGCTCTCATAGACTGGCTTCCCATTCTAGCCCCTGGTTCACACAGCCTGAGTAATTACCATCTTAACAGTTCCTTCTGTTCATGTTTGGTGTAAGTATATTTGTCTTTATTTCTCATGGATGAATCTACAAGCTAATAATATGTTAAGTAAAGAACCAACAGATCCCAAATCATAATGTCTCAACAATAAGAGATTGACTGACCAAGCAATAAAGAAAATTGATAGATATGATTTGGGTTGAAAGACATCTATAATCGGATGTCAGGCCAGCAGTCCTATGGGAATTAGGGCTGATAATTAACCCCAACCCCCACCACCACTTCAGTGGGTTCTGGAATTGGAGTTCCATGCGGGTAGGAGGCACAAGGGCTGGTGACCACTGGGGTCACGATACAGTGAGACTGGAGTTGCTTGGGGTCCTGTCACCAGTGAGTCTGGAGTTTCTGGTCTGAAGTTTGAAGTCCAAGTCCAGGCTCCTCATCCGTTGTCATAGACAAGTCCAGGGATCAATACTGAAGATCCAAGCCTAAAGGTTTATTGGAAAGCTGGAAGTTAAGGCCTGATGTCCAGGGCCCTGAGTCTGCAAGTTCATTGGGGAACTCAAATGCCCAATGCCTGAAAATCCAGAAGTCCACTGTAGGCTGGAGACTACAGGGCAGAGGCAATGGTCATGGGGTTCAAGAACTGTGTGCGTGGATGGTGGCTGGCTGGGAGGGAGGAATGGGGCTTTGCTGCAGTTGTTTTTTTGCTTGTTGTGCTCTGCTTTGTGGTGTTCTGCCAAGTATTGTGGGCAGGCTATGTTGGCACATTTTACCGTGTGTTTCGATAAATAAATGAATTTGCATCTGAATCTGAAGAGCACACTGTTGAGACATTTTCTGTGCTAGAGATCAGAAGGTCACTGCATTGTCATTAAGGATCCCACATAAAGCATAGAATAACTGTTCTGTATTCAACAATGTAAATATATATTGTTTATTTTGGCTCACATCATCAGCCGACAAGGTTGAGTAATGAGAAGAATTTCAGATTGGAATTGATTCTCCAGGAAATAAGATACAATACGAAATAAATGTGTTCAAAATAATTATAGTGCAACCTTGTGAGATCTAAAATATAGTTGGCATTGCTAAATAGAAATCAATGCTGTTAAATCTGTTTCCTGTGAACCCAAAATAAAAATGAATTCCTGAAAATTGACAAGGGCCATTATCTAATGTTGCCATCCTGTTGTGAGCAGCAATCAATACAGCCCCAATGATGATGATGCCTTTTACGACCTTAGCAACATATTTTTGTACACTCCAAATGAAAGAAAGCATTTCATTGCAAGCAGGGGAAATCTGAACTTCTACCCCCAAAACATTGTGGAAATCATATTGATTGTGTGATGGATATTCTCTCTCCAAGGCCCCAGTGTCTTATTATCAACCTCATCATTCTGGCACAGAAGCATGACCTTTCCAAATGGTCAGAGTTCTTTATGACAAAGATAAACTTCTAACCAATATTCCTTACTCAGCTTCTTGTTGGAAACAAGTAAACAATAAGGACTTGTAGGCTCATATTTAATCAATGTAAAACATTGGGGTATGTCAGTTGACCTGCATCAAAGCAGACATCACTAGTGAGGTTAATTGAACCACTGTGACTGAGTTCAAATAAGCTTGCAGACCAGACTGATTTTGTCACTTAGAACATCAAACACCACAGGTATAGTCGATCAATCAATAGTTTGAATATTAGTGTACTCAGAGAGTCAGACCTTATAGCATTAATTTTGGGTGTCTAGGTATACAGTCCCCAAAAGCTTTTAGACCATCTGTGTGAATTACTTTATCCCAGGAAAGGTATCTGAAAAACAACACATGTTGATAATGTCATCTCGTAGCAAATAGGTATATATACTAGAAAGCATTGAGGATTGTTAAGAATGACAAGGAGACTGACAGAAATACAATATTAAGAGCTATTCGTCTAAATTTAAACATGTACCATTTAAAATACAGTGTTTAAATTACTTCATCAGCTGGAAGTTTCTCCTCCTTGGCAGGGAGAAGGAACCCATCACTCTAACAGGAGGTACTGGCAGCTAGACCTTGCCGTAGAGACTGGACAGGTAAGTAAGATAGTTGTGGCCAGATGAGGGAGTCGTGCTCTCTTAGCAGCATCAATTACACTCCCAACTGAAAGGTTGTTGTAATATTTGAACTTTCTTTAAAGAATAGTTGAACTGTGTCTATTTTAATGCAAGAAGTATCAGAAAGAAGGGTGATGAACTCAGAGCATAGAGTCAGTACATGGAAATATAATGTTGTGACCATAATGGAGACTTGCTGTCACAAGGGTAGGAATGGCTGCTGGAAGTTCTGAGGTTTAGCTGTTTCAAAAGAGACACAGACAGGGAAAAACAGGAGACCTGGGAGTGGCATTTCTATCGGGGATAGTATCATAACTACAGAAAGGGAGGACATCATGGATGGATCAACTACTAAGTCAATGTGAGTGGAAGTCACAAATAGGAACAGATCAATCACTCTATTAAGACAATTCTATAGGCCCCCATAACAGCAACAGGGATATTGAGCAACAGATCAGTATGTAGCTTTTAGAAAGATGCAAAAATAACAGGGCTGTTGTCTTGTCATGGGTTACTTCAACATCTCTAATATTGATTGACATCTCCTTAGTACAGAAGATTTATACAGGAAGGTGTGCCCAGGAAGGATTTCTGACACAATATAGCTAGGCTAATTAGAGGAGACACTATACTGGATCTGGTGCTAGGTAATGAACCAAGATAGGTATCAGATCTATTGATTTCAGAGACAATGACTACAACTCCCTGATCTTTAACATAGCCCTGCACAGGGACTGGAAAATTCAAAAAGGAAAAATACTTACTGTAATTTGGGAGGGACAACTATGATGCTCTTAGGCAGGAACTTGGGAGCAAAGTTCAAAGTTTCAAGTAAATTTATATGTCACCATGAGATTTGTTTTCTTGTGGACACTCGCATAAATATAAAGAAACACTGTATAGAATCAATGAAAGACCACACCAAACAGAATGGAAAAAAATGACCAATGTTCAGAAAACAACAGACTATGCAAATACAAATGAGGAAAGTAAATAAATGAGCAATAAATAGCAAGAACATGAGATGATGAGTTCTTGAAAGTGAGTTCAAGTACGGGAACAGTTCAGTGATGGGGCGAGTGAAGTTGAGTGAAGCTATCTCTTTGGTCCAAGAGCCTGAAGATTGAGAGTTAAAAATTTTTCCTGAAGCTGGTGGTGTGGGTCCTGAGGCTCCTTGGCCTTCTTCCTGATTGCTGCAATGTGAAGAGAACATGGTCTTGGGTGGTGGGGATCCTTGCTGATGGATGTTACTTTCCTGAGTCAGTGTTCCATGTAGATGTGTTCAATGGTGGGGAGAGCTTTACCCATGATGGACTGGGCCATATCCAGTACACTTTGTAGGAATTTCCGTTCAAGGGAGTTGCTGCTTCCATACCAGGCTGTGATGCAACCAGTCAATATACTCTCCACTGCACGTCTATAGAAGTTTATCAAAGTTCTAGATGTCATGCCAAATCTTCACAAACTTTGATGAAAGTAAAGGTGCTACTGTGCTTTCTTCATAATTACACTTAAGTGCTGGGCCAACGACAGAACCACTGAAAAGATAACACCAAGGAATTTAAAGTTGCTAAACATCTCCTCAACTGATCCTCATGAGGACTGACTCATGGATCTCTGGTTTCCTCCTCCTGAAGTCAATAATTAGCTCCTTGATCTTGCTGACATTGAGTGAGAGGTTGTTGTTGTGGCAGCACTCAGCCAGATTTTCTGTCTCCCTTCTATATGTTGAATCATCACCACCTTTGATTCAGCCAACGACGACGGTGTCATCAGCAAACTTAAAATAATGGCATTGGAGCTGCACTTTGCCTCACAGTCATAAGTATAAAATGAACAGAGTAAGGGTTAAGCACACAGCCTTGTGGTATATCTATGATAATAGGAATTATGATGATAACATAAATTGTGAGTGGATGTTCTCAGGGAAATGTACATCAGAAAGATGAACATTGTTCAGTTCTGGTCACCTCACTACAGGAAGGATGTGGATACTACAGAGAAAGTGCAGAGGAGATTTACAAGGATGTTGCCTGGATTGGAGGGCGTACCTTATGAGAATAGGTTGAGTGAACTTGGCCTTTTCTCCTTGGAGCAATGGAGGATGAGAGGTGCTCTGATAGAGGTGTATAAGATGATGAAGGGCATTGTTCATGCGAATAGCCAGAGGCTCTTTCCCAGGGCTGAAATGGCTAACATGAGGGGCCATAGTTTTAAGGTGCTTGGAAATAGGTACTGAGGGGATGTCAGGGTTAAGTTTTTCCACACAGAGTGTACTGGGTGTGTGGAATCCACTGCTGGTGGTGGTGGTCGAAGCTGATACAATAGGGTTATTAAGAGCCTCTTAGATAGGTACATAGATCTTAGAAAAATAGAGGGCTATGCGCTGAGGAAATTCTAGGCAGTCTCTAGAGTAGGTTACATGGTCAGCACAAAACTATGGGCCGAAGGGCCTGTAATGTGCTGTAAATTTCTATGTTCTACGTTCTATTTTTAGAGAGCACATCCATGGGGTTTGTCAAGGGGTTTGTCCCACTGAGACTGGGAAAGGATAGTAGAATGAAGGACCATGTGACAACAAATGTGGAACATATAACCAACAGGAAGAAAGAAACTGATATAAGGTTCAGGAAGCAAAGATCAGACAAGCCTCAAAGTAGCCAGGTAGGAGCTGAAGAACTGACATAGGAGAGCTAGAAAGGGGGAGGGACATGAGAAGGCCTTAGTGAGTAGGATTAAAGAAAAGCCCAAGGTGTTCTAAGTAAATGGGAAGGACAGAAGGATGACTAAAGTATGGGTTGGAACAATTAGGGATAGAAGAGGAAACAGGTCCCTGGAGTCGGAGTAAATAGTGAAGGTCCTTAATGAATACTTTGCTCCAGCATAAAACAGGTTGAAAGTGGATGTTTTGAAAAACATTAGGGTAGATAAACCCCCATGATCCTAAAGGGATGTATCCCATGTGACTATGGTCAGTGAGGGAAGAGATTGTTGTACTTTTGGTGATGATCTTTACATCCTACTGGCCACAGGAGAAACACCAGATAACTGGAGAATGGTAATTGTTATTCATTTGTTCAAGAAAAGGAGTGGGTATACTGCTGGGGAATTATAGACCAATGAGTTTTAATTCAGTGTTGGGCAAATTATTTGAGAAGACTCTTCAAGTCAGGGTTTATGAACATTTGGGGAACATACTCTGAGTAGGATTAGTCAGCATGGTTTTGCAAGGGCCGAGTTATCACTCACAAGCCTGAATGACTTCTTTGAAGATGTGACAAAGCACATTGCGGTAGAGCAGTTAATGTAGTTTATACAGATTTTAGTAAGGTGTTTGTTAATTTCCCTATGGTAGGCTGATTTTGAAAGTCTGGAGGCATGGGATCTAGGGAAACTTGGCTGTGTGGATAGAGAAGGCAGAGGATGGTTATAGATGGAATGTTTTCTGCCTGGAGATCAGTGATAAGTAGTGTTCCACAAGGATCTGTTTTGGGAGTCCTGCTCTTTCCAAATGTTATAACTGACTTGGATGAGGATGTGGATGGATGGGTTAGTAAGTTTGTAGATGACATAAAGGTTGGTAGTGTCGTGGTTTTCATCGGTTGCAATGGGACATCGACAGGCTGCAGTGCTAGGCTTAGAATTTCAACCTAGAAAAGTGTGAAGTGATTCACTCAGCAAGGTCAAATTTGATGGCACAATACAGGGTTAATGGCAGGATACTTGGCAGTGCAGATGAACAGAGGGACCTTGGGGTCCATATCCTTAGATACCTCAAAGTTCCCATGCAAGTTGACAGTGCTTTTAAGAAGGCATAAAGTATGTTGGCCTTCATTAGCCAGGGATTGAGTTCAAAAGCCATAGGGTGATGCTGCAGATCCATAAACCCAGGTAGATCATATTTGGAATATTGCGTTTATTGGTAATCACCTCATTATAGGAAGGATGTGGAAGCTTTAGAGAGGGTGCAGAGGAGATTTACCAGGTACTGCCTGGATTAGAGAGCATGCCTTAGGATAGGATGAGCAAGCTAGGGTTTTACTCTTTGGAGTAAAGAAAGATGAGAGGTGATTTGATGTAGGTGTACAAGATGATAAGAGGCATAGATTGAATGGACACCTAGAGAATTTTTCCGAGGAAGAAATAGCTAAAATGAGGGGATATAATTACAAGATTAGTGTAAGAAAGTGTAGAGAAGGTGTAAGAGGTCATTCTTTTTACACACAGAGAGTGGCGGGTGTCTGAAACACCCTGCTGTGGTGTGGAATGGTGGTGGTAGAGGCAGATGCATAGCGGAAATTCAAGAAACTCAGATAATTACATATGTGATAAAAAAAAATATGGGCTACGTAGGATGGAAGGTTAGGTTGATCTTAGAAGAGGTTAAAAGGTCAAAAAAAATCATGGACTAAAGGGCTTATACTGTGTTTTGGTGTTCTATATTCCATGTTCAATGTTCTATGTTCTAAAATATGGTATGTTTCAGTATATTTCACTCAAAACGCTAGAAAATAGACAACAAACAATATTTTATGAAGTAAAAGGAAGCATACAATATCAGGGAGCAATGTCCTGATTGTCACTTTCTCCACGGAGGCAGACAACCTCTGGAATGTTCCCCACTAACGAGTGTTGAAGCACGGAGAGCAGTCGGTCATGGTTGTAAACTGGAACCAAGCCCAGGTTATGAAGTTAAGCCAGATGGAGGACTGAAATCAAAATGAAGGAATCCTAACATAAGCATTATTTAGGGTGCAGTGGTTGATTTGGAGATAACTCATTTTAGCTTTGTTTTTAAAAAGCGATGCAGTCAAATGCAGCAGTGCAGGCTGCACTGGAGACTTTCATACAGGTCTTTCTGCCCAGCTGTAAATATGAATTGTTGTTCTTGGTGATACGTATTGTAGAGGGGGCGGCTGATTCAATACTGTATGGTTGCTTGGAAAAGCATTACGGTGTATTTTCTGCTTTATATATAAGCTTAGTAGAATTCAGTTTTGATTCTTCCATCATTTCAATGGGTGATAATGATGATTACTTTTAGGCATTTATTTTAACTTTTACTGATTCAAATTTGCAGAATTATGCATAAACATTGGTATGGGAGCAGAAAATTTATCAATGGCAGCAAGTCATTAATAAGTTTTTATCTTTCAATAAAATAACCTCTGGAAATGCAGAAGTCAATACATAAGTCATACCTGCTTTAAATCATCGTGCCCACTTGGCAACTGCATTCACAAGAAAAAAAAAGGGAACTATAAATCCAAACTCTTCATGTGTCTTGCTCTATTTTGCTTGATGGTCAATCTGCTAATGAATTCTGTGTTAATAACTGCGGAATGTATATTTTCTTGAGCTTTGAATTGACTCATTAAAAATAGAATTCTACTAAGCTTATTTAGATGAGAGGAGATTTCATGTTCAGCTACAGATTGAAACTTGCTTGCCTGCACCAATAAAAAAGTCATAAACTATACTTACTGCTATGTCACATCCACCTGGTAGGGTTTGTGACAGGGTTATGCTATTTACAGCAAACAAACATGACACCTTTATATATCACCCTGCCCTTCTGGGCTAATCATTTCCCCCTCAATCAACATCACCAAAGAATTGATTAACTGGTCATTTATCATACTGCTGTTTTGTAGTGTATAAATTGACAGCTAACTTTCCCACACTACAAATATTTCATGTTCTGTAAAAGGAGTGAGAGGTGATGAAGCAGGAGTTTAAAAGCAAGCTCTTTTCTTATTAGATTGGAGGGATGGATATATATCTCTACCGAAGGAGTTGTAAGGTGTGCCCTCCCTCCCCTAGCCTGCACGTCACTCTTGGAAAAGGTGTGGCATCTGCTTAGTAGTCCCTGGGTAGGATCTTTGGAAGATGTAGGAGCCTGAGTTGGATGCTCATATGAGCAACTGGTCCTGGTTATGCAACTACTGATGCCAAGCAGATAATCTCTGAAGAGTTTTGATAATGGCTGGGGTTATCTTTTTGTAATGACATAGCCTAGAAGAAGGCAATGACAAACCACTTCTGTAGGAAAGTTTTCCCACATATTAAGACATAGCATGTAGTAATGATGATGATAAATTGCTCAACAGCAGCAATGAAACTTTTGCCACTTATCCAAGAGGCTTCTTCAGCAATCACATGTGGGTTGTTACGAGCCAGAGAAGTAACGAGAGAGTCTTTAGTCTTATCTTTGCATGAATGGAGGTGTGAAATGTTGTGGAGACACGGGATTAATGATCCTCATGTGATTGCTATACCTTGAAACAACTCACAGAGTTTATAAGGCAGAAAACTACCCAACATGGATTAGAATTGAAGAAGCCTCTCGGATGAGTAGCGAAATGTCTTTGAGACAACACAGCAAGTCCAGTTGCCTTGATTTACTAATGCTTGATATACAATGACCTGGATGACTGAGAACCTTCGTAGACAAGCTTTCTCAATGCCATGCTGATCTCTGAGTCAGGGTCACATTATAGAGATCCTCTTCTACTCCAAGCATCCTGGCAAGAGATCCAGATTGTATAGGTTATTCTATCAGTTGCATACTGTCTCACAGGTTGTAGTAAAAGAAGAAATGGGAAAAGATGACATTGTGCTTCATTGGTGACAATATTTTTCTCACAGCTGTCATTGCACAAGAGGTACAAAACCTGAAACCCCCACCGTCAGTTGAAGAACAGTTACTCCCCTCCAACTATTATTTGGTGGAATTTCTGCATTCATTTTGTGACAACCCCAATCACTATCTTTACATAGCAACACAATGACCACTTGAATTGCTGAACTGAGTGTCACGAAAAACAAACAAGAACCAGCCCACCTTGACACCTTTCACATAATTGCTGGGAATCTCAATCGTGCTTGTTTGAAGAAATCTCTGCTCAGTTATCATCAACATACCACCTGCAGCACCAAGGGTCCAAACACATGTGACCACTGCTGCACTATGATTAGGAATGCCTGCCATTCCATTGCTGGACTGCAGTGGAATGAAATCTGATCATCTGGCAAAGACTAAACAGGTAAGGACAAAAAAGGGGTAGTCATGGGAGGTGGAGGAATGGCTACAGGATTATTTTGAGTCACTGTCCCGGGCCATGTTCAGGGATTAATCAGTGGCAGAGCTTGAATGCCATCACCTCTTACAAAACAAATCCAAGTGACATAAATGACAATAAGGTTTCTCTTTCAGATGTGCCCAGTGCCTTTTGTCCTCGCTTTGACTGACAAAATGTCAAGGCACCTTCACGAGCTCCCACAGCCCCAATGACCCCGGGATTTCAGTCTCCAAGGACGATATGAGAGCATCCTTAGGGTGGTGAACCCATGCAAAGCATCTGGTCCAAACGGTTTACCTGGCTGAATTCTGAGAGCTGTACTAATCAACTGGCTGGAGTGCTTACTGACATGTTTAACTTCTCACTTCAAAAGTCTAAAGTAACCATCTGCTTAAGCATACTTCAATCATACCAATGCTCATGAAGAACCTTGTAACTTGTTTCAATGACTGTCATCCAGAGGCACCTATATCCACTGTGATAAAGTGCTCTGAGAGATTGGTCATGAAGCATACCAACTGCCTGAGGACCGACTTGGATCCACTCTAGTTTGCTTACTGATACAACAGGTCAGTGGCAGATGCCATTTCACTGGCTATCCCCTCAGTTCTGGAACACCTGGATAGTGAAGATGCATGCATCAGAATGCTATTCATTGACTACCATGCAGCATTTAACACTATTATCTCCTTAAAACTCATCCACAAGCTCCAAAATCAGGGCCTCTATACCACCCTGTGCAATTAGACCCTTGATTTCCTCACTGGCAGGCACCAGCCAATCATTGGCCACATCTCCTCTGCACTCACCATTAACAGATGTGCACCCTAGCCCTCTGCTTTACTTTTTTGGTTCTTATAATTGTCTTGCTAATTACAGCTCCAGAGGACACAGACTTAGAATAGAGGGCAATGAGAAGAGAGTCACCACTTTCAGCAAAGAGTGGTGAATTTGGGGAATTCACTGCCACAGGTGGCTGTGGAGGCCAAGTCATTGAGTATATTTAAGGTGGAGGTTGATAGGTTCTTTAATAATCAGGCATGAAGGAATACAGGGAGAAGACAGATTTGGGGCTGAGAGGGAAAATGGATCAGCCATAATAAAATGGCAGAGTAGACTCAATGGGCCAAATTGCCTAATTCTGCTCCTAAATCTTATAGGATATTTAGGTTTGTTCATGACACCACTGTTAATTGGCCGAATCAAGGTGGTGGCAAAACAGCATACAGGAGGGAGATTGAAAGAATGGTTCAATGGTGCCACAACAATCTGTCACTCAATGTCACCCAAATCAAAGAGCTGATTATCAGCTACAGGAGGAAGAAGCCAAAGGTCCTTGAGCCAGTCCCGATTGGGGGAATGGAGGTGGAGGGGGTCAGTTGCTTAAAGTTTCTTGGAGTTAACATATGAGAGCAGTCTGTACATGCTGTACCTCTAAAAAAAACATGTTTGTGTAGATTCTGCATATCACCAAAGTTTTGACAAATGTCTATAGATACACGGTGGTGAGTATCCTAATAGGATGCATCATGCCCTCGTATGGAAACGCTAAAGACCAGGCCTGGAAAGAGCTACAGGAAGTGGTGGAACAGGTCCAGTCCATCTCAGGAAAAGTCTTCATCACCATTGAGTAAATTTACTTGGAGCACTGCCTCAAGAAAGCAGCATCCATTATCAAAGCCTCTACCACCCAGGCCTTGCTCTCTTTACACTTCCATCATCGGACAGGAGCTACAGAAGCCTTAAGTCACAGGCCACCAAGTACAGGAACAGTTATTACCCTACAACCATCGGACTCCTGAACCTGCAGGGATAACATTATTCATCACTACTCTGCACTGATTCTACAAACTCTGAACTCTTTACAAGTCATGTACTCAGTATTTATTTTCTGTAATTTGCTTTATCTTATAATTTTTGTCAGTCTTTGTTTATGTATAATATTACATAAAGTTTACTATATTTAATTTCTCCTAGTAAATGCATGCAAAAATGTCAAGATAGGAAATGGTAACATATATGTACTTTGTTGATAAATTTACTTTGAACTTTAAAATCTGCACTTGGAATGTTGTCTAAACTAGAAATGAAAGAGGCAAGAAAATATAAGCAAATGATAAACGTTACATCACTCTTTAAATGTTTTATTTAAAAACACAAATTTATATTTGGTTCACATATTTTGAAACTACTGCAATAAAACTATTTGGACAGGGTTGACTTATTACTAATACATCAGGGCTTGATGTGGAGATGCAGTGCATCCATGGGGGAGATAAAGAGCCAGAAGAACTGTTTTCCCTTGATCTGTGATGGGACAATGGGGGGAACATTACTCAAGTGCATCACATTGTGCTCTTTCCTGTCATTTGCAGCTCAAGACTGGAGTGCAACTCAGGCACTTACTGAATGCAACGTATTTGAAAGATAAAGAAGATAAAATGCATGAAATAGTGAACAGGTCAGGCAACAACTATGAGCCGAGAAATGCAACTTCCTTCAACACTGAGGTGTGCACAATGTGGCAACAAGTAGTGGGATCTGGATCACACTGCTCTGCACATATTATTTTAGATTTCCAGGATCTGACATTTACTTCTTAATTTCCAAAGCTTCACAATTCTTTGAAGCAAACGAGACCTGAGTAATAGAGTCACTAAGTCACAAACTCTCTGTATTAATCTATGACTCTAGGACAGGGTACCAACCTTATTTATGCCATGGACCAATACCATTAAGCAAAGTGTCCATGGACGCTAGATTGGGAAGCCCTGTTCTAGGGGAGCAGATGAAGCAAGTTTTTCCTCATTTCTATTCAATTAGCCTTCCAATAGGGAGGAAATAATCATGAATAATGAAGGTGAAGTGGGGTTGCAGAAAAGTACAGGAAGGTTCAAGGCCTTAGTCATTGAAAGAAAAACTACCAGTCCGACAGCAACTGAACCTGGGGATGAACAGGAGACACTTGAAAACGGCATGAATATACAGGTTTTGAGTAGATTGCAGAGATGTGGGAAACAAATGAAAGAAGAGGCTTGTGATCGACTAGAGTTTAACAATTTGAAGCGGTACATATTCTGCAGCCATTTTAAAATAGTCAGGTCGGAGTTCCAGCTGAATAGGGCTTGTTAGTGCATAAGCATTAAAGCTTTAAAAATCTTAAATTTTCTAGAACAGAACTTAAAGTGTGTTGAGTTAGTCCAATGCAATGGTCACTGAAGGCATGAACAAGGATTTCAGTAGCTGATGAGCTAAGGCCTTTATGGATTCCAAAGTGAGACTGAAGTCCAAAACAGTAGTTCTATTTCTTATTGTCATCAGGAAGATAAATGGAGTCAGTGACTGGAAAATGTGATTCGTGATAAGGACTGCAGATTATAGTTACAGTCTCCCATTTGATACAAGCATGGCTACAGTTTAAAGAAAGTGGAAATATCAGTAGAGATGTTGGTGATGTAGAGCAGTGTGTTGTTGGGCTACATGTGAAAAGAATGTGCTTTTAAATAATCTTGCTAAAGAAAAGCTTGTAGATGAATATCAAAAGTGGATCAAGAAGAGATTCTGGTATAATGTAGAAGTGAGAGGGGAAACCATTCCCTGGCTGTAAATGAATTTTCCACTTGAATTTCAACATGAGCAATGTCTTGGATTTGTTAAAAGAAATTGATGTTTTTTTTCAGTTCCTCAGCATGATGAATGTTAAGCGGAAGAGATTTTTGTCTTTAGTTGTTGAGAGCATTAGTTACATGTTGTGCTCACATTTAATTCCATTGATATCTTTCTCCTGGTTTACAACATTTGAGCCTCCCACCTGGATTTATTGGTATAGTACAGCAGAGAGGAGTGTTTTTGACTCTGTGGACTCCAAAGCCTTGTACCTTTGATTCCTAGGCTAAGGAATTCCAGGTTGAAGGTTAACCGTAATATTTTACACATTGGTTGGCCTTTAAGGAAAACTGTAAAGAGGATAAAAGTCACAGCTCTGGGCACTACAACAGAAACGAATCACAAATTACATGTCTCCTGCTGGAAAACAAGCAAGGAACAGGGAGGGTCATAACTTGGGCATTGTAACAAAAATCAATGACGATTTATGGGAGTTAGCAACTACAAGATGAGATGTCAAAACAACAGTGTATAAGAAAGACAATTATCAAGAAGGGACAGAAAAGAATGAAAAAAAGATTTCTCAGGTCAAGAGACTGCCCTTCAGATCAAAGGCTCGGTTAATCCACTTTATTATTTTGGCTTCTCAATGTAAGTTCACAGACATTGCTTATTATTAGTAATATAATTATGCATTATCATAAAGTGTACAGTTTACTCTGAGAGTTCATGTCAGCAAGGAATTTCATTGCAACCTGCTGTTTATAGCAATAAACTTAATCTGATCTGAATCTGAATCCAAAGGTATGGCAGAAGGTAAGAGTTTGTAACTGGGTTATTTCTATATCCATATGACAAAAAGATAATTCAACAACATAAAAATTATTTGATCACCACATTCCTTGAACTCTTGCTTTATCAATCTTTCATGTATTGACTGATAACTAATTAGCTCTGCAAAAGTATTGGTTTATTATTGTCACATGTACCAAAGTACAGTGAAAAGCTTGCCTTGCATTCTGTTCATATTGATCAAATTCATATAGATTACACAGCATATTGAGGTAGAATATAACAATGCAGAAGGAAGTGAAAAAAGCTTCTGAAAGTGCAATGCAGGGAAATGATAAAGGACATAATCATAATGAATTAGATATTTCAAGAGTCCATCTTATTGTACAAGAGACCCATTCAAGAATTTGATAACACGAAGATGAATTCTGTCCTTCAGCCTGGTGATACAAGTTTTTTGGGATATTTTATCTTCTGCTCAATGGAAGAGGACAGAAGAGAGAATGTCTGGGGTGGGTGGGGTCTTTGATTACGAGTTTCAGAGTTCTGTCCTCAGCTTTGTAAAGATTATTCATTTTATTTTAACTTTCTACTGCACTAACTGACCACTTTATTAGATGCACTGGTACACTTGTTAGTTAATGCAAATATCTAATCAGCCAATCATGTGGCAGCATGTTCAAAAAGTTTAGTTGCTGTTGAGATTTAATAGCAGAATGGGGAAGAATGTGATCTAAGGGACTTGGACTGTGGAATGATTGTTGATGCCTGATGGGATGGATGAGTATCTCAGAAACTGTTGATCTCTTGGAATTGTCATGCATAACATTCCCTAGAGTTTACAGAGAATGGTGCGAGAAATAAAAAACATCCAGTGAGTGGTATTTCTGTGGGCAAAAATGCCTTGTTAATGAGAGAGCTCGAAGGAGAATGGCCAGACTTGTCTCAAGCTAACAGGAATGTGACAGGAACTCAAATAACCACGCTTTACAACAGGGGTTTGCAGAAGAGCATCTCTGAACACAAACACGTCGAACCTTGAAGTGGACGGGCTACAAGAACAGGGGATCATGAAGATACACTCAGTGATCATTTTATTAGGTACAGGAGGTATCTAATAAAGTGGCCACTGAGTGTAAATGCAGAATGTCCTAGAGTAAATCACTTGGTGAGTTCCATCTTAAAGTATTTCAATCTCATATCTTGCATCAAATTACCAGTGCTCTTGACTGTATCCCTTCAATGAATCTCTGTTATATTGACTTAATGAAATAACGTAGTAAAGAATTCCATAAATAATTAAGTTTCTGGCAATTAAGTAAATAAATTACTGTTTGAATGCATTAAATCAATAAATGCCTTTCTGTAATTAATAAGTAATGAAATTAGTGGCTGGATTTATTCATTGGCCCTAATCATAAGAATCACGCTTTAGCAAGATAGCTCCTATTATCTATAACTCATTTAATTGGTCCTTTTTCATATCTCTTCTGCTTACACTTGATTCCTAGGGTCTCCCACCAGTTGTTATATTCTGCTACACTTCTTCCAGATTATACTTTCCAACTTCCTGCTGAAAGGCACGTCAGACTTTGAATCTATTAGCTTGGGCCATCTTCTGCTTCTGCCTCTCTCCGATCTTAAATCCCTCAATGCATTGTGTTTTATCCCTGACCAAGATCCCCATTCATGGACAAAGTAGTTGTTAATCTGATCTGCATCTGCTTGTGTCGTCCTTGCCACTGAACCAATAATGCTAACCACCAACCATATCTCACATAGCAAGCATTGCCCAAAATACTTCTCAAATGAATTCATTTTGCATGAAATCATTGGCAGTCTTGAGCAGCACAAAACATTCTGTGGCCGTCATTGGGCCGACACAGTGTTGCGCAGTTTCATCATTGCAGTGGTCAATCAGCATCTCACTGAGTGGTGAAACTGCACAAGGAATGCTCCTGCAGCTTACCTTCTGAATCCATTAGTTCATGATGCTTGATGGGCAAGGTCACTTGGGATAGCTCTACAAATCTTATTCAAATTAGTACCGAGGGATCTTTATCTAAAAGGACAAAGAGTTTCGGTTTAACACAACATTCAATACTGGATATCTCAAGTTGCAGCACATCACATTAATGTACTGAAGTAATACACTAATGTAATGTACTGAGAGGGTCCGGAAGAGGTTCGTGGGAATGGAGGTGTTAATTTATTTATTTTTATTTAGAAATACAGCACAAATCAGGCACTTCCAGCAGAATGAGCCACACCGCCCGGCAATCTACCTATTTAATCCTGCTTTACTTATAGGACAATGCACAGTGACCAATTGGGGTACTAACCGTTACGTCTTTGGACTGTCGAGGAAACTAGAGCACGCAGAGGAAACCCATGTGTTCACTGGAAGGATGTACAAACATCTTACAGAGAATGCAGGAATTGAACTCTGAACAACCTGTGATGGCATCGCACTAACCCTTGCTACCGTGATGCTCCAACTTATGAGGAGAATTTGATGCACCTGGGCCTGTACTCACTGGAGTTTAAAAGAATGAGTGGGATCTCATTAAATCCTCTTGAATGTTGAAAGGCCTAGATAAAGTAAACATGGTGAGGATGTTTCCTCTAGTGAAGGAAGTCTAGAAGCAGAGGGCACAGTCTCAGAACAGAAGGATGTCACTGTAGAACAGAGACAAAGGGGAATTTCTTGAGTTAGAGGGTGATGAATCTGTTAAATTAATTGCCACAGGTGGCCGAGGAGGCCAAATCGTTGGGCAGATTTAAAGCAAAGATTGATTAGTAAGGGCATCAAAGTTACAGGGAAAAGGTAGGAAAATGGGGTTGAGAGGGATAATAAAAATCAGCCATGATAGAATTTGGAGCAGACTCAATGGGCTGAATGGTTTAATTCTGCTCCTATGTCTTATGATGTACTAGACTAGATTTTACCCTCAGGTATCCATGGTCAGAGCTTAAATGGGAACCACCAAAGTCAGCTGAAAGGATACTACCACCAGAGGTGTGGACTGCAATGTAACCAAGCTCACAGCTAAAGCAGAGTTGATGGAATTTCAGAATCAGATTTATTATCACTGGAATGTGATGTGAAATTTGTCAGGGCTGCACAGTACATTGCAAAGACATAAACATGTATAAATTACACATTAAGCTCAGAATCCAGACTGATGCAAACTGAAGTCCCATTGGCCATTTTTAATAGCTATGGAGGAAACTTCTCATTGCACGAAATGAGAGTTTTGACCAATATTCCTCAATCATCATTGGTAAAGTAAGGACATTTAGTTCAGTGTTGCTTTGAAAACTTAGCAGAAAAATAAAATGTTCCCATATTTTCTGATCTTAGAGTCGCTATATCACAATATAGCTTGTCAGACCAGATTTTTATTGGCTACAGCCTAGAATATCTATAGATGAACTAGGGAGATTTCTTCTGTGCAATTTCCACCCACTTAAAATCTTATTGCCTTTTGTTTAGGTCTGAGAAGCGACACTAGTTTCCAGCTGATAACTAAATTTGAGCCATCATAGCTGCCTGCCATTTGCTCCCTCTGGCTGTAGATATTATTCAAGATTCATAGCTGCAGAATGAGCTGGGGTTCGTGAAAAAGCCCTTCAGTAAAAATTATAGCAACCCCTTGTAATCATTTTATCCACTTCTATTATTTCCCATTTTGCCTTCCAATATAAAAGGAGGTAATTTAATATATCAAGCCTATGCCATCATTCCGAGGATTCCCATGAATTCCATTCCCCCACATTTTCCTGTAACTAATTCTTTCTATTATGCTTGTTAACTTCCCTTGATACCCCTAACACTCACTGAAGCAAAGGGTAATTTAGAGTAACTGTTTATCCGACCAACCTTCACATCTTTAGTAATGTGGGGAACATAAAGAGCACCCATATGCTCATGGAGAACACTCATACTGTGGGTCACTGGGGCCATGAGACATTACCACATGCAGAGCCACTCTGCTACTCTCATTATCGTGTAACCTGCAACTTTTTCATTGAATCACTTCCCACATGGGTAGAAAACACTGTGTCACAACTCCCAGCCCCATGAGTTTATTTGTAACAGTCATGCTTTTGTAT
Source organism: Hemitrygon akajei (assembly GCF_048418815.1). Taxonomy (NCBI): domain Eukaryota; kingdom Metazoa; phylum Chordata; class Chondrichthyes; order Myliobatiformes; family Dasyatidae; genus Hemitrygon; species Hemitrygon akajei. The sequence goes on from NC_133135.1 coordinate 83,964,824, forward strand.
CAATGGACATTTGCCAGTGAATATATGGTTGGTTAAGATTGGATGTGAAGAGGGAAGTGTTATTGTGGACACGCTGCAGGTCAATCTGTGTCAGGGAGCATGTGCCCTCCCAAGATTACTTACAGAAATACCACTCTGGTATTAAATGCAAAGACAGATTCCTCTGTTTAGGTTATTCCAATACTCAGTGAAAAAAGGGTGATTGATACTTTAATCCACATCCCAGCTTTGATGCCCCGGCATTAACCATCCTTCCTCCACAGAATCTATTAATCCGATTTTTGGAGTTTTCACTTAGTGGCCAATCTCCAAAGCAATTCTGGGAAGAAAGCTCCATTTAGAATTTCTTTCTACCAATAACACTAGTTTTTTTCTTTATCCATCCTGCCATGTTCAACAACCGCTTCATTTAATTTCCTTTCAATCATTTACACTTAAAGAAGTACAGTTTCATTGTCTGTGCCAGTCATAATTTAGATTTTTAGCAATGGATGTCATTTTGCCATCTGTTGAAAGGATATCTGAACCTTAATAGAGAATGCAGCAGTTATTCAGCAGGCTGGGCAGTTCTGATGGGTGAGAAACAATGTTGATGTTTCAGGTGAACAAGCTTCATCAAAATTCTGAAAGAAAGTTAGCATTGTTTCTCTCTCCACAGATGCTACCTGACCCATTGAGTATTTCTAACATACTCGGGTTTTGTTTCTGATTTTTACCACCCACTGCATTTTCTTTTTTCACTTTACAGCACTTAAAGTTTATGTACTACATAAGAATGCAAGAAAATAGGAGCAGGATTAGGTCACTTGTTCCTTCATTAATTTGATAAAGGCTGATCTACCCAGGCCCGTTATCTTCTGTGCTAGTTCCTCAGCATTCTCAATTCCCTGATTATTCAAATGCTTATCTATTTCCTCTTTAAATAATCTAGTCTCCACAGTCAGCTAAAGATTATCCACCCTCTGTGAGTTGAGTGTGAACAATAGTCATATCCAGCTTCACCTTTAAGAATACTCCTATGTTATCCTAGGAGAACAGAATATGCCTTGCTTTAATAAACTCTATTCAACTAATTTCACCCGTCACTAGCTACTAGCTTGGAATGTTCATTCAGTTTCTCACCACTAATTTGTTTCCTTCTGTTGTTTCACCAATTTCTCGATTGTTGAAAGCATTTTTTACTTTTGCTGATTAGATGAATGTTGCATCCAAATGTGGTTGCCAGATTTTAGTAAGGGTTCAGAAGAGCTTTACTAGAGCACTTCCAGTTAATGAGCATTTCAGTTATAATGTTAGGCAAGAATGGTCTCCTGTAGAGGTTTAGTGAAAGTGTGCACGATCATGATTGGTTTAAGCTGCATAAGTATGTGGAAAATGTTCCCAGTGCCAGATGGCAAAAGCCCCAGGAATTTAAAATTTTGGACAAAAACAAAATGAGTACAATTATGATCTAGAATTTACACTAAGCAAAGTTGGTAGAAACAAAACCAACAAGTGCCTTCAATAGGGAACAGAAAGAGAATCATTTACAAGACTAGTCCATAAGAAATAGGAACAGAATTAGGCCATTCAGCCCACCGAGTCTGCTCCACCATTAGAAGACTATAAGGAAAGAAATGAAACTGAAGGGTTTACTCAACCGGGAACCAGCATAATACTGATGGACTGAGTGGCTACTTTGAGTAGCATAACCATTCTGCTATCCTAGCATTATGCACAGGACCCTTGGAATATTAACCATTCTGTCCTTTCAATCTATTTTCCATCACAGTTACTCATTGTACATTTCACCCAGCACTTCAGGGAGTGCATTATAAGTTTGGATTTATTTTACTTTGGGCTGTTTGGGACCTTTACTTTTCCTGTTTTTGATTTAAGCCTAGCTTCATGTTACTGGAGTATAGTTGTTACACCTAGACTATCAAAAGAACATTTGGGTCTTGGTGTCAAACCCATTGCTGATATTAACTATTGCTGATTTTAACTCTTCTGTGCCACTCCTTCCTGGAAATTTGGTGGTGTAAGATCACGGACTGCAGAGTTCTCTTTAAAGTGTCACAGCTGTAAAGACATTTATTCTCAACACAGAATTTATCTGTAAATTAGTTGTTCGGTCCTTGGATAGCAAATACACTCTCTTTTGACAGACATAAAACCACCGTCAAATGTGTCGTTGAAAATATTTAAATTTTGCTTTGCTTTCTTATTTTCCACATATGGACACCAGAGATAACTCCTGGGATGTTGGTGGTGAGAAACATTGTCAAACTCAAAAGCCGAAGTTGAGTTTATTGTCATACGCACAAGTACAAATATGCTCCGGTTCAATTAAAACTGCTTGCAGCAACATCACCGGCACATAGCATCAGATATGCAGCATTCACACAAACATAAGCATAAATTATGCCCATTTTTACAAGAAAACATGATTTAATGCCATATTAGTATTTAAGCTGTTTTGCAGGAGAAAGCCATTGCTTTGGCCTTTTTGTGATACAAAGAGTACTTCCTACATCATCCCATGTTTGCCTGTTACCTGGGTCATGCTGCCAATAATCATGGACTATTTCATTTTTTAAGAGCTATCAGTAAAACTGGATACCATGTACCTAAGATCCCTTTTCCTGACTACATGACCGAAGAAGATCGATGATGCAACTGAAGATGCTTGGGTCTAGAGTATTATCCTGAGGAAATCTGGGATGTTCTAACCTCGAACAATTACTACCACTTCCTTAGTGTAAGGTATGCATCTAGCCATTGGAATGTTTTCCTGTTGATTTTCATTGGCTTCAGTTTTACTAGGATGCCTGAGTCATAAACTACCTTGATATCAAGGGTAGTCGCTTTCACCTCATTTTTGGAATTCAGTTTCATGGTCCATGTTTGGAGATGAGTGGTCCTGGTGGCAGCCAAAGTGGCCATCGGTAGCTACACCCAAAATGGATAAGTACAGTTTGCTAGCTCTGTTAATGACAGTCTCCATCATTTTGCTTATGGTTGAGAGGGGACTGATCGGGCAGTTGTTGAAACCTGCATGGGGTATTCCTGAAGCTTCCTCCACCATTGTCCACCATTATTCATAAACAGATATGGCAACACTGCAGATCTTTTGATCTCGCTTGCTTGGGTGATTGCTTAACTCTGTCAATCGTACTTATAAGTGTTAAATGTCATGGGTAGATTGATGAGGATAAGGTCAATCAGAAGGTTTATCTCTTACATAGGACACAGAATATAGAACAATACAGCACAGTACAGGCCCTTCGGCCCACAATGTTGTGCCGACCCTTAAACCCTGCCTCCCATATAACCTCCACCTTAAATTCCTCCATATATCTGTCTAGCAGTCTCTTAAATTTCACTAGTGTATCTGTCTCCACCACTGACTCAGGCAGTGCATTCCACGCACCAACCACTCTCTGAGTAAAAAACCTTTCTCTAATATCCCCCTTGAACTGCCCACCCCTTACCTTAAAGCCATGTCCTCTTGTATTGAGCAGTGGTGCCCTGGGGAAGAGGCGCTGGCTGTCCACTCTATCCATTCCTCTTAATATCTTGTATACCTCTATCATGTCTCCTCTCATCCACCTTCTCTCCAGAGAGTAAAGTCCTAGCTCCCTTAATCTCTGATCATAATCCATACTCTCTAAACCATGCAGCATCCTGATAAGTCTCCTCTGTACCCTCTCCAATGCTTCCACATCCTTCCTATAGTGAGGCGACCAAAACTGGACACAGTACTCCAAGTGTGGACTAACCAAAGTTTCTCTTATGTAGTTTCACTCATAACCTGCCATAATCTGACTGCTATGTTCTTCAAACTTTAGCTAACTGACCAATATCTCTGTTACCAAGCTACTCTCAGTGATGGGCATTGATGTCTTCCAACAAAGTAACATTTCTGTCCTTACCTCTTGCATATTTCATCCATTCATGTGTAGCGAACCATAGCATATTGGACACTGAATCTCCAATATTGAGGACCTCCATTGATTGGGGTCAACCATGGATGTTGCATCCATGATATGCAAGCCCATGCAGTAGGATCCCCCTCTCCATGCAGCTGATGAATCCAAAAGAAGGACAGGGACCAATACAGTTTGGCACCAGTGACATCACAGGAGTTGTCAATCAGAATTGAATTTAATGTAGGAACTTTAGCTCCAGATTTTTTCTTGGGGAATACTCCCAAAGCCTCCTCCATGAGTGGGTGTAGTAGCGGAGGTTTGAGATAAGAGATTTCCTTTTCCTAGATCAATATTTCCTTTTTAGAATGAGCATGGTTTCAGTGACTGTAGCGTGCATAGCCTGAATACTGTGTTGAATCTTAAGATTGTCTCGGAGCCTTAAGATAGTGTGCATTCTGAAGATGCATCACAACTTGTTTGGTTGGAGTCAGGATATTGGGTTCATGTAGACCAGGCTGGCCTGGGGTTGGGGAGAGTGACTGCTGTCAACAAACTGGCAACTGCGTCTGAGACTTCTCCCATCACTTGGAACACCAGGAGGAATCTTGACTTTTGCCCAGCAGAGTGATGGCAGCAGACAAGGTTCAGTCATTTAAGTGGGACCATGTCTCAGACTTTCTTACACACACCGGGAAATGTGAATGCTCAGGACTTGTTGAAGGATCAATCTGTCATTTTCTGTTAGTGGAGCCCTATATCCTTTTACAACCATCACTAGATTTAAGACCCTACTGCTTTCGTAAGGGCAGAGTTTTAAGAAGCAAAAGGCAAGGCCTTGTTAAAATGATTGTTAACTTCAAAGTTTTTAATTCGTGCCAATTATTAGTTAATTTTATGATTTAGTCTTTATTACAAGTATATACTCAAGTACAACTGATGGTTCCCTTGCCACAATGAACCTGCAGAGAGCTAGCAAGTTTGATTTCTGCATCTGGACAGGATGAGCACAGATGCGGATGTCTCATGTGGGAGGCTTTTCCCTATTTTAGGCTCAGTGTTAGCAAGACAGAGCCCAATATTTAGAATGAATGCATGCATCCTAATGACCTTATTGATCTGGAAAAATGAAGTATTCTTTCTGAGCTTCGAACAGTTGGAAGTATCCTGTGTGATATTTACTGAACAACTTTGAACTTGATATTGAAAGACCCCAAACCATTTTGACCATTATGCCTTTGTTCACTGCAGCTGATTCAATGCTCAGGTTCTCAAGGCTGACTCTGTGGTGAGAACAAATATCTAATCATTGAAATATATGCAGCAACAGTGGGCGGCTGATCCTCCATTCAATATTTCACTACCACTAATCAAATCGACAAAGGGATAAAACCGACAATCTCCATTTGTTCGTTGCATATAAATGATTCATTAAAGCTTAATGGAGAATTTTTAACATTAACTAACAAATCCAGATGGAGTGTAAACACAGTTTTATTTCTATGGCTTAGGTTCTAATGAAATTTCATTTCAGAAGGACCAAGTAAACCCAGAGTAAGAAATACAATAATTTTCAAACTTGTTTGTGTGTATGCCAATTCTCTCTCTACGGAAAACAATATCAATCTCATGCCGAGATTAATTTGGAACCTTGCAGTGAGTTAAATAAAACTTCCAGAACTCCTGCCTTCCAACAGAGAGATTACTTTGCAGTTGAATCTACTTTGAGCAAGTGCCCGTAGCAGGCTGCTTGAAACTTAAAACTTAAGCTGCTCAACAAATGTTGGCACATAATAAGAGATAGACAAGAATCTGTCTCTTTCTTCCTCTGCCTTCCTCTAAAAGCCACCTAGGTTATTCCACCAATTGCCTTGTTTTCCAAAGTAGGAAGGTCTCCCTAATTTCCTCGTGACCAGCTATGAATAATCATATACTCATACTAAACAAGCTGCCTGTTTAAGTTAATTGGAGACACAGGAGACCATAGATGCTGCTTGACCCACTGAGCATATTAAACACTTTTTGTGTTGCTCTATATCGAAGTTAGCCCATTTGGCTGTGTTTGCCTCATAAAGAAAACAAGTTATTTGAAACTTCGACAAGCTTCTAAAAATCTGCAGTAGAACGTCAATTGACTGATTGCATTATGGCCTGGTATAGAAGCCCCAGTGCACTTGAATGGAAATGACTAGAAGAAGTAGTGAAAACAATCCAATTCAACACTAGTAGAGCCCTCCCAACAAAGGAGCACATCTAATCGGAGTGCTGTGCAGGAAAGTAGCATCCATCATTGAGGACCCCACTATGCAGGCCGTGCTCTCTTCTTTCTGCTGCCAGAAGGTACAAGAGCTTCAGGACCCACATCACTAGGTGCAGAACAGTTATTACCCCTCAGCCATGAGGCTGTTGAACCAGAGGGGATAACTTCACTCAACTACATTTTCCATATTACTGAACTGTTCCCACAACCTATGGACTCACTTTTAAGAACTCCTCACTTCATGTTTTTAATATGTATTGCATATTTATTTATTAATTATTATTATGAATTTCTTTCTATCTTTTTGCATTTGCACTGTTGTCTTTTTCACTTTGGTTGTTTGACCATCCTGTTGGGCGCAGTCTTTCATTGTTTCTATTCTGTTTCTTGGATTTACTGTGAATGCCTGCAAGAAAATGAGTATCAGGTCTGGATACAGTGACATATTTGTACGTTGATAATATGTTTACTTTGAACTTTGAATTATTGAGCTACTCCATTTATCAAAACATGCCACCTAACAAATATAGGCTGAGGAGGGAACCTAATAACTAGCTAAATAAAAACTAGGAAGAGAATGGACTTCAGCAAGATTGTATCACATCTAGTTAAAAAGTCTAAAGATGCCTCAACTCATCTGCTGATTTTCTGCATTGATAGGGGCACAAAATCCCTAATAATCTGAAGTTCCAGAGATCAAGATAAGATATTTTTGTTTTTTTTATTGACAGGAAACTTTTGTTGTATTATAAATCTGATGAAACCATTGTTGTGTTGAACATCTTGATGAAATATTGGGAAATTATATGGTAACATTCCACACTTTGGCTGGAATGTGAACAAGAAGCTCCAGAGGAAAGTTTCCAATGTGGCGGTGGCACAAAGTACTGATATCACAAAGAGACTCCTTTTTGATGACCGGACTGCAACTTAATTCTTCCAAAGATGGATACAGATATCTGTGAATCTATAGCAAAGCAGGGGAGTTTCAGAAAATCTCTGAAACATACAGAAATAATGAATAAGTTCTAGAATAAGAGACCTTCTTCACCCAGAGAATGCTGAGTGCCTGAAATGTAGTGCTGGAGTAGTAATGAAAGCAGAACCATTGCAAGTGGTTTGTGTCTCTAGACCACGTGAACAGCCTGCACTATGGGCCAAATGCTGGAAAAGTGGATTAATGTGGTTTGGTGCCCTTGCTCAGTGGTGTTATGTATTGAATGGTTTGTGTCCATATTATATAACTCAAAACAATTTGGGAATTGTGTCCAACAAAGTTTTCTGATGGTTTTGTTGAGTTTAACATCTCAAAACAAAGCTTGATGGATTTTTATTAAGCAAAATTATGAAAGAAAATGGAGCTAAAAGAAGATGTAATAAACAGTGGAAGCAATTCTGCCTGTCATGCAATCTGAGCTGATGATGAGAACTTCCATCGTTCAAGTTCAAGTTTAATTGTCATTCAACCTTACATGAACATCCATGAATAGAGCCAAACGAAACAGCGTTACTCCAGGGCCAAGGTACAAAACACAGAACCAACAGTCATACACTGCACAAGGCACACATAGCACATATAAGCTATCAGTAAAATATGGTCACACAGACAATAAATAGTCTATGCGTCCATGAGTGTTGCAGCAATTTGCAGTTGAACACAATGCGGCTTGTCTTCTGCTGAGCAAACACTGGGGGGCAGCACCAATTTGAGTTGGCATTCTGGTTGAGCGCACTGACTCAAATGCCTCTCTCCTGGGAGGCTGTAAACATTGACACCTCGGCTTGAGGCCTAGATCTTGCCATGACAAAGGCCATACAGTTCCTCCACCTTCCGCCAATAAATCAGTGCATTGAACTTGCAGCATTCCACATTAACAATGTCCAACAGGGTTTTACAATCACAATAGAAGCAGCTAAAATGATCACTTGCTGCTAGACTGTACATCGCCTTCACACACTGACTGCTCTGATGCCTCTCTGATTCAGACAGTAGCATGATCCACACCAACTCCAGCTTCTCCATCAATGAGCAAATCATTGTTGGGGTAGACCTGCAGTACTTTATGTTCATAATGTCCAACAATGTTTTGCAATCATCAACAATGTGTTTAAAAAAGACAATAACATCGTTGGTTGGCCTATGTGGAAGCCACTGTGTCTGAGTGCACAACAATCTTACTGGACTTGACATCATGGTTTCATTTCAGATTGATATCACAACCTTTGACACCTGAAGAGCACAAAATGTGAAGATTTGGATCTGAAATCCCTGGTGTGTGTGGCAACTTAACACTTCAGAGATATGGACAACTATACCAAGCAACTAAAACCCATGGTGAAGTAGCATCAATGCTGTCTTACACCAAATTCATCAAATTTATCATGAAATTAAGCACACTAATGTCAGTATATATTTACCTAGACCAACATCACCATTTGTAATTGATGTCCAAAAGGCAGCCCATGTCTGTTACAAAGTTCCCAAAACAAGTGCTTTAACTGCAAGAGATCACAAGGTGTGAAGAGAAAATGATTCAAGGATGTTCTCAAAGCATCCTTGAAAATATGCAGCACGCCTACCAGTTCATGGGAATCGCTGGCCCATAGCCACATAAAATGAAGAAGAAAAATATGGGTTGGCACAGAGAAACTTGAATTTCATCATGAAGCCAGTAACCATGACGGGAATGCATCATTCCCTTTCCCAGCCTGTCATCATGCCAGTTGAGCACAGAGACTGGTTCTACATGCAGGAGACTGTGATACTCCTACATTGCCCTTATCAGTTCAAATCAAAATACACTGGAAATAGAATGGGCTGGAAGCACTTCTCAACCCGGACACACCTCTAAAGAGGTGAAGAAATAAAATAACAGGCTCAGACACTGATTGTTTTTCTCCGTTCAAATGTTTCTCTGATTGTTAACAGCAAGGAAAAAGACACAACAGATACATCTATATCTGCATTAGCAAATCAAATCCTAAATATTTTGAGAGACTTAAATGTTGTTTTTGTATCATACAGTTAGGTAACCACATTCACCTCACACCTTTTTGGAAAAGTTGTCAGTTTCCACAATGCTCCATCTGTTATGTGTGGGAGTGATTCACAAAAAGTTGACACTATTTTTTTCACCTTGTCATTTAAACTTCTACCTCAGAGTCACCTCCCTGTACTCCATATATCATGGGATAGACTTGCAGTAATTTAAGTTATTAATGTCCAGCAGGTTCTTGCAATCATAAAAATATGTTTAAAAAATGATAGTAACTCCTTTAATTGGCCCAGTAGAATCTGCTGCTTACAAACATGCCACCATAATACTAGACATGACATCATGACATCAGCACCTGAAAAGCAGAAGGTGTGAAGATTAGGATTTGAAACCCAGCAGAAAATACATGAAAAAGCCAAATGCTTCAGACTTTTAACTCTTCATTCCTAGTCACTCTTGAAGCAAAAATGAAAACATTATGTACAGTGCAAGAATCAAGTATGAGGGAATTTCAATAAGTAACAACAACTTGGGTTCTAACAAATAGTCAGTTGCTTAAATGACACAATGCACATTCAACAACTAGTAAACACAAAGTGCACTGCAGATGCTGTGGTCAAATCAAGACGTACATATCAGCTTTTTTCATCCAGCTTTTTTGTACGTCACATTCAACATCTGTTGCCCGGGTGCTTTACCAGTCACACCTTTTGTTTTGCTCTGGTGATGCTTCATTGCAGAAGGCCCTGGAAGGCTTGTGAAGGTAGAGGGTAAAATGAATGTAGCAAAACACAGGGAAATCCTGGAAGATTTCCTATGATACAGTCCGCAAGAGAATTGAGACTTAGGAGAAGATCTGTTTTCCAGCAAGACAATGAGCTCAAGCATAAAATCAAAGCTACACAGGAATGGCTTAAAAACAACAAAATTAATGTCCTGGAGTGGCCAAGTTGAAGTCCGGACCTCAGTCCAATTGAGAATTTGTGGCTGGACTTGTAAAGGGCTGTTTACTCACAATCTCCATGCAATGTGATGGACCATGAGCAGTTTTGTAAAGAATGGGGAGAAATTGCTGAATCAGATTTGCAAAGCTGATAGAGTCCACACAGACTCAAGGCTGTAATTGTTGCCAAAGGTGCAGCTACTAAATACTATCTTGAAGGGGATGAATACTTATGCAAACAATTATTTTGTGTTTTATATTTGTAATTCATTTAGTTCACTTTGTAGAAATCTGTTTTCTCTTTAACGCAAAAGAGTCTTTTTCTGTTGATCAGTGCACAAAAAAAAGCCAAGTTAAATCCTCTGTGATCCAATGTTGTAAAACATGAAAGCTTTCAGGGAGGGGTGAATACTTCTCATCCTGCCTATCATTTCCTTAAAGAATTCCAACATATTTGTCAAACAATATTTCCCCTTTCGGAAACCTTGCTGACTTTGGCCTATTATGCCATGTGCCTATAAGTATCCCAATTTCTCGGTCTTAATAATAGAGTCAAACATCATACCAACTATTGAAATCAGGGTAATTGGCTTATAATTTCCTGTCTTTTGCCTCTCTCCTTCTTAAAGAGTGGAGTGATGTTAGATTTTCCAGTCTTCACAACTATTTTAAAATCTAGTGATTCTTTTTTTTTAATTCAAAAAACTTTATTAAAACATATAGGTAGAAACAAAAAAAGTTACCACATTTTGATTTATGTTCCCTTTGCAATGCTTTTGACAAACGATCAAACGTGTATGTAAACAGCATTGACAGAAGACTAATATCTTGTTTGATTCAAAAATATTTCACTGAAGGTAGTTTCTGGAGTAGATTATTATTGCCTGAGTAACAATGCAAGATTTTGAAAAAAAATTGTTTAGTTATCTAACTTGTATTTAAGAAACAGGCAAACTCTTAAGTGATTTAGGCTGAAATTGGTTGACTTAGAATGATTTGGTTGATGGGTTTGCATGGGAGATGAAACTTCCTTAAAATCTAGTGATTCTTGATAAGATCACTACCACATTCTCATCAGCTACTTCTTTCAGAGCCCCGGCGTGCCATCCTTCTGGTCCAGCTACCTAATCTACCTTCAGACCTTGCAACCTCTCCTTAACAATAGTGACTACACTCATTTTTGTGCCCTGATTCTTTCAAATTTCTGCCATATTGCTGATGTCTTTCACAGTGAAGACTGATGTAAAATACTAATGCAAGAGTCAGTTTATCCATCATTTCTTTGTTCCTCATTACTGCCTCTCCAGCATTATTTTCCAGCAGTTAGTTGTCTACTTTTGAATCTCTTTCTTTCTACATATATCTGAAAATACTTTTGGCATCCCCTTTCATATTATTGGCTAGTTTACCTTAATATTTTGTCTTTTCTCTCTCCATTTTTTTCAGTTGCCTTCTGTTGTTTTCCAAAGCTTCCTAAATCTTTAGCTTTCTGCTATTTTTTTCTATATTGCATGCCCTTTCTCTTGCATTTATGCTGTCCTTGATTTCTCTTGTCAATCATGATTGTCTCATCCTCCCTTTAGAATGCTTCTTCTTCTTTGGGATGAACTTATCCTGCATCGTTCAAATGACTCACAGAAACTATCCCTGATAGTATCTTTGGCCAGCTTCTCTCTCATGCCTCTGTAGTTCTGATCAATATTGTGCCTGAGTACAACATATTCTCAGTCAACATATCGGATAGATCATGAAACTATACATTTCACTTCTTTTATGTCTTTTACGTTTGGTTTTTGTCTTGCATATGATTTCTGGAACTGTTGGAGTCTGCGATTTGCTGCTTGGAGATCATCTGGGTGTTCCAGCACTCTGCAGCCTCTGAGAGGATTCCGAGAGGCCGAGGCAGTGTGTGCGAACCTTATGGCAGGAAGGCTGTGGAACAGGGTGCGAGCCAATGTTTGACACCAATTTGCTGATCAAAGCTTCCCTGGCCCATTATTTAAAGCGACAAGGGAGATTGAAGCATCAAGCCAAATGTATAAGGTGAGTCCTGCTGTCTGCTTTTTGATCACTGGGGATTGCTCTGCTACCAGAGAAGGGAGAGCCTGCTGCTGTGCCCAAAAAATGTTACCCAGGTGTACTGTGTTTTGGGTGTGATTATAGACTTCTTCAGTCTTGTATTTTGTGTTTTTTGCCTGATCTTCCTTATTATTTTTGTGCAGGAAAAGGGATTTGGGGATCAATGTGCCTGTTCCATTTTGTTTATTTTCTTGTGTTGGAGGAGGAATTTAAGTGTTGATGTGCATGTCCCATTTTTTTGTGCGGGGAGAGTGTACTTAGGGGTGGATGATCGTGCTGCCTTTCTTTTCTTTCTTGTTTTCATGGCTACCCAGAGAAGAAGAATTTCAAAGTTGTGTACTGTGACAATAAATTAACCTTTGAACCTTTGATCCTCTTGTTATTCTTTATCTGTGATGCCACCACTTCTAATTTTAGCTTCTCCCTCTCAAACTGCAGGGTGAATTCTATGATATTATGATCACTGTCTCCTGAGAGCTCCTTTACCTTAAGATCACTAATCAAATCTGTTTCATTGAACAACATCCAATACAGAATTGCTTTTTCCCTAGTGGAGTCAATCACAAGCTGCTCTAAAAGAAAACATTTTGTAGGCATTCTACAAAACATAATCTTGGGATCCAGTACCAACCTAATGTTCCCAATCTACTTGCATACTGAAATTCCCCATGACCTTTGTAACGTTGCGCTTTTCATAGGCCTATTTATCTCTCATTACAATTTGTACCCCTCATCCTGGTACTGTTCTGTGGCCTGTATATAACTACCATTAGGGGGTCTTTACCCTTGCAGTTTCTTAAATCTACCCACAAGGATTCTATTTCCTCTGATCCTATGTAACTTCTTTCTAAGGACATTATTTCATATTTTACCAACAAACCTACTCCACTCCCTTTGCGCACGTTTCTGTCTTTTCAATAGAATGCGTATCCTTAGATATTTAGCTCCCAGCTGTGATCTTCTTTCAACCATGATCCTGTAATGCCCACATATCATACCTGCCAATTTCTAGCTGTGCTATAAGGGGCATCTACTTTATTTTATACGGTGAGTGCATTCAAATTAAATTTTTTCAGTCCTGTATTCAACACCCTTCTTCTCATGTTTCCTGAAGTTAATTCATGATTTTCAGAACATTCTGTCTTATTCTTTATTCTGTAGACTTCAGTAACATCTCCTGCCCTCTCTTACCCTAATAATCTTCCGATACTTTTCCAAGCTGTTGTGCCACTCCTCCCATAGCTATTTAATATAAAGTCCTATCCACAGCCCTAGCTATGTGATTTTTAGAACCTGGTCCCAGCTTTGTTTGGGTTGAGCTCATTCCTTTGGAACAGCACCCTCCTTTCCAAATTTAAACCAACTTCTCCCACGCCAATCGTTGAGCCATGCTTCTGTCTCTCTGATCGTATAACCAACTCTCTGAGAATTTGCACATCGCTCAGGTAACAATCCAGAGATCAATGCCTTTTTGGTTCTGTGTTATTACTTAGTCCTTAGCTGCTCAAATTCCCTCAGCAGACCCTCTTCCCTTTTTTATCCAACATCGTTGGTACCCATATGGACCACGACAATTGGATCTTTCTCCTTCCCTGCCAATTTCCATTGCAGATCAGATGAAATATCCTGAATGCATCCACCAGTTAGGTAACACAGCATTTGGGAATCTTAATCCTTGCAACAGAGAACTGTCTGTATTAAAACACCTTTGGTTGTTCATCATTCCTACAGCCCCCATTTCCATTCACATTGGAATCTTAGTCTGGATGGACAAGCTCAAGGGCTGAGGTTCTTCCAGCACTACCTTTTAAGGATTTCCCTTCCAACCTCACTCACATTCACACTCTCTTGTCCCTGACTACAAACTGAATTTGAAATAGTTAATCCAGGAGTTCTGGTGACATCATCATCGAGAATGGCAGCTTAAGTCACTAGCTCCTCTGGAAAAATGCGTATTAAGCCCCGTTAACCCATCAAATATAATATTTTTTGAAAAATATTTGAACTGAAAAGAGGGCAAGAATGGGGAAAAGGAATGGAAATTAAAAAAAGCGACACTGCAGAGCCTGCGGCTGAGAGGAGTGCAGCGAGCAGCTCTCTGACCCGACTGTGTGCTAGCGAGGCGGACGCTGGGCCTCGTTCAGGCGAAGCAGCGAATATCTTCAAAATCCTGAAAGAAATAATGGAGGTCCAGAAAGATATAAAGCAGCAGCTCCGTGATATTAAGTCAGAACTCGCCAGCGTCAATCAAAAAATAGCGATGGCAGAGACTCGAATTGAGAAAGTGGAAGATCGCATTCAAAACATGGAACGGATACTGAGTAAGACAATAAAAATAATACATCACCAAGAAGGTAAACTGCTTGACCTGGAGGGAAGATCACGGCGGAAAAATATCAGAATCTACAACGTTCCTGAAGGAGTGGAGGACTCGTCTATGACAGAGTTTGTCAAAAAGTTATTGCGAGACGCGCTGGAGCTTCCCCCGGCTATGAAGCTGGAAGACGAAAGAGCCCATCGTGCACTTGTCCCGAAACCTACCCGGGATAGAAAGCCACGCTCAATAATAATTAAATTCCTTCGGTACTGCACCAAGGTGGAGATTCTACGAAGGGCCTGGGGTAAGAAGAGAGTGTTTTCAGAGGATAAATTAATATGTTTCGACCAAGATTACGCCTCCCTGTGGTCCTCCAGAAACGCAAAGAATACTCTGAAGTAAAGCGAGTACTAAAGCAAAATAAGATTAGATTTCAAACTCCGTACCCAGTTAAACTTGAAGTGTTTTATGACAATGGGATGCGGTTGTACCAGACAGTGGAAGAGGCGACTACAGACATGAAGGCCAGAGGGTTGCCCATCAGCATGACCAAAACAAGGGAAAGCCTGGCTGAGATATTATCCTGCTCTGCTTGGAAAATAGTGCGAGAATCGAGAAGGCAGGAGACGGGAGGAGGCTGAGAGAAATATATCAGGAAGAGACCAGGAGTTCCCCAAAGACCGTCCTCACCCCCTTCAGAAGAGACATAAGGTTTGGCTAACTATAAAAATGTTGAGAAGCTATACAGAAGCAAAAGTACATGGTGATATACCTATCACAAGAAATACTTATTATAATGTGGAGTTTATATTACTTAGTTATTATTCTTTATTCACTCACTTACTCCTTTTCCCCCCACCAAAATGAGAATATATATATATATATATATATATATATATATATATATGTGTGTGTGTGTGTGTGCATATATGTGTATGTATGTAATGTGTGTGTGTATATATATATATTTATATAGGAGGAGTACACAGGGAAATCTTTTCTGTGTAATGGATTTGTTCACTGACTTTTATGAATACTGCAATGGGGGCCCTCAACTCACAAGTAGGAGGGGTTATCCCCCACAGCTAGACATTTCCTGTAGCTCAACGCAGGGTCATCTACTAGAGACCTCAGACTTGGAATCACACATTTGTTGCCGTTTTTGTTATTATTTGCGTTTCTTGGTTCTTATTTGTTCAGGGAGTAGATCGAGTAAGTTTTATTCTAATTTCAATGATACTTTGACAGATAAATACAGATGGCTAAGGACAAGGTAAAATTCATTTCTTTTAATGTAAATGGGCTATTAAATCCAATCAAACGTAAGAGAATTTTATCCAAAATGAAAAAAAGAACAAGCCCATGTAGTATATTTACAGGAAACTCATTTAAGTGATAATGAGCATAAAAAAACTAAAGAGAATGGGCTTCACTAATCTGTTTTTCTCCTCATATAAATCAGGACATAGGAGAGGAGTTGCTATTCTTACCTCAAGTAGCTAAATTTTGAAAAAGTATTCGAAATGGGAGATAAAGAGGGCAGATATATTCAGGTAAGGGGGAATATAGACGGCAATTCAGTTACTCTATTGAATATATACACACCCCCGGGAAGTGATATTGGTTTCTTTCAGAAAATTACTGATATTATGGTAACGGAAACAGAAGGTCTCCTGATATGTGGTGGAGACTTAAATTTACAATTACAACCAAACTTAGACTCTTCCAATAGAAAAACCTATGAAACAAAATCTTTACATAAGAAAGTTAATACACTTTTTGAGGATGTTGGTTTAATTGATATATGGATTGACCTTTTCCCTGACAGAAGGGATTACACTCATTATTCTGCTCCCCTTTCTGTATATACAAGAATAGACTATTTCATAACATTTGGAAAAGACAAAGACAAAATAAACACCTGTGGAATTGGGACAATAGATGTAAGTGACCATGCACCTATTGGTCTGTTGATTTTGACCTACAACCAAAGAATACTATTTGGAAACTAAATTCAAGTCTACTCAATGATCCGTACTTTAAGGAACAAATTAAAAAAGAAATTGGTCTCTACTTAGAATTTAATGTTAATGGAGAGGTTTCACCTCCCATTTTATGGGATACTCTGAGGTGGTCTTAGGAGGGAAAATTATAGCGATATCTTCATATAAGAAAAAAATAAGGAATAAAACATTAGAGGAATTACAAAATAGGCTGAAGGAACTAGAGAAAAAGCTCAAATTGAATTTGGCACAGGATACATTAGGGGAAATTAAAAGAATTAGGAATGAAATAAATAATTTGGCTACGCAAGAAATCAGGAAAAACTTAATGTTTCTGAAACAGAGGCATTATGAACGTGGATCAAAATCTATGAAAATACTGGCGTGGAAACTGAAAAAAAAGATAGCAGAAAATACAATTCATAGAATTAGGGACCCAAGAACTAAAATGATAAAAAAATAAGCTAAGTGAAATTCAAGAAACTTTCGAAGTCTTTTACAAAACTCTATATTCCAAAGTTCCAGGGGGAAGCATAACCCAAATTGACACCTTCTTGAATTCTCTAGAGTTACCCACTTTAAGCAAAGAACAAAATAGAACGATGACTGTTGACATAACTGAAGTTGAATTAAAAGCTGCAATTTGTAGGCTTAAATTAAGCAATTCACCAGGATCAGATGGGTATATGGCAAAGTGGTACAAAGAATTTAAAAATGAGTTAATTCCTGTTTTACTTCCCACACTGAACTGGGCTCTAAAAAAGGCACAAATGCCACCCAGTTGGAAGGAAGCGATAATCTCAGCTATACCGAAAGAAGGCAAGGATAAAATGGAATGCGGGTCATTTAGACCAATATCCATTCTTAATGTAGATTATAGGTTATTTACCTCCATTATGGCCAAACGATTAGAGGAGTTTCTACCCATACTGATACGTAACGATCAGACAGGTTTTTTACGACAAAGCCAGGCACAAGACAATATAGGAAGGACACTTCACATTGTAGATTATATACAAAAAAATAAAATTGAAGCAATAGTGATAAGTGTGGATGCTGAAAAAGCATTTGATTTGGTTAATTGGAATTTTCTTTACAGAGTTTTACATAGATTTGGTTTCCAAGACACAATTATTAAAACTATACAGACACTATATGACAATCCTACTGCTAGGATTAAAATCAATGGATATTTATCAAATAGTCTTACCCTAGAATGGGGCACGAGACAGGGTTGTGCATGGTCACCACTATTCTTTGCGTTATATCTGGAACCATTAGCTCAATACATCAGACAAAATGAAGATATCAGGGGAATTATTATTAAAGGGACAGAGCATAAATTGGCTTGTTATGCGGATGACATTTTGATCTACCTAGATCAACCAACATACTCTTTACCTAAATTGATGCAATCCTTTGAACAATATGGTCAATTATCAGGATACAAGATCAACATAGATAAAACCCAATTACATTCATATTGCTATAGGCCACCAAGAGAAATTGAAAGTCGATACCCCTGGGCATGGCACACAGAGTCTGTCAAATATTTGGGCATCATTATGCGAAAAGATTTGGCAAAATTATCAGAATGTAATTATCAGCCTTTATATAAAAAAATTAAGGAGTTAAGATGGAACCTGATTCCTTTTTTCAGTCTCAGCTCAAGGATTGAATCTATTAAGATGAATATACTGCCCATACTGTTATATCTCTTTCAGACCCTACTAATAGAGATTAATCAAAATCAATTCAATGAATGGAACAAGATGCTATCAAGGTATATTTGGCAGGGTAAAAGGCCTAGAGTTCATCTCAAGACTTTGCAATTAGCAAAGGAAAAGGGGGGCCTTCTCTTAGAGATTATTATTTTGCAGCACAGTTGAGAACTGTGATATGTTGGTGCAACCCATCATATGACGCTCAATGGAAAAACATTGAGGAGCGGGTACTTCCCATCCCCATACAAGCAATTTTGGCTGATACCAACCTGCAAAGGTACATAAATACTATTGATAACCCATGGGTGAAATTGATTCTTAAAATATGGAAAACTACTATAAAAGAATATAATCTAGAGGGAGATATTGCAATTCTTAAATGGTGTGCATATGACTCTGATTTTACACCAAATAAATTGGATGCTCGATTTAAGGACTGGCCAGCTAAAGGAATAACAGTTCTTTGCAACATAATGAAAGAAGGAACACTGTTCAGTTTTGAAATGTTTAAAGAGAAACACATTAGAAAAACAAGATTTTTATCAGTATTTACAGATGCGACAATATGTTAATAAGATGTTTAAAAATGTAACCAAGGCAAATACATGCTTGATAGAGCTCTTTAGAAAAGCATATAATTCAGATAATGGTAGTAGAATCATTTCAAGCATGTATAAGGGGTTGTCAAATCTTAAAACACATTCGACTTCATACATTAAAACAAAATGGGAGAAGGAAGGAGAGATAATTATATCTGAGGAAGAATGGACAACAATATGGAGGTATCAATGGAAGTGTACCAGTTCACAGAAATGGAGGGAGTTTGGATGGAAAAACTTGATAAGATATTTTATTACACACTCTCAGAAATCCCATTATGATAGTAACCTCCATGTTTGCTGGAGAAATTGTGGAAATCAAAATGCAAATCATTATTATAGTTTTTGGGACTGCCCTGTTATCAAAAACTATTGGAGGGAGATACACAATGCCCTACAAGGCATCTTTAAATGTGAAATACTCTTAGAGAGTAAGACCATATATTTTGGGTATATACCTCAAGAATGGTTGAAAAGAGGTAAATATTTAATGAATATATTGTTGGTGGCTGGTAAAAAGACTCTTACTAGGAAATGGTTATCACAGGAGAGCCCAACTTTAAATACATGGATGGAAATTACAATGGACATTTACAAAATGGAGAAGATAACAGCACCTGTTAACCATAAGCTGGAACAATTTGATTCATACTGGGAAAAATGGTTTAACTACATAATGCCTCATAGGCCTGATTTTATTCTCACAAATCAATGATCTGTTGTAAAAAAAAGATCACTCCCTACTTGTACATAGTTCTTTCCTTTTGCTTGTTTTTTTTTCTTTCCACTCTTTTCTATAAATGTATACCTCAGATAAATACTTTGTGGAGATTTGTGATATATATGATTATATGATATATATGTACAAACTCTGAAATATATCTTATGAAAATGTTTGCTTGATGATGAACTTCAATAAAAAAAATTACAAAAAGAAATAGTTAATCCAATTGGAGTGACTGCCTCCTGAAACACAGTGTTCATGCAACTCCACCCCTCCCTAATACACACAGTGTTTCTTATCCATACTTGTGCATTACACTGATTCCTTATGGTCTGATCTCTTTGACCAATCCCCAGTGTGGGACCTGACATTCAATACAGCTACCTCAGAATCCAAGTAGCTCATCGCAACTGGTTCCTCCTTATCTAGTCAAGTGTCACTCCCTTGAAGGATTCTAGTATAAGCTCTTCAAAAATCCATGCTAACTCTGCTCAATCGTGTCATTGACCCATATTTCTAGATTTTCCAACAAAAGATGCATCCTTTCCACATTCATCCTGTAAAGACTTCTCAGGATCTTATGTGATTCAATCAAGTCACCTTTTACTCTTACAGATTTCAGTGGATACGAGCCCAGTTTATCCAGTGTTCCTCAGAAGACAACCCACAGATTCCAGTTATTGCCAGAGGAAACCTTCACTAAAATACTTCAATGTACCATTATCATTCCTCAAAATAAGGAGACCAATACCTTACTAAATACTGCAAATGTGATCTAACTAACTTTTAAATTCCGCTAGTGATAAGCGATAACATTCAGTCATCTTTTGTAATGACTTGCAATGAGAGCACACTGTAAATCATGCATTTATACATTGAGATTGTTTTGCATTCAAAGAATCTTTTTAGGATGATTAACCTTGTTAATAACACTTTTATCTCACTGAGCTTCTCTGGAGTGGAAGCTGATATCACAAGTTTACATGTGGGTTAAGTATGATGAAGTTAAAATTTGCCCACTGCCACATGTAAACATATAGGATGATAGTCATTGTTTTCATTATACCATATAAATTTTTACAAGGAAAGAGGACATTCTGTCCAGCATGTTCCTGCAGGTTGATTAAGAACTCTGCAACGTGATTCCTGCAGTAGAAATTGTGACGTGAGAATATTCATGACTGACTGAGAATGTTTCTATACCAAACACTATAACTTTGTTCGGGTGATTTATCATGGGCTTGCTTTTGTATCTGACATGGTGGTAATGTCAAAATTAGACCCAACTGAAATAAAATGTTGTCATGATATGTGGAGTGATTAGAAATTGATAACTGCCAATAAGAATGACATTTTATTCATTCTTATACTGTTGGTTGGTTGGCATTTGTCTGTCTCGAGGGACAATGGGTGTTGATGATCATCATCACAAGCCTGGATGGAATGTATGGAGATCCTGAGGTGACTAGCCGTCAAGATCCCCTGCTCAGCCTCACCAGTGTATGCAAAGGAAAGTTATGAAGCAACACGTTTGGCACCAGCTTGTCTGCAGGAGCTGCCAGAAGGATGTTCAATGACATTCAGCTACCTTAGGGGCTCCCCTCTAGATTTGCTGTCTGGGTTTATTCCCATGGCCTTCGGCTCTTCCAAGGCTGCCCACGTCAGTGGGGCTATTTATCCATAGCTGGGGATCTGGTTCATGAGCACCCGTGCGTGTCCGCACACCGGTGGGCCTGCGTGCTACGCGTGCAGGGGTCAGACCTCCTCCCTGTCCTCTGCAGTTTAGCCTGAGTCCGAAAGGAGTTCAGTTTCTGTGTGTTGCCAGCAAAGAGGCACTACATGAAGCTTGCTGTTGGAGAGGCTATGTACTGGGAGGGAGAGACTTACACAATCAGCTCTACTTCTTGCAAGACTGCTAGCCAGTGGTGGAAGCTGAAAGTGAGAGCGACAAGCACTACTCACTGCACTACCACACTAGATGCATCACAACAGCTCTTTTGACACCATTCATACACTGTATTTCATGTCAATAAATAAACCCATACTGTATCTATTTATTTACTTATCGACCTTGTATCTCTGGTCCTTTTCCAATGACTGAAAGATCGGAGAATGCACTCCACACAGATTATGTTGCACAATAAAATGCTCTCAATCATAAATTGCTATTGTTAAGGGACAAAAGAGCCTGATGAGTCTGAAGAGATTATTCATAGCTAAATGAAGAGAAAAGGCCTTGGCTTCAAGCTTGCAGTTTTGACTTCTATGCGAACAAGTATATTACAGTATCCTGTCTCAAAGCAATGGAAATGTTGTTGCAGTGTATTCATATATTGTTGGTGATTGACAAACACTACAGTTGGCTTTTGAATTGTTGGCAACGAAGCATAATAATTTGTAGAAAATGTTTCACTGTTGAATCGAAGTTTCAGATCATAAAAGGTGAACATTAATTCTTGATACCTATTTACGTACAATTCCATCAAGTTATGAACATTCTTTATTGCATAATAATTGCAGCAACACAGTAGCATAGGAGAGCGCATGATGCTTTACAGTCCCAGCAATCTTGGTTCAATTCCAGTTGCTGTCTGAAAGGAGTTTGCTGCAAACTACATATGTTTCAATGTTTTCACGTACTTTTGACAAATATTCCACAATATATATCTCAGTAACAGTCATCATACAGCCTCAAAGCTTACGAACAAAGACTTTGTGGGATGTTGATAAATGGCCTTCACTACTATTCATCAAAAGTTTGAGATCATTAAAAAAAATCACCAACTATGCTGCATTGATACGAATGTTAGAGATCGTCTGGATGTGCTACAATGACTTTGAATCAAAGAACATTCCGATAGAGTGGGAGGTCTTTTCAGCCTTTTACTTTTGTGTCACCTCTTTGACAGATCTAGTCACTTAGTTCCTTTCTCCCAGAAACTGAAATTACTTCTGATTCTGAAAAACTCCCTTTTGAAAAGGGACCAGATAGTTCATACCATATCCTGACAATAAATTCTAAAAGAAAATCTTCTAAACATCTCTTTTCATACCTTTTGTGCTTTTGCACGGTGATTCATTTAGAAACTGCTCTCCAGATATTGTAGTGTGCTTGGAATTGTACGCACATTACTTTTAGCAATGTCTCAGGATATTGAACAAAGCAATGTCTTGAGGAACATGCAGAGAATGCAGTAAGTAAGCCACTGCAATGCTAATTTGAAGCTACCTTGCTTAACGAGAACATGTTAATATCCTGTTGATACAGCATGCTAGTTATGTGTTGAAAACTTGACCTTAGCAGCAGGAAGGAACCCCCAACCCTGACACTCTCTCTGTTTCAATTCTTGTGGTATTCAAAAGATTAATTAACCACAGGCTAATGAAGCTTTTGAATACCACAGGAACGGAAATAGAGAGGTACTATATTGGTGATGAGAAGGAGATTCTTGCATTTGAGAAAACGTTACCATCAACAGAAATGAAGGGTTTAGTATCTACAAGGCAATACTTGCTGTAGAATGGAACTATTGATGACAAGTCCTTTGGGACATTGGAAAAAAGAGGAGAAGGCAAAAACTGAGGAATGCATACAACAAAGAAAGCAAGAATGGCACTTGGCAGGAGGGGCCTTCCCGAGAATCTCCATGAATCTCAGGGCTTCTACATATCCAAATGAGGAGCATTACATACAGAGGCTGTAATTCTCCAAGGAGAGCCCGGGTAACTGCCTATGATGTAGAAGTGCAAGCTATCTCTGAATTCCTTTGTGTTCTCTGCTGCTTTCAGGAGGCTACAGAAGTTGTGTACAGTAGCAAAATGGATGCTCATTTCCTTCTCCTTGGGTAAGGGGAAGTAGGCAACCCATGTATAGAATGGATTTTCCCATGATGCATGAGTTTACTGTCTGTACACAGATCGCGTTAGTACCTGTGTCATCTGTTACAAACCCTGTTCATGCTCACATTCATAAAGGAATCCATTACTGTAATAGTTACATAACTAGCAAAAAACTACAATGGTGAATACAAAACACATCCACATGATTCTGACACAATCATTTGTGACTACCTTGTCCATGTGCCGCAGAAGGCCTGTGGTTGTTTCAAAGGTATAGTGATGATCTTGTGGATTCCTCTCTCCTCCCTCTAGTCAAAGCTTCCACACCTGCAGCAAGCAAACCACCTAGTTCTCTGTAGTTTAGTGATGAACAGCAGTGTGAATTTGAGGCAGGGGATCTTGATGCCTGGGGCTTACAGAAGGGAACTCTTGCATCATCACCATCCATTGCATTATCCATTATCTCTTTATTATGTGGAAATCCTGCTTTGCTGCAAATGGAGAGCAAGAGAAGGAGGGAAGTCATGACAGGAGTGAATGATGGAAAGTCATCTGTAACTATGCCATAAGGGTACAAATAATAGCCCTTCAATTCCACTATGGAACCCAAGCACCAATTGTGTGGTTCACAAAATGTCTCTGCAGTACCTAGCAAGACCTGGATGACATTCAGGCTTGAGTTGACAAGTCATTATTTTTTATAACCTTCATTGACAGTTATAAAGTCAGTAAACTCACAATAAAATATTTCATTGACTTTAAAGATCTGATAATCTTATGCTGATTACCATCTTTTGACATTTGATTGTTTGCACTATACTTCAGTCTTCTTCTCATTTTGAATTCAATGCCAAGCAAAAAATCTGATGCTTTTTAAAAAAAATTTAAATTAGAGAGAAGGTGGAGAAAAAAGGTTTTACACAAGCCTCAAGTAGATCTGATTTTGAGAATTATGACCCAGCATATAAATCTTAACTGAATATCAAAGCAGGTTGCTCCCAAGCATTGGGGCCTTTTGCACTTTTCACAATCATTTTGACTGCTAATTGTCTAGCCCATGTCTGGACGATAATAGAGTGAGCACTTGAAAATTGAAGCTTGAATGACGAATCAAAACTAAAAAATATTGCAAATTGCAATAATGTTGGGCAGAGTGGAAAGAGAAACATAGTTAATATTTCAATGTGAAGCCCTTTCATCTGACTCATACAATAATTCCACCTCCCTTCCCGGAGATGGAGTCTCACATGATGAGTGCTTCCAGCATTTCCATTTTTTTTTCAGATTTCCAGCAGGTGCAGATTTTTGATTTTCATTCGAGCAAATGAGGATGAGCTTTGCTAATAATAGGCATGCATTTGGGACATATTAAAAGTTATTCTTCTTTGCATCCTCATTTATCTGCAATAATCTGATTTTGAAAATTATAACCTAGCATATAAATGTTAATTGAATATCAAAGCAGGTGGTTCCCAAACATTGGGGCCTCATTGCTTAATCATTTTCAGAGATCAAAGAACGTAATTTCCCCTCATCAGTCTTAGATTTTCTCTTATTTGCTGCTTCTGCTATATAAATGGGCAATAACGAAGGGAGGGACTAATGCGATAGACTTTCTGGACTTATTGTACCTGTAATAAGGAGCTGGAAACCCCAAATCAGTCATGCTTTGGTGAGAATATCGCAATGGCGCCTCTGCCTCACAGGTTCAATCCTGCTAAGAGTGCTATATAAATGGGCAATAATGAAGGGAGGGAAATAGATGTCATGAAATGCATAAGCTGCATGATTTTCCTGCCATCATTTCCACAAGTTGATTAATGATAGAATTTACAGCATAGATCCATTCACAGCCCAATCATTCACATAAGGAAGAGATTTCTCTCTTTATCATATTAATTACTGGGAAGTTGCAAACAGATTTATTGCTTGGCTATTGAAGTTTTATCTTAGTATAAGTGTAATTGGAATGTTGAGACTGTTAACATTGAGAACCTTACTCTGGTCTTAAGGAAGACTACTTGATCCATTTTAAACTGCAATGCATTTTCATGAATCTCATTGCAATGATAATTTCATATTTTGGTTTTTTAAATTTACTTCACCATCAATGTAATGATTTTATTCAAAGTGGTTAAAAGGAACATATTCCCCTGTCCATGTGCACCATCCTGAAGAAGAGTGTAGTGGGTTTATGAAAGGAGATTTCATTTTAAGAGCCAAATTCTGGGTGTGATTTATCCAGAGTTCAACAAATAGACAAGACAGAACTCTAAATTAGATTTTCAACCAAGTAATTCACTTTTGAAATGAGAGATGATCTTTCTGACCCTTAGATAGATTTTTTTTATTGGGGAGTACTGGCATTCTTTGAGAAAGCAACTAGTTATTACCAAAAGGATCTTCCCTTTAAGGAATGAAGTCTTTCTGCAGAGCTAATTTGTTAGCCTGAACAGAAGATGTGAAGCACAGTTCACAGGTGGAACCTGTAAAGGGTTTAGAGACATTCCTGGATTCACACCATCGGACACGAACTCTGCATGCACCAGGATTGAAGACTTCAAATTCTACTTTCACAAAGGGAATCTTTTATCTTCTGAAAGGAGCCAAGGTTACAAACAAGCCAAAGGAAATAAGGAAGGCAAAGTGGGAGAGCGTTGTGGTTTATTCTTTCCTGGTAATGATATCAAAGGAAAGGAGGTCTCCATCTATCTGGTAATAATTCTCCAAAAAAGGCTGTTCAGCTTAAAACCTGCTGTGAGAGAAATGGAACAAATGTGTGAAAGTCTGTGACAAATGTCTTGTGCATGGTACAATCATTTCATTACCACTTCTTTAAAGTGAGGAGCAGTGCTTGCCTGGAATGTGTGATCAGTGTTGGCTGAATTCTGAAGTCTAGCCTATGTTAATTATCAATTTATGAAGACGTGAAAAGCCTAGAACCATCATGTTAGCAGGCAAGTTATTTGAGCTGATCTCAAAGCTGCTTCTGATCATTGTATGATCTTTTTTTGGTTAACTGTCTTTAGCTGCCAAGGACAGGTAAAGAAGGAATGTTCAAAGTTCAAAGTACATTTATTATCAAAGGATATGTATACTATATACAGTCTTGAGATTTGTCTCCTTACAGGCAGTCACAAAAGAAAAAAAAAATAGAACCCATTAAAAAAGAAGACCATCAAACACCTACTCTGCAAAAATAAATTTGCAAACAATAAATGTAAGCAAATAATATTAAGAACTGAAGCTCACGAAAAGGAATTCACAGCTGATCCAGAAAGATTGAGAAACCCGTTAGTTGCAGCCCACAACCTCAACTTTCCTCAGATATGAGTAAATATTGCCGAGCAGGGAACTGAACACCAGCTGTCTTTTGTCTCTGGCCCTGACACCCTGACTTTCCCAATTTGGCCCAGTGCTTAAATCGGTCAAACACTGGTTTGTTCTTGACTCTCGGGCCCAGGTCCCATTGCCTTGAATCTGCCTTGCCTTGAACTGCCACTTCGAATCACCTCCAATTCCACTCCAGCAGCTGAGCACTGGCTCATCCCCTGATCTCAGGCTCAGGCCTGGGCTGCCTCACCTCAATTCAGCCCATACACACCACAACCATCCTGCACCTTCGAGACTACAGTTCACACCACAAAAATGCCAGCTAGTACAGGCAATTCAAAAGCTTAACTACAAAAGATGAGCTATAGATGGCAGTGCTTATTTATCAGAAAAAGTATGAGTAGTAAAATAGTTAATAGTTGTGTTTGCTACCAGCAAGTTGTCACTGTGCTTCACCAGTGTCATCTTAAACAGGAAGAACGGAAGTTGCTGACCACTTTCAAGCTGGGATGAGAAAACAGTCAACACACTACCAGACACCACTTGTTCAGTTATTCAGCTGGTGGCGCTGCTAGTCGAGTTGCTGTTGTACTGCTCCTGTGGACTGGGGTCAATGCTGACTTTCGGCCCTGTCTATGTGGAGTTTGCATATTCTCCTTGTGGTCTGCTGGGTTTGATTCAGTTGCTCCAGTTACATCTGAGTGGTCCGTTTTCCTCTCATGCACCATATTCAAGACTCAAGACATTTTAATGCCATTTCCAGTCTACAAGTGTATAGGAGAATGAAATAATTGTTACTGAAGATCTGATGCAACTCTAAAATAACACCAAGATAAAGGACACAATAAAATAAAAACAGAATAAATATAAATATAAATGATCACACGAGGCACTTGAGTGACTGTAGATAAGTTGGCTGACTGGAAGCGATAAAGTAGTGGTGGGGGGGTTATGGAGGGGTGCTTGTGAGTGCAGGTGTTGATTAGCCTTACTGTTTGGGTAAAGTAACTATTTTTGAGTTATGACAATATGAGATAAAATAAAACTGGACCATACAAAAGAAATGTAAATGTGTGTCTGATGGTTGGTACGAATTCAGTGGATTTAAGGGATTATTTCACGGCCCTGTGGCTCTGCAGCTCTATTACTGTAGAAGAAAAGATAATTGGATGTAAAGGGAGCTACAAATAGCCAGCCTAATCACTTGGAAAGAGAAAGGAGGTTAGTTTAATGGAGGTGAACCAATCATTTGCTCTGGACTTGTGATGGAGCAGAATGTCAAAGGGAGGGAGGAGAAAGCTGCCACAGGCAAGCAACTCCCCCCTCTTTGCACTTTGGTATGTGTTCTGTTTGTGACTGCACAGGAGAGGAAAAGCATGGTCTTAACTCTAACCAAGTAAATGGAAGTGAACCTGCTTTAAGCACAGCTATTTCCTCAGTTGCATCTTGCCTTCTTGCCTGATTACTCCAGAGCTTGTGCACATTTAAGTCACACATCTGCTTTAGTCTCATTTCACAGAGAGGTTTGTGGTCTAAAACTGAGATTGATGCTCCCCATTGCATAATCTACTGACTGAGTATTATGTTTTACCCCTAAATGTAAAATGCATTAAAATATATTTGAGAACAGTTATGGGATTAGAAGTTGTCCTTCTGTTCCCACCATGATAGTTGCATGATATATGTGACATTATTTATATTCATGGCAATAACCTTTATGACATTACTGAATGAACATAGAGACCATCATTATTCATGCAATTACTTAATATTATTCATACAAAATCTCATTATTATTCATACAGTGCCTCATCAGTATTCATACAATATCCATTATTATTTATACGAAACCTCATTTGCTTATGGTGCAGTCACATAAGTAGGCCTGGAGTTATACATGCACCAACAATTAGCTTTTGATAGCTTTTGACATCTGCATGCAGCAAAGCCCAGATAACAATGGGAGTTTTGGCTGATAAGTGGTAAATAATATTCGGGCCATGAAAGTGGCAGGCAATGATAATCTTCAACAGTAGTCATATCACATATTGTTGACATCCAATGGCCATACCCACCATCAATATTCCCACAATACTCAATATAGGATTTACTCAACTAGTCTCAGACTTCATACCTCCAGAGTGCATGAATAATCAGCCTGGCTTCTTAGTGGACCATCTAGCAGTCTTCCTACACCACTCCTCAATGAGATCATTGAGGGAAAGTGTCCAATAGTTTGATCTAGACCAAGTTGTGGACAACTTGCCAGAATGTTTCTCCTGATTAATTCTCAACAGCGCCAGTCTTTCTTAGCACTGTAGCACAGTCTTAGCTGAGATGATGCCCTCCAAAACTTGTGCATATGATCTGAGCTCATGCAACAGATGTGCAGCACTGTCAGAGGTGACCTTGTCTTCCCTCCAGGTGCTCACAAAAGATCCTGGTACACCATTTTGAAAAAAACCATATGAGGTATCAAAGTGCATTTGACCCATCCCTCATCCAGTGCTACCTAAACTGTATCACAATGTAAGATCTTGCTATGTACTCTTGCATAACCTACAATGAAACAGTGAATATACTTCACAGGCCATAAGGTGCTTATGAACCAGAATCAGGCTTATTATCACTATTATCCTGACGAAGGGTCTCGGCCCGAAACGTCGACAACGCTTCTCCCTATAGATGTTACCTGGCCTGCTGTGTTCCACCAGCATTTTGTGTGTGTTGTTTTTATTATCACTAACATGTGATGTGAAATTTGTTAACTTAGTAGCAGCAGTTCAATGCAATACATAATGTAGAGGAGAAAAAAATTAATAATAAATAAGTAAATCAATTACAAAATATATATATTGAATAGATTGAAAACATGCAAAATTCAGAAATACTGTATATAAAAAAAAGTGAGGTTGTGTCCAAGGGTTCAATGAATAGGATGGCAGAGGGGAAGAAGCTGTTCCTGAATCACTGAGTGTGTGCCTTCAGGCTTCTGTACCTCCTACCTGATGGTAACAGTGAGAAAAGGGCATGCCCTGGGTGCTGGAGGTCCTTAATAATGGACGCTGCTTTTCTGAGACACCGCTCCCTGAAGATGTCCTGGGTACTTTGTAGGCTAATACCCAAGATAGAGCTGACTAAATTTACAACCTTCTGCAGCTTCTTTCCCTCCTGTGCAGTACCCTCCCAACCCATATCAGACAGTGATGCAGCCTGTCAGAATACTCTCCACAGTATATAGACATTTTTGAGTGTACATGTTGACATGCCAAATCCCTTCAAACTCCCGATGAAGTATAGTCACTGTCTTGCCTTCTTTATAACTACATTGATATGTTGGGACCAGGTTAGGTCCTCAGAGATCTTGACACCCAGGAACTTGAAACTGCTCAGTCTCTCCACTTCTGATCTCTTTATAAGGATTGGTATGTGTTCCTTCCTGAAGTCCACAATTAGTTCTTTCATTTTACTGACATTGAGTGCCAGGTTGTTGCTGTGGCACCACTCCACTAGTTGGCATATCTCACTAGTGTACGTCCTCTCGTCTCCACCTGAGATTCTACCAGCAATGATTGTACTATCCAAGTGTGAACAGTTGCTTCTTCATTTGCTTTAGAAACACAGAGTGAAGCCCCTGGTGTAGAATCACTAGCCAAATGTCAAATACAAAAGAGATTCTATGTTCTGTTTTGTGGACAAATTACTCACACCAGCTATGTGATTAATATAGAGGTTATTTATAGAGTTCCATGTGCAAGGCCTATTGGGGATCATGTTGCCAATAAAGTGCTTAATGTACAACATACTGTAGAACAGACAGCACAGGCAAAGGCCCTTTGCTCACAATGCCTGCACTGAACACTATGTCAAATTAAACTAAATCCCTTCTGCCTGTACATGAATCATATCCCTCGATTCCCAGCATATTCATGTACCTAGCTAAAAGCCTCTTAAATGTTACTATTGTATCCGCTTCCGATATAAACCCTGCAGCCTGTTCCAGGCACCTGTACTCTATATTAACGGTCTTCCCTACACATTGCTTTCAAATATTACCTCTGTCGCTTCAGATGTATTTAATCTAGTACATATACTGTATGACGTCTCTACCCTTCAAAACAAACTGACTGCCTCTCTGCCCATGCCTGTCGTAATTTTATATACTTCTAATAGGTCACCTGTTTACTTACGGATTGCTACGATTATCATCCAGCAAAGAGCAAATTGATGTTCTGTGTAGAGTAAGCGGTGAAGAACAGGTTTTCATCTTACAGGAACAGCTCAGTTTTACTGCAGAATATCATTGCTAAACACTGGCAATGGGCTGTTGGTGGTACCATGCAGAAGTCATCAGCATCAAAGAAGTTAAAATAGTTTGCGAAAGCTGATTCCTTTCCCCTAATCTAGTCCCTGTTCTGGACCAGTCAAATCAAGATAATCCTCTCCTTCTACCACTTAGAGCATATATGTCAAACTCAAGGCCCGCAGGCCAAATCCGGCCCGCGGTGGAATTATCTTTGGCCCGCGAGATAATATCTAATTACTATTAAAGCTGGCCCCAGTAATCGAAGCGCCTATGGCGTATGATATGGCTAATGCTGAGTTTATTCAGGTACCAGGTTTTCAGGGTTTTTAGTGTTTATTCGGCAGTCTTCTTCATAAGAAACGGAATTTGTAAAGTGAAACACTTTGTAGTTATAGCAAAGACTGAGACACATGAGAGCAGGCTGAAAAAACGGAGGCAACGAAAGCTGCATTTGCACGCGTCCGACTGATCCGGCCCGCATGAAGCTGCATTTTGCTCAATCCGGCCCGTGACCTAAAATGAGTTTGACACCCCTGACTTAGAGGTTTCATGTATTGCCATTTACATTTTAGTACTGTTAACAAATGTTAGGTATCTTGCTAACAAGCTGCTAATTATGTTTGGTATCTTCAATTGTCACCTCCAGGACAAGATGCATGGCTGAGGTCAAAGGAGTGGATGTATCTAAAATGTGTGTGTGTGTGTGTGTGTGTGTGTGTGTGTGTGTGTGTGTGTGTGTGTGTGTGTGTGTGTGTGTGTGTGTGTGTGTGTGTGTGTGTGTGTGTGTGTGTGTGTGTGTGTGTGTGTGTGTGTGTGTGTGTGTGTGTGTGTGCGCGCGCGCGTGTGTATGTATATGTATGAGGTAGGTTGAAGGCAATTAAAGCACAGTATGAAATTAAACAGATAAACCTTCTGTTGCTTATTTCTTCACACGTAGCTTCATGGTGGGATGTAAAATAACTTCCTGAAAAAGTCTGTGCAGTATTTAAAAAAAGAACACAATCAGTTGTCCAAATGTACGAAGGCACTGTGCTGCTTTGCAAATCCATCAAAGGAAAGTAAATTGAAAATCTCCACTCACTGATGGGTTTTATGTTGACATATTAGATGTATAATGTTGCCCATGAAGCAACATGATGATTTTAATCATTACTTAGCAGAGAAATCAAATAGAAAATTGCAGAATAAAAATGGTCTTTGCATGAATGAACAAAGTCTTTTCAACTCCTCCATCATCACCTCAATTGTACTCTGTCCCCATTAGATTCGAAGGCAGTAATACTCTGATGGTCTGCTGACATTTCAGAGTTCCCCAAAGGACAAGCATTGGGCTCCAGAGATGGATAATGCTTCAGTTCCACTCCTGTGGGCCACAGTTCCTGTGCTCTCTTTAGTTGTTCACTGGAAAATTTATTATAAAACTGCCTGCACCAAAATAAGCAATTAAAAGTGTGTTGTGATTTTAATAGAAAATACTTCCAATAGTCAGATTATAATCTGGCATATTATAATTTTTATAAATATAGTTGTAATTATCAAAGATTTACTGCATGCCTTTGCAGCAAAGTGAGCCGTCAGTTCAGGATTGGACACCATCCTGGGGCTGTCGATACTTGACCATTTGCATCCGATTTCTCTGTTACCTCTCCCCACTTCTCCCACAAGCAACCAACTTCAGTATGGACGTGTCCATCCTCATACATTCTTCCCATGAGGCTCCAATGCTTCAACAATCATCATCACAACAAATAAGTCGGAAATGCTGGAGATTATCAGTAGGTCAGGGATATGCGTGAAGAGGGATCTTCCGCTTACTTCCTTAAAGGACTGGGGAGGGAGAGAGGGGGGGGTGGGGGAGAGAGAGAGAGAGAGAGAGAGAAAGAGAGAGAGAGAGATCTCCTCATACTTCATTCAACATGAAGTATGCCCCATAATGTACAGGGCCATCAAGCAAATACTGGAGCATAGGATTAGCCATTGTAGATAACTCTCTTTCAAATGACACATACACAAGAGACATATTACTCCCTTCTGCTTTGTAAATTGTCTGTGATTGTATGCTTCAAAGGAATATAAAGGGTAATGGAGAGAACACAAGATTGTTGATGATGTTATCAAAGATTCAGTAAAGGAATGATGGCTCTTTTGAGCTTCTTTTGCAATGTAAATCTCATTTGCTCTTAAGCATATTCTACTCTGAAGCAGCCATGTACCTTGAAATTCATCCCCAGTGAATAGCACTGAATGCACTATATTAGCATGTTGTATTCTGCACCAAAATTCATTCCCTTGAAGTCAACAAACTGAGTTTCCAAGCAAAGTTTATTTGATATCATTGGCTGGTTTCTATCAGTTATGTTTAGCTGTCACTGGCCAGCCCAGTATTTGTAGTTGTCCCTAATGACCCTTGAACTGAGTAGTTTTACAGGCCACAGTTAAAAGTAAACAGGATCATGTCTGACCTGAAGTTACACATTGTAATTCAAATCAACACAATGGATTTCCTATGCGATAACCATGAACGAACCAAAAGAGGTTTCACAACAATACATTCTTCATAATCATTATTGCTGCTATCCTTTTGTTTCTAGATTAATTAATTAACAGAAGTTAAATCCCCTGATAGGTGGTGCGATTGTAACGTGGGATCATGTAACCAGAGCTTACATGAAAGCCTATTTGGAATCCTATTCATGTAGCCAACATGTCACCATTTTCACAAACTTAAGGAGATTTGGCATGTCACTAAATACTCTACAGGTCACTGTTAAAAATATTCTGACTGTTCACAGATTTACATCTATTACAAACTGGCAAAATACAGTAACTTGTCACATTCATTCTGGTCATGTTGTAAGCTTTATGCATACTGGAAAAATATTTTTCACTGTTTCTCTGAGGCTTATGGGAAACGGTGCAAACCAGACCCGCTCATAGCCCTCCTTGGAGCAACAACTTCCCTATCTTCAGCCAATAAGTATGAAAAAGTAGCTGTATTGTTTGAAATGGTCATTGCTAAGAAGTTAATCCTGACAATGTGGAAAATGGACTCTGTGCCTACATACGATCTGCGGCTGAGAGTACTGGCAAACACTTTACATTTGGAGAGACCGAGACTATGTAATGAGGACAGAGGGGACATCTTTGAAAGGATTTGGGGCCCTGTATTGGACTTTCTTACGGGGTGAGGACTGAGTTTTTTTGGTGCAGTGCACCTCTGCTGTGTATGTTTACTTTTTGCCTTTATATATTTTTTCTCTTTTGCTGCTCAATATTTAATTTGATTTTGCTATGGTTGTGATTTTTGTGGTTGTGCTGTTTTTTTGTTAGTTTTTTTCCCAAGTCTATTCACATAAAACAATAAAATATATTTAAAAAAATATTCTGACTGCTCACTCCATGACCTGGTCTAACAATTGCGAGGCAAGAAGCTGCAGACAGTAGTGGATACAGCCTGGTCCATCATGAGCACAGCCCTTCCCACCATTAACAGCATCTACAGAAGGCACTTCCTCAGAAAGGTGGTATCTATCATCAAGGATGCCTTCTTATTGCATGACACACAGGAGACTTAAGTCCAACATCACCAGGTTCAGGAATGGCTACTTTTCTACAACCATCAGGTGCTTTAAAGAACTTGTACAATCCTAACCATACGTCACCAATGGAACAATGTGGACCACCTCTAGGACTACCATCGGCTTTTATTATACCAAAGTCTTGTTGCAGTCGTCCTTTTCTTCACTATCTTGTACAAGTTGTGTGTATTTATTAATTTATACACTGTTGTTTGCACATACATGCCTGTGATGCAGCTGCGAACAGTTTTTTTTCATTGCACCTGAACTTGTACACATGACAAAGCTTGACTTGACTTGACAAATGTAAGGTACTGGAGTAATGTTCTGGTGCATGTTTTTCCCTCAAATTGCTGATGTGTTTGCTTTTCTCACCCCTCACATATGTTCCATGGCAGGGGGTTGAAGGTGAAGTTGGTCTTGATGCTCTTGGTGCAGTGCTATGATGTGAGCTGGGATTGATGGATTGTCTGTTCAACTCCCACTCATCAATTTCAAATATTAATAGGAACATGTTTTTCCTATTTTTCAACTTCTCTTCCAAATCTAAGTGATGGGGTCAGTAGACATATTATAAACCTCAATAAAATTAGGAACACAGCATGCCAAGTGCTTCTGGTGGGATCTGAGTGCAGGCAGCCCAAGGTATATCAGAATTAAAAGCGCTAGACCAAAGGGGCAATAAGAACTAATGTGACTGGCATAAGGGCAGAAGAGTGGCACAGCTGGTAGAGCTATTGCCTTACAGTGTGAAAGATCCAGGTTTATTCTGACCTTGTATGCTGTCAGTGTGGAGTTTGCACACTCCTCTAGATACCCTGGATTTCTTCCATATCCCAAAGGTGTGCAGGTGGGTAATTAATTTGCCACCGTAAATTACCCCAAGTGCCTGGCGGAGTTGCAGAATCCAGGGGGAGAGGATGAGAATGAAGGGACCATAAAAAATTAGATTCATGTAAATAGGTGCCGCTGGCCCACGGGGACTTCGTGGGCTGAAAGCTCTTTTCCATGCTGCCTCTCTCAATGACCCTGTAACTCCAATCTAAAAAAATATGAGACCCTCTGATGCACCATCAATAACTCACTCTGAGACGTAAAAGCGAGGTATCGGCTTTTACTGACTGGAAGAAGGAACAAGCAGTGAGTGACCACCATACTACATCCTGGAGACTGAGAGGCCGGGCTCAGACCTCCATCACCTTTATACAGGGGTCTGTGGGAGGAGCCACAGGAGCAGTCATCAGGGGGCGTGTCCAGACAGGTATATGTAGTTCACCACACCCTCACAGAGGCCTTCCTCCTGACCGTAGGACAAAGAGCAAAGTCACATGATCTACTGTGCCAATTCCAGATCTTTGAAGGTGAAAGTGCCACCACCTCCTTGTGTTTTCTTCAAGTGTTCTGGAAGACAAAATTAAAATAGCTGAGTTGTTAAGTCATAAAAGACTACCTTGTACCTCTGTAGATCTCCTGTAACTCTGAGTGTAAAGGTTGAGGAGATGTAACCGACAAAAGGAAGGTAACATTTCACTCAGACTGAACTGCACATTCTTCTGACTGAAAACAGAATAAAAAATTATTTTTACTATTACCTCAGCAAAATGGCAACAATTGAAGCCTCCAGGAATGATACAGAAGAAGGCTCAATCAGGTTAGAAGGACTGAACTGCACATGGAGAATTAATGATCTGAGTTCTGGGGTTTGATTCAAAATAACTTGCAATAAAATGGGATCATTAATTAATAATTAGAACAACAGCCCTCCATCTAGAGCTTGCGTGACCACACAGCAAGACGATAACTCTTATGTTTATTCTGAGAAAAACAAAAGGAACATGATAACCAATCCTTGCAATTCTGCCAAGTGATTTGTTTTTATCTGTGGCTGGTAATGATAAATAAAAGTAGCATAATTAGGAACTGGAAATTCATCCCCAGAAGCAAGATGCTTAGAAACATTTCAAAGTTGTGATGTTAAACATTCTGTATGACAGGGATGTACGGTGATGGCCCAAGTGCAGAAGGAGAGCCACTAAACTAGATGAACAGTTCACCAGCTTTTAATAAGAACTGTGCAGAATTAAAGGCTAGACTACCTAAAACACTCAAAATGAAAGCTAATGTGACACTGCAGCTCAGAAGCAGTAAATTAACACTATATGAATACCACTCCTTTACAGCATTAATCTAAACACTAGTCTTCTTTCCTGGAACAAGGACAAAAGTAAACAGGGAGCACAGAGCCTCCTGTGCTTTTGGTTAAGATTGAAGCGAAGTACCATCACAATGAAACACTAATTGACTATAAGCTTGATTGCCAATCCCATTCCTGAGGCCCGCCAATGAGGACAGCCAGATCCCATGGCAGAATCTGTGGGTGTGAGAGGGGCCCCCCTCCCTAGGTGCAACTGCTGAGGCACTAGAAAGAATGGATAGTGTGCGACTGGAAGGTACTGCTCTGGAGTTGTTATGAAGTGTCACTTTCATTCTGCTTCAGTTGTACATAAAGATCCTGCAGAGCTCTTCCTGCTGAGTGCATTTATGGTGGCTGTGATGGAATGGAGGTTTCTAATGAAGCAGCAATAAAAGTTTTCAAACCCTATGAAGAGCCTCACCTGTTTGCCTGTACATGGATTGGGCCATTGTGACTGCCTGAACTTCATATACGCCGACTTGAATGGAGGAAGGGGTGAGAATGTAGCCCAAGAATGACACTTACTCCTTGTGGAACTCACATTTCTCTGGCTTGGCATAAATGGTGTTCTTGAAGAGTCACCTGAGAACCCGGCGGACATGCTTGGCGTGTTCCTGGACAGAGCTGGAACAGATTAGAACTTTGTCCAAATATAGGAAAGCACACTGATTCAACATGACCCAGTCCATATTGTTGGCCAGGGCCTGCAAAACGGCCAGACCAAAGGGCATCACCATAGTGGCCAGTGGGGGTGTGGAATGCTGTTCCCTTCTTGGATATGAACCAGGTTGTAAGATTGCACAGATCCACCTTGGGAAATATGGTTGCTCCTTGGAGATGTTCAAACACAGAGGTACTAGTTGTTCACTGTGATGTTGTTGAGGGGCTGATGATCAATGCAGGGATGGAGCTTGCCATTCTTCTTCTTCACAAAAAAAGAAGCCCAACCTTGCTGGCAAGTTTGATTTACAGATAAATCCCAAGGCCAATGCTTCCTGATGTACTCTTCCATGGCCACCGTTTTTGGTCAAGAACGGGAAAACAGCTCACCCAAAGAAGACTATTACTGGGTAATAGGTCACTGGATCAGTCAAAGGACTGGTATGGAGGCAGAGAAGTGGCCTTCTTCTTTCTGAAGACTACAAGAAGGTCAGCATATTCAGCTGGATGCTAGACAGGTCCACACAAGCAGTTTGCACAGGAAGGATATGTTGACAGGGGCTTGAGCAGGACCCAGACAGATAGATAGGCAGGCCAATTTCCAGTCTTGGAGTGCCTTTCAGGGCCAATCGATACATGGGCTGTGTCAAGATAGCCAGGGAAGGACAAGCAGCAGCGGCAGTTCAGGAGAGTCAACAAGATAGAAGGAGAGTTATTCCTTCTGGCACAATTTGGAAGGGTTCTGTGGAAAGGTGGATCTTTCCAGTGCCCAGAGGCCAATCATCCGAAGCCTTGGATCAGTATTCTCTCTCAATTGCAGTCAGAACTCTCTATCTTTGAGCCAGAGAGACATCCACGTGGTTCCTGCTTCCCTAGAGTCAATAAACATCTGAAGCTCATGTGTCTGAGACTCCCTCGACAAGAACCTGGGACCATTGCACAACTGGGGAAGATGCTTGCAGGGAGAAGTGATCCATCAGAATTCCCTCTCTTGGGAACAGTATTCTCTTTTATTGGGTGCTTGGGACATGATGCCCGGAAATGTACTAAATTGCACAGTACAGGCTGACCTTGTTCCTCTTGAGATAGGTACAAATGCCCAACCTGCATAGGCTCTTCTACAAGCTGCATACCGAGTAGTGTGGAAGGGGGTGAAGACAACCTGTGATCTAAGGAGTAGGGAGCTCAGTGCATTCTTTCTCTGTGCCTTTCTGTTGCCCAGTTGTCTTTTCGAATGGCCGAATTCATCAGGCCATCCAGGCTGTCCTGCTTGTCATGCATTGCAGTCTCGCGCTGGATCCCTGCATTCATCCCATGTTGGAAGACAATGATGAGGAATCTCTCGTTCTACTCCGTCTCAACGGAACATTGTGGAACTTTACAATGTAGTCCATCTCTGTCCCTTTCCCTGAACACAGGTCCAGGAGTCAGTGAGCAGTCTCCAGACACTGTACTGGAAGATCAAAAGACTCTTTTGAACTCGACTACAAAATGTTGGAATGGCTGGGCTGGATTGAACAGTCTGTATAGTGATCTGCCTAAGAGATTCACCATGTAAGGCAGTTCATGCGCATCAACACCAAACTGATGCGGCTGGGCTTGGAAAATCAGCTCACACTGGGTACTAAAATTCCTGCAGCTGTCAGGGTCGCTAGAGTATCTACCTAATGGAAGAGTACTCGGTTCTGGCCCGGACGTGGGAGTCAGGACCTTATTGGCTAAGGTTGATGAGACTGTTGAAGAGTAGGATGTAGGATGTAAGGGATGCTGAGAGTGGGACTGACCTTGCTGAAGATCGCTGAATTGCAGCAGCAGGAGCAGTAACAACTGATTCTGGCTGTCAGTCGTTACCTGCTGTCTGTGATGAGTTGTAGAACTGTCGCTGTGAGGGCTAACACCTGTTCTCTCTGTTTGGACTGAGCTTGCCACTCTGAAAGTAGCTGTCACACTGCATGAGACACTTTGGCCAACCTGGTTTCTACTGATTTTAGCTTCCCCTCCACAAACTTCAGTTTGGGTTGGGCTTGTCATTCTGTGAGTAGCTGTCACACTGTGTGAGTCTCCTCTGCCAACGCAGCATCTGCTTACTGTAACTTCTCTCCTATCTGACCAATGAATCCCAGGGCCATGGTTGGCTGCTCTCTGTCTACTGGATCCAATATCTTTGAGGTTATCTTGCTGACACAGGTGTGCAGTTATGGACCAAGTGCAGGGGGAGTGACACTGAAGTGGATGAACAGCTTAATGACTTTAAATAAGAACTGTGCCAAATTACAGGAAAAACAATAAATGTTAGGCCAACAGGGCCATTAACAGGGCTCTAAATCTGAAAGCTAACACCAACACAACAGTTCAGAAGCAGCAACTTAACACTAAATAAATACCACTCTTTTACAATCTAAGTGATAATCTTCTTTCTCAGAACACGGACAAAGGTAAGCAGGGAGCATTGACAATGCTGTGCTTTTGGCCAACACTTGACAAGACTGAAACAAGAAGGAGGGAGTTAAACACCATCACAATGAAACACTAACTGGCTCGAATGTGCATACTCTTGAGCATAATTGCCGATCCCATCACACAGCCCACCGGCGAGGATGTCGGGAACCTACGGCTGAGTTCATAGTTGTGACACTCTGTATAGACATTTGTGCAAGAACCAATCTCCAACAGTATAGAAAATACATATTAAATAGATCTTCAGATGACATGCATTCAAAAGTCAATTCTAAATTATTTTTTCCTCCCAGATCCTTCACAACTTCTCATAATGGGAGACCCTGAATAACTCTTCATGAATGTTGCAGCTTCGGGGCAAGTGGAGGAAACTCAGTTGATTGAGGTGATGGAGTGAGAAACTAATCAACTCACAACATCCATGGAATGAGAAACAAAGATTGCAGTTATCATGCAGTTGACAAACGCCTGTACATACAAGCATCCCCATAACATTATGAAATTCACAAGTCTGATATATGTAGCTTCCTGTAACATTCCTGGAAGCAGGTTCACAGGATTGGTGAGTGAGACAGAAAACACTGACTATGAAAAAGCATATTAATCATTTACAAACAGTAAAACATTCAACCAAACATTTAACTTCCCCCAGATTCCACCAACTACTAAACTACATATTCAACAAACAGATACCTAGCTAAAAGTGCATGTGGAGCATACATTCCCAATGGTTCTGTAAAGCATGCCCTGCAGACAAAGGAAAAGAGAAAGACCAAGCCTCCCACACATACTATTTTATATCCTGAGATGACCAGAACCAGAAATTGGTGCCATGGTGCACAAGCTGGAAAATGGGAAAGAGTGGCTGTTAAATGGACCAATTAATAGCCAACACAGTGGAAGCAGATTTCGACTGGCAAATAAGCCACACGCCCACATGTCATATCACCCCTTGAAACTTGTGACACCATGACAATTTGACACTCAGACGAGTAGGACCATTGTGAACTCCCTGCTAAGCTACATATACTCCCCGAGTTACGAA
Source organism: Hemitrygon akajei (assembly GCF_048418815.1). Lineage (NCBI taxonomy): Eukaryota > Metazoa > Chordata > Chondrichthyes > Myliobatiformes > Dasyatidae > Hemitrygon > Hemitrygon akajei. The sequence continues at coordinate 84,005,790 of NC_133135.1, forward strand.
CGTCCGACTTACGGACAACTCATACTTATGAACCGAGGAAGGAGAATGCCGTCCGCCATTTTAAGTTGGATCGTGACGCCGTCCGCCATTTTAAGTCACCGTTGACACTGCGTTGAGGGTTTAACTTTGTATTTGGCTTAAATTTTTCTTAGCAAGATTCACCCTGACCCTGCCCCCCATTCCAGTTGGCTGGTGGCGCAGTCAGATTAGCACGGGGTTAGAGAACGGAGGTTCCAAAGCTCAATTTGCGCTCCCATGCCAGGTTAATGTCAATCTAGTGACTCCCATACCATCCGTGCCGGGTTGATGTTGATCTCGCAACTCAACTTCATAAAAAAAACACTGCCATCTCCAGTTTAAATTCCCACGCGGAATATTGTGGAGGATCAAATACCCAAACCCAGCACAGCCCCCACTTGTCCCATTTAACCTGTCTCAGTGAGGTGCAGTTTAGGACCTGGGCAATTCAGTGCTGTGGTCCTTAGGACCCAGTGGACCTCGGGAGCCGGCGCAGGTCGGGACCCGCCACCCACAGTGTTTCTGTTCCATTGACGGGAAGCGATCGCGTTTATAAATAAAATGGAAATAATAAAGTGTTTGGAAAGAGGTGAAACGGCATCGGTCATTGGAAAAGCTTTCGGCTACAGTCGGTCAACGATTGGAACAATTTTAAAGGATAACGGATAATGTAAGAATAATGGAGCAGAAAGGTAAAATATTTACTATATACTAAGACAAACGTTTGACTAACTGACACTAAATAATACCGGATGTACTTGTTCCGACTTATGTACAAATCCGACTTAAAGACGGACTCAGGAACGCAACTGGTACGTAACCCGGGGACTGTCTATCAGCCTCCCTACACGCCAAAAGGCCACCAGCTCTCTCCTGGTGTGTAATAGCCAATGAGGTGGTACCCACTTAATCTTACACACCAAATCTGAGATGTGAACAGCCAGGTGAATGGTGTTCCCTGACTCGCCGGGCATGCAGGTGCAGCATTCTTGACCAGTAACTGCACAAGTGCCACCTTTCTTTGTGAGCAGGTAATCTAAGGCCACTGATATCAGTTCTTGGGACAGCCTGACCGTACCATGCTGGGAAAGTCTACCACCTAAAACCTTCCTTCCTCTGCAATAACCCTCTTACCATGGGCAAGGTGCTCAGCCAGGGCAGTGGGGTGCTGTACATACGGCACCACATATCCCAAACAACAGCAGCTGCACCACCCCGTGGGGAGCTACGGGTAGGCTTAGGAGCTGCATATCAAGTAGGTGCCATTCAGTGTCCGGTGAGTGCCCATCTTCACAACACCACTAGGCATAGACACAGGCTTCCCAGGATACTGTTCCTGCTCACACTTGGCATATTTACTGATTGGTACCACCTACACCAACATTCTTTGTCAGGTGGGGAATCACTTTAAAAGCTGGGACCTTTCAGTTAAATAAATAGGATGTAGGGAAATACTAACCCTTAAAGCACACTCCACCAAGGCTATTAAAGCTCAAACCCCTTAAGGCTGCTGCCATACTGTGGGTCAGGGTTGGCTGGAATACAATACTACCTCTCATCTCCCCCAAAACAGAATGCCAAAACCAGAGAAGCTAGATAACTTCCCCCAACTGTCTTCCCGGTCATCAAAAGGGATTGATATTAGTGGCATCCCTTCCATGGTGTAGTTAGGAGTCCTCATACAAATGCAGCAATCTGACAGATTGGTCTGGTGTGTAACTTCAAACACCATGCTCAGGAATGCTTTATAGATCTACCATCACAAGTCTGCACCCACCACTTTGTTATTCTGTAATACAGGGAGGTACAAATGCACTCACTCCTGATTAGTATTTAGACACAAAGAGCATAAACAATGACTTCTAAAATTGCTCCCCAATTGCCTGTGGCCCGCTGAAATGTGAACATCTCATATTCAGAATAAAGCTGCCCAGATTTCTGCCCTATTAATCCAAATTTCACATGGCCAGAGTGAAATCCATAAAAGAGATTGGAGGTGAAACAAGGAAGTAACAGACAAAACAAATAACAATCCAGGCTTGTACCTCTCTTCCTTAAAAAGCTTCACATTGAGCTGCAAAACTTCAAACTCACAGTTAATTCCCAGAAAGAAAAACAAATACACTTAACAAAGAACAAAAGGAAAGAAAAAACATCTGAGCAGGGCATAACATATTCACACAGTCTCCTAAAGCGAAAACGTTCACACATTTCTCCACATTCAAACCATTCATACTCTATTTACAGGGAAGAGGGACGCAGGCCGAATCCCCTCCCTACGAGGGTGAGGCGCGAAGACGCTAACTACCACCCGATGCCTGTTACTTCTGAAGTTCAGCCACGGTCCTTTGGAATCCCAAAAGGAATGTGAGGAATCCAGCAGAAGACTGAAGGAACCCTTATTAGTAGAGGGCTTTCCTTGTTGATAGCCTCCTTTCCTCACTTCCCTTGACAGTACTTTCCCTAGAAAGTGGCCAGTGAGTGAGTGGGCCAGTGAAGGAGTAGAGCTTTGAGACTTTGTCTCGAGAGATTCTGGTAGTTTTGGCAGCTGGACTGTGCAATTAAGTCTATCAAGATTTGAATAGCTCAGACTCAGCAGAAAGCAGCTGATTGGGCAATCAAGATCAGGTGACCAAGCAGCTTGGAAAGCTCAAACAAATAAATAGAGAGGTAGCTCAAACAGAACAGCCAGTGAAGGAGTGGAGCTTTGATGAGAACAGGTGGAGGATGAGCTTGCTCCCAGTTAGGCTTCACAATGCCTCCTGAGATGATGATGATGATGATGATGATGATGATGATGTGCTTCTCCTGTGAGATGTGGCAGTCTTGGGGGAACTCCCTTCTCCCACAGAGTTACATCTGCCAGAAGTGCATGTGGCTGGGTGATATGGAAGACTGTGTAAGGAATCTGGAGCAGCAGCTGGATGACCTTTGACTCATAAGAGAGAATGAGGCAGTCATAGATGAGAGCTACAGCGAGGTAGTCACACCTAGGATGCCAGAAGCAGGTTGTTGGGTGACAGTCATGGGGGAGAACGTGAAGGTGAGTAGACAGGTAATTTTGTGTACAACATGTTGGAGGAACTCAGCAGGTTGGGCAGCATCTGTGGAAATGAACAGTCAATGCTTTGGGCAGAGACCCTTTGCCAGTCCTGATGAAGAGTCTTGGCCTGAAACGTTGACTGTTCATTTCCACGGATGCTGCTCGACCCGCTGAGTTCCTCCAGCGTGTTGTATGTGTTGCTTTGACCCCCAGCATCTGCAGTGTACTTTGTGTTTAGGAGATTTTGTGGATGTGAGAAGGACACCCACATGGTTTGTTGCCTCCTGGGTGCCAGGGTCTGGGATGTCTCTGACCGGATGCATGACATCGGGGCCAGTCAGCATAGCTTGATAGAGGGAAAGCAATCAGAAGTCGTGATACACGTTGGTACCAACAACATAGGAGGGATGAGGTCCTGAAGTGTGAGTTTTGGAAACTAGGCAGAAGGCTGAAGAACAGAACCTCAAGGGTGGCATTCTCAGGATTGCTGCCAGTGCTACGTGATAGTGATGGTAAGAATTGGAGGAGATGGCGGTTGAATGCATGGCTGAGGAGTTGGCGCAGGGGGCAGGATTTTAGATTTTTGGATCATTGGGATCTCTTCTGGGGAAGGTGGGACCTGTACAGATTGGATGAGTTGCACCTGAACTCAAGGGGGAGCAATATCCTTGCAGGTAGGTTTGCCAGCATGGTTCGGGAGGGTTTAAACTAATTTGCAAGGGGGATGGACCCAGAGTGATGGAGTAGTGGAAGAAGTGCATGGAGTAAAGGCAGATCTAACATATAGAGAGGTTTTGAGGAAAGAGCAGCAGAATAAAGGGTATAAAGATAGTAGGTAGAAGGGCTAAAGTGTGTGTACTTCAATGCAAGAAGCATCAGGAACAAAGGTGATGAACTGAGAGCTTGGATACATACATGGAATTACGATGTAGTGACCATTACAGAGACTTGGCTGGTACCAGGGCAGGAATGGATTATCAATATTTCTGGATTTCAGTGCTTTAAAAGGGGTAGAGAGGGGGAAAAGGGGAGGAGGGGTGGCATTACTGGTCAGGGATACTATTACAACTACAGAAAGGGTGGGTAATGTAGCAGGATCCTCTTTTGAGTCAGTATGGGTGGAAGTCAGGAACAGGAAGGGAGCAGTTACTCTATTGGGAGTATTCTATAGGCTCCCTGGTAGCAGCAGAGATACCGAGGAGCAGATTGGGAGGCAGATTTTGGAAAGGTGCAAAAATAACAGGGTTGTTATCATGGGTGACTTTAGCTTCCCTAATATTGATTGGCAGCTGATTAGTTCCAATGGTTTAGACAGGGCAGAGTTTGTTAAATGTGTCCTGGATGGATTCCTGTTACAGTATGTTGACAGGCCGGCTGGGGGAGTAGTAGGGATAGTCTGGGTAATTATAGACCAGTGAGTCTTGTGTCTGTGGTGGGAAAGCTGGTGGGAAAGCTGTTGGAAAAGATTCTTAGAGATAGGATCTATTGGCATTTAGAGAATCATGGTCTGATCAGGGACAGTCAGCATGGCTTTGTGAAGGGCAGATCGTGTCTAACAAGCCTGATAGAGTTCTTTGAGGAGGTGACCAGGCATATAGATTAGGGTGGTGTACTGGATGTGATCTGCATGGATTTTAGTAAGGCATTTGATAAGGTTCCACACGGTAGGCTTATTCAGAAAGTCAGAAGGCATGGGATCCAGGGAAGTTTGGCCAGGTGGATTCAGAATTGGCTTGCCTGCAGAAAGCAGAGGGTCGTGGTGGAGGGAGTACATTCGGATTGGAGGGTTGTGACTAGTGGTATCCCACAAGGATTGGTTTTGGGACCTCTACTTTTCGTGACTTTTTATTAATGACCTGGATGTGGGGGTAGATGGGTGGGTTGGCAAGTTTGCAGACAACATAAAGGTTGATGGTGTTGTAGATAGTGTAGAGGATTGTTGAAGATTGCAGAGAGACATTGATAGGATGCAGAAGTGGGCTGAGAAGTGGCAGATGGAGTTCAGCCTGGAGAAAAGTGAGGTGGTACACTTTGGAAGGACAAACTCCGAGGCATAGTTCAAGGTAAATGACAGGATACTTGGTAGTGTGGAGGTGCAGAGGGATCTGGGGGTACGTATTCACAGATCCCTGAAAGTTGCCTCTCAGTTAGATACGGTAGTTAAGAAAGCTTATGGGTATTAGCTTTCATAAGTCGAGGGATAGAGTTTAAGAGTCACAAGGTAATGATGCAGCTCTATAAAACTCTGGTTAGGCCGCACTTGGAGTATTGTGTCCAGTTCTGGTCACCTCACTGTAGGAAGGATGTGGAAGCATTGGAAAGGGTACAGAGGAGATTTACCAGGATGCTGCCTGGTTTAGAGAGTGTGCATTATGATCAGAAATTAAGGAAGCTAGTACTTCACTCTCTGGAGAGGAGGATGAGAGGAGACATGATAGAGGTATACAAGATATTAAGAGGAATAGGTAGACTGGACAGCTAGTGCCTCTTCCCCAGGGCATCACTGCTCAATACAAGAGGACATGCTTTAAGATAAGGGGTGGGAAGTTCAAGGGGATATTAGAGGAAGGTTTTTCACTCAGAGTGTTTGGTGTGTGGAATGTACTGCCTGAGTCAGTGGTGGAGGCAGATACAGTAGTGAAATTTAAGAGGCTACTAGACAGGTATATGGAGGAAATTAAGGTGGGGGGGTTATATGGGAGGCAGGGTTTAAGGGTTGGCACAACTTTGTGGGCCAAAGGGCCTGTACTGTGCTGTATTATTCTATGTTCTATGTACTCCCTCCACATTGCATAAAGTATGGAATGGGAGTCCCATTTATCTACACCTTTGGGACCCCAGTTTTGAGCAACGCCAAAAACATTTCCTTATGGGTCATGTGGGATCACCCACTCCCTGACTGCTTATCCAACTTCCATACCTGGCTACCTGCATCCTCTTCTACATACTCCAAACCCTGTAACAATTCAATCACTGTGCTTATAGGGTGGCCTACTGCTGCTCCTATTGAAGACAGCACTATTCCTTTTACATGGGAAGCCACTGCTATAACCAGATGCCTTATTATGGCAGAGGATAGCACAACATCCTTTGGCAGGTTATCACTATTGTTATATAATTCTGTATTAAGAGCCCACTGGTGAAGGGCTAAAGTACCTCCATCTACTGTGCTCTACTCTACTTGGGATTTTAAATCCCATTCAAAGAGAGAAAGGTAACTGAACCTGACTGTTGCTACCATGAGTTACCATAATGATGAGTTATGCTCAGGGGAAGCAAGCAGCATTTGCAGGCATTAGTGATCACATGCTGGGATGATAGGCTCCCTAAAGCACTCATCTCCCTATTGGGCTCATTCCAGTACCCACCCCTCCTCCCCTTCCCATATCCTCAATAACCACATGGCCAGAAACTCTCCAGGCTTCAGTCTGTACATATCCCCTAAACTCACTAATTCCTTAGCGGAGAACTCCCTGATCTCTGTTGTCTTTAAGGGACCCAGTGTACCACTCCCACACATTCCTCCTCCTCCTCTTCTTCCTCCTGGAAGGAAGAAGGTACAGGCCGACGCTCCTGATGGAGGGTGTGGGACCACGTGATCACTGGCCTGTCCCTATTATTTTGAGCTTGCAGGGGAGAGTGTGATGACTATGAGGGATAATCTTAAGAGTCCATGTTACCCTCTTTTCCTCAACTTCACCATCCTGCCAGACGTCCCTGTCTCCCATCCACAGAGGGTTCATCGCCCTGCTGTATCACGGCTCAAACCTTAACAGGATCTGGTTACCAATTAGCCCACTGGGCAGCCTCTAATTGCTATACCTTCATTAGCTGACAAGTTATCTCTGTATTCTTATCATCTAATGTTATAGCTCGTGGCTGGGCCAGCTGCACTTCTTCTCCAATAATGGAATACACTGATCTAGCTGTACCACCTCATTCTTAAGGCTCGTGTCATCTTGTGCCGATGCCTTACGATGGCTGAAAACAGCCAGAAAGCATCCCTCTAACTCCTGGGAAATCCCAATGTGTTAAGTACGGACACAATATGGTGTCCAGTTACAATCTTAGTGACTGGTCTTCCAATCTGCAGCACCCTGTAACCTTTAGGTAGGTTAGTGAGACTTCCAAACCTCACACTGTTATTGGTCCACCCCAGGACTCAGCATTGTTCATACATGGGAAGGGGGGCAGTTTTGTCTGAAATAACCTTCTAAAGAAATGCATTTTCTACCCCAATCAGCAAACCCTGTTCGCAGCACCAAATGCAACATGGAAGTGGAGCAGGTTCACAGGATTGGTGAGTGAGACAGAAAACACAGACTACAAATAAGCATATTAATCATTTATTTACAAACAGTAAAAGATCCAGCCGAACATTTAAATTCCCCAAAATCCCACAAACTACAAAACTAAATATTCAACAAACACAAACAAGAGAAGATCTGCAGATGCTCAAAATCGGAACAACACACACAAAATGCTGGAGGAACTCAGCAGGCCAGGCAACACCTATGGAAAGGAGCACAGTCAACATTTCGAGACGAGACCCTTCATCACAAGTGGAAAATAAGATGAGGAATCAGAGTATGAAAGTGGGGGAGGGCAGGAAGACCCACAAGGGGGTGGGGAGGGGGTGGAGTGAAGTAAAAAGCTGGGAAGTTGATTGGTGAAAGAGATACAGGGCTGGAGAAGGGTGAGTCTGATAGAAGAGGACAGAAGGCCATGGAAGAAAGAAAAGAGGGAGGAGCAGCAAGGGAAGATGATAGGAAGATAAGGAGATAAGGTGAGAGAGGGTAATGGGAATGGTGAAGGAGAGGGACAGGGGTCATTACTGGAAGTTCAAGAAATCCATGACCCTTCCACTGTCACGATGAGGCCACACTTTGGCTGGAGGAGAAACACTTTATATTCCATGTGGGGAAGCCTCCAACCTGCTTGCATGAACATCGATTTCTCGATCCTCTGGTATAGCCCCTCACCTCACCCCTGGCCCACTCTTTCACCATTCCCCATCCCCATTTTCCTCTCTCACTTTATCTCCTTACCTGCCCATCACCTCCCTCTGGTGCTCCTCCCCTTTTTCTTTTTTCCATGGCCTCTGTCCTCTTCTATCAGATTCCCCTTTTCCAGTCCTGTATCTCTTTCACCAATCAACTTTCCAGCTCTACTTCATACCCCTTGGTTTCACCTAGTGGTTTATCGTCCCCTCCCTTATCTTCTTACTTGGACTCTTCATCTTTTTTTCCAGACCTGATGAAGCATCTCAGCCCGAAATATCAACTGTACTCTTTTCCATGGATGTTGTCTGGGCTGCTGAGTTCCTCCAGCAATTTGTGTGTGTTGCTTTTATTCAATAAACAGATACTTAGCTAAAAGTGCACATGGAACATACATTCCAATGGTTCTATGAAACGTGTCCTGTGACAAAGGAGGGAGAGAGACCAAGCCTCCTGCATGTGCTATCTTATACCCTCCAAGGTGCCTCGAAACAATAATTGGTACTGTAAACACGAGGAAATCTGCAGATGCTGGAAATTCAAGCAACTCACACAAAATGCTGATGGAACACAGCAGGCCAGGCAGCATCTATAGGAAGAAGCACACTTGATGTTTCGGGCCGGACCCTTTGTCAGGACTAACTGAAAGAAGAGATAGTAATCATCATAAACATTGACTGTACTTCTTCCTATAGGTACTGTAGCCTGCAAGCCAACAAATGGGAAAGACCGACTGCAGTTTATAAATGGCTTACAACTGGCAAATAAACCATACACCCACATGACGTTTCCTCTCTGTCTCTCTACTTCTAAGAATTGTTCTTTATTGTCAGAGTTATTTGCTTTTGATGCCATTCATTACAACACTGTGGAGATATGATTACCAAATTCAGTGAATTTTGAGTAATTTTCAATGTATGGACAAAATTGGCATGGATGCCTGCAAAAAGGAAAACTAATTTGTTACTCAGGGTGAACTGTTTATGAAGGTCTGAATCTTATTGTTATATATTCTGTAGTAAAACACCATGGTCTTTATCTTCAGCAGGTCCTCAGGATTGACAATGACTTGCTTCCACTCTAGTTAGATCATAAGACCATAAGATATAAGAACAGAAGTAGGCCATTCAGCCCATCGAGTCTGCTCTGCCATTCAATCATGGGCTGATCCAATTCTTTCAGTCATCCCCACTCCCCTGCTTTCACCCACTACCCTTCGATGCCCTAGCTAATCAAGAACCTATTTATTTCTGCCTTAAATATACCGAATGACTTGGCCTCCACAGCCTCTCGTGGCAACAAATTCCACAGATTTACCACCCTCTGACTAAAGTAATTTCTGTGCATCTCATTTCTAAAAATAGGTTCTTCAATCCTGAAGTCATGCCCTCTTGTCGTAGAATCCCGTACAATGGGCAATAACTTTGCCATATCTAATCTGTTCAAACCTTTTAACATTCTGAATGTTTCTGTGAGATCCTGCCTCATTCTCCTGAACTCCAGGGAATACAGCCCAAGAGCTGCCAAATGTTCCTCATACAGTTCTGTGGGTTCTGAGATAACTAATGAGGCCAATGATTCTTATGTATCAGCAGGTGCCTGATGAGCTGGCTGGGTAGGTAGGGAGGTTATTAGGTAGTATGTTCATTCCACCATTTATGTGTGTTCCCATTGCATGGAAATGCACTCAGTACCAACCCAAAGCTCCTTCTTGCAGTCATGGTTGAGTCAGTGAGGCTGTATTATTTTTCTTCCGCAAAGGAGACTTTGAGTACACCCTTGAGATTTTTTTCTTTGCTCAGCTGGTAATCTCCAGTGGGAGAGCACAAAATAGAACATAATCTTCTGAAAATTGGTGTGTGACTGATGCAGTTTATCCAACTTAGCTATCTGAATGTAACCAGGGCATCAGTAGTGGTGATACTGGTATAAGGCATGTGTGCTCTGACTGAGAGCTGCAACGTTATAGTGAGGCCATCAGTATGCATTTGTTCATGAACTTTGATAAGGGTATTGCGAACAACTGTGGTTAAAGATAGCTTTTAAAAGCATCATTTTAATTGAGGAAGTAAAGAGTTGGAAGAGCTTCATGAGGAAATGTTTATCTTTGGGCCTTGGCAAATGGTGATGCTGCAGCTGTGATTTTATAGACAGTAATGTAAATAGCAAGACTAACACCCCAGAAGGGAAAAATGAGTTAAATATTGATGTATCAGAATCAGGTTTATTATCACCAACATGTGATGTGAAATTTGTTAACTTAGCAACAGCAGTTCAATGTAATACATAATCTAGCAGAGAGGAAAAAAGTAAATAAAATAAAACATAATAATAAATAACCAAGTAAATCAATTATGTATATTCAATAGATATTTAAAAATGTGCAAAAACAGAAATACTGTATATTAAAAAACTGAGGTAGTGTCCAAAGCTTCAATGTCCATTCAGGAATCGGATGGCAGAGGGGAAGAAGCTGTTCATGAATTACTGAGTGTGTGCCTTCAGGCTTCTGTACCTCCTACCTGATAGTAACAGTGAGAAAAGGGCATGCCCTGGGTGCTCAAGGTCCTTAATAATGGACGCTGCCTTTCTGTGACACCTCTCCCTAAAGATAGCCTGGGTACTTTGTAAGCTAGTGCCCAAGATGGAGCTGACTAGATTTACAACCTACTGCAGCTTCTTTTAGCCCCTCAATACCAGACAGTGACGCAGCCTGTCAGAATGCTCTCCACTGTACAACAATAGAAGTCTTTGAGTGTATTTGTTGACATGCTAAATCTCTTCAAGCTCCTAATAAAGTATAGCTGCTGTCTTGCCTTCATTATGACTACATCAATATGTTGGGACCAGGTTAGACCCTCAGAGATCTTGACACCCAGGAGCTTGATTGGTATGTGTTCTTTCGTCTTACCCTTCCTGAAATCCACAATCTGCTCTTTCGTCTTACTGACATTGAGTGCCAGGTTGTTGCTGTGGGACCATTCCACAAGTTGGCATATCTCACTCCTGTACACCCTCTTGTCACCACCTGAGATTCTACCAACAATGGTTGTATCATCAACAAATTTGTAGATGGTATTTGAGCTATGCGAAACCACACAGTCATGTATATAGAGAGAGTAGAGCAGTGGGATAAGCACACACCCCTGAGGTGCACCAATGCTGATCGTCAGCGAGGAGGAATGTTACCAATCTGCAAAAATTGTGGTCTTCCAGTTAGGAAGTCAAGGATCCAATTGCAGAGGGAGGTGCAAAGGCCAAGGTTTTGCAACTTCTCATTCAGGATTGTGAGAATGATGGTATTAAATGCTGAGCTATAGTTGATGAACATCATCCTGACATAGATGTTTACGTTGTCTAGGTGGTCTAAAACCGTGTGGAGAGCCACTGCAGATAATTGTAGAGTCCGGATTGGTATCGGGACCTGTTAAGATAGGAATATGCTCCAATTTACTGGTGGAAGATGTTAAGTTGTTGTTGGGGAATGACCTGGTAGGTGGAAAAGTTGTCCCTGCAGTGCAGCTAACAACTAAACCAAACTCTAATGATTCAAAGATAGATTCTAACATGTAAAACTCCTGCACAGTAACTCGAGCTATGGCCAAAAACCTTGCCAATGCAGATGGTTCTGAGTAACATGATAGTTTTGATGATTTATCAGAGACTTTCCTGCCTTCACTGCTTGAGCAGGATCCTTGTCGTCAGACTGACTGTAAAGATTTGTCTTTGTCCAGAAAGGAGTTCCTAGCAGAACAGAGCAGAGACCCTGAAATAGCAGCCTTAAGAGAAAAGGCTCTCTCAGGTGATGAGATTGAGAAAGTGCTGAAAGGGTATTACATCGAAAATTGAGTATTAATGAGGAAGTGGAGACGACCTAATGTTTCTGCAAGTGAGGAGTGGGCAATTGTTCACCAGGTTGTAGTTTCTAAAGTTTATAGCAATGAGATTTTAACTCTGGCCCATAGTATGTCCTTAGGTGGCCATCTTGGTATGAATAAAACTGTGAACAAGATTTTGAAACAATTCTTTTGGCCTAATTTGAGGAAAGATATGGTGACCTTTTGTTGAACTTGTCACACTTGTCAGATTGTGGGTAAACCTAATCAAGTCACACCAGTGCCCCATTGCAACCTATTCCTGCATTTGGTGAACCTTTTTCTAAAGTTATTGTGGATTGTGTTGGCCCATTGCCAAAGACTAAAGCTGACCATCAGTATTTGCTAACTATCAATGCACAGCATTTAGATTTCCAGAAGCAATACCTCTTAGAAATATAAAGGCCAAAACTGTGTTGAAAGCTCTTTTAAAGTTTTTTTTACTTTATTTGGTTTGCCTAAAGAAATCCAATCTGATCAAGGAAGTAATTTCATGCCTGGATTGTTTCAGCAGGTAGTTTATGAACTGGGAGTTAACCAGATTACTTCAATTGTGTACCATCCAGAATCACAAGGGGCCTTAGAAAGATTTCATTCTATTCTGAAAACAATGATTAAGACATACTGTGTTGAAAATGAAAAAGATTGGGATGAAGGAGTATCTCATATTTTATTCACAGTGAGAGAGTCAGTGCAGGAGTCCTTAGGTTTTAGCCCTTTTGAACTTGTATTCCGTCATAGAGTGAGGGGGCCTTTGACCTTGTTAAAGGAACTGTGGATGAACAAAAACCTGCATGTTAATTTGTTAGACTATGTGCTGACATTCAAGGACAGGCTGTACAAAGTTTGCGAAGTAGCAAAACAAAACTTGCAGACAGCTCAAGGGACAATTAAGTATTGGTATGATCAACAAGCCTACGTAAGAAAACTTCAAGTAAGAGATAAGGTGTTTGTTTTGTTTCCAATTTGGACAAGCCCACTTCAAGCCAAGATTTTTGGTCCTTATGAAATTATGTCTCAAATTAATGAGGTGGATTTTATAATCAAAACACTGAACAGACATAGAAAAACACAGGTGGTACATATAAACATATTAAGAACTTATTTTGAAAACAAATGTGCAGCTGTAACCAAAGTAGTCGAAAATAACGAGTCTGGTAACCCTGGGAATGAATTAATTGACTTATCTGAGGTTTATTCTAAAGTAAACATCGTCACAGTAAGACTAACAAATTTGGCTATTCTTGAAAATATTGATAACAAGTTGGCCCATTTGCAGCCACAGCAATGACCAACAGATGGAACTAATTTTAAAGTTTAAGAACTACCATCGCATCACATGATGTGGATGTGGGGACTACTGAACCCTTATCACATGAAACATAGAAACATAGAAAATAGGTGTAGGAGTAAGCCATTCGGCCCTTCGAGCCTGCACCGCCATTCAGTATGATCATGGCTGATCATCCAACTCAGAACCCTGTACCTGCTTTCTCTCCATACCCCCAATCCCTTTAGCCACAAGGGCCATATCTAACTTCCTCTTAAATATAGCCAATGAACTGGCCTCAACTGTTTCCTGTGGCAGAGAATTCCACAGATTCACCACTCTCTGTGTGAAGAAGTTTTTCCTCATCTCGGTCCTAAAAGGCTTCCCCTTTATCCTTAAACTGTGACCCCCTCGTTCTGGACTTCCCCAACATCAGAAACAATCTTCCTGCATCTAACCTGTCCAATCCCTTTAGAATTTTATACATTTCAATAAGATCGCCCCTCAATCTTCTAAATTCCAGTGACTATAAGCCTAGTTGATCCAATCTTTCTTCATATGAAATTCCTGCCATCCCAGGAATCAATCTGGTGAACCTTCTTTGTACTCCCTCTATGGCAAGAATGTCTTTCCTCAGATTAGGGGACCAAAACTGCACACAATACTCTAGAACATAGAAAAATGTAAACTGGCTGAACAAGTGATTAAGTATATGTTAGAAAATGGTATTATTCAACCTTCTAAATCAGATTGGAGTTCACCTTGTGTTATTGTGCCAAAATCAGATGGTAGTGTCAGGTTCTGCACTGATTATAGAAAGGTGGATGCTGTAACAAAAACAGGAGCTTATCCCATCCCCCCAGTGGATGTTTGCATACAAATAGTTATAGGAAATGGTTAAACACACTACAGTTCAACCACACATTCTGATTTTACAAGAATATCACCTTATGATTCCTCGTATTAAAGGCACGGACAATATAATTGCCGATTGTCTTTCCAGATGTTAAGCTTGCAATGTATTTTAATAGTGGAATAGGATTTGGTATTTGTATACTCTGCTGCATATATGTTGTATTGGTGTGTAGTATGCTATATGGTAATTGTAAATATATTGTTTTACATATTGTAGTTGGCAGTTAAAATTTTGCTCTTGCAGATCAAAATTTTCCTTTTTTCCTTCTTGCGGGAAGTGTTATGAGTCTGCGAGTTCGCATGCTGGACTGTCACTTTAAGAGTGCCTAGGTGAGGCAGGACTAACTATGACATCAGCCGCCAGCTTTCGTGGCTCACTTCTGATTTTTACAGAGAGAGAGAGAGAGAGAGAAACAGTCAGTAAGAACGAGAGAGTCAGAACAGCTACTCTCGTAGTCTGAGTAAGACTTGGACTTAAGAACTGCTGGGTTAAGGTTTGCTCCAGAATGTGTGTCTGTCACATCGTATAATCCAAAGGAGGGGATTTTGGAATGTCCTGTGGGACCACTTGAAGTTAACCCTTGCCTGGGTATGTTATGTGGTAATCACTTGAAGACGACATTCCTGTGACAGGTCACTTAGGTGATATATCTAAGTGGACTTTGGATCGATTCAACAGAGAGACGGCTTATTTGTTTACTCGTGGAACTCGACGTAATCGCCTTCCCTCCACATTTGCCCTAGATTACAAATACCTCTCTCCCATCATTCATTGCGTGGGCATCTGAAACTTCCTATTTTTAAGCTTTGTTTCCAAGCTTGTTACCTTGGAAGCCACACACATATATACCTGCAAAACACTGTTAACTTTTGTTTATCTTGTCTAAGTTACGATATTATAAGTAGTTACTAATAAAGACAATGGTTTTAACATCAAAACCAGACTCCATGTGTAATTCCATTGCTGCTGGGTATGTAACAGTCCCACTAGCTGGTTGGCACAGGTTTTCGGAGCCTTACCAGGTACTCCGTCGACACCTTCCGCCTTGCAAAGCAGTAGATTATTATGGTCACTCTCACATAGAATGTCCTTAATTTTGTTGTAAGGCTTATTATAATGAAGGAAATAGAAGGGATATAGACATAGAATTGCTGGGATTACTGACTTAAATTTAAGATGTTAAAACATTGTCAAGGACTCTGGAGAGGATGCAGACAGGCAAGGGTCAACATATTTTCAGGCAAGAAGAGTTAATAAAAAAGAGTGCAGAACGTAAGAAAACAATATCAGCCAACATGCAGGCCAGGAAATAAAGTTAGGTGATCGGTATATTGGCAGGAATGTTTGCTGAGTCTGTGCTCCTCCTTTGTCGTACATTTCTGGGAAGAATTAATCAGAATGTGTTTGACATACAGAGTTCTTGCAGTAAAATGTTCCTGCAAGAGACTGGCTTACCCAGCATTACTTAGACGATATAATTGGAAAATGCTACAGCCACAATCTTTTCCCAATTGCCCATTCAATGCAATGTGGTAATACGCAGTTGTGAGAATATGCTTATTGCATCTTTGATGGGAATCATGCTTTGAGTTTTTCAAGATGAATCATAGTGCTTCATTCAGATTTAATCAGTGCTTTATGTCTCAAAATCTGTCAAATGTAAAAAGAAATTGAATTAAAATATATTGCCTTTACACTGTCATGGGCAATATAAACTGGTTTATCTTGTCATTGAGAGCTTTTGTAGTGTAAAGTAACAGAAGATTACAGGTTAATGTTACTGCACTTTTCACACTAATGCTAAACTGATTATTGAAGCTTTGGTAACAGAAAGGACTTCACACATTGTTAAACATTTTTGTGTGTGTTTCTGGATATTTAAGTTTCAGCTAGGTCCCATGGCCTCTGAATCAGAAAATTGTGTATTCATTCCCAAATTCCTAATCTTTGCATAGAATCTAGGCTGATATTTTATTCAAAACTGCATGCTAAAGTAACCTGATAGCATTTGGAATTAAAGACCTAGAAAAAATATTTAATGAACAAATCAAATGGAGAACAAAGATTGTGAAAGCAAACAGTTCAAGAAGCCGAGATGAACCATTTTGTGAAGAATCAATCTTCTTACAAGTATTGTTTTATGTCATTAATCAGACTTTTTTATTCAAAATTCAAAGTAAATTTATTATTGAAGTACATATAGGTCACCATATACAACCCTGAGATTCATTTTCCTGTGGGCATACTTGGCAAATCTATGGAACAGTAATACCAACAGAATCAATGTAAGATCATCCAGAGTGCAGAAGAAAATAGACTAAGAAAATGCAAATATTAATAAATGCAATAGCTAACAAGAACATGAGATAATGAAATAAAGAGTCCTTAAGGTGAGATCATTGGTTGTGGAAACATCTCAGTGATGGGGAAAGTGAGTGTAGTTATCCCCTTTTATTCAAGAGCCTGATGGTTGAGAGTTAGAAATTGTTCTTTAACCTGGTGATGTGAGTCCTGATGCTCTTGTACATTCTACCTGATGGCAGTAGAGAAGAGGGCCTGACTGGGTGGTGTGGATCTCTGATGATGGATGCTGCTTTACAATGACAGTTCTTCATGTAGATGTGCTCAATAGTTGGGAGGGCTTTCCCTGTGATGTATTGTGCTGATTCCATTACCTTTTGTAGGACTTTCCATTCAAAGGCATCGGTGTTTCCATTCTAGGCCATGATGCAGTCGGTCAATACACTTGTGTTGCCTTTATGGCATTTGCTTAGTTTATAATATTTTCGCTTTAGTAATTCGTTTGTTAGCATTTTTTAGTTAAAGTTAGGATTGTTTAAAGTAAATTCGTTGTCTGTGATATATCGCGGCATGCGATGACGTCACATCCGGTTTCGCCGCGTCTTGTGGGAAAATACCGGTTTGGAGAAACGGGAAGGAGGGGGCTCACATGTGCGAGATCAGTGCGAAAAGTTGTCTTCTACGCATTAGAAACATAGTGAAGCAACGCTGTAAGTTCATGAGATAATCGATATGTTGAATTAAAATGTTAACGCTGATTCCGTTAAAAGTAATGACGGTTGATAAGGTTTATGTTTTCGTTAGTTAAAGAGTTGCGGATAGTTTGTGTTGAAGTGTATTTAAAGCAGTCAATGGCATAAGTAGATTCTGACTGTATGCTGCATTTTAATGTAATGTAGTTGTTGTAGTTTATTTTTGCAAGTATTTATGATGTAAATGTGATATCAAGAAGGAAACAAATACTGTTCAAATCTTGTATTGTTTTATCAACAGTTTTCACAATACATTAATGTGAAGAGTGAACAGTAAACGGTTAATCTTACTGTGACCCTGTTTTCATTGACTACGGTTTACCTCGGTGTTTAGTTCAGCGTTCTCTTACACCTGAGCGAGAACACTACAGTGAAAAGGCGGCATTATCAGGTGTTTCAAGTGCTGCAATGACAACTCGATCCAGCATCAAGTCGTTGCCATCCAGCGACAGGGGCAGTAGGGCATCATCAAGTAAGGCCGCCCATGCAAGAGCTAAAGCAGAATCCGCCAGGGTGCGAGCACTCTACACCAAACAAGAAGCAAAATTGAAAATGAAAGTGGCTGCCAGAGAAGCCGAAAACCAGAAGGAAGCGGCTGCCAGAGAAGCCGAAAACCAGAAGGAAGTGGCTGCCAGAGAAATGGAAACCAGAAGGAAGTGGCTGCCAGAGAAATGGAAACCAGAAGGAAGCAGCTGCCAGAGAAGCCGAAAACCAGTTGGAAAGGGCAAGGATAGCATCAGAGTTAGAAGTGCTGACGCTAGAACGAGAAGCAGAAGATGCTGAAGAAATGCATGATCTGGTTGACGTAAAATCTACTTCAGAAAAGATCAGATTGGAACGCACAAGCGACTATGTCCAATCTCAAATAGACTGGAAGATTCGTTCTTCCTCCCCATACTTATTTGATAACGTCCCATGTCATGTGGAGTCTCATAGAGGCCCAATTGCATCATATCCGTCCGAGGAAGACAAGTTACCCTTGCAACTCCGCGATGAATTCAAGAATGAAAGGGCTCATAACAAGTACTTCTCGACACCAAACTTACCAGATTTGGCGAGAAGAGAGGCAAAGACCGAATTCAGAACAGCAAATTCCATAACAGATGTACGCCCTCAGTCATATACCCGCCGACATATTTCCGCAGCCTGCATGCCACTTGCGGTTGAACCCATGGCACGGTATTTAGCACGACGGGATCTCGTCACTTCAGGACTATGCCAGTTCAACGATAAACCTGAAAATTACCGTGCATGGTACTCCACGTTCACCAACGCTATCAACGGAGTCCAGCTCAGAGCAACCCAAGAGTTGGATCTTATGACGAAATGGCTGGGAAAAGAATCATGCGAACAGGTGAGACGCATACGTTCAGTGTACATTAACAACCCCAAGCTAGCCTTAAGCAAAGCATGGGAGAGACTTCGAGAGGGCTATGCAGCCCCTGAAATTATTGAAGCGGCACTATACCGACGTCTGGAAAATTTTCCTAAGGTGTCAGCCAAGGACCACACTAAGTTAAGAGAGCTCAAAGATTTACTCATGGAGATTCAAGGCGCCAAAGAAGATGGCTACTCAACTGGTCTAGTATACCTAGATACTCCACATGGGATTAGACCAATCGTGGACAAACTTCCATTTGGGCTGCAGGAAAGGTGGGTGTCTGTTGCCTCAGAGTACAAGGAAGACCACAAAGGTCGATTTCCTCCCTTTGAGTATTTCACTAGGTTTGTGTGCAAGGAGGCGAAGAAGCAAAACGACCCTAGCCTCATGGGTCCAGGAAGCAGTACAATTTACACTAAGCCAGATAAATCCTCTTCGAATAATTTCAACATTAATAAACCAGTCTCAGTGCTTAAGACTGAAGCCTTTACAACTAACAACGACCCTAGCAAGAATTGTCCATTGCATAACAAACCCCACCCCCTCAAGAAATGCAGAACGTTTAGGGAAAAACCCCTTGAAGAGAGGTTGGCCCTTCTCAAGGAGAAAAGAATATGTTTTAAATGCTGCTCCTCTACCTCTCACCTTGCTAGAGAGTGTACGATCGCCGTGAAGTGCCTGGAATGCGATAGCACTAATCACGATGGAGCCATGCATCCCGGCCCGTTACCGCAAACCGACAACGCTCCTTCACCCCCACAACAGGACGGCGGGGAGGGAGAGGCTCACTCCAGGACAACCGTTGTCAGCTCGAGCTGCACAAAAGTTTGCGGTCAAGCTCAGGCAAGCCGTTCTTGTTCAAAGATCTGTCTCACTAAGGTGTACCCTAAGGGAGCCAAAGACAAGGCCATCAAAGCCTATGTAATTCTGGATGATCAGAGCAATCGCTCACTAGTCAGTCCAGAGTTCTTTAACTTGTTCCACATTGAGAGTAATCAGTTCCCATACTACCTTAGAACTTGCTCAGGCAGCGTGGAAACTTATGGAAGGAAGGCAGAAGGCTTCCAGCTTGAGTCCCTGGATGGTAAAGTCATCATCTGTCTCCCTCCACTCTTAGAGTGCGATGAAATTTTGAATAACCGCACTGAGATCCCGACGCCAAGTGCGGTGCTACACCAGCCACATCTCCACCACATTGCCAAGCACATCCCAGAACTGGATCCAAAAGCAGAAATACTCCTGCTATTAGGAAGAGATGTTCTCCGGGTGCACAAGGTTAGGCAGCAGGTCAATGGACCACAAAACGCCCCCTTTGCGCAACGCCTGGATCTGGGCTGGGTAGTGATAGGAGAGGTGTGTCTTGGCAACGTACATAAACCGACAGTTAACACACTCAAGACCAATGTGCTAGAGAGTGGCCGCCATTCAATTTTTCAACCCTGCACAAGTTTCATGTGTATCAAGGAAGCACGACAAGGCTTTAACAAATGTAAAGTAACCAACAAGACGCTGGGTCAGTCAGTCTTCGCTCAAACCGAGCATGATTTGAGCTCCATCAGCACAAGACGCCACTTTCTTAAAAATAATGGACACCAAGGTCTTCAGAGATGAAGCAAATAATTGGGTCGCCCCACTACTTTTCAGAGAACCACGCCGGTGCTTGCCAAACAACAAAGAGCAGGCAGTCAAGCGGTTCACGTCCTTGCAAAAAACCCTGAAAAGGAAACCTGAGATGCAGCAATGCACCCGATTGACCCACCAGGTACCGCGCACACTAATGGCAGAGGTCACAGCCATTATAAATGCACGACCACTCCTACCCGTGTCTTCTGACCCGGAAAACCCCTTCGTACCCTCGCCATCAATGCTCCTTACGCAGAAGGCAGGAGCTCCCCCTCCACCAGGGGACTTCTCTGATAAGGATTTGTACACAAAGCAATGGAGACAGGTCTTTTGCAACACAGACAAAAGTGGACAGAACCCTGCAGGAATCTTCAAGCTGGAGATTTAGTCCTGCTCAGGGACAAGCAAATTGCCCGCAACTGCTGGCCAATGGCCAGAATAACTGCCACATTCCCTAGTAGGGATGGTCATTTCAGGAAGGTTGAGTTGAAAACTACCGACCAAGGTGATGTGAAAATTTACCAAAGGCCAGTTACAGAAGTCATTCTACTTCTACCTAACGACTGATTTAGAGACTGAAGTTTTGTATTCTGTTCATTGTGACCTTATGAAGGTCAAGCGGGGAGTGTGTTGCCTTTATGGCATTTGTTTAGTTTATAATATTTTTGCTTTAGTAATTCATTTGTTAGCATTTTTTAGTTAAAGTTAGGATTGTTTAAAGTAAATTTGTTGTCTGTGATATATCGCGGCATGCGATGACGTCACATCCGGTTCCGCCGCATCTTGTGGGAAAATACCGGTTTGGAGAAATGGGAAGGAGGGGGCTCACATGTGCAAGATCAGCGCAAGAAAAGTTGTCTTCTACGCATTAGAAACATAGTGAAGCAACGCCGTAAGTTCATGAGATATTCGATATGTTGAATTAAAATGTTAACGCTGATTCCGTTAAAAGTAATGACGGTTGATAAGGTTTATGTTTTCGTTAGTTAAAAGAGTTGCAGATAGTTTGTGTTGAAGTGTATTTAAAGCAGTCAATGGCGTAGGTAGATTCTGACTGTATGCTGCATTTTAATGTAATGTAGTTGTTGTAGTTTACTTTTGCAAGTATTTACGATGTAAATGTGATATCAAGAAGGAAACAAATACTGTACAAATCTTGTATTGTTTTATCAACAGTTTTCACCATACGTTAATGTGGAAGAGTGAACAGTAAACGGTTAATCTTACTGCGGTCCTGTTTTCATTGACGACGGTTTACCTCGGTGTTTAGTTTAGCGTTCTCTTACACCTGAGCGAGAACACTACAACACTCATAAATGATATTGACTGTAAGGATAATAAAAGACTTGTTGACAGACAAGTTTGACGGATGCTCTTGTTAGAATGTTTTTATTTTGAAGGTGGCATTGTTTTAATGGCACCTCTGCTTGTATTGTATCTCTCTTCAAGTTGGCTGCCCTGTTTCCTATAATTCAGTAGTAAGTAAGCTTTAGCATTTGCTGGAGGGTACTTGGTCGTATCGAGGTTATGGAAGATGATTTCCCCGTTGTATAGATAGCTACTTGCTATGGATACCTACAACAACTCTGTCTATTAACTTTATCCAATTGCTTATATAATAATAAAATTGTCATTAATAGATAAAACTACTTTTCATTCAATGCTTTAGCCCAGTTTACCAAGTTTATGCTCCTATCATAGATACAATGTCAGGAATATTACATTGGTTTTCCAGCCACACAGTCTATCTTTCTTTATACTTCATCACTATTGACCAGATTTCCCCACCAAATTGCATCGAATGCTGTGAAGGCAAATTTGTTCGGAGTCATTGTCATCAGATACCAGAAATAAAACCAAAAAGGCTGAAAGAAAGATAACAACAGCTGGACCTTTTCATACAAAGTGCAAGGAAAATGTTTTCCACATCTTGTGTTTTGTAACCAAGTTAGTTATTATCAGCACATGACAAGTGCTATATCATTCTAAAATTATTTAATTATTATTTTTATTATGTTACTAGAGGCTATGCTGTTGATCAAGACTAAACTGGCACACAGAGCAATCCATTCAAATCGAGTGCACGTGGTTGTGTAGAATTAGCACAGCACTATTACAGTTCGGGTGTTGGAGCCCAAAGTTCAATCCCATCGTCCTCTGTAAGTAGTCTCCCCGTGGAACGCGTAGGTTTTCTCTGGCTCCCCTGGTTTACTCCCACAGTCCAAAGACATAACAGGTAGGTTAATTGGTCATTGTAAACCCCTCCCCCTTGATTAGGTTAGGGTTAAATCAGAGTAGTCAGGGGTTGCTGGGGGGTACGGCTTGGTAGGCTGAAAGAACTTGTTCTGCACTGTATCTCTAAATTAATTAATTAATTTAGTTCAAGTTCAAAATGACATTATCAATATCCATACGTTACATTTATTTTCTTTCAGGCATTTACAGGAACAAAAGAAATACAATACAATTTTATATTAAAAATACAAACAAACGAACAAACAGTGTGGAAAATAAGATAAACTGCAAATAACTTAAGAACTAATACTGAGAACGTGAGTTGTGAAGAGTTCTTGTAAGTGAGTCTGCTGGTCATAGAGTCAGTCCAGAGCAGTGGTGAGTGAAGGTATCCATGCTATTTCAGGAGCCTGGAGATTGTGGACCTGTTTTGGTGTGACCTAAGGCTTCAGTGCTTCCAGTCTGATGGTAGTAGCGAGAAAGGAGACTGTTAGGGTCTTTGACAATGGATGCTGCTTTATTGAGGCAGCACTCTATGTAAATGTAACTCATTTTCAGAGAGGGCTTTGCCTGTAATGGACTGGGCAGTATCCACTACTTTCTGTTTCCACACTGGGCATGATGCAACCAGTTAGGATCCCCTCTATTGTTTATCTGTAGAAGTTTGTCAAAGTTTCTGGTAACATGCAAAATCTACGCTGTTATGCTTTGTAAGTTTAAAACATTAACCTAATTCAAGGAAAGACCCAGGAGTATGAAATGTGAGTCTAACTTTGTGTTTACTTTAAGCGAGGCACGCAAGTATCATGTGGTAGTGTGATGACAAATACAATTTATGTATTTATACACATAACCCATAATGGATTGTTGAACAGCGTACCTACTTTCTTTGTGCTAGGTATGACTAATTTGTTAAAGATACATCTCAGGATGGGAAAGACAGATATACTAACGGATTATTTAAACAAAAAAGAATACATATATGTACAAGATTACTCTATCTCACTCTCTCTCTAACTATATATATATACACACACACAAGATTACTCAAATATAACTGAAATATTAAATATTAATGTCTTGCTTTCTTTGTGATGACACTGATGTGCTGTTCCCAGGACAGATCTTCTGATATGTTTACACCAAGGAATTTAAAGCTACTGACCTCTCTACATTCGTTCCCCTAAAGAGGATTGGCTCATTCCACTTAGTTCATACTAACCTATTCATGAACTTGATTCTCATTCTTCTGCTGCCTATCTGCAATGGGAATAATCACCCCATTATTCAATGGGAATACACTATTTAGCAGATTGTTTAAGTGTTGTGAAGTTTATATTTAATAAGGACAAGAGCTAGAAAAGAGGTTAAAATTGTGCCTCAAATGCCCCAACTTCTTAGACAAAGACTGATAACGCAGAGCAAAGAGCTTAGTTTCTGTTCTTGGGAAGAGAGAGCAGCATTTGGTTGCTATTAGGGAGAATGTGTTAAAAGAAAATCTCTCATGTTGTTTCAATTGACTACTCACTCAATGCACAATGAAACTCTCCCTCTATATTTTGATTGAACAGACATCTTTATGGAGGCTACAGCTAATAAATTGGTAAACTTGGTTCATTATTGTCACATGTATGTTAAAAAATTGTTTTTCATGCCTTCAGTGCAGATCATTTCATTACAACATTGCACTGAGGGAGTACTAGAGCAAGCAACAATCTAATGCAAAGTAAAGTGTTGTGCAGGCAGACAATAAGGTGCCAAGCAATAATGAGATAGATTGTGAGCTCAAGAATCCATTTTATTGCACCAAGGGACTGTTCTGTAGGCATATAACAGTAGGATATAAGTTGTCTTTGAGCCTGGTGGTATATGCTTTCATGTTCTTGTATCTTCTGCCCAGTGGGAGTCGGGGGTGGGGGGGGTTAAGCGAGAATGTCAGAATGAATGTGATCTTTGATTATGTTGGCTGCTTTACTGAGGCATCAATGGGGGGGGGGGGGGTGCAGCTATCTTCTGTGATGTGCTGAACTGTGTCTATACCTCTCTGCAGTTTCTCCTGGTTTCAGGCAGAGCAGTTGCCGTAGCAACCCATGATGCATCTGAATAATCTTTCTTTGGTGCATTGATAAAAACTGAGGAGGGTCAATTGGGACATACCAAATGTCTATCCCATTCTGAGATGTATCTTTAACAAGTTAGTTATAACAAAAAAAATCAGGTAGGCTGTTCAGCCCATCGTTTCATTGGCATGCTAGTTGTTTACCAAACATTGGATTTTAGTTACATGCTGAGGGTGTCTGAGAAGAAGAAGCTGATTCTCACAAATAACTAATGCCATATATTTACAAGACTGCATAGTAAATGAGTTGTTGAACGAACTATTAGAAGAGGATATCAGGCATGTTCTTTGGTTTATAAACAACATCTTTATGTTAAGATTTTCACTCTGGGGAAACCTTCACACCTTAATTGCCTCCACAGTGCACAGTTGCCTGCACTTCTGCTGTCAGAATTTTAGGATGTAATATTTAGCTAATGTTCTTGTCATTAGTTTGCTAATGTCTCCACTTCATAAAAACCTGGCAGCAGGTAATTGTGCAAGATGGCATGGTTGAAGAAGTGTGAGCTTCCCCTTGTGTAAGTATTCTAATATAAAGATATTACCTATAGTTTGACATTAATGAAACATTGATTCCCAATTTACTTCTTTGTATCTCTCTCTTAATGTTGGCTTTCAGTAGCTGCCATGTTTTGTTGCTTTTAATGTCAGAATGTTCCTTCTTTACAATATGATATTGTTTCAGACTTAACTGAAAAGAGTAAGGACATACTGAACTGTGCATGAATATGCTTCCATGTTTTATGACTTAGTTTCATCATTGCAAGCACCCAATCCGTTCAAAGACGCAATGGCCCTTGATATGAAATGAAGTTTCCCATAGTGTACGACTAAGTTCGGGGATGTGGATTCATCTCTTCGCAAGGTTAAATGAATTCCTGATTTTGATGCCCAATATCATCAATCCAGTAAAATAGCCGACTGCATTTACACTCATTTCGTCTGACCCAGACCGCTGCCAGATGATTGGTTCTTAACTGATTTTGGAAATGATGTGGAAAACAATTCACTTCAGGTACAAAACTGGAACGACAACAAAGGCTAGATGAACCTTCACCACCTGTGCTCAAGAAAAGAAACCGAAATAACTGATCACTGTTGCCAAATGGTAAGCAAATAAAAATTCTATAGGTACTAAAGATTGCAGACGTTGGAATATTGTAAAACAAACGATCATTTGGAGGATCACTGAAGGTCGGGCAGTATCTGTAGGAATAAAGAAATGATTGACAGTACAAGTCAAACCTCTGACAGAAGAAAAAATAGTTCAAATTATTAACTAAAAAGATACAGGAATTAAAAAAAGTTTCTGATATAATATACTTATGGTACAAAATGACAGATCATAATTATTAGACTTTAGAAAATAAAATGAAAATTATTTTAATTGTTTTTTAAAATGTAGAGTTTTAAATTATATATCTGGGGGATTTAAGACTCATACCTAAAATTAATGCTCTAATGATGATGGTAATTATGACTAAAAATTAGCGTCATTATTTAAAATGATATCGCAATTTCAAAGGTTTTCATAGCAAGAAATGGCTTGTAAAAAGTTGAAGTCAAATTTGTGATTTCTAAAAGATGCCCATTGGTGAGGTCTTCAAAAGTGTGTTTTATAAAATACAGGATGTTACTATCCAGAAGTTGCTGTCAAGTTCAGTATATTATCATTGCAATCACTGAAGCTGAGCCATTGATTTTTTATTCTTGCTAAATTAATATTTTGATGGTACCTATGATTATTCCTTTCACTGAAAATAAATAGATTATTTGTATGCAAGGTATAATAATAGTTCTAAAATTCAATCAGCTAACAAGATGTTCCGATTATGGGGTTATACAGCTGAACGACGGTTCACAACATTTTTGCATTTCCTTTCTAACGCTAACAGACATAATCCTGCAGGGGTGATCCAGTGGAAAAGTCAAATAAAGTCTGAAAAATAACCATTATGCATCTGTTTAGTTTTAATTACAGGGCACAAGAGGTCTTTTCTGCTTGCCAGACTTGACATGTCAATTATGCTCAGTGTTTTGAGGTGGCTTACAAGTGTCTTTATGAGTTCAGATATGCTTTGAGGCCTGTGAGTATAATGCTGTGCAACTGAAATCTATGAGTCATTTAAAAGTAAAGAAGCGAAAGCA
This sequence comes from Hemitrygon akajei, assembly GCF_048418815.1. NCBI lineage: Eukaryota > Metazoa > Chordata > Chondrichthyes > Myliobatiformes > Dasyatidae > Hemitrygon > Hemitrygon akajei. The sequence goes on from NC_133135.1 coordinate 84,032,471, forward strand.
ATTAAAGGGGAAGTATTAATTAATTCTGAAGGATTTGAGCATTGATTAGCATCATAATCACCATTGCAGGCTTTGTGAAAATGATGGGGGCAAATAGGAGGCAAACAGAATGGAACATGAAATGTGGGCATGAATTTTTAAGTTAATGTTACTTCATTGGATCAGTTCAGCACTTGTGACCATTTGAGGACATGATATAACGAGAGTTAGCTGTAAAACAACTTCCCCAATCTTTTTACCTCTCCATATGCCAAGATGCTTCATAAAAAGGTGTTTACAATTTTCCTATTATAGTTCATCGTTGCTGTCATAGCATGCAGAAGCCATGTTGACATTTATCTCATTAGATTTACAGATTGTGCAATAAATCCAGTCAGACTCCTGACATGCTTCACCACTGGAATAATAATTTGCATTATCTCAATAAAATAAGATAGTCATGGAGCTGTACACCACTGAATAAAGCTCTCTGGTCTAACTGGTCCACGCTAACCAAAATTCCTATCTAAGATAATCTCATTTGCCTGCATTCAGTTCATATCCCTCAAAGTACCTCTTAAATGTTGTTATAGTACCTGCTTCAACCACTTCCTCTGGCAGCTTATTACTTATAGGACCACTCTCTGGGTGAACAAGTTGCCCATCATATTCCCTCTTATCTTAAGCCTATGACCTCTAGTTCTTGATTTATCTGCTATGGAGAAAAAGAAGAAAGAGTACACATTAACAAATTCACATTGCTCATGAATTTTTACCGATCTGCAAAATCATTCCTCATTTTGCAACACTCCAGTAAACAAAGTCCCAGTCTGCTCACTTTATCTCCATAACTCAGACCTTTGAGTCCCAGCAATATCATCATAATTCACCCCTGTACTCTTTCCAGTTCCTATAGCAGGGTGATCAAAACTGAGCACAATATTTCAAATGTGCCCTCTCCAACATCCACTGCACCATAACATCCAGCTTCTCTACCCAGTGCCCTGACTGACAAAAGCCAGCATGCCAAAAGGCTTCATCACCACCCTATCTACCTGAGACACCACTTTCAGGGAACAACCTGCTTGATCTACTAAGCATCGTAGAACCTAAACAATATAGAAATGTAGTACAACAAACAAACCTAAAATATTTTTCTCAAAAATCGTAAGCCTATTGAAACAAGTAACATCTAACATTCTTCTTGAAGGAACCATGATCACTAACAATAAGTCAAGTCAAGTCAAGTCAACTTTTATTGTCATTTCGACCATAACCGCAAGTACAGTGCACAGTAAAAATGAGACAATGTTTTTCAGGACCATGGTTTACATGACACAGTACAAAAAACTAGATTGAACTACGTAATTAAAAAAAACGCAGAGAAAGCTATACCAGACTACAGACCTACACTGGACTGCATAAAGTACACAAACACATTTTTTGTATTGCAGGCATTACAATAAATAATAAACAGGACAGTAGGGCAAGGTGTCAGTCCAGGCTTTGGGTATTGAGGAGTCTGATAGCTTGGGGGAAGAAACTGTTACATAGTCTGGTCGTGAGAGCCTGAATGCTTCGGAGCCTTTTCCCAGACGGCAGGAGGGAGAAGAGTTTGTATGAGGGGTGCATGGGGTCCTTTGTAATGCTGTTTCCTTTACAGATGCAGCATGTAGTGTAAATGTCCGTGATGGTGGGAAGAGAGACCCCGATGATCTTCTCAGCTGACCTCACTATCTGCTGCAGGGTCGGTCTTGCGATCCGAGATGGTGCAATTTCCGAACCAGGCAGTGATGCAGCTACTCAGGATACTCTCAATACAACCCCTGTAGAATGTGATGAGGATGGGGGGTGGGAGATGGACTTTCCTCTGCTGGACGCTGCTGGGCTTTCTTTGCTATGGAGCTGGTGTTGAGGGACCAGGTGAGATTCTCCGTCGGGTGAACACCAAGAAATTTGGTGCTCTTTACGATCTCTACCGAGGAGCCACCAATGTTCAGCGGGGAGTGGTTGCTCTGTGCCCTCCTGAAGTCAACAACCATCTCTTTTGTTTTGTTCACATTAAGAGACAGGTTGTTGGCTCTGCACCTCCTCTCTGTAAGCTGACTCATCATTCTTGCTGATGAGACCCACCACGGTCATGTCATCAGCGAACTTGATATGGTTCGAGCTGTGTGTTGCAGCACAGTTGTGGGTCAGCAGAGTGAACAGCAGTGGAATGAGCACACAACCCTGGGGAGCCCCCGTGCTCAGCGCGATGGTGTTGGAGATGCTGCCTCCGATCCGGACTGACTGAGGTCTCCCAGTCAGGAAGTCAAGGATCCAGTTGCAGAGGGAGGCGTTCAGGCCCAATAGGCTCAGCTTTCCAATCAGTTTCTGAGGGATGATTGTGTTGAATGCTGAACTAAAGTCTATGAACAGCATCGGAATGTATGTGTCTTTTTTATCCAGGTGGGTTAGGGCCAGGGGGAGGGTGATGGCAATGGCGTCATCTGTTGAGCGGTTGTGGTGGTACACAAACTGCAGGGGGTCCAGTGAGGGGGCAGCAGGGTCTTGATAAGCCTCATGATGAGCCTCTCGAAACACTTCATGATGATGGATGTAAGTGCAACGGGACAGTAGTCATTTAGGCAGGACACTGAAGACTTCTTCGGCACGGGGATGATGGTGGCGGCCTTGAAGCACGTTGGAACGGTGGCGCTGCTCAGGGAGATGTTGAAGATGTCAGTGAGAACATCTGCTAGCTGGTCTGCACATCCTCTGAGCCCTCTACCAGGAATGTTGTCTGGTCCAGCAGCCTTCCGTGGGTTGACCCTGCACAGGGTTCTTCTCATGTCAGCCACAGTGAGACACAGACCTGGTCATTTGTAGGAGGGGTGGACTTCCTTGCCGCCACATCATTTTCTGCCTCAAACCGGGCGTAGAAGTTATTCAGCGCATTTGGGAGGGAGGCATCACCTGCACAGTCAGGTGATGTTGTCTTGTAATTGGTGATATCATGGATTCCCTTCCACATGCGCCGCGTGTCGCCGCTGTCCTGGAAGTAACTGTGGATTAGCTGGGCGTGTGCACGCTTTGCCCCTCTGATGGCTCGGGACAGTTTGGCCCTTGCTGTTATTAAAGCTGCCTTGTCGCCTGATCTGAAGGTGGAGTGCGGGACCTCAGCAGCGCACGCACCTCTGTGGTCATCCATGGCTTCTGGTTGGCACGTATAGTGATGGTCTTGGACAGAGTAACATCATCAATGCACTTGCTGATGTAGCTGGTCACTGATGCTGTGTACTCCTCTAAGTTGGTAGAGTCGCCATCGGTTGCAGCCTCCCTGAACATGTGCCAGTCAGTGTGCTCAAAGCAGTCTTGAACAGCAGAGATGGCTCCTGCTGGCCAGGTTTTCACCTGCTTCTGAACTGGTCTGGAGCGCCTGACAAGCGGTCTGTATGCTGGGATTAGCATAACAGAGACGTGGTCTGAGTATCCGAGGTGGGGGCAGGGCTCTGCCCGGTACACGTCGGGGATGTTTGTGTAAACCAGGTCCAATGTGTTCTCCCCCCTCGTTGCAAAGTCCACATACCGATGGAACTTGGGGAGCACTGACTTAAGGTTCGCGTGGTTAAAATAACCAGCGACAATAAACAGACCATCAGGGTGTGCGTTCTGTAGTTCGCTAATAGCCCCGTACAGTTCACAGACCACCTCCTTAGCATTAGCGCTGGGGGGAATGTAGACACCGAATATAAGGACAGAGGTGAATTCCCGTGGCAAATAAAATGGTCTGCATCGAACTGCCACAAACTCCACTAACAACGAGCAGTGTCTGGAAACCAGCACAGAGTTCTTACACCGTTCCGTGTTGATATAAACACAGACACCACCACCACGAGTCTTACCGGAGACAGCTGCATCTCTGTCCGAACGAAACAAAGCTAGCCCGTCTAGCTGGATGGCAGCGTCCGAAATCCCATCAGTGAGCCATGTCTCTGTGAAGACAAACGTGGAGCAAACTCTGTACTCCCGCCGAGTATTACGTTGGAGTTGGATGTAGTCCATTTTATTGTCCAGGGAGTGGACATTGGAGAGCAGAATGGACGGGAGAGCCGGCCGGCTAGCGTTTGCTTTTAGCCTGGCACGGACCCCTGCCCGTTTGCCTCGCTTCTGCTTCCTCGCACATCGCTTTCGATGTCTCCGTCTCTGGCTCCCAGCATCAGGCGAGTCTGAGGATTGTAGGCCCGTTCCCTTCAGCAAGCCGACGTCGCATAATTCAGCCAGCAGATCTTTGTAAAGGTTTGTTTTTGGGCGATCTCTGTATTGTAGTAGTATCTGGTGATGGTAGATAGCCGCTCTGTTATCCATGTGTTCTAATCGAAAATTGTGTATCAACCTTAAAATAGAAAATTAAATTAAAGTAACATCAAGTCTGAAAGGCCGCTGCTGCCGTGCCGCGCCGCCTCATGGGAACGTTTCCTTTCACAGTAAGTGAAACATGTATTGTTGGATATCGTGCCTTAATCCAAACTGGTAGGATCTTGTGCAGCAGCAAGTCTTTGTAAAGGCTAAAGTTGGGACAAGTCCAACTTGTCCAACCCACAATGTGGCTGAAAGTAACAGCGACAACTGATAAAGACCCAATGCTTCTGCTGCATCTATCAAAAGCAGAACTTGCCCGTGGCCCAACATTTTAATTCCAACTCCCATTCCCATTCTGACATGTTGGTCCATGGCCTCTTTTGCCATGATAAGGCCACCTTCAGTGTGGAGGAGCAGCACTTTATGTTCCAAGCAACCCACACAAAATGCTGGAGGAACTCAGCATACCAGGCAGCATCTATGGAAAAAGAGTACAGTCAACATTTTCGGCTAAGACCCTTCACCAGTGTCTGCTGAGTTTCTCCAGAATGTTGTGTGTGTTGCTTGGATTTCCAGCATCTGCATATTTTCTCTTATATTTCATTTACATAACCTCCAATCTGATGGCATGAATATTAATTTCTCCTTCTGGTTAAAAATGTTCCCTCCCCTCCCTTCTATTCTTCACTCTGGCCTCTTACCTCTTCTCACCAGCCTATCACCTCCCATTTTTCTCCTCCACCTTCTCTTTCTCTTATGGTCCACTCTCCTCTCCTATTGGATTCCTTCCTGTGCAGCCTTCTACCTATCCCATCCACCTGGCTTTACCTATAACCTTGGAGCTATCCTCTTTCCCTTTCCCCTACCTTTTTATTCTGGTATCTTAGAACATAGAACATAGAAATCTACAGCATATTACAGGCCCCTCTGCCCACAATATTGTGCCAACCATGTAACTTTCCCTAGAAGCTGCCTAGAATTGCCCTACTGTATTGCCCTCTCTTTTTCTAAGCTCCATGTACCAATCTCAGAGTCTCTTAAAAGACCTTGTTGTATCTGCCTCCACCACCGTTGCTGGCAGTGCATTCCATTGACCCACAACTCTCTTTGTGAAAAACTTACCCCATACATCCCCTCTGTACCTACCTCCAAGCACCTTAAAACTAAACCCCTCATGTTAACCTGGGAAAAAGTCATGGCTATCCACACGATCAATGTCTCTCATCATTTTATACATCTCTATCAGTTCACCTCTCATTCTCCGTTGCTCCAAGGAGAAAAGGCCAAGGTCACTCAACCTATTCTCATAAAGCATACTCTCCAATCCAGGAAATATTCTTGTAAATTTCCTTGCACTCTCTGTATAGTATTCACATCCTTCCTGTAGTGAGATGACCAGAACTGAACACAATACTCCAAGTGAGGTCTGACCAAGGTCTTACATAGCTGTAAAATTATCTCACTGCTCTTGAACTCAATCCCAAGGCTGATGTATGCCAACACACCATACGCCTTCTTAACAACACTATCAGCCTGCACAGCAGCTTTGAGCGTCCAATCGACACAGACCCCAAGATCTCTCAGATCCTCCACACTGCCAAGAGTCCTACCTTTTATATTATATTCTATCTTCAAATTTGACCTACCAAAATGAAACACTTCACACTTATCTGGTTAATCTCCAACTGCCACTTCTCTGCCCAGTTCTGGATCCTATCAATGTCCCACTGTAACCTCTGACAACCCTCCAAACTATCCACAACACCTCCAACCTTTGTATCATCAGCAAACTTACTAACCCACCTTCTACTTCTACATCCAGGTCATTTATAAAAATCACAAAGAGAAGAGGTGTCAGAACAGATCCATGTAGAACACCACTGGTCACCAATGTCCATGCAGAATACAAACCATCTACAAACACCCTTTGCCTTTGCGGGCAAACTCATTTTGGATCAACAAAGCAAGGTCTCCTTGGATCCCATGCCTCAATTTTTTCTGAAAGAGCCTTGCAGGGGGAACCTTATCAAATACCTTACTGAAATCCATATAAACTACATCTACTGTTCTATCTTTATCAATGTGTTTAGTTACATCCTCAAAGAATTCAATCAGTCTCATGAGGCATAATCTACCCTTGACAAAGCCATGCTGAGCATCCCTATTCAGATTATGTTTCTCCAAATGTTCATAAATCTTGCCTCTCAGGATCTTCTCCAACAATTTGCCCACCACTGAAGTAAGTCTCACCGTCTATAATTTCCTGAGTTATCTCTACTCCCTTTCTTGAACAAGGGAACAATGTTTTCAACCCTCCATTCCTCTAATACTTCTTCTGTCCCTATTGATAAGCCAAGATCATCGCCAGAGGCTCAGCAATCTCCTTCCTCACGTATCATATTAGCCTGGGTTATAGCTTATCTGATCCTAGCGACTTATCTAACTTAGTGCTTTTCAAAAGCTTCAGCATATCCTCTTTCTTAATGTCTATATGTTCAAGCATTTCAGTCCACTGTAAGTCATCCCCACAATGGCCAAGGTCTTTTTCCCCCGGTGAATACTGAAGCAAAATATTCATTAAGTACCTCTGCTACCTCCTCCAATTCCATGCAGCATTTGCACTATCACAACTGATTGGTCCTATTCTCACATGGCTCATCTTCTTGCTCCTCACATACTTGGAGAATGCCATCGGGTTTTCCTCAATTTTTCTCGCCAAGGCCTTCTCATAGCTCCTTCTAGGTCTCTTAATTTCATTCTTAAGCTCTTTCCTGGCAACCTTATAATTTTCTAGAATTCTATCAGTACCGAGTTTCTTGAACCTTTTGTAAACTTTTCTTTTCTTAACTGGATTTTCTACATCCTTTGTACACCATGGTTCTTTCACCCTACCATCCTTTCCCTGCCTCAATGGAACATGCCTATGCAGAACTCCATTTCTGCGACACATTTCCCTAAGAACATCTGCTCCCAATTTATGTTCCCAAGTTCCTCCTAATATCATCATATTTCCCCCTACCCCAATTAAAAGTTTTTCCAATTGTCTGCTCTTATCTCTCTCCAGCACTGTGGTAAGGAGAAAGAGTTGTGATCACTACCTCCAGGATGCACTCCCACCGAGAGATCTGACACCCAATACTCAATACCAGATCAAGTCCAGCCTCTCCTCTAGTTGGCTTATCTACATATTTGCATCACGAAACCTTCCTGAACACAGTAAACAAACTCCACCCCATCTTAACCCCTTGCTCTAAGGAGATGCCAGTCAATATTAGGAAAGTTAAAATCTACCTCCCTACATACTCCTTGATGTCCCTGTTACTATAGGGGGGTCTATAAAAACACAGTAGAGTTATTTGCCCCCTTCCTGTTTCTGAATTCCATCCACACTGACTCAGTAGATAATTCCTCCATGACATCCTCCTATTCTGCAGCCATGATACTATCTCTAATTAGCAAAGCAACACTTTTACGTCTATTGCTTCCCTTTCTGTCCTTTTTGAACACTCAGCAGCCATTCTTGCCCCTGACACATCCAAATCTCTGTAATGACCACAATGTCATAGTTCCATGTATTGATCCATGCTCTAAGTTCATCTGCCTTGTTTATGATACTCCTTGCTTTAAAATAGACACATCTCAAACCATCTGGCTGAATGCATGTTCGCTCTATCATCTGCCTATCCTTCCTCACAAACACCATACAAGCTGTCCCTACTTGTGCGCTTACCACCCCATCCTCTGCTTCTTCACTTCCTTTCCAAAATCCCTGTAAGTCTAATTTAAACCTTCCCCAACAGCATTAGCAAAACTCTCCACCAGGATATTAATCCACCTCGGATTCAAGTGCAACCCATCCTTTTTACATAGATCACACCTGCCCCAGAAGAGGTCCCAATGATCCAGAAATCTGAATCTCTGCCCCCTGCTCCTATCCTTCAGCTACGCATTTGTTGACCACCTCAGTCTATTCTAATGCTCACTGTTATATGGCACCAGCAGCAATTCCAAGACTACTAGGTCTTGCTTCTCAGCTTTCTTCCTAAATCCCTGTATTCTACTTCCAGGACCTCCCTTTTTCTACCTATGTCGTTGGTACCAATATGTATCACAACCTTTGGCTACTCACCCTCCCAATTCAGGATATCATGGACGTGTCCAGAAACATCACGAACCCTGGCACCTGGGAAGCAAACTACCATCCGTGTTTCTTTTTTTGCACCCACAGAATCACCTATCTGTCCTCCTAACTATAGAGTCCCCTATTGCTGCTGACATCTTCTTCTGCTCCCTACCCTACTGAGCAACTGGGCCAGACTCAGTGTCAGAGGCAAGGCTACCATTACCTCTCCCAGTAGATCGTTTCCCCCCTCCCAACAATACTTAAAATGGAATACTTATTGTTAAGGGGGAATGGCCACAGGGATGTTCTCCACTATCCAATGCTCTCCCTTCCATCTTCTGACAGTCACCCACTTATTTGTCTCCTATGGCACCAGGGTGAGTACCTGTCTGTAGCTCCTATTGATCACCTCCTTCCTTTCCCTAACAAGCTGAAGGCCATCAAGCTTCCCTAATTCCCAGTTCCCTAATTCAGTCTCTAATGAACTGCAGCTCAATGTGCCTGCTGCAGATGTGGCCAACAGGGAGAAATGCACTAGAAGCACCCTGGAAATCCCACATCTGATACCCAGAGCAGAAAACTGGCCTTGCAGTCATACCCATTATTATTAAGTTAGAGGAAGAAGTAGATATGAAAATAGCTTACCTCTTTACCTCGCCTAGGTTCGTCCTCGCTGAAGCCCCAATAAGCCAAAGCCCTACTACTCTGACTCATGCTATTCTGATGACTGCTTCTTCAACAACTGCTCTGCTAGACAGTATCTCCCTTTTATCCTGGAATCTACTGCGTCTGTACACTGCCCCCAATCGAATTTCTTACTGAAAGGAACTCTTTGCTTTTTAAATCTCCTCAGCAGCCTTGCATGATGATCAGCTACTGCATCTGCACACTTCTCCCAATTGTATCTTCAGCTGAAAGAAACTCCCCGCTTTTAAAATCTTCTCAGTGGCCTTGCGTGGTGATGAACTACTGCATCTGTGCACTCCTCTCAATCAAATCGAATGTCTTGATCCTTCCTTTCCAGTCCTGATGAAGAGACTCAGCTTGAAATGTTGACTGTTCATTTCCATAGATGCTGCCTGACCTGTTGAGTTCTGCCTGCGTTTTGTGTGCATTGCATTGAATTTGCAGCATTTGCAGAATCTCTTGTGTTTATGTCAACTATATCAATACCTTGAAAGCTTCTAAGAATTGAGAATGTTCATTAACATTCAAAACAAAAAAGCAATTAAAACCATTATAAGTAAAAACAAATTAACGAACTTAAAATCACAGCGTAGTAATTTCATCCAAGTCAAAGCATTTCTAGCAAATTAATTAATTAAAATATGTAAAAGACCTTATATTTGTTCTTTGCAGCCATTTTTCTCCAGTTAGGATTGGTTTGCTCTCCCTATCCCAGGCTTACCTTGGAAGCAGTTCAATCCATGGATTCCCCAGCATCAACTGCAGAGCAGGTTTGTACTCTGGAAATCTGCCATTGGCGTGCTGTTGGAGCACAACCCAAAATAATTGCTACGGGAGTTCAGCCAGCAAGTTGGAGATACCTCTACCTACGTGCAGAAGTTCTGAATATTCTGACAGATCTGTGATAAATGTTAACATGGAACTCTCAGTATTTCTCTACAAGTGCCAGCCAATGAAATCTCAGGAACAATGATGACAATAGTTGGATTCCAGCATATAGGAGATCTGTTGGAAGTTTATCAATTTATAGAATTAGCAGAGACATAGAGAGCAGAACCTCTCTCCTAGGGATGAAATACCTACTACTAGAGAACATACATTTAAGATGAGAATGGGGAAGTTCAAAGGAGATGTGAGCAGCCAGTTTTTTTTACACAGAGTCTGGTGGATTGTTGGAATGTGCTGTCAGTATGGTAGTGGAGACAGATAAAACAGTTTCATATCAGTGGCTTTTAGATTGGCACATGCATATGCAAAGAATGGAAGGATGTAGACTATCTGCTAGAAGAGGGATTAGATGTCATTAGGTTAATTAGTTCAGGGTCTATAGTAGTGTTGTATTTTTCTATGTTCAATGGTTTATGTCCCAAAAAGAGGGGAGATGAAAACAGTGATGAGTAAACCATGTAAGTTAGACATTATGAAGATAATGTCAATAATGAGCCACAGGATGCAGGAGTTATCCAGTTTACAATGGACTTATTAAGATAACAACTGTAAGTGACTACAGATTACAAGTGTAATAAAAACACAACCATTTTAATTTTGGTTTCTTCAGAATTTCAAGCTTTGGTCTACTGCTTGCAGATTGAATTAATTGTTAATTGTTTCAATTTGAAAATTGACTCAAATTCAATCTTACATTTATAACTGGCATGATGGAGTAAGTCTGAAGATGCCTGAAGTGATTTTTCTGTCATGTGGTTTGTTGTTCGAGGGTCAAAACAGGACATAACTTCTCTGGAAGTGGGTGTCTTCAGCTTCACTATTACACTATCCATCAATGCAGAAGAAAGCCACTAATTTGTGTCTTACAGATTGCTACACTTGGCTTTCTTTCACTACACATAACTGCACACACAAGACTTGTAATGCTGATGAAAATTGCTGAACTTAATTTGGTTCACTTGTTCCTGCTTTCAGTTTAAATAATTATTTTCCCAGTTCCCTCCAGAGTGAACTGCTTTCCATTCACTAGCATGGAAATCATCACTCATTTCTTCTTTCAATTACCCTTCATCAACTTAATGTTCCCCTTCGATTTTGATGAATGACTTTTCAAAGCTGACAGGTGTACCTGTTCTGTCAGAGAGTATGAAAGAGTAAATATCGGAGTGGAGCGAATAGTAGCTTTGGAGGAACATAATTTGGGAGTCCACAGAGAGTTAACAGTCAGATTTTAAGATGTAAGAAAGGATCAGCAAACCATGAAAGGTTATCCAATGAATCAAGATCTGACCTATATACTAATGTTCTAGCTTCATTAATATCATTAGCAATTTTAAAACTGAATATTAAAGTTAGGCACAATGTTCAAGCTTTTAATTATAAGGTTAGCAGACCACAGAATTATAATAAGTAATCAATAAATTGTGTGCATTAAGCAGTTTGTTTCCTAGACTTGAACTGTAGTGGGAAAGAAGGTCTCGGTAGTTTGACAAGAGGTGTATCTGGTGGAAAAATTATGTTGAATAATGTATGTGTCTTTTTTGTGGCTATAATGATGATTTTCACATCATTGACTATTAAAGAGCACAATTAATATGTCTGCTCTCTCATTAAAGTATTACTATCACAGTGCCCAGCCAAAGGAAAAGCTCTCCAATAACAATATAATTGCCAGAAAGTAAGTACTTTCCTCAAGTCACCATGATAGCTTTTAGCAAGTTTAGCTCCACCAACTTAAAAGCGTAAGACCGTAAATTATAGGAATAGAATTAGGCCATTCGGCTAATCGAGACTGCTTTGGCATTTCATCATGCCTTATCCATTTTCCTCACAAATCCATTCTCCTGCCTTCTCCCTATAACCTTTCATGCCCTGACCCATCAAGAACTGATCAACCTTTGCCTTAAGTACACCCAACAACCTGCCACCACAACTGCCTGTGATAACGGACTCCACAGATTCACCACCCGTTAACTAAAGGAATTTCTCCCATCTTTGTTCTAACTTGTTGAGTATAAATGTAAGGTCATTAATCAGCTACAAAGGAAGAGCCTTCAGCCCTTGGAGGTGGAGTCATCAAAACCAGTTTTCATTAGGATTCTGCCTGGATTAGAGGACTTCAGTTTTAAAGTAAGATTGGATAGTCTGAGGGAGACCTAACACAGGTATAGTAAACGATGAGAGGTATAGTTAGGATAGATTAAACAAAATATTTTGTCCATTGTTAAGTTTGTCAAAAATAAATTGGAATAGGTGAGAGTGAGGACATTAAAAGGGATCTGAGAGGAGAGACAACACAGGCCATAGTTGTTTTCTGCAACTCTCTGCCAGGGGACATGGTGGGATCAGAGACACGTGCAAACAATGATACAAAAATCTCTCCCAGGGGCCCAACAATTTCTTCCCAGGATAAACACAACAAAATAGCCAGATCCCAGGGATTTGTCATTTTAATGTGCTTCAAGACCTCCAGTGTATTATTAAAATGTTTCCGGATGTTATTGTTCTCTTCCCCAAACACCTTAATTTCCATGACCACCTTGCAGAAAAATACAGATGAAAAGTATTTACTTATTTAAGAAACATCACCACTTCAATTCTTACCCTAGTTACCATTTTGCTCTTAACAGACTTAGCAAAAACTCTTTGGATTCTCTTTTACTTTATCTGCTAAGAATATTGCTCATCTCCTTTTTACTCTCCTGCTTTCCTTCTTAAGTGTACTTCTAATCCCTTATACTCCTTATGGGATTTGTTTGATCTTAGCTGTCTAAACCTGACCTATGTCTCCTTCTTTTCCTTGCCCAGAGCCTCAATAACCCTTGTCAGCCAACATTCCCTAATCCTGCTAGCTTTGCTTTTCAATCCAAAACGAAAATGTTAGCCCTGAACCCTTCTTATCTTACTTTTAAATTCCTTCCGCTTCCTACTATGCAAAAGTCTGAGGCATAGATATGCAGTATATAGCTAGAGCACCTAAGACTTTTGCACAGTACTGTAGTAATTTTACGTATTGTCAAACCAAGTGAAGTTTACCGTCATTTAACTACATACATGTATAAAACATATATAATAGATATAGAAACGAGACAATTCTTCATACCAGGGTGTAAAGTACATAAGCACTCAATAACTTAATGAAAGTAAGGATAAAATCTATAGATGAAGCACACATAAATAACAAACTAAAGTGCATTAATTTTAAATATTGTAAGGCATGGAACAGATTAACCTGTGACATTTCAAAAACGATGCGGCAGGGAGTTCAGAAGCTTAATGGCCTGGGGAAAGAAACTGTTTCTTATCCTGACCATTCTTGTTTTTATGCATCAGTCTCCTGCCTGATAGTAGAAAATCAAAAAGGATGCTGGATGGATGTGTGGCTCTTAATGGATGGATGATAGATGGCTCTTAATTATACTAAGAGCTCTGTGTACGCAGCACTCCAGATAAATGTCCCCGATGGATGACAGGAAGACCCCTATGATCCTCTCAGCTGCTTTCACAGTCCTTTGTAGGAACTTCAGGTCCGATGTTTGACTTCTCCCATACCAGATGGAGATGCAACTTGTCAGTATGCTCTTAATGGTGCTCCTACAAAATGAAGTTAAGATGGCGGAGGTTGGGGGGGGGGTGTGGGTAGGAGCATTGCTTATCTCAGTCTTCTGAGGAAGTGGTGCACTGCTGTGCCTTTGTGTTCAGGGAGGTGATATTAAGGGACCAGGTGAGGTCATCTGTGATGTGAACTCCCAGGAAGTTGGTGCATTTAACTCTCTCTATGGAGAAACCATGCATTTGCAGAGGGGGATGGTTTGTCTGCACCTTCCTGAAGTCCACAGTGATTTCCTTGGTCTTCTCCATCTTCAGGCTTAGGTTGTTCTTCTCACACCAATCCAGCAGCCACCCCTCTTCCTCACAATACTCCATCTTGTCATCATTCTTGATGACACAACCATTGTTGCGTCATCCGCAAACTTGATGACACGGTGAGCTGGATCGTGCGACACAGTCATGCGCCAGCAGTGTGATCAGCAGTGGCAGAGCACACAGCCTTGGGGAGCACCAGTGCTCAGCGTAATGGGACAAGAGAAATTGCTGCCCTCAAGGACTGACTGTGGCTTTACTATTAATAAGTCCAGTATTCAATTGCAGAGGGGGGTGCTGAGACCCAGCAAGGACAGTTTCCTTACTAGTTTCAGGGGAATGATGGTGTTGAGCACCGAACTGAAGTCTGTAAATAGCAGAATGGCTTATGAGATCCCATTTTCCAGCTGGGATATGACAGCAGCTATTGTGTCATCAGTGGAATGATCTGAGTGATAAGTGAACTAGAAAGGGTCCAATCTGAACAGGAGAAAGGCTTTAATGACTAGCCACTTAAAACATTTCATAATGGTTGATGTTAATGCCATTAGACGATAGTCATTTAAGTCGGTTACTGTTGCCTTCTTTAGCACTGGAATGATGGTTGCCACCTTGAAAACCGAGGGGACAATGGACTGTTTCAGAGAGATGTTGAATATATGTGTCAGGCGGGCTGCTCAGTCTTTCAGAACCTGATCTGCTATATTATCAGGCCTCACAGTTTTGCGTGGGTTGACTCTGGTCAGGGTCTTTCTCAGCTCAGCTTCAGCCAGATGCAGTGTCTGCTCCCCAGGGGGGAGGGTACCTTCCTCGCCAAAATTATGCCCTGTATATCAATCTGGGTGTAGCGAGCATTTAGCCACTCAGGGAGTGAAACACCCAGGTCACTAACATGCAGGGTAGAACTGTAGTCTGTAATTCTCTGAATTTCCTGCCACATGCACCTTGTGTTTCTGGTATCACAGAACTGGCTGTACATTCGCTGAGAATGCTCCCATTTTGCGTTCCAGGTGGAGCAGGAAAGCAAGTTCTTGCTTCCCTGAGCGCTGTCGCACCTCCCGATTTAATAACAGCATCACAATCCCTCAGCCTGGCACGGGCCTCTGCAGTAAGCCATGGCTTCTGATTTACCCTCACCTGGATGTGCTTCATGATGGTAACATCCTCGGTACACCTCTCTATGTAGATGGTCACAGAATCCACATATTACTTGATGTTAACATGGTTGCCATAGGTTGCAACTTCCCTGAACATTCTCCAGTTTATATTATCAAAGCAGAGACTGCACCCTCAGGCCAAGTTTTTCTCACCACCTTTAGAAGTGGTTTGACCATTTGATCACTGGTTTGTATATTGGAATTAACATTATAGATAAGTGACCTGAGAGTCCAATGTGGGGTCGAGGGATTGCTTTCTAGGCACCTGGTGTGCTGGTGTAAACCAGGTTTAGTGTATTTTCACCTCTCGTAACAAAATCAACATGCTGGTGGAATTTAGCCAGGACCGCACTGCTGCACTGTACTGCTACTGCAAAAACAAAATAAAATTCATGACGTATGTGAGAGATAATAAACCTGATTCTGATATGGGTCTCTAGTGAGAAATGAGAGTGGAAAGAGGGCAGGGAAAGGGGAATCATGGTTAGTAAAAGGGAAAGGGGAGGGCACGAAGCTGGAAACACCAGGAAGATATTCTGCAATGATCAATAAACCAGTTGTTTGGAACCAAATTGGCTTTTCTGGTGTCTCATGGCTGGGTGTGACTGCAGAAAGAGGGTATCGAAATAAAAAAGACAAGATGAACAGTTTCTGCTGTCACAATCTCAGCTTCATTTTGGACCACACTCTTGTTCCGTATGTAGTATGAAAATAATGAAAACAAAACATACAGAACCAATACGGTAGTGGCAATTCTTAAAAAAAAATACAAACAATGTTAGAATCCCACCAACCCTGTACCTTATATACAATGTTAAAAATATGAATAAATACATCTCATCTTAACTAAGAAGTATACTCACTTTGGTACACACGTGCTTAACTTCCAAACATGTATAGGCTAGACTTTGAATCACGTTCTCCTCACTCACTCTATGTGAACATTCACATGACTCTGTTACATTGATATTCAGAAAAACAAAAATAAACTTCTATAAGAACTTTTACAAAATATTGCTTTGTAGTTTAAATTCAATTACTCCAAAGGACTAACCTACTAGGCCGATAAGGACAATTGCACAATCATGCAGTCCAGCACAAATCAATTTAATTGTGAAAGTCTATAGCATCCACATGTAAAACATGTTAAATTACCGATATTCTAGTTTTACAAACATATATAAAAGAATTTACATGGATATTATCAAATATTATTCACCTTTCCTCACCAAACATGGGAAAAACACTCAAATGTCATTCTCTTTGGAACATGGCAACTCTTCATTTTACTCCACATGTGCAAAATGACATCACTGTTTTCTCTTAAAGGCACAAGCAGCTATTTTAGCATTGCCATGGTGAATATATAAGTGAACTCTAACAATAAAAAAATGATAATCAACAGTCACCTGATCACATGTATTTATTTGTTGAGATACCTTGTGGAATAGGCCCTTCCGGGTCATCAAACTACACCACCCAGCAGTCCCCGGATTTAACCCTAGCCTTACCGCAAGACCATTTGTAATGACTAATTAAACTACAAACCGGAGCACTGGAGGAAACCCAGGCATTCATGTGGAGGATGTACAAACTTCTTACAGACAGCAGCAGGAATTGAACCTGGGTTTCTTCTACTGTAAAATGTTGTGCTAACCCTTATGCTAATTTGTGGACAAGTCGTAACTTTTTCCATTTTTATTTTAAAATAATATAATTACCATCATTGGTCACAAAATGATCTCCTATTGAGATTTCAGCCACTTATTCAAGCTAATTTTCTCAGAGAAGGTCAAGAATTTGGCTCCTCTTTAGTCGGGTTAACTCCATTCAGAGTGTAAAGGGCAAAAGGGATATTTTAGTTGAGGAAACACACTCAAGGAATTAAAGGTTTAAAGTTGCCTGGATGCTAGTGAAGAGATTTTCAGAAAATAAACAATGTTGATTATTCCATGATCAGCTGCTTACCTGCTCAATTGGGTTACTACTCAAAGCTTTCAGTTACCTTTTATTTACATTTCTTATGTCCAAAGGTGTAACTTTTTTGTGAGGAAGAGAATTGGTTACACTTGTATTCAATACAAAATTTACAAAACAAATGTTGCAATTTCTCACTTTGCTATAACCACAGTAGGACAAGCTAATTCATTATTAATCTGCTTATTATTCATTGCAGAAGTTTATAAATTTTTGATTTATTCTATGAAATAAAATTTAATAAAACATAAAGAGGAACATTCCCTTTGCATAGTGATTAAGACAAACAAAAGGTGGATAAGAACAAGTAGTTGACCATAATGGGAACTGACCAGGAGCAAGTGTCCTCTTTAGTATGCTCTTGAAGTATGTTTAGTTTGGAGTTTGCTTGGAATTTATTTCAGAGGAAAGCAAAGTGGAATGAGAGGGAAATGTCCAGCAAGTCATTATCTGAAATTCTCACCTGAGGTAAAGCAGTGAATTGGAATTAGATGGTGAATCTGAATACAGCAGTCTATAAGGGCCAAATTCAGCAAAGGTCCTGGTGCTAATGTTGGGAGGAGTGGGGCATAGAGGTGCTGCAGGTCGTGAAGCTGGTTCATAGTTCCAGCAAACCAGATACAATTCTGATCTTGGGAGCTTGTGACCACATATAATTCACCTAACACTCCTCTCACATCCCACAGAAGCACTTGCTTATCATTCACAGGCTTCTGCAATTTTCCTCTAGCATAGGTGATAGTGAGCAAATCCGGGGCTGTTCATGAGAGGTAAGAGATAATATGTTTTAGTGAAATAAATAGGAGAATGTGATTGGTCAAATTGTTCTGAGACACCAACACTGAGTTGACTTGCCAAATGACCTCCTTTTGTGACATTAAAAATGTGAAATAATAAATTATAATTCAACAGAAGAGGTGGATTTAGATGATAGATCAGTATTCTGTAGAGATCCTGGGGTTTGGCAGCAGAATCTAAATAATCTGTAAAGAGTCAGAACTTCCTTCAGCTATGTAACCATGCTTAAGATTATTTACCATGGTTGTCTATATAATGAGGATATAGCTCATAAATGTGTAATATTTCCATACTCAAGAGATTCTGCATTTACAGAATATTTCCATTCTCTTGGTTGCTGGTAAAAAAAAAATTAGGAAAACAAGTTACTCTGTGATATCCTTTGAGTTCAAAATGATTGCAGTCTTGCATACAAATGAAACCTCTGGCAAATATGACTTAACTTTTTGGAATTGATTGAAAAATCTGGGATGAGTCTTCATGGTGGTGTTTTAATATTCCACTGGAATCTCAGCACAATCAGTTAACAGTGCCAAAGGGTAGATTTTATCCAGGGTTTCTGGGATATTCTGCATCTTTTATACAGAAAAACACATTGCAAATGATTGGAATATAACATTAAAATAAGACCATGGTTGGAATGATCACACAATGATGATATACAGGGACAAACTCTTAATTTCCCACACTAATTGCAGAATAAGATGGTGATTTTGATTGAACAAGTTACTTGGCAAGCTGGTGAACGTATTTTAAATTCAAATATGAAAATCCCTTTCTATTCACTCTCAGATGTGCCATCTTTTGGATGTGATGCCTGCCAAAATAAATCAGTTCAACCATCTTTGCTCAAGAGAATACAAGCCAAATCTTTGTAACCCATTTTTAACACATTCATTTACAATACATTGTGTAATCTTCTCTTGCTGAGGTGTGATGATGAAAACCAGACACACTCTCCCAGATGTGGTCTGACCAAGAATAATCATATTCACAACTTCCTGAAGATGATTACAGTAAGGCCTCATTGTTGATGACGGATAGGGACAGATAACACTAAGACACACAAAATGTTGGAGGATCTCAGCAGGTCAGGCAGCATCTATGGAAAAGAGTAAACAGTATACATTTTGGCCCAAAACACCCTTCATCAGGACTCGAAAGAAAGAGAAGTCAGAGTAACAAGATGGGGGGGGGGGGGGGGGGGCGGGGAGGAAGAAGTACAAGGTGGTAGGTGATAGGAGAAACCAGGAGAGTGGGAGGGGTTGATGTAAAGAGCTTGGAAGTTAATTGGTGAAAGAAATAAAATGCTGGAGAAGGGGAAATCTAATAGGAGAGGTCAGAAGACCTTAGAAGAAAGATACCACTATCACATTTATTTTGAACCCTATATACCCCTCAAATAGACATAAACATGCTTTAAAATCAATAACAAATAGTAAGAGACATGGTAAAATATTTACATTCCAAAAAATGAAGTGATTTTAGCAAACAAATAATTTCCACAGAAACACACAGTAACTGACTTTGAACGCATCAGATATAGCTGTTTATACAATGTCCACCCTATATCAGGACAACATTCGTTAAAAAGCTACTTGATAGAAAAAGAGAGTCTGGAAAAAAAATCACTATGATAGAGAGATTATAGATATATTAGTAAAAAGAACAGAGATGGGACTTGGGGTTGACCTTCCATCACTGAGATCTGCAGAAAGCAATGCAGCAGATATTAAGGACTGAGTGCAAATGAATCCTCATAGAGGTTTGAAATGCAGAACTTATTTCCACTGGAGATGTGAAGCATAGGGTGAAATAGAAGTAGAAGTATTTTTACTTTGTTCAGTGTATTGATCAGATGAAGAAAGAAGGAATACTTCCTTTGGTATCTTGAGAGTATGAATCATAAAGCATTTTGAATTGATTGATAAAAGTTTTGGGATGTTGCTGGGTTATGGAAAACCTCAGCATAGGAAATCAGTAAAGTAGAAACTATAGGAATATTGAAGGGAAGAGGGAGTAGAAAAATCTGCTAGGATTTGAGGAAATAACAGCAGCCTCTGATTCTCCCCAGCAATGAGTGAGAATAACATGACAATTCAAATGGCACATTTCATTGCATAACCTTCTAGAGTTGTGTGGACTCATTTTCTATCACTGGAATCTCTCCATTCTCCTAACTATCATGATCAAATAGTTCATCAGATATTGCACAGATTGCCCTTTCTCTTTCACAGCTCAGTACGTAACACTTCTACTCTGAGTTGGAAAGTAATGGGTTTAAATCTCACTCCTGTAGAACCCTATCCTTTTGGAAAGATGAGGTGGTAAATGAAGGCTATACTTACCCTCTCAGATGAATGGATTAGATGTTGTAGCACTAATCTGTAAAAGAGCTGGGAAGGTAACAGCCTAACAGTCTTTCCCAGTGCTGACCTCACAGATGACATTGTAGAGACATTATTTGATAATACTCAGTATTTTTTGTGTGTGTGGCAGCTTGCTCTACAGAAGCAGATTGTAAATTCCTTCCTTTTCAACCCTTGACCTCTTCCATCTCTCATCTCCTAGTTTCTCAAATTCCTTTTCATTCCCCTCCCCCATAAAATTTCTTTTACCCTCAGTTGTCCTCAGCTTTTTCCTGCAAGCTCTCCCTTTTTATTCTGGCTTCTGCCCTCTTCCTTTCCAATGAAGGGTCTCAGCTCAAAATGGTGATTATTTATTTCCCTCCATAGATGCTGACTGACCTGTTGATTTCCCCAAGTACTTTGTGTGTGTTGCTCTGTTTTTTATTATTTTCATTTGTTTTATGTAAGATGAATTCAGTGCTCAGGTTTTACAGCAGTTAAAATCATAGTGCAAAGGGTGTCATAACCATGGACTCTGCCATGGTATTTGGGTGCCCTTGCAGGTAGGGTGCCGGCAATTACACTTGTCAGTATGCACATTCTAACTGATTAGTGATTCTTAATGGTGCCATTTAACTCCCTTCTTCTCATTTCAGTCTTGTCCAGCATTGACCGAAAGCACTGCAATGTCAACACGCCCTGCTTACCTTTGTCCTTGTTCTGGGAGAGGAGACTACCACTTAGTTAGATGCTATAAAGGAATGGTATTCATTTAGTGTTAAATTACTGCTTCTGGGCTGTGGTGTTGGCGCTAGCTTTCAGTTTGAGAGTTTTAGTCAGCCCTCACACACAAAATGCTGGTGGAACGCAGCAGGCCAGGCAGCATCTATAGGGAGAAGTGCTGTTGACGTTTCGGGCCGAGACCCTTCATGAGGCCATGAGTCCTGACGAAGGGACCATTTGGAGTTCAGAAGGCTATCAACAAGATCTCATATAGATTGTGCCCACCAGCGTCAGTGAAGATTCTGGCATCTCGCCAAGTGAGGGTAGGGTCCAGTATCTTGTGGACTGGGAGGGGTACGGTCCTTAGAGATGTTGTTGGACTTTGGCCTATGACACCCTGGATAAGTCCCTCATCTGGGATTTCCAGCAGGCAGAGCTCTGCACCTGCAGAGGAGTCCTGTCAAAATCACAAACTCTGATGGGGGATCCAGGCACCCTTGCAGGTGGGCTGCTCCACTGGGCAAACACATTTGTGACTATGCACATTACAGCCAATTAGTGTTTCATTGTGGAGGCATTTAACACCCTTCCTCTTGTTTCAGTCTTGTTGAGTCTTGACCAAAAGCACAGCAACGCTTACCTTGTTCCAAGAAAGAAGATTTCCACTTTGATTGATGCTGTAAAGGAAAGGTATTTGTTTAGTGTTCAGTGACTGCTTCTGAGCAGCGGTGTCAATGTTAGCTTTCAGTTTGAGAGTTTTAGTTAACGGCTCTGTTGGCCTAGCATTTAGTGTTTTGCCTTTAATTCTGCACAGTTATTACAAGTCAGTGAACTGCTCACCTGCTCCAGTGTCTCTCCCTCTGTACTTGGGTCATAATAGTGTACCCTTGTGAAAGGAAGTCTGAGCAAGGGGTAGAGCAAAGAAAATTAAATACAAGGGAGAAATAGTTGGTGCTTGTATCACTGAAATACAGTCACACAAAAATTATATAGTTCAGGACCCTGGTTCCATGAATGTTGCAGCAGTCTGCAGTTAAGCACATTATGGCTTGTCTCCTGCTGAGCAAACATTGGGGCAGCACTGACACCTGTTTGCATGTCGACTCCAACACCTCTGTAATGGGCGGCTGTAAACAGGTGACACTGCAACTTGAGGCCTTTTCCTTGCTGTGACTGATATCATTCAGCTCCCCTGCTTGTTAGACTGTTTGAGGTAACTTATCTTTTATTCTTTCTTACTTCTAATACTTGTATATCGGTATATCTGTGTACCGGTAATATTACTGCTTCAGTGTAATTGTTTTTTTGGGATCAATAAAGTACCTATCTATCTGCCCTTGGCACCCAACAATAAATCAGTGAAGCAGACATGCAGCATTCCACATTAACAATGCCCAGCAGGGTCTTGCAATGTCAAGAAAAGCGACGAAGATGATCACTTGCTGCTAGACTGTGCTCACCTTAAAATATATCATACCACAACGTTTAGGTATTATTGGAAGAAGCATCCAAAAATGTGGGAAACCTGTTAGTCTGGTATTACCACAAATTTAAGGACACTGTATTATTGGAGCTTTTATGGTTTCTTATTATGTCACTGCAGCTTAAATTGTGCTTCCATTAAGAGATCATTGGGAGTGGCTTGGATTGTAAATCTGACGTATTGTACCTGCACCACTGGATAAAACAGAGAGGTCCTGATATAGGGTCTGAGCCCGCAACCTAACTGTTTATTCCTCTCCATAAATGCTATTTGACCTGCTGAGTTCCTCCAGCATTTTGTGTGTGTTGTTAAAGAGAGTGACATTGGATGAAGTTTTGAAAATAAGTTTGAGGAGCAGAAGAAGAGAACAGCAAGACCTGATTCAATTTAATTTCAACTGTTTGCTCTGGAAAATCAGACGGATAAAGATACAGTCCTTTGCACATTCCTGTTTGCTGTTCTATTTGATTGCACACATCTGTTTAGCTTTGCTGCTTCTTCTCTCCCTGCAGTTTCTCAATTTACATTTGCAGATGATCATCCAAGCAACTTAAGTACAAAGGACTGTCCACCTTCTGTTATAACTGCTTAGTTGGAAAGCCTTTCAATCCCAGGCTGGGGCAAGTTTCCCAAAACAGATGACACAAATGAACATTGCTCACTTCCATTGGCCATTACTTGCCCTAGGTTGACCGTAATTTACACACTACAGGTCTTGTTGTCAGAGCCACTGGCCCAGAGTTCTTTTTTGAGAACAATGCAAACACCAGTATCTGTTACTCAAGCAAGGATCCCCTTAGCATCATATCCTTTGGATTTATGTCAATGCATGAAATAGCAGCTTTGAGGTATGCAAGGATTTCTTATTAACAATGGTTGAAGTCACCTAGCTCATCCATGCCCTCTAAACAAATGCTGTCCAGTTTCTCCTCCCAACTCCTGTGCACTCAGTGTGACCAGTACATCCCTGTCCGAATCCATAAAATCAGAAGACATGGGAGCAGAATTAGGCCAATCAGCCCATCAAGTCTGGTCCACCATTTCACCATGGAATCCCACCCAACTCCATCCTCCAGCGTTCTCCCCATAACCTTTGACATCCTTAATAATCAAGAACCAATGAAACTCTGCTTTAAATATACCCAATGACTTGGCCTCCACAGCCATCTTTGGCAATTAATTCCATAGATTCACAGCTCTCTGGCTGAAGAAATTCCTCACCTCTGTACTAAAGGGAAATCCTTGTATTGTAAAGCTGTGATTTCTGAATCTAGAATCCCCCACCATATGAAACAGCCTCTCCTAGTCCACTCTATAAAGTCATTTCAATATTTGATAGGTTTCAATGAGATTCTCCCTCACACTTCTAAATTCTAGCCAGAATGGGTCCAGAGCCATTAGCATTCTTGCTTTTTTATTCAAGTTCTTTTGAAATGAATGCTAACATTGTGTTTGCCTTCCTTACCACTGATTTAACCTGCGAGTTAACCTTTAGGGAATCCTGCATGAGGACTCCCAAGTCCCTTTGCACTTCTGATTTCTGAATTTGTTCCCCATTTAGAAAATAGTCTATGCCTTTATTCCTTTCACCAAAGTGCATGGCCATATATTTGCCTACACTGTATTCCATTTGCCACTTCTTCGCCAATTCCCCTAATTTCCTTCTGCAGATTCCCTGCTTTGGCAGCACAAGCTGCCCTTCCACCTATCTTGGTATTGTCCATAAACTTGGCCACAAAGACATTAATTCCTTCATGTAAATTATTGACTTATGATGTGAAAAGAAGCAGTGCCAACTCTGACTCCTGAAAAACGCAACTAGTCACCAGCAACCAACCAGAAATGTTCCACTTCCATTCCCCCTTCAACCACAGTGGCCTTACCAACAACTGAAGTCAGACTAACTGGCCTATAATTTCCTGTCTTTTGTCTCCATCCTTCTTAGAGTGTAGTGACAATTGCAATTTTCAGGTCCTCCAGAACTATTCCAGAATCTAGTGATTCTTGAAAGATCATTACTAATGCCTCCTCAATCTCTTGTCCACTTATGCCCATTCTCAAACACTCAACTTCCTTTCTTGAGCCCATGCTATCTAAGAGGCTCCAACACTTCTCATTTGTTATCTTTCCCTTTTTGAATTGATGTCTCCTCTCCACACATCTTCTTAATCCTTATAACCTTGTATATAAGCTTCCTGGATTCTAATCCTTCCTTTCACTCCAAAGTCCTTGAACAAGCTGTCAGATCTCAGCTCATTTTTCGTATAAAACTTTGTTTGCATCTAGCCATATGGATTCCATCCTTACTACCTCACTAAGGTGACCCAACTACTTTGACCAACTGAGAGAGAAAAGAATACTGTAGATGCTGGCTGTCTGAAATAAAGGCAGAAAGTGCTGGAAATACTCAAAAGTTAGGCAGTGCCTCTGGAAAGAGGAATTGACATTTCATTTCTGGAACTGCTAATTAGTCAAAACAGGGTAGTTTTAGTTTTAGGTGGCAGAGATTGATAGGGTTAGATGGACAGAACAAAATAAATACCTCTGAAAGGGTGATGCTTGGTGACATAATGTTTTGGGACCTTCCTAGCTGATTAGAATATGCAAGCTACAGGAAAAACTGAGGGAAAATGACACCAATAACACATGTGGAATTCTGGAGATGGGAGAAATGCTGAGGACTCCTGGTTAAAGGATTAGTTGTGAAGGCAGAGGAGATGGGAAATGAATTCAACATCATGCCAACATTGGAACTCATCAAGGTAGGGACACAATGACAAAAAGGAAGGTTGATTGTTCAGGGTCAGAGAAGGGAAGATCATAAGGGAAGCTGAGACGTGGTGGTAGAGGTGGAAGTGTGAAGAGTGAGGTCGCTATGATGTCATGGCTCACATCATATCTCAACGAATAGTGGCACAAACCAATTAGCTGAGCTCATACAACTTTGTCATAAATTAGCTGATGTGTTTTGTAATTTAGAGACACAAAAGACTGCAGGTGCTGAAATCTGAAGCAACACTGAATCTGCTGCAGGAGCTCAGTGAGCTGAGCTGCCTCAGTGACTGATGTAGGGTTTCAACTCAAAACATTGACAGACAGACATTGCTTAGCTCACTTAGTTCCTCCAATAAATTGTTTTGTACCATGATGGCTATGAAACATTAAGAGACATCCTGAAGATACATAGAAAATGTCATAACTTAGAAATACTATAGATTTCTTCAGTATCTTTAATGTTTGACAGATGCAATGTTCGTCTGACTGACACATTCTGTAAGTCTCCATTCATTCATTCAAAACTCCGTTGCCTCTATCTCAGCTGCTCACTATCACTACTGTTTGCATTATATACTGGTTATATCATACCTGTTATTCCATGGTTCATCAAGGCCTCAAAGTTTATATTGTCATTCTTCTGTAGAAATTGTGCCACAGCCTCATTCCTCTTTTTCTGTGACACCTGTTTTGGCCATTGAATAAAGAAACAAGATTCTGCAGATGCTGGAAATCCACAAAATACTGCTGCAACTCAGCAGGTCAGGTAGTATCAATGGAGAGGAATAAACAGCATTTTGAACTGAGACTCTTTTTCAGGACTGGATGGGGAAGATGTTATTGAATTGTTCCACATTTCTTCACTTCCTTGACTCTGGCCTCATATGCAGACTGCCATCCTTTATACGAGATATTGCGATGGCATGACCTCAGCTGTGTGGCTCCACATTTCAGAATTTTCCCTTTTAAACCTATTCCTTTTTACTATAAGTCCCATTCAAATTCCCTGGCATTCTGATTCAGCTTCTGCTCAGGAATCTATTATCTAGATTGTCCAGGACACTGACAGTGCAACCATCCAAGAAAAAACCCTATTTGCACTTGACCAAAATAGTACTGCCCTGACAGTTTTGGATGTTAAATGTTGGGAGAGTTGAAAGTTATTGAATTCTGCAACACTGCCATCTGTCACTTCGATAAACACAAAACAAAGTAACTGTTGCAACGAAGCAGATAAAGAATCGTTCCATAGATCTCAGAAGTGTTCTATCATACATTCATACATTTGTTGCAGAATGATATACAGATTCAATTAAGTGGCAAACATCCACACTGAGCAGATATTATGTCTTCTTGAAACTTTTGACTGAAACCATAATAGATTACTTGGACAATACTAATACCTACATCAATATGCTGTATATTGACTACAGCTCAGTGTTCAACACAATCATGCCCTCAGTTCTAATCAACAATCACTAAAATATGGGTCTCTGCAAGTAGATCCTTGGCTTTCTCACTGGGAGACCGCAGTGTG
Organism: Hemitrygon akajei; assembly: GCF_048418815.1. Lineage (NCBI taxonomy): Eukaryota > Metazoa > Chordata > Chondrichthyes > Myliobatiformes > Dasyatidae > Hemitrygon > Hemitrygon akajei. The sequence goes on from NC_133135.1 coordinate 84,059,214, forward strand.
TGCAGATCATAAATAACATTTCCCTCTTGCTGACAATCAACACAGGTGCACCTCAAAGATGTATGCTTAGCCCACTGCTCGGCTCTCACTACACCCATGATTGTGTGACTAGGCACCATTTAAACACCATCTAGAAATATGACAACAACACAACTATTGTTAGCAGGATCTCAGATGACGTAGAGGAGGCATAAAGGAGCAAAACATATCAGCTGGTTGAGTGGTGTTGCAGCAACAACCTTACACTCAATGTCAGTAATACCAAGGAACTGATGATGGATTTCAGGAAGGGGATGCCGAGGAAACACACAACAGTCATCAATGAGGGATCAGAAATGGGAAGGGTGAGCAGTTTCAAGTTCCTGGGTGTTATCCTGTGTGTGCGTGCACGTGTGTGTGTGTAATGCCCTGGTTAAGATTTTTTACTGCTATGCTGTAGGTATTGCATTTTAACAGTTCTGCAAGAGCAGTCTGTTCTGTTTTTAGCATATCTGGGTTTGAGCAAAAGGTAAGGGGCATGTATTGTTCAAATTCAGAATGTTGTGTCAGCCAATCAGGATGGTGAAATAGGGAGAACGTTCTAGAGAACGCTGGGTGGAGAGGTTTCGGTGACGGACACTGGCATGGGTCTAGGCCTTTTTGATGGGAGCTGGAAGAAGCCAAGATGGAAGATGGCTGAGGATGCTGTCTGTATTGCACAAGGTGCTTTGTTCAGATAAATGTCTTAGAAACACAGAAAACCTACAGCACAATATGGGCCCTTCGACCCACAAACACGTCCCTCTCTTAGAAAGATTGTCAAGGAGGAGGAACCAATACTCTGTTTGTTCAAGATGGATTTTGAGTGAAATTTGGAAGGTGGTGTGTGCTTTCACACAGACTGTGGGTCTAATGTGCGAGTTAAAGACAACTTCAAGATGAGCTCCAACTTATATACACATTTGGATTGGGTTAACTGTAATGGGCCCTTTTTATTTTTTTCTTTTCTTTTTCTTACTGACTTTGATAAAGCTGAAATTTGTAAATATACTTCTTTTATAATTTTATGCAGTACACAATATGTTATTCTTGCCAACAGCTAATTGCATGGGTGCAGTACTTACACAGTATATACAGATCGGGGTTTGGGTGGTCGAGACATCCCAACTTCCCGGTTTTGGTGGGACCCAAGTCATACCGACCTTAGATGCACAGAGTTTGAGAAAGGTGATCTTCTCACTGCTGAGCCCAGTGCCTGTTAGCAAGGGGCTAACAAGCCACATCTCCCAGAACCCTGTGGCTGGAAACAGTAACTAATACTAAATGAATACAGCTCCTTGACAGCATCAGTCGAAATGGTAGTTTTCTTACCCAGCCAAGGCTGAGGGTAAGGAGGGAACGTAAACATTGCTGTGCTTTTGGTCAAATCTTGACAAGACTAGGACAAAAAGAAGGGAATTAAATACCACCATAATGGATCAGTAATTAGCTGGAATGAGCATACTCACCAGCATGATTGTCAAACCCGCTGCACAGCCTGCCTGCGCTGGCGCATAGACCCTGCAGCAGAGTCAGTGGTTGTGACCTAATAAACCTGATCCTGCTTCTGAAACTTTCCCTGGTTCTACTGCATACACTGCAATGTAAATCCCTCTGCTTTCCCTCGATATTTTCATGGTATTTATTTAAGCCTTGCATTCTGCCGCAACAGATCCTTTCAAACCAATTGATTTCTCAGGAAAAGGCAGATACAATTCAGGAAATGTGAATAAACTCTAGTTAGCTGAGCTTCCTCTGTGTGTGCTTACAGTTAGTGTTTTTTATTGTTCTGCGTGCTGAAATCTGGTAATACAATCAATATGATCTTTAAAATTTCTTTTAAATTCAGTCCTTTTTTCAGATAGCCTTTTGTAAAAGAGATGATAATCGCATACTCACACAGTAATGGGTGGAATGTTTGAGCTTATTGCTGCTTATTGTTGTTAAAAGCAAATCTCACTGGGAATAGCCAGGCTCTTAAGCCTGGAACTACTATTTATCTATGTCACAGAGATTAAAAGATCCTCTGGTAGCTTGAAAGGTAGGCTAGAAGTCCAAGAATGATGACACAGGCAGGAAAGAGAAAGCACTACAAAACACACCTAATATATCTCCTGTAAATTAGTGACAAATATGAGCACCATGGGAATACTTCACCATAAGCAAGGGCACACTAGTCTTGGATTTTCCACAAAAAGTAGGTTCCAGTGTAAAATGCTCAATAAAATCCCTGAATAGCACACAATAAGAACAGTTGTATTGTTCCACCTCTATTAAGTGTGCCCCTATCCTTCAAACAATCCCATCTTTTATCTAAGAAAAGAGTGTGAAGAATGATTGATTTCTTATAGAGTTTCTTGCAATTTTTAACTAGAATGGGTAATGAAGGGAGTAAGTGATGCAGAACTGAGATATTGCTCCGCCGTGATCTCCATGAATGACAGAGCAGGCCACTAACCACATCACTATGATGAAGCTGAGCACACACAGCGGAGTCACACTCAGTTGTACAAAGTGCTCCGGGTTCAGCTGTAGATTTATTTCCCTTCCTCCTGGGACGAGAAATTCATGCCAATCAACACCTTTGTTCATAACAATTTTTTTGCATTTTTGTCAGTGTGGTAAGAGATCCTGGATATCACTTGGTATGTATCCCTCCTGAGAGTTGATGTCAGTACAGGAGGGGTGCAGTGGTGTAGTGGTTAAGGTGCTGGATTGGCACTCACTTTGTATTGTTCTGGTGGCAGGAGTACAAATCGCACTGAAGCAAGTGGAAAATGTATATTAATAAAATGTTCAGGTTCATAACCACAGACTCATGCAGCATGGGCATAGAGGTATTGACTCATTGAATTTAAACTAACCCATTTATTTTCCCCACATTCTTGTCAACTCCAATCATATTTTCCCACTCCCCTACAAACTAGAGGCTAACTAATTACTAACTGTCAGGTCTTTAGGATGAAGGAGAAAACTGGAGCATCAGGAGAAACCAAGGCAGTCAGGAGACTGTGCGAACTCTGTAAAGACTGCACCAGTGGTCAAGATGAACTCAGGATGCAAAGGCACTGGAATGCACCTCTACTATCTGAAATGCTGTTTTTACGAAAAGGTATTTACTTGGCTAATGACTTCAGGTTCTTTAGATGAAACCAGAACCACTAATGAGTCATCTCTCAACTGCCTCCTCGATTTAGGAGCAGCTAAAGTTAGTCAATACGTGCTAGCATCTACAATGATGGCCACAAGAGTGAGTAAAGTGAAAAAATCTCACCAGAAGCTTGTTGTAATAGATGGGTTTTAAGGAGCCTCTTAGACCATGAGTGAGTGGCAGGGAAATGGAAATGTGATTTGGGAAGGGAATCTCAATGATAAGAGCCTCAGCAGCAGGAGAATGCTGAGAAATGCTGGGCCATCATTACTTGGAAATCTGCAGAAGTTTAAATTGAAGGAGTGTCGATATCTCGAAAGTTCAAAAACAGGAGTAGTGTGGACCGATATGTAGTATTTTGGGGTAAGGCCACTGTGGAACTTAAAGTGATAAAATTTTAAAAACTGAATAAAACAGGAAATGTTTTAACTGCATCTCTTTCTTGACCTCCACAGAGAAACGGCTAACAATTCTATAAACACAAGAGACTCTGCGGATGCTGGAAATGCAATGCGACACATACAAAATACAGGAGAAGCTCAGCAGGTCAGGCAGCCTCGGCCACCGGGAAATCCCACTTTTTGCAGATGGAGTAAAGGCGCTTGACAAAGCTGGTCCCCAGTCTACATTGGATCTCACCAGTGCGGACGAGGCTGCATCGTGAGCACTGGATACTGTAGATGACCCCAACAGATTCACAGGTGAAGTGTTGCCTCATGTGGTAGGACCATTTGGAGGTCTGAATGGAGGTGAGGGAGAAGGTTAAGGAGCAGGGGTAGCATTTCTGCTGCTCGCAGAGCTATGTATTCGACTCCTGAACACCTCTTCTGATGAAGGATTTTTGCCTTAAAACATGAACATTCTTTCCCTTTCCAGAGATGAGGCCTAATCTGTGGAGTGTTTCCAAAATTTCTGTTTTTATTTGATATTTTTGACTTCTGCAGTTCTCTGATTTTCAAAATGTGAATAAAGTACCAGTTGTTTTTCCACAAGATGCCCTCACACAATGAACATTGGTCCATCAACTAAGTTTTCCTTTAAATATTGAAGAAACTATTAGAATATACCCTGACAAAACAATACAACATTAATTATTGATTTGCTTAGCATAAAATTCTTTAGCATCTCCTTGTCCAATAGACCAAGAGGAAAACCTGTATGACTGAGAATGAAGGGTCACAGAGCACAGGTCAGAGTTGTCATCTCAGCTTCCCACTGCTCTGACATTCCTCAGCAGTGGAGAACTAGGGAGCCCCTTATGGGGTATCAATGGCAGCAAAACCATGTAGCTGTTTCTGTCCTTAAGTCTAATAAATTATACAGTAGAATTATAAGACGGAGGAGCAGAATTAAGCTATTCAGCCCATTAAGTCAGCTCCTCCAGGGTTAATCAAGGCAGATTTTTTTTTAAGAATCCCATTCTCCAATCTTCTATCCATAACCCTTATCACCTCTCCATCAATCTACCAATCTCAGGTTTAAGTACATTGATTTAGCCTCCACAGCCATTTGGGATGATGAATTCACCATCCTTCAGCCAAGGAAATCTCTCTTCATTTCATACTTAAAAGAACGTCCCTCTATTCCGAGGTTGTGCTCTCAGACCCTAGACGCCCCCACTACTGGAAACATCCTCTCTACATCCACTCTATCCAGGCCTTGCAATGTTCATAGTGTTTCAATATGATACCCCTAATCCTTCTGTATATCATAAAGTACAGGCCCACATACACCAGAATTAATATCACTTTCAGAAGTCATAAAATTTACTGTTATAATTAAGTAGTGCAAAAAAAGTAGTGTGGTAGAGTTCGTGGATACAATGCCTGTTCAGAAACTTGACAGCAGAGGGGAAGAAGCTGTTTCTGAATTGTAGAGTGTGTGCCTTCAGACTCCTTTACCTCCTGTACCTCCTCCCTCATACAGCCCTCAGGCATTAAGTATATAAACTGTCCTTGCCTCTCCAGACTGCTGGTTCAAAGGATGGCCACTACTTTTAACTAAGTCCCTGGCTCATGCAAGGCTATGATGTAATTAGAAATTACACAAAAATTAGGTCATTCAGTGCCCCTTTTGCCATTCAGTGTCCATGCTATACCTCAATCCTGTATCATGGAATATCTTCTGTGTTCATCCTTGCTTTGAAATTTTCATTTAGACCCTACATCATTAGCTGTTTGAGGCGAATGGTTACTTGGGTGAGGTAAATGAGTGGAGAGATTTCACAGTATCTGAAATCGTATCTCTGTCTTAATCTGGACCTCAAGCATGGGGGTAAAGAATGGGGAGATTTGGAGGGGTATGAATGTGCATTGAAAACTCAAAAATAGCTAAATTTAGGACTCCACCTCCTGCTCAGGGGGAGGTGACCTAGGTATTTGACATCCAATCAAAGACACAATACTCTATTTACATGCACATCTTCATAATATTTATTCTGTGAGGTAGAACATTACTTGTAATTTAACAGACCAAAGTAATTACAGCAATTTATTTAAATACATTAAAATCAGTGATTGATTCTGAAGGCAGAGATCTGCTGTACTTACATGAAGCTATGAGACTGATTGATATTTAAGGGGAACTCGCCAATTTATATAGAGCTAAATGACAGTGAGCTAGACTACAGGGGAGCTGACCCAATTCAAAACCTTTCGCAGGATTGATCTATTTATGTACAGCTCTGGGGCAGTGATCTATATAAATATAATTAAGTGGCAGTGATTTATTTAAAAGGGGAAGTCTCAGGCACAGTGGAGATGGCAAATTGGTCTATTGATAATGGAATGAGAATAAAGACCCTAGTTCGGACTAGTTCAGAGAGGGTCTGCTACCATTGCCTGAGATGAATCTCAGCCCTCACCCTCACAGGGATGTAGTCATACAGCACAGAAACAAGTTCTTCAGCTCACTGACCCCCACATCAATGGACAAGTTGAATATCTTATTCTCCCACTTTCTAACCACACCTACACACTAGGGACAGTGGCTCATTAACCAACAAAACATCATACCTATGTGACTTAGAAGAAAACCTATGCACACAGTCAGGGAAAGCCAGCAAACTCCACAATGACAGCACACAAAGTCAGGATTGAACCCTGGTCTCTGGCACTGTGAGGCAACTGCTCTACTAGTTGTGGAATGTTGGCTGGGCCCTGGTTAAGCAGCTTGCAGAACTTAAAGACTTTGCTTGTGTGGTGCTCTTTCAGTTGTGACCTCGTGCAGTGAATGCTGGCAGATCTGTCAGCCAGGAGGGAAACATCTTGACTTCAATTCACCTCTCGTCTCCTTTACTTATGAAGATGAGTAATGACTAAGAAAGTAGTTGTTGCCTCCCTTGGACAGGAAACAAGGAGAGTAAAATAAAAGGAATGAAAATAAATCTCCACTTTAGTCTAATGGAAGGAATCCTGTCAGGTTATATTTAAAGTGCAGTAACGGGGTAATGAGGGGACAAGTTGATTGAAGGGATCAATGAATGCCACAAAATTAAAGGTACAAACCTGATGGAAGTTTCCAATTCTTGAGCTGAAAAGTGAGCAAAGTGTTGTGTTTAATCTCTGTGGCAATACAACATTTAAATTGGTTATTTGGACTTTAGTGCATTTTTGCTGTACAAATACTGCCCTAGGAATGGTTTAATTCAGTTCATGTGTTGTAGAAAAATTCCAAAGTTCTAAGTTCAATGTAAATTTATTATCAAAGTACACATATGTCACCATATACCCTGAGATACATTTTCTTGCAGGCATACTCAATAAATCTCATAACCATAATAGGAAAGCTGCACCAATAGGACAGACAACTAGTGTGCGAGAGTCAACAAATTGTGCAAATATTTTAAAAGAACCAGAAAGATAATAATGATAATTATGAAATAAGCAATAAACATCAAGAACATGAGATGAAGTGTCCTTAAGAGTGAGTGCATAGGTTGTGAGAACATTTCAGTGGTTGGGTAAGTGAAGTTGGGTGAAGCTATCTCCTCTGGTTCAAGAGCCTGATGGTTGAGGGGTAATAATGATCTTAAACATGGTGGTGTGGGTCCTGAGGTTCCTGTACCTTCTCCCTGATGGCAGCAGTGAGATCAGAGCATGACATGGATGGTGGGGATACCCGATGATGGATGCTGCTTCCCTGTGACAACACTCCATGTAGATGTGCTGTCTGGGTGAGGAGCTTTACCCATGATGGATTGGATTGCATCCACTATTTTATGCAGGATTTTCCATTCAAGGGCATTAGTGTCTCCATACCAGGCTGTGAGGCACTCAGTCAAAAAACTCCCCACCACTCATCTATAGAAGTCTGTCAAAGTTTTAATTGTCATGTCGAATCTTTGTAAACTTCTAAGGAAGTAGAGGTATTGCCATGCTTTCTTTGCAATTTCACTTACATGCTGGGCCCACAACAGGTCTTCTCAAATGTTAACACCAAGGAATTTAAAGCTTCTGACCCTCTCCACCTCTGATCCCTTGATGAGGATTGGCTGATGAATCTCCAGTTTAATTCTCCAGAGGTCTATCTGGTCTTGCTGACATTGTGTATGAACTTGTTCAAAGTTCAAAGTACATTTAGTATCCAAGTATGTAGTTTGACTACCAGGAACATACTGGAGTCGACAATGCCATTTTCTGTCTGCTGAGCAGAGCCTACTCGCATTTGGATAAACAGGGCAGCTCAGTGAGGATCCTGTTCTTTGATTTCTCAAGTGCATTCAATATCATACAGCTCTCATTGCTGGGGGAGAAGCTCTGTTCAATGCAGTTTGGCACCACCTTTGTATCCTGGATAATGGACTACTCAACGGGCACACCACAGTATGTGCAGCTTTAGAGCTGTGTGTCAGACATGGCTATCAGCAGCACTGCGGCATCACTGGGGATTGTACTGGCTCGCTTCCCGTTTACCCTGTATATCTGAGATTTCAGATACAACACTGAGTCATATCATCTGCCGAAAATTCTCTGCACCAGCAATAGTTAGGTGTCTAAACGGAGGATGGGAGAATGAATACAGGGTCCTGGTGGAGGACTTTGTCGAATGGTGCAAGCTGAATCATCTGAAGTTCGACATTAGTTAGACAAAGGAGATGGTGATGGACTTTAGGAAGACTAGGCCTGCACTGCTCCCTGTTTCTATTGATGGGGAGGACATGGATGTGGTGAGGACCTACAAATACCTGGAGGTGCACCTAGATGACCGACCTGAGTGGAGCACCAACACAGTTGCTGTGTACAAGAAGGACCAGAGTCACTTCTACTTCCTGAGGAGACCGAGGTCCTTGGAAGTCTGCACACCTCTCCTTCACATGTTCTACCAGTCTGTTGTCACCAGTACAATCTTCTATGTGGTGGTGTGCTGGAGCAATGGCATCAACATGAGTGATGCCAACAGGCTCAATAAACTGATTAGAAAGGCTGGCTCTGTTATAGAAGTCAGACTGGACACGCTGGAGGCTGTGGTAGAACAAAGGACCCTACAGAAAATCCTGGCAATTCTGGATAATGTTTCTCACCCTCTGCATGCCACCTCAGCTGAACAAAGGAGCACTTTTAGTAATAGACAAAGCAACTACACTGCTCCAAAGAGTGCTATATGAGCTCATCCTTATCCTTAACCATTAGGCTCTATAATGAGAAAACCTGTAGTAGGGGAGGTGATGACACCCTCCTGTTAGGCTGTTTGTGGTAACATTTTTATTCTTTCTACTTCTCGTCTATATTTATATCTGTGCATTTGTAATGCCACTGTGACACTGTAATTTTCTTTGGGGTCAATAAAGTATCTATCTATCTGTCTATCTATCTATCAATCTATCATGATGTAACCTTGAGATTCTTCTCCTAACAGGCAGCTACAAAACAAATAAGTCCAAAAAAATTTATAAAAAAGACGACCATCAAACACCCAATGTGTAGACGAAAAACCAGATCATGCAAACAATAAAAGCAAGCAAATAGCATTCTGAAAGGACGTCCACAAAGAGAGACCCTTCGTTCGGTGACCTGAACCGGCCTGTCCCTTATCTCGGGCCCTGACACCCTAACACTTTCAATCTGGCCCAGTGCTTAAATCGTCATTGAGTTCAGTCACTTCAATACCCTCTGGGCTTGGATGCCACCACCTCAATTTGGCCTATACTCAATCTTTCCAATTCGGTCTGGCGCTTAAATCATCATCCAAGCATCATCAGGTTCATTTCCTTTGATGAGCTCTGGGGCCTGGACCCTGCTGCTTCGATTTGGCCTGTACTTGAGCTTTCCAATTCAGACCAGCGTCTGAATCAGTCAAAATTTGGGTCTTCCTTGTTCTCGCAATGGGCCCGTTGCCTCACCTTGCCTTTGTTCTATCCTATTGAATTGCCTCCACATCCAAAGGGAAGTTTCAGGTTATTGTTTGCGATGACCTTTTACCAAAAGAGTGATTAACAAAGTATTTAGTTGTTTTCTTTGTTGTTGTTGTGGCATCACTGGGCCAGATTTACTTTCTCCCTCCTAAATGCTGATTCGTCACTACCTTTGATTTGGCCCACAACAGTGGTGTCATCAGCAAACTTAAATATGGCATTGAAGCTGTGCTTAGCCACTCAGTTATAGGTGTAGTGAGTAAACACAGACTTGTGATGCTTCTGTGTTCATGGAAATTGTGAAGGAGATGTCGTTGCCAATCCAAAACAATTGTTGCCAATTTTGCTAGTATTATATTTAAAAGGAAAGGTTATAACTACCAGGAAAGGTTGCACAGATTGGAGCTCACCAGAAGAAAGAAAAGAACAGTTCATGATGATAGGACTCTTCCAAAAATGTAGATGTATGATAGTGGTGGTAGAGAGATGCTTTTATTTGTATGGTAGGGTAAAATATCACAGAGTAACAAAACAATTATTTATATTGATGATTGCTGTCAATGAAGTTAGGAGTGTCACTATTGTCCCAGAAGGACTAGTAGCATACATACCATGATGAGAAGAGCCGGTTAGAGGCTAGGTATTCCGTTGTATGTGACTCCCTCCTGATACCTCAAACCTACTCCACCATCTTCAACACACAGACCAGGAGCATGATGGAACACTGTTCACTTGCCTGAAGTATCTGCAGTAGCAAAACATAAGGAGAACCTGAATCAAAATTAGATTTAATATCACCGGCATATATCATGAAATTCATTAACTTTGTGGCATCACACAATGCAATACATGATAATGGAGTAAACATATTAGTTAAATTAAATATGTAGTGCAAAAATATAGGACATTAAAACATAGCGGTTCATGAGTTCAATGTCCGTTCAGAAATCGGACAGTAGAGGGGAAGAAGCTGTTCCTGAATTGTTCAGGGTTCTGTACCTCCATCCTGATGGTAACAATGAGAAGAAGGTATGTCCTGGATGGTGGGAGTGCTTAATGATGGATGCCACCTTTCTGAAGCACCACTCTTTGAAGATGTCCTGGATATTATGAAGGTTCATGCCTGTGATATTGCTGACTAATTTTACAGCTCTCTACAGCTTACTTTGATCTTATGCAGTAGCCCTCCTCCATGGCAGACAGTGATGCAGCCAGTTAGAATGATCTCCAGCTGTAGAAATTTGTGATTGTTTTAAGTGACATACAAAGTCTCCTCAAACCTCTAATGAAATATAACCTCTTTTGTAGCTGCGTCAATATGTTGGGTCCACGATTGATCCACTGACACCAAGGAACTTGAAATTGCTCACTCTTTCTACTTCTGACCCGTCTAAGAGGACTGTTGTGTGTTCCTTTGACTTCCCCCTTCTGAAGTCCATAATCAGTTCTTTGGTCTGACTGACATTGAGTACAAGGTTAACACATTATCTGGACCTTGTAATCAGGTAACTTACCAGCAAAGATAGCGGGGTCAGCTGAGTCAGATGCTACTATTTTCAAACGTTTTATTCAAAAAGGGGCACAAACGTATGGTTAAAACAAAACATTCAGATCATATACATCGTCAAAACTCAATCTAAAACACCAGTGTAATAATAATCAATCAGAAATAAGCTCTATAGTTGTCTAGGGGATAATACTGAGTCCAATTGAAATATAAAGAGTCACTCAGAAGTCTGCAGGCTTTTCCCTTTTGGGAACCACTGGGGTTTCACGTTGTGGAGAGAGAGAGATGGTTGAGAAAGGATAAACACTTGCCCGTTGTCTTTACAGAGCAAATCCTTGGAATCAGGGGAGCAGGCTTCCCCATTGTTAGTTAAAAGCGGTCTTCCGATGGTTCCAGCCACAGATTCAAAAGTCGGAATCTAACGCACGTGGCTTCCTTCAAAATGGCTTCCCACTCCCACGGGAATCGGTATCGTGCTTCCTTGGTGCGTCTGAGGGTTGTCCCCCCCTCAGACCCTCCTTTATACTTCTTCACGGGATCGCAGGTGTCAATCAGGTTGCAGGTGATGCGATCTCTCTCTCAACCAGCCCACTTTGCCCGAGGGCTTTTCACGTGGTCTCCATGAGACAATAGTCAATGTCGCCTTTATTCTGCTTCTCGGGAGAACGTGGTCTTCCGCACGTCTCTCTCTCTCTCTCCCATTTCCTGTGTCTATTCAGCACGTCTCTCCCCCTCTTGGGTCAGCTGACCCCCCCTTGACTAGGGCTCTTGCGATTCTCACAAAGGAGGGGGCCAAGGTCATAACACCTCCCCCCATAGCAGGTTTTTTACCAGCAGTTAAAAACAGGTTGGTATAGGACTTTCTCTTTTGAATCTACATACTACACAAGCTTTTCTCTTCACAGAGTACTACTGTTATACATTCAAGTCAGTATCTAAACAGGTAACAAGTACAGTGCCCCTTTCTTTAATACCTTAACCTCACGTGCCATACTAAAGTCTGGTAGCATCAAACTTCAGCTCAATAACCACCTTATTTATTTGCTTTCTTCAGCAACATAACTAAGGAGGTGTGATCTTAGCTTAGGTGCATCTACAAAAGTTTATACAAATACTAATCGTTTCGGTCGTGGTATTTCACCGGCTGGTCTCCCAAGGGGTGGTCTTTATTATTCACAGGCTTTGGCGCGAACCCGTACAACCGGCGTTGTGATTTACAAAGGGCATTTCTATTACCCATTGCCTCTTCCCGGTGAGTCCCCCCGTGGGGACTGCGAGTAATTTGGCAAGGTACTCTCCCGCCTTTCCTTCCCACAAGGGTTATTCTCTTAACTCTGCGTCCACCCAGGTAGTTAGCCCTTCTGCCAAGACCATACAGGCTGATGTGTTTCAGGGCGAACCTTTCCCCCTGGCCGCATTTAAATTTCGGCTTCCTCGCAGCGCTTCCTTGAATAACAATAGCGTGTGAGGCACCTTTACATTCCAAATCAATCTGTAATCGGTGCGTAGGCATCATTTTAGACTTTAACCCTTTTCCCTTCAAGTTGGGATCTACAGATTTACCGTTCTCCCCCACAACAACAGTTATCTCCCCATTCATAAACTCCACATTAACTCTGAACACTCCCCTCAGCACAACCCTCTGGGGACTCACACTCCCCAAGGTTAACCCTTTTTTTTCTGAACCAAGTCTATCTGCTCCAAAAGGACCACCGTCTCGTCCAGCTGAGTCAAATACCTCAGCTTTTTCCTGAGCTCCGTGACTAGGTTCAGCACCACGTGCATCCCCATCTTGGACACACTCAAACGGGACATTGGCCTCTTCCAGGCTTTCAATACCCGTACCTTTTTCAAATTCTAACGTCCCCCGATCCTTCCAGTTACTCTCTAGGCAGCCCCCCGTTGGGGAAGGCGCAACCCTGCGAGCTGAAACAACCTCCTCGGCCATTTCAGCTGACTTCTCCACAGCAAGGATACCCTTCCTCTCTAAGACTGCCCTCATTTCACTCTCGGGACCATTGGGAACACCTTTAGAACTCTCAACTTCTCCAAACAATTCTGCCAAACCAGACAGATCAACCATGTCCAACTCTGGACCTTTTAACAGCTTTATCCGTTTCTCATCTTTATTTCCTACCTCTAGGACCTTTCTCTTCACTAAGGGGGGGGGGCTATCTCCTCACCCTTACCCCCTTTCACTTTACCTTCTATTTTACCACCCTCGGGGTATAGGGTCGGTAAAAACGTCTGGGCCAATTTCAAACTGCGCGCTGTCCCCGCCACCGCTCTCGACAGGCTGCGAGTGTCCACACATGCGGGATAGCTCGGGGACTCCATGGGCAGGGCCTCAACTATCAGGGCGGTTCCCATCTTCCCACCCGCGAGGTCATTACCCAAAAGGAGGTCCACGTCCTCCCCCGGCAACTCCGGCAGGACTTCTAGTTCCACAGGTCCCGACACCAACTCGCAATCGAGAAGGACCCTATGCAAAGGCACTACTTCGATCCAGTTCCCTAGGCCTTTCAGGGCTACCTCGCCCGTCAGAGGTCCGAAGGGTAATACATTACGGCTAATTAATGATAGCTCCGCCCCCGTGTCTCTCCAAATTCGTACGGGGATGGGGGGGCCCCTTCCTTCAAAGACACGGTTCCTTCGGAACTAAATGTCTCCCGCCCCTCCTGTATTCCATCTACCTGGGGCCCTCTTGTCGATTTCCTGATTACCACTGCATGCCCGATAGGGATCGCTGCTCTCTACCTCTCTGGCTCCTTTCTCGGAGCAAAGCATTTTGATGCGATATGACCCACCTTCCCACAATTAAAGCAGGTTAAACCAGGGGGTCTCCAGGTTTCCTGTCTGTTATCCTCACTTTTTCTGCTAGCCCCCGGCGGGATCTCCGCCTCAGCCGGCGGGCTTTCCCTGCTGTTCCGACGGTCTCTCGGGTAACTATTTGGCGAGGAAAACTTTGGCTTGTGGATTAGTGCATATTCATCTGTGAACCTAGCAAGTTCTGAGATGGACTGATTCGACCTCTCATTTAAATACACCCGGATCTCTTCCGGAACACAACCTTTAAATTCGTCAACCAAAAATAACTCCCTGATACGCCCATAATTCTCGGCCACCTTTTCCGCGGTGCACCAGCGATCCAAGAGCACACCCTTCTCGTGGGCTAGCTCGGTATACGTTTGATTCCACCCTTTCCTTAAATTTCGAAACCTTTGTCTATACACCTCAGGTACTAACTCGTAACCTCGGAGAATGGACTCCTTTACTTGGTCATAACTCCCTTCCCTTTCCGGATGCAGCGCGGCATATACCCGCTGTGCTTTCCCTCGTAACACACTTTGTAACAACGCCACCCACTGCTCTCTGGGCCACTTCTGATTCACTACCACCTTCTCAAAAAGCAAGAAATAACTATCAACATCCATCTCCTTGAACGGAGGGACCAACCTCAACGCCCAACTAACATCAAACCCCTCCTCTCTCTCTTGCCCTTGAGCTCTTCGCTCTTGCTTTCGCCTGTCCAGCTCCAATTCATGGCTCCTTTGTTTCTCTTTCTCTTCTGCTTCTGCTTCTAGCTGCTTTAGCTGGAGCTCATGACCCCGTTTCATCTCTAATTCCTTTAGTTTGAACACATGCTCCCTTTCCTCAGCCTTTTCCTTTGCTTCTAGCTGCTTTACTTTAAGATCATGGTCCAACCTTGCTTTCTCCAACTCTACCTGATCTGTCCCACTCGCTAATCTCTTTTCGGGGATATTTTCCAAATCCTCAGCTGCAAACACCTCCTTTTCAACGTAATGCTGTTGTATGACCCTTTGCACTTCCTGCTTTTTCATTGCTGGCTTCACCGCTGTGAGGTCTAACGCCTGCGCCAAATTTACCAAGTCTGATTTTGTAGCCTTCCCTAGCGCCTCTACCGTCGGGTTTCTCATAAATTCATCCACATCCATCTTTGCTGGTTTCCTGTCTGGCTACCTGCGTAACCAGATTTAAGTTTGGACTTACAGCCCGATTCACTGACCCTCCCCTTTGGTTTCAAATCCGGGACGAGAACCCCACTTGTTACGTAACCTCGTAACCAGGTAACTTACCAGCAAAGATAGCGGGATCAGCTGAGTCGGATGCTACTATTTTCAAACGTTTTATTCAAAAAGGGGCACAAACGTATGGTTAAAACAAAACATTCAGATCATATACATCGTCAAAACTCAATCTAAAACACCAGTGTAATAATAATCAATCAGAAATAAGCTCTATAGTTGTCTAGGGGATAATACTGAGTCCAATTGAAATATAAAGAGTCACTCAGAAGTCTGCTGGCTTTTCCCTTTTGGGAACCGCTGGGGTTTCACGTTGTGGAGAGAGAGAGATGGTTGAGAAAGGATAAACACTTGCCCGTTGTCTTTACAGAGCAAATCCTTGGAATCAGGGGAGCAGGCTTCCCCGTTGTTAGTTAAAAGCGGTCTTCCGATGGTTCCAGCCACAGATTCAAAAGTCAGAATCTAACGCACGTGGCTTCCTTCAAAATGGCTTCCCACTCCCACGGGAATCGGTATCGTGCTTCCTTGGTGCGTCTGAGGGTTGTCCCCCCCTCAGACCCTCCTTTATACTTCTTCATGGGATCGCAGGTGTCAATCAGGTTGCAGGTGATGCGATCTCTCAACCAGCCCACTTTGCCCGAGGGCTTTTCACGTGGTCTCCATGAGACAATAGTCAATGTCGCCTTTATTCTGCTTCTCGGGAGAACGTGGTCTTCCGCACGTCTCCCTCTCTCTCTCCCATTTCCTGTGTCTATTCAGCACGTCTCTCCCCCTCTTGACTAGGGCTCTTGCGATTCTCACAAAGGAGGGGGCCAAGGTCATAACACCCCTTCTGAAGTCCATAATCAGTTCTTTGGTCTGACTGACATTGAATACAAGGTTAACACATTATCTGGACGAATAAGCCCGATTGATTGCCATCCATCTTAAATACCCATTCTTTCCACAATGAATGCACTATTTATTGATTGATTGATTGATTCATTGAGATATAGCATGGAATATAGCCCTTCTGGCTCTTCAAGCTGCTCTGCCCATCAATCCCCTGATTGAATCCTAGCCTAATCACAGGACAATTTAAAGTAACTAATTAACTTACCAACTGGTATGTCTTTGATATGGGTGTGGAAACTGGAACACACAGAGGAATCTCATGGTTATGGGGAGAAAGTATGAACTCTTTATAGGCAGCAGCCGGAATTGAACCCGGATCACCCGTAAAGCATTGTGCTCACCACTACGCTACTGTATTACAATGCATTTTGTTGTTGCTTTTCATTGCATTGGGCAGCATGTTCCTTGCTGTTTCTGTAGCATTTGACTGTCTTTTAACAAGGTCGAATTGCGAGCTCAATGCTCAACCTAGCACAGATAGAAAGCTACAAACCTTTCGCCTCAAAGTCCAGTGCTGATGCCACTGCACCACCAGCCAGCACAATGTATGTCCATCTACAGAATGCATTGCAGCTACTCATTCAGGCTGCTCTGTCAGCACCTCCCAAACTGTGACCTCTAGAAGGGCAAGAGCAAATGTGCATGAGAATACCTCCACTGAAGGTTCCCCTCCAAGACTTATCCCATCCCGACTTAGAAACGTATCACCAGTTCTTCACCAACACTGGTTCTAAATCTTGCCTACAATTCCAATTTCAATTTCAATTCCTTGCCTACAGCAATTTCATGAACATTTGCCGCAGTTCAAGAAGGCAGCTGACCATCACCTTTTGAAGAACATCGAGGGATGGACAATAAATGCTTGCCTTGCAAATGATACTCAGATCCCAACAGTGAAAACAAGCTTATGCAGAAGACATTTCTTAACTAAGATGATAAGATTAGAAAATACTACATGAAGAAAAATAAGAGAAATTTCATAAAAACATGAAAAGTAAAAGAATTGTGAAAAAAAGTGAGAGTTCTATGGGTGAAAACACCTCGTTAATAAGGGAGCTCTGAGGATGATGGTCAGACTGGTTTAAGATGGCAGGAAGGTGACTGTATTTCAAATAACCATGCATTACAACTGTGGGTGCAGAAAAGCATCTCTGAATGCACACCATGTTGAACCTTGAAGTGGATGGTCAGACCCCACTTGGAGTACTGTGCTTATTTCTGGTCACCTCACTACAGGAAGGATGTGGAAACTATAGAAAGGGTGCAGAGGAGATTTACAAGGATGTTGCCTGGATTGGGGAGCATGCCTTATGAGAATAGGTTGAGTGAACTCAGTCTTTTCTCCTTGGAGTGACGGAGGATGAGAGGTGACCTGATAGATGTATACAAGATGATGAGAGGCATTGATAGTGTGGATAGTCAGAGGCTTTTTCCCAGGTCTGAAATGGCTAACATGTGAGGGCACAGGTTTAAGGTGCTTGGAAGCAGGTACAGAGCAGATGTCAGGAGTAAGTTTTTTTACACAGAGAGTGGTGAGTGCGTGGAATGGGCTGCCGGCGACGGTGGTGGAGCCAGATACGATATAGGGTCTTTTAAGATACTCCTGGATAGGTACTTGGAGCTTAGAAAAATAGAGGGCTATGGGTAACCCTAGGTAATTTCTAATGTAAGTACATGTTTGTCACAGCATTGTGGGCGAAAGGCCTGTATTGTGCTGTTGTTTTTCTATGTTTCTAAATCCATGAACATACACTCCATGGTCACCAATGTTCTCTCTAATTTGCAATGACCAGTGTGCTCAAAAATCATGTGCTGTGCACTTTTGTTCTCCAGTGACAACGTGTGCATTGAATTTTTAAGTGGAAGTAACCCTGAAGCAATTATGAGGATAATAAACTACCAAGTCCAGTTTGTTGTTTATTGTTTAAAAAGAAATAAAATAACTGTTAATAACTTTGACCTCCTCTGGGTTTGATCATTTTCGCTCTCATTCATCTGCACTCTCACAAAACATGTGTAGCAGCCCTGAAGCAGGTAATGAAAGGTTCTTTCACCAGGTTTTGCACACCACCCGTATGTGATTTGCTTGCTAAATTACGCTTTAAAAAGTCAAGTTTCCGAATATAACTCCACATCTTCCCATTTGTGAATTCTCCAGTAACTTTTGCATCACAACAATTCATGCAAATAACACCAGTTTCTGTATCAGACATAAGTATTTCTTGTAGCTGCACCTTTCTGACCTCATGAGCTTTCAATGTAGCAATTTCTACTGTTTCATTAAGCCATTCCGCTTTAAATTAACAAGCATTTGTTTACTGCTTCATGCCCTTTGCTTCTTTGGAATTCGATATAAGGGATCAATAATTTCTTCAATAAAAGCAGTGTAAATAAGCCAGTTCTAAAATCTGCAGACAAACCATCACAAACTCCAATTTGTCAACACCTTCTGCATCAGAAACCGGAAAAAGAACTATGATTGTGTATAATCATGAAATATACTTAACATGCTAATGAGTTAGAGGGCGACAACCTTTTGTATGCCGTTTAAATTCTTTTCAGCGCTGGTAGCAAAAGACCTTAGAGGGAAAATTGGTAGTCACTTTATTAGGTACAGCAGGTATTTAATAAAGTGGCCACTGAGTCAATTCCTCAGTTTACAGCAGTTTGAGTTGGTGATCCTTCAGTTTACAAATCTATTTCTCACTATGGAATAACTATAGAATCTCCATCATAAGGAAGCAGTCTACTGAATTGCCATAATGCATTTTGTCACAATATGTGAAATCTCCCTTAATTTTGCAGGATCCCTTTTATAAATCAAAGAAATGTCATATTCAGCATTGTATGTTTTTGACGGTTGTTGCAACTCAAGTAAGGAAGCAGGAGAAATAATTATGCAGGAAACACTTAAAAGGAATACAAAAAAGAACATTACAGAATGAATATTTTAGCCGTTTCAAAGTTGAAAATATATTTTGTTATCAAACTATGTATGATTTGTTTAGCCTTGAGGTTTGTCTCCTTACAGGTAGCCACAAAAAATAAAACTCAAAAGAACCCATTAACAAAAGAAACATTAGTCAACCACCCAATGTGCAGAGAGAGAAAAAAAAACAAATTGTGCATGCAATGAAAGCAGGAAAATGGCTTTTGGAAGTGAAGTTCACAATGCTAGGCATCACCATAGCTGATCTAGATGTCCCCTGATTGCAGGCCAGTCTCTTTCCAGAACAGACATGTGCAAACCCACAGAACAGCAAGCCAAACTGGCTCATCTCATATCTCTGAACCTCTCTCCCGACAATTTCAGTCTGGACTGGTACAAATTGTACAAAGCTTGGGTAATTCCTCATGCCACATTGATCTGGCCAGTACCTGACCATTCCAATTTGGCTTTGCTCTTATGTCGATTATAGCTCAGACCTTCACTCACCTCGGTTTTGCTGCATTGAGTTGCCCCCCCCCCCCCCCCAAGTCTGCTCCAGCAACTTCAGCCCAGACATGTTGCAACCATCCTGCCCCACAGAGACTCCATGTACATTGCAAAAATGCCAGGGTCTGGGAATTACTGAAAAAAGCATGGTTTTGCACATCTGTTACTGCCTTTGCATGGCTGGTGGTGAGCAATCTTCCTGAACCATTGTAGTTCTAGTGTTAAATGTAATGCACAATGCTGTTGGGACAGGAGTGCCAGATTTAAACCCACCAATGATAAAGAAAAACATAAACATGAGAAATTCTGCAGATGCTGGAAATCTAAAAGCAAAAAACATAAAATGCTGGAGGAACTCTGCGGGTCAGGACTTTAAGAAGGGTCTTGGCCTGAAATGTCAACTGTTTATTCATTTCCATAGATGCTGCCTGACCTGCTGATCTCCCCCAGTGTTTTGTGTGTGTTGATATAAAGAAATGCAGATATATTTCTAAGTCAGGATACTGTGCAGCTGAAGAGGGATGCTGCAGGGAATACGCTCATGCCTGGAATACTGGTGAAAGAATGAAGTGGGAAGGGGTCCTGGGACAATGGAATCTGATCCCAGTGTAAACTGACCTGTGCAACATGGTCTTCACTGGACTTAGGCCAAACTCCTCACTGGGATGTAACAGATGTGATGGGTTTAGCTAATAACAGCAGGGGAAGTGAAAAGAAACCAGATAAGAAAGATAGAAGATTAAAAGAATGAACAGAATAAAATGAAGACCACTGAAAAGTAGTACAATATTTGGAGCTATTGTACTTAGGGTTGAATCAGTAAAGCAGAGCAGAAATTAATATGCAAATTTTTTTTAGGTAATTTAGCAGAGACGTGACATGAGAGTTATATAATTTTGCTGACAAAAATATCTGGAAGGAAATGTTGGCATTGGAGAAGGGGAGGTGTTGGTGTTAATCAAAAACTCCAGAGTGGCTTTAAACTGTCGGAATGATGTACTGAGTGGTGTAGAAACTGAAGCTGGTGGTGTGAGTTAGGGGATGAGAATGATAGTTTATTGAGAATTTATATTCTGTCAAGCAGCGAATCACAGATGGAACGAGGAACATAGAAACAAATTCAAGATTAGGAATGGAAAAAATGGGCTGTAACAATGAGTGACTAGACTCATATGATTGGTTAACATACTGGAGGTGAAAAAGAAGAAAAAACCTACAATATCTCAGGACTGTTTCCTGGATCGGGATGAGGTAGGGAGTGCTGATGCAGTGAAAGTGAGACAAACCATCTATAGTTATTTCAGACATACCGTATAAGGTGGCCATTTGCCCTATTGAGTCAATGCCAACTCTCAGAATGTTACCATCCTCCCACCAATTTCCCCCATACTGTAACTCATCCTCTACATCTTCTCACTAAATACTCCTCCCAGGTTCTACCACTCATCTATCTACCAGGGACAATTTATATTGGTCAACTAACCTAAAAAACAGTGTGCCTTTGGGATGAAAGAAATCTGGAACACCCAGGAGAGACTAACATGGTCACAGGGAGAAGGCACAAACTCCACACAGGCAGCTGTTGAAGTCATGCTTGAACCCAAGTTGTTGGTACCATGAGACAGTGTCTCTATTAGCTTTTCAACTGTGCTGCCCTGGTAGGAAAAGAGGAAAGAGAGACATGTGTACCTTTACTGCCTGAGAGAATTGGTGAGATCTCAGTTTGAAATCCTACAGAAAGCTTATCCATTGGCACCAATCCTTAACTAAAGCAGATCCATGTACTTCACAATATTGCCTCCTGCTATCATCTGAAACGTGGTATGGTGAACTTGTTCCAGCCTGGTTTAATTGCTGAATCTCTTATTTGAAATACTGGACAGTATCTACATCAATGACCTAACATTACCAATGAAGGAGGCAACACCTAAGGAAACAATTAAAGAAAACTGATGGTCGAATGCTCGGCACTCGAAGGCGAGTGACGTGGATGGGTGATAAAGAACATCAGTGAATGTCCGGCTGTCCCCGGTCAGTGGGTCCCAGAATCGGATGTCCGTGTGAGCAGGAGGCACATGGGCCAGTCAGTTGGCAAGCTCAGATTTTGGAGTCCCATCGCCAGTTAGTCTAGGGGCTCAATAACAAAGATAGATGCATGAAGTTTGATTGGAAGTATGGAAGTTGAAGCCCGATAGCCGAAGCCAGGAGACTGGAAATTGAAGGCCCACAGTCCTGTCCAGGTATTGGAGGACTATCCTTGTTCTGTTCTGTTTTGTTGTGCTCTGCATGCCCAATATGCCCAGTACTATGTTGGCGGCAGAATGTGTGATGGCACTTGTGGGATGCCCCCGGCACACCTCAGGTGTGCTGGGTGTTAAAGCAAATGCCCCATTTCATTGTACGTTTCCATGTACATGTAACAAATAAACCTGAATCTGAAAAATGACCGGAACCTTGGGAAATGCCAATTCCAAACCTACAGGCATTTTCAAAGAAGATACTGTGCCTCTGGTTATCTGAATAATGATGGTGTCAGTAAAGACTCGATGGATTCTACAACAAAACGTGTCTCACAGGTGAATCTGCTATTCGAATGATCCAAGTGGTACCCAAGACAATGTTCTCAGCTCGCTATGGCTGTTTAATTATGGTACAGTCAGTAAGGATATGGACCAAGGTGTGCCAGGTTCTGGCAATCACTGGAAACTGATGGAGTACAGAACAACAGTATTTCACATATCAGTCGTGACCTTTATACATCCGCTTTGTAGAGTACTGATTTGTTGAATATAAAACCTATTAATATTCAAGAAGTGGTTCATTTGTGCTTCAAACCTTTTAAGGAAGAATGTGAACTTTTTTGGTCCCATTTTGTCCCTTTATGTCTAGTGAAGTAGTTTGGAAGTGTAGCCATTTTTGTTATGTAGATATGGATGGATTTTGTTTTACTGAGAACAATGGAATATCAACAATCCAAGCCTATGAATTTTTAAATTATTATTAAGCTGATAAATCTATTGGCAATATATTTTATGGCATTCAGGAATATTGATTAAAAATGCCAATATTGTGCATAGACCACTGACCAGTTGCATTTGTTAGTGAATATATAATTGAATAGCTCTGATCTTAACATCAAGAATACCCAAAGGACAGGCAGGTAGGCAGAGGGGGTGGTGTGGCTGTGTTGGTAAAAAAAATAAAATGAAATCCTTAGAAAAATGTGACATAGAATTGGAAGATCTAGAATCCTTCTGGATTGAGTTAAGGAAGTGCAAGAGTTGATAAACCCTAATGGGAGTTATATACAAGCCTCCAAACAGTAGCAGGATGTGGGTTACAAATTACAATAGGAGACGGAAATGGCATGTAAAAAGGATAATGTTGCGATAGTCACAGGGATTTCAATATGCAAGTAGATTGGGAAAATCCAGCTGGTGTTTGATCCCGAGAGAGGGAATTTGTAGAATGCTTACAAGATGGCTTTTTAGAGCAGCTTGCATTTGAGCCCAATAGGAGAATGGAATTTCTGGATAAGGTGGTATGTCATGATCTAGATTTGATTAGGAAGGTTAAGGTAAATTTTTTAGGTCAGTTAGACTGACTTCAGTGGTTGGAAAGATGTTGGAGTCCATTATTAAGGATGAGGTTTCATAAAACTTGTTAGAGTAGGCTAAAGTTAGCATAGTTTTCTAAAGGGAAAATCTTGTCAACATGTCTGTTGGAATTCTTTGAGGAAATAACAAGCAGGCTAGATGAAGGAGAGTTAGTGGATGGTGTTTATTTGGATTTTCAAAAGGTCTTTTACAATGTACCATACATGCTTAATAAAATAAGAGCCCGTGGTACTACAGAAAAGATACTAGAATGGATAGAAAATTGGCTGATTGGCAGGAGGTAAATACTGGAAATAAGGAGTGGCATTGGTCAGACTGCACTTGTAGTTTTGAAGCAATTTTGGGCCCATTATCTAAGAAAATATGTATTTGTGTTGGAGAGGTTAAGAGGAGGTCCACAAAATCATCGTAGGAATGACAGTGTTAATATATGAGGAGTGTTTGATGGCTCTGGACCTGTACTCGGAATTTGTAAGAATTGGGGGGAAATCTATTAAATATTGAAAGGGTTAGATAAGAGTGAATAAGGAGAGGATGTTTCCTAGAGTGGGGAAAGTTCCAGGACCATAGAACACAAACTTTAGAGTTGAGAGATATCTATTGAGTACAAAGATGTGGAAAAAAATTATTTAGCCAGAGGATGGTGAATCTGTGGAATTAATTGCCACAGACGGCTGTGCAGGCCAAGGCATTGGGTATACTTAAGGCAGAGCTTGATGGGTTCCTGATTAATCAGGGCTTTAAAGGTTATGGGGAAAATGCATGAGAATGGGGTTGAGAGGGATGATGGATCAGCCATGTTGGAGTGGCAGAGCAGACTCAATGGGCCAAATAAGCTAACCCTGCTCCTATGTGTTACAATCTTACAATAGTTACCAGTTAGTATTTTCACCATAATGATCCCACTTTCAAACACAAAATGACCCCCACAGATTTTTTGGTGAAATGACACTTGCATGTTGTGCAAGGTTAGATTTTAGGGTGGGCCAAGATAATCTTTTTCAGTTTATCTGGTTCTGAAATTTCCTCCGCCAGTTTCATCACCAATTCACAGTAGTATCTTAAAAAGATTCATGGAGCATGTCCTGTTCTAGTCTCTAATACTGCATCACCTCCTAATTAGAATGAAGGCCAGTCACTGTAGTAATTATGTTAGGTCATTGTAAATGTATTTCTTCATGAAAAGCATTACACCAAAGGCAATGTCGCTCATGAAAAGGCAATCAACTGTATCTGGCAAGTTCAAGGTGTAAATTGGATTTACGAGAGTAAAGTACCTCTCTTTCTGGAGTCAAATCAATGTTGAGACATGCTTCAAAGGGAGAACAGTTAACATTGCCTATCTACAATGCTCCACATTTTTATTGCAGGTGTGGTGGATGGAAAATAGAACATGTGGAGTTTCAGAGAAGTAGGAAAACTTCTAGTTCTGAACATTTAAGAGGTGAAGGAGATGGGGCAGAGAAGTACCACGTTCAACTAGCGTAGGAGTACAAGTGGCCTCCCCTGTGAATTACGAAGAATAAATTATTTTAGCACTTTTCATCTTGTACCATCTATATCTGTTAATGGAAATATTGGATTCTCTTTGGAAGCAGTAATTGGCTATAAAATTTCTTGCAAATTGCACACTATGAGAACTTCACGCATCTTAAATAATAGATACTGAAAGAGATTTCCACCCTGTGCATTCTTACGGTACTTAGAGTAAGCAGGCAGAACAGTTTTGAAAATTTGGCATTGGTATTCTTTAAAGTACTATCATCTTGCCAGACACCATTACATACAAAGTAACCATTAAAATGCCGGTATCACTGATAAATGATGCTAAATGGCTGCAATAATCTGAAAGAAGAAATTTGGCAATTGTGAATAATTATCTCATCCCATTTGCTTTATTCCATCAATCCATTCTTCTGGGCTGGGCTGGGCTGCCTTCTGATCCCTTGCCTCTGTTGGGTAAGCAGGCTGGACTGCTGTTGCCTGGTGGGGGATTCTGAACCTTTCCTACCCCTCTCTTCTGATGGGTGGTGCCCTGCAACCTGCCCAAGTGCCCTGTGACCTGTCCAGGCCTCTGTGTTCCTGCCTGGGAGGCTGGTCCCTGCCCAGAAGTAATGTGGTCTGCCCAGGGGTCTATCCTCCCAGCATTCCTTGTCTCATAGACCCATCCTCTAGCCTAGCCAGGGCCCTGCCTTTGCCATGAACTCTCTGAACCCCAGGATCACTTTTGCATGCCATGGTCTCCCCATCTTGTTCTATCCTTTAGTTGTTCCTGTCCTGCCCCTAGTACTTCAGTGCCTGTGTCCTGCATTTGGGTCCAGTCTCCATGTCCCCTTGTGACACATTGATGTCAATAGGGGTGAGCCTGTCTCTGTTTCTCCTGTAGTCCACAACCAGAAAGTCAACATCAGTTTTACAGATGAAGTTTTCTTTGGGTGAATGTGGATAATTTGTGACCTTCGTTTTTGTGACATTGAGGGTAAGGTTGTTTTCTTGACATCACTGTGTCAGGGTGATGACTTCTTCACTGTAGGCCACCTCATTATTGTTTTAGATAAGACCAATCAATGTAGTGTCATCAGCAAACTTATTTAGCAGATACAGTCATGGCTATACAGGGAGTAAAGGAGGGGACTCAGTATGCAGCCCTGAGGGGGCTCCTGTATTGAGAGTTGGAGGTGAGGTGACTCATACAACCTGCTGGCGATCTGACAGGAAGTCCAGAATCCAGTTGCACAAGGCAGGGTCAAAACTGAGGTCTCTGAGCTTCTCGTCAAGCCTGAAGGGAATTATGGTGTTGAATGCTGAACTCTAGTACAAGAACCGCATTCTCACATAAGCATCTTTCTTCTCCAGGTGTGTAAGGATGGTGTGTAGAGCTG
Source organism: Hemitrygon akajei (assembly GCF_048418815.1). Lineage (NCBI taxonomy): Eukaryota > Metazoa > Chordata > Chondrichthyes > Myliobatiformes > Dasyatidae > Hemitrygon > Hemitrygon akajei. The sequence goes on from NC_133135.1 coordinate 84,085,117, forward strand.
TGGCTATTATGTCATCTGTTGATCAGTTGTGTCGGTAGGTGAATTGTAGGCGTCCCGTGTGGGTGGTAGCATGCTGCAGATGTAGTCCTTGACCAATCTCTCTAAGCATTTGCTTATTATTGAGGTGAGTGTGACAAGACACCAGTCATTCAGAGAAGTTACCACGGTCCTTTTAGGTACAGGTACAAAAGTGGATGTTTTGAAGCAGGAGGGCACTGTACAGTGGGAGAGGGAGAGATTAAAAAAAATCTCTCAAGTGCCAGAAGTTCAAGGTGTGGAGCAGGCTTTATTTGTAATATCAGCAACTTGAGATTTTACTGCTTTAACTGTGCTGTAGTACTGCTTATATGTAACTCTTTTTGTAAGTGGATTGCATATCATTCAGAGCTCGAGTGGGGAAGATAAATAATGAAGAAATAGGAAAGGAAATCTGAAATTAGTGCTGGAGAATGAGTTACAAATTTATCATCTGTGCTCGGAGCTGAAGATGAATCTGAGCCCAAGGCTGAATTCATTCAAATGACAAAGTTTTGTTTTTAGAGTAACTTCAGCCAAATCCAGTTCTACTCTGGTTCTGCTCCTATCTGCATGAGCTGTTGGAACAATCTGCTTATATGGAGAACTTAGTCCAAGTGCTTCTCCCAGCATAGTTCGGCCAATTTCCAAGTTTATACAGATAGCAGCATGACATAATGGAGCAGCATGGTAGCACAGTGGTTAACACATTTTGCAGTACCAGCAACCCTGGTTCAATTCCCACCACTGTTCGTAAGGAGTTTGTATATTCTCCCCTGTGATCACATGGGTTTCTTCTGGGCTCTCTATTTTCTTCCCACAGTACAAAGGTGTACCTGTCATAAGGGGACAGGAGGCTGGGCCCAAGTGCAGGATGCAGGCACTGAAGTACCAGGGGCAGGACGGAAACAGCTAAATGATAGACAAGATGTGGTGACTGTGGTGTGCGTGAGGGACGTGACGTACAAGGTGATTCTGGGGTTCCGGGAGAGTCTTAGAGTTCAGGCAAGGTGGGATCCCGGAATTCAGGTAGGGTCTAGGAGTTCACTGGGCGGGCTGCATAACTCCTGGGCAGGGCCCGGACCTCCCAGGCAGGAACACGGGGGCCTGAACAGGTTGCGGGTCACCTGGGTAGGTTGCGGGGCACAACCTGTCCACAGTGAGGGATGGAAAGGGGCAGAGTCCCCCGCAGGGCAATGGCAGTCCAGCCAGGCTTACCCGACGGAGGCAAGGGATAGGAAGGGAACTAGGTCAAGGGTGACTGCCAGACTTACTCGAAGAACTCGTCTTTAACGAGGGGAACTTCAAGCAAGGGTAACCGGAGGAGCAGGATGACCAGGGTAAGCAGGATGATTCCCCCCCCCCAAAGTCCCAGAGCTCCCTGTATACCCTGCCAGCCGATGGGCATCAGGTGCACCTCCTTGAGTCCAAACAAGCCACGATGATCCACAGGTGTGACTACTTGGGCTCAAGGGTGAAAGGAGGGACGGCTACAAGATCCGGAGTCCACGGACCGGATCAAGAACCGGAATGCAGGCTCTGGACCGGACCATAACAGTACCAGTTTGTAGGTTAATTGTAAATTGTCTCGTGACTAGGCTAGGGTTAAATCAGGAGTTGTTGGGCAGCACAGCTCGAAGGTCTGGAAGCACCTGTTCCACACTATATCTTAAATAAATAAATGAAGTACAGGTTTAATCTGTGATAACAACCAGGTCTAATTTGACCAAAGTGACCAGGTGTGTAGAACTGGAGTGTCAAGTTAATTCCTTAATTTATACAGCAAATAATTAACCTAAACTTACATGCTCAAAGCTCTGGAATGGGATTTGAACACGGAACCTTCTGATTCAAAGGTAAAAGTAGCACCAACTCCATCACAGTTGGGCTTACTTCTTATGAGAGAGATGGAAATTGATATGTTAGAGAATGAGGACTCATTGTGGAAAGTGCATTATAGAACACAGAAGAATACAACACAGGAAATGGGCTTTCTGTCCACAATGTTGTGCTGAACTAACTGAGTTCTGCCTCTTCAATATCCATGTCTCTCCAGTCTCTGCATATTCCCTTGCCTACCTAAGAGCCTGGTGAACCATATTTGCTTCCATCGCCACTCCAGGTGGTGCATAAGAGGCACGTACTATCCTCTGTTTGCTCCAGACGTCTCCATTGAATCTACCCCAACACACCTTAAATTCATGACTTCTGGTTTTAGACATTTTGACTCTGGGAACAGATACTGACAATCTACGCCTCTCATAATCTTACAGACCGCTAACAAATATCCACTCTGTCTCTGCTGCCCCAGAGAAAGCAGTCCAAGTTTGTCCAACCTTTCCTAATATCACAAGCCCTCCAGTCTAGGCAGCATCACTGTCCATTTACCTCCCTAACTCTGACGTGAGATTCACTGGTCTGTCGTTTCCAGGATTTTCCCTATTTTCCTTCTTGAATAATGAAACCACATTAGCTATGCGACAGTCTGCTGGGACCTCACCTATGCTTAGAGAAGACACAACAATACACTATTAATCTCATATTGCCTCTCTCAATATTCTGGATCACTTTAATGTTCTTTAAGAGACTCAACACTACTTCCTTCTTTATCTCAAAGTGCCCTATCAAATTAGCATATTAGCATATCAAATTAGCATATCACACAGATCTTCCTATCCTCCACATTCTCCTCTTAAGTAAATAATAATGCAAAGTATTCATTTAGGACCTCATCCACATCCTGTATCTCCAAGTACATGTCTCTTTTTGTCCCTGAGTGGTCCTACCCTTTTTCTAGTTATTCTCTTGCTCCCAATGTAATATACATAGAATGCCTTAGCATCATCTTTCGTCTTTCTTGCCAAGGACTTTTTATGGCCCTTCCTGGATTTCCTTATTCCCTTCTTGAGTTCATTTCTGGCTTTTCTATAATCCTTCAAGAAATCTGTTTGATTTTAGTTTCCTAAACCATTCTTTATTTTTCTTGACCAAATTCACCACCTTTCTCTACATCCAGGGTTCTCTTATCTTGCCATCCTTGTCCTTCTTATAGGAACATACTGTACCTGTCCTGTACTCTGCACAGTTGGTCTTTCAACACTCTCCGCATGTCAGATGTGGACCTGTCCAAAATCAGTTTTCCATATAACTCTCTCTAGTTCCTTCCTAATACTTTCATAATCTGTTCTTCTCCAATTTAAGGTTCTCCTGCAAGGTCCATACTTATCCTTAAGTAAAACTATCTTAAAAGTTAACATGAGGAAATCTGCAGATGCTGGAAATTCAAACAACACACACGAAATGCTGGTGTGTTGTCTATCTTAAAAGTTAATCAGTTGCAATCACTAATTCTTAACTGTTTTCTTAATCAAAAGTTTGTTACTTGGCTAGGCTCATTACTCAACACTAGGTCCACCATGGCCCCTCTTATTGTTGGACTGTCTACATATTGATTTAGGAAGCCTCCTTGATTGTACCTAACAAATTCTACCTCATCTAAACTTCTTGCACTAAGAAGATCTGAGTATATATTAGGAAAGTTGTAGTCACGCACTACAACAGCCCAATTGTTTTTACACCTTTCCCTAAGCCGTCTGCATGTCTTTTCCTCAATATCCCAGTGACTATAGGAGTGGGGAGTGGTCTGTTATATAATCCCATCAGAGTGATCGCACCTTTCTTATTTTTGAGTTCTAACGATACAGACTCAATGGATGAGATCTCCATTATGTCCCAACTGCACATCACTATATACTTTTTTTTCAATACATTTACATTTGATACATACATTGACTAGGATGACCACTAGTGCACTCTCAATTAAAAATCCTAAATAATTCTTTTTTTAAAAAAAACTACACCAATTTCTATATAATGATTTAAAAAGTGATGGTCTTACTGGAGAGAATGTGGTTTGTCTAAAAGAAGGTGGTAATATATTCTTGGGGCTAGCTGCTATTTGCTTATGGTTCTAGATGGTCCCAGACTGGTTAATCAGGCACCACAGTACTGTGAAATGTTAAGACTGCCATGGTGAGAGAAGACACTATTACAGATGCTATGAAAACCAGCTAAAGCAATCTTGTGAAAGTTGGCTGTATTTGCACTGTGTCAGAATACACAATCCCTAACAAGACACAGATATTGCTACCAGAGAGCAGGATAAATGTTATTATCAAAATACATATATGTCAGCATACAACACTGAAATTCATTTTCTTGCGGCGTACTCTAGACATCCGTAGAATAATAAATCATAACAATTAATGAAAGACTGCCCAACTAGGACATTTAAACAGAATGCAGAAGACAACAAACTGGGAAAATACAAAAGGAAATAATAATTAAGTAAGCAATAAATATCAAGAACATGAGATGAAGAGTCCTTGAAATTGAGTCCATTTCAACGATAAGGCGAGTGAAGTTACCAGCAATAGTTCAAGAGCTGATGGCTAATGGGTAGTCTGTCTGTCCTGAGCCTTATAGCCTTAAGGCCGGTTTCTGTTGGGTGAAGCGACTGGGAGTACAAGACTCCTCCCCACCCCCCAGATAGGATGCCAGTCTATTGCAAGGTTATCCCCCAGTATCTTGTCGGTACCCATTTTCAGCCGGGTGGACTGGAACAATGTGCAGTTAAGTGCCTTGCTCAAGGACACAACACGTTGCCTCGGCTGGGACTCGAACTCACGACCTTCAGATCGCTAGTGCAAAGCCTTAACCACTTGGCCATGAACTACACCTGATGGATAGTATCTGTTCCTAAACCCGGTGGTGTGATTCCTGAAGCTCCTTTACCTTCTTCCTGATGGCAGCAGCAAGAAGAGAACGCGTCCTGGGTGGTGAGGCTCCCTGATGATGGATGCTGCTTTCCTGTGACAGCGTTTTATGTAGACATGCTCGATGCTTGTGAAGGCTTTACCAGAGATGGATTGGGCTGAATCCACTCCTTTTTGCAGGATTTTCTATTCAAGATCACAAGGGGTAGGTGTAAGCTTCAGACATTAATGGTCAATCACTGGGTGATGTCCTTTATATTATAAAATCTTATACCCGATTTTGCTTCATGTCTTCTAATCCAGAAGAACACAGCAAACAGAAGGATGCAATTGGAAGCTCATGAAAAAGATAAATTTTATAAATTTTTGCCTGGTCTCTGTTCACTTTGTGATTGTTAATTGCATGCCCAACTCGTAGAATTGAGCAACAGTGCATGTTCTACTCAAAGCCATTTTTAACTTCAATGTTATGAAAAATATCAGTTCAAAGTTAAAGTAGTTGCTATATGATGCTATATTTAACTTGGTACAATCTTATATTAGGTAGCCCTACTTCGTCATTTTAACAAGAGATCCTAAATAGAAAGCTGCAGGTTTGCTGAATCTTCAGTGCCGCATGGCATGGATCACATTGTTTATCATAATTGAAACTGCTGTTCAAAGAATGATTGTTGCATTCTTTGAAAATAAACTATTCAGGCCAGGAAAGTTTGAGACATAGTTCTTGATCTGCACTGTTAGTTAGTTGCACTTCAGGCAGCCGTATAAATGGTAAATTCTTAAAGGATAAAAGAGTTGATCAACAGTTCCATTCCTGATCACTCACTAATCAATGACTATTGAGAGAAAATTGCGTACATTCAAATTACGGATGAGAATTGGAATAGGCTTCATGAGAAGTGACTGCACCATCAACTGAGTAGCTAGAATTCAAAGTCTGGTCTCAGAGAATTACTCAAGAAGAGCAGGTTGAGCTGCCTCAACAACAGTTGTGCAGTTGCACTTACATCTACTGTGATGAAGTGCTTTGAGAGGGTAATCATGCTTAGAATCAGCTCCTGCCTAAGCAAGGACCTGAATCCATTGCAATTTGCCTATCACCACAAACGGTCTCCAGCATGTTCAGTCTCACTGGCTCTCCACTCAGCCTTGGATCACCTGGACAATAGGAATGTATACATCAGGCTGCTGTTTATTGATTACAGCTCAGCATTCAACACCATCACACCCTCAGTTCCAATCAACAAGCTCTAAAACCTGAGTATCTGGACCTTCCTCTGCAAATGGATCCTTGACTTCACTGGGAAACCACAGTCAATGTGAATCAAAAATAACATCTCCTACTGGCTGACAATTAATGCTGGTGCACCTCAAGGATGTGCCCAATGTGCTTAGCCCAATGCCCTACTCTCCCTACACCCACAGTTGTGTGGCTAGACATGGCTGAAACACCATCTATTAAACTGCCAATGACACAACTACTGTTGGCAAAATTTCAGGTGATGTCGAGGAGGCATACAGGAGAGAGATGATCAGCTGGTTGAGTGGTGTTGCAGCAACAGCCCTGCACTCAACATAAGTAAAAGCAAGGAATTGTTTGTAAACTTCAGGAAGGGGAAGTCTAGGGCACCTACAAAAGGCAAAATGCCTCAAAAAGGCAGCACCCATTATTAGTCACCGTCATCACTCAAGACATGCCCTCTTCTCATTGCTTCAATTAAGGAGGACATACAGGAACCTGAAGATACACAATCAAAGATTCAGGATCAGTTTCTTTCCCTCCACCATCAGATTTCTGAATGGACAATGAACCCATGTACACTACCTCATTATTTTCTCTTTTCTTTCTCTCTTTTTTCACTCTTATTTAATTGAATTGAATTTTGATATATATATATATTTATTATTATGTATTGCAATGTACTTCTGCCACAAGACAACAAATTTCATGACATTGTTATTCAATATGATTCTGAGATAGAGAATAGTTGCTCCAGTGTGGCACAGAGAAGGCAAAAAATCAGGGAATTTAATGCTGTTTGCATCAAATAGCCATGAACTGCTTTCCATCAACAATTATTTACAGAATACCAACAACAGACTCCAGCGTAAAACAGAAGTCAAAGAAAAATTCTGATGCTGGAAATGCAAAATAAAGGCAGAAGATGCTGGAAACGCTCAACGGGTCACACAATGATTTAGGAAAGAGAAACAGGATCAAAGACCCTTTATCAGAATTGCCGAAAGACAAACAAGAAATCTAGTTTTGAAGTTGCACTGAAGATACTGGTGTGGAGGGGTTGGGGCTGATGGTGGAAGTGAGGGGGAAGGGAAAATCATTGTCCCATCATGACAGGGTTGAAAAGGAGGCAAGTTATGGAGGTCAGCTGATCAAATGGATCAATGTGTTCAGCTGGAGGGGGGTAACATAAAGAAAGAAATAGAATGTCTGGCAACTAGTGGGTCAGTAGGATGTGCCTAGTAAGTCAGGCTATGCTAACAAAGACAGAAAAACTGTGGACTGCAGGAGACAGAATTCCTGCTCTTTCATCTCTTCCCTTCCTACCCAGGCAGAAAACAGCCTTTAACTCTTACACTGAAATTCCCTTGCTCTTCAGCCAACCTACTGTACTGCATTCTGTGTTCTTAATGTAGTTTTCTTTATGTTGGAGGAATTAATTAGATATTCTGTTAGTGACTTGTGGAGCATCTGACTTCAGTCCACAGAACTACTTGTTCTCTTTCACTTTAACTCTCATTCCAAGTGACCTGCCTACCTGGGACACCTCAAGGAGACTTGAGGGGTAACACATCATCTTCTGTCTGGCCTTCCTGATTCAAGATCAAGTTCTGCAACTTCAGGTAACTTGCTTTCAGTATTTGTGTCAGAAGCAGCCATAAGTAATTTTACCACATTCCAACCGGCTGGGCAAGTTTCACTATTACAGCCCTCAAACCCCTGCTATATGCAGCTCTTTTCACTACTTTACTTATATTTTCACCTTTTAACTACTCTAATTAACCCAGGTGATATCTTCAGCTTATTCTCATATCAACCCTGGCCTTGAAATAACAGAGATATTCTCTTTGTCCCATTGATCCCCCTTTACCAGCTTTTCTGCAGTTTCATACTGGATTATATTGCCCCTAGTCCCTGTTCTGATAATGGGATTTCAACCTGAAACATTAACTTCCCCAGCCACTGCCTGACATGCTGAGAGTTCTCAGCATTTTGTTGCAGACATTTGAGTTTATAGAGGAGGATGGCAGCCCCGAGTCAAGCACACTTTAATTATATGTTGTTTGGTTTTGCATCATTGATCCTAATGATACTTAAGGGCATTTGGTATGGGAGTTTTATTCGAATTAGGGAGTGCAAAGACCTTTTGCAAGCAACTCCTAAGGGCAGAAAACTTCCAGTTAAAAAAAAATAACATACCATCGTTTCTATCAACGTTTGGTCACTGGAGGGTGAGATGCATTTCAATTGTTATTGAGTCTCTTGTGCTATACAGCAAAACCCTATTTGTGTTCAGTCAAGTGCAGCCCATAGTATTAGTTCCATCAGGATTAGGCGTGATGTACTGCAGGCCTTGGTGTTCACAGTTCCAAAAAAAAACACAATTAGTTCAGCTACTGTATGATCTTCTGGGACCTCTCCTGTTTTCCTGCAAGCTTGAACAATGTGCTTCATTCAGTGGCACTGTGCAGCAAATCGACAGTGAGGATAGATTTATTGCACCCTAATTAGTTGGGGCACATTCCCTGGAGCTGAGGTTTGTTACAGGGTGATGAGATTATGTTGTTTCAATCAATGATGGAACTAACAGGAATAGTATTGTGTTCTGGTAGTGGGCTAGATAATGATTGAACCTCCAAATGTAAAAAAAATTGGAATCTTTGCACTTTGTTATGACATTGTGGAATCTGTTTTCTATGAAACATTTTAAAAGCAAGATGTATATTTATTCAGGCTGCAAAGTATTGCAATTGACTGATTTTTTTCCAGTTTATTATTAAATAAATGGCCTAAAACAATTCATAGAATAATTGGGGAAAAAAGGATCAGAGACTCCTAGAGGAGTGAGTTTCACAGGAAGGAGTCACTGGGAATGTCAAAGGTAAAAAGAAGAGGGTGCAAGAGAGGACATAAGCCAAGAGGCAATATGAAACAAGAAGACAAGGTAAATAATTACTTTTATGTATTCGGTTACACTGAGAAGAAAGGTGATGAACAGGTAAGACTGACAGGCATGCAGGAGACAGACATTGTGCTTTGGGGAAGTTGGAGTTGGAGAGGGTGGATAACCAGTGAAGGAAATCTGGGAATAGTCATGCCCAAAGATGATGGAAATCTTAGGTCATGGCTGTCAAATGAGGAAAGGCCCAGCACTGGAAGTGAAGGCAGGTGAATTGTGGGGAAAGAGAGCTTGTGCTATCTGAAGCACAGCTCTGAGTTATTTGAGCACTGGTGATTAATGTCAGTGGGAATGGAATGCAGCTTATAACAGATGGCAAGAATGATGGCTTTAACATTCTCAATGTTAATAAGCTATGACAGGTCATCTATGACACACTGCAAATGATCATGGATTCAGGTTGGATAACATTAGATCACAATTGGCACCAGCATATCTTGGAGTCAAGCACATCCCAGTAGTTAAAATAATTGATGGGCAATATGCAGAAAAGGATGATGTCATAGCTGGATAATGTTGGAGACTCTGGAGATGAGGGTGCAGATTAAGGAAGGGAAACCAGTGTTGGGATGTATTGGCTATGAAGGGATGGGTAAAAGCACAAAAAGCAAAGAGTGGAGGAGAAGCTCTGGAGGGGGACAAAGTAATCATCCTTGCATTGTACAGTAGAATGATCACGGAAGACATATCACATCATGGACGGTTTGAGAAAAAGTGCGTGTTGGTGGCAAAACAAGTCGTAAAATCATGGAAAAGAAAAACAGGTGGAATATCAAAACATGTTATTCCCTGAATATTCTTTTGGCACAAGACCACTAAAACAAATATCCATTGTTCGGGCCTTCTGACATGGGTAATAACATAACGTGTTCCGTTCTTGCTCTTTTTCCAGTGCTTTCCTCATTCTTTTCTATCTCCACATTTATCAGTCTGCTTATACATTGTTTTGCTGAGGGTTTTATAATGCTGAAATAAGTGTGACTTTGCTGAGAAAGTGAAGGAATTCTGGTATTATGCAACTTGAGGAAATCGCCCTTTGGGAAAAATATTAGCAAAGTGATATGTTATCTGCCTAACAGTAAAAGAAAATGCAAAGGGTTGTAGCTCATCATAGAAACCATCCTCCCTCTATGTTGTTGTCTACACTTCTCGCTGCCTCAGTAAAGCAGCCAATATAATCAAAGACCTTACTTATCTCAGCCATTCTCTCTTCTACCGACCTCTTATCAGGCAGGAGATGCAGAATAATGTACAAGGTGCAAAATCAGTTCATCCCCTGGAGAAGGAAGGATTCAAAGGGGGGAAAGGGGCCACAATGGTTGACAAAGGAAGTCAGAGATAGCATAGCATTAAAAAAAAGGAAGTATGACAGAGCCAAGGTGAGTGGGAGGACAGATGATTAGGAAATTTTTAAGGAACAACAGAACTTAACTAAAAAGGCAATACGGGGAGAAAAAAATGAGGTACAAACGCAAGCTAGCCAGGAATATAAAGGAGGATAGCAAAAGCTTTTTTAGGTATGTGAAGAGAAAGAAGATAGTTAAGAACAATGTTGGGCCCTTGAAGAATGAATTGGGTGAAATTGTTATGGGAAACAGAGAAATGGCAGAAGAATTTAATAAGTACTTTAGATCTGTCTTCACTAGGGAAGACACAAGCAATCTCCCAGATGTATGGATGGGCCAAGGGCATAGGGTAACAGAGGAAATGAAACAGATTGACATTAGGAAGGAAACGGTGATGAGTAGACTGATGGGACTGAAGGCTGACAAATCCCAAGGTCCAGATGGTCTGCATCCTAGGGTACCAAAGGAGGTGGCCCTGGAAATTGCGGATGCATTGGTAATCATTTTCCAATGTTCCTTAGATTCAGGCTCAGTTCCTGAGGATTGGAGAATGGCTAATGTTATCCCACTTTTTAAGAACGGAGGGAGGGAGAAAACAGAGAGCTATCATCCTGTCAGCCTAACATCAGTAGTGGGGAAGATGCTAGAGTCCATTATTAAAGATGAAATAGTGGCATATCTAGATAGCAGTGATAGGATTGGGCCAAGCCAGCATGGAGTTACCAAGGGGAAATCATGCTTGACTAATCTATTGGAGTTTTTCGAGGATGTAACCAGGAAGTTAGACAAGGGAGATCCAGTGGATGTAGTGTACCTCGATTGTCAGAAGGCATTTGATAAGGTCCCACATAGGAGATTGGTGGGTAAAATCAGAGCTCATGGCATTGGGGGGAAGATATTGACGTGGATAGAAAACTGGTTGGCAGATAGAAAGCAAAGGGTAACGGTGAATGGGTGTTTCTCGGAATGGCAGGTGGTGACTAGTGGGGTGCCACAGGGCTCGGTATTGGGACCACAGCTGTTTACGATTTACATAAATGATTTAGATGAAGGCATTGAGAATAACATCAGCAAGTTTGCTGATGATATTAAGCTGGGTGGCAGTGTGATATGTGATGAGGATGTTAGGAGAATTCAGGGTGACTTGGATAGGCTGAATGAGTGGGCAGATACTTGGCAGATGACGTTTAATGTGAATAAGTGTGAGGTTATCCACTTTGGGAGTAAGAACAGGAAGGCAGATTATTATCTGAACGGTGTAGAGTTAGGTAAGGGAGAAATACAAAGAGGTCTAGGAGTCCTTGTTCATCAGTCACTGAAGGTGAATGAGCAAGTGCAGCAGGCAGTGAAGAAGGCTAATGGAATGTTGGCCTTTATTACAAAGGGAATTGAGTACAAGAGCAAGGAAATCCTTTTGCATTTGTACAGGGCCCTGGTGAGACCACACCTGGAGTATTGTGTACAGTTTTGGTCTCCAGGGTTAAGGAAGGACATCCTGGCTGTAGAGGAAGTGCAGCGTAGATTCACAATGTTAATTCCTGGGATGTCCGGACTGTCTTACGCAGAGAGGTTAGAGAGACTGGGCTTGTACACGCTGGAATTAAGGAGATTGAGAGGGGATCTGATTGCAACATATAAGATTATTAAGGGATTGGACAAGATAGAGGCAGGAAATATGTTCCAGATGCTGGGAGAGTCCAGTACCAGAGGGCATGGTTTGAGAATAAGGGGTAGGTCATTTAGGACAGAGTTAAGGAAAAACTTCTTCTCCCAGAGAGTTGTGGGGGGTCTGGAATGCACTGCCTCGGAAGGCAGTGGAGGCCAATTCTCTAGATGCTTTCAAGAAGGAGTATCTTATGGATAGGTGAATCCAGGGATAGGGGGACAAGGCAGGAACCGGGTATTGATAGTAGATGATCAGCCATGATCTCAGAATGGCGGAGCAGGCTCGAAGGGCCGAATGGTCTACTTTTGCACCTATTGTCTATTGTCTATTGAAAGTTAAAAGCAACTATCACCAGGCTCAAGGGTAGTTTCTGTCCTGCTGTTACAAGCCTAATAAATAGCTCCTTATCATGATAACATGGACTTCTGACCTCACAATCTACTCCATTATGACCTTGCACCTTATTTTCTATCTGCACTGCATTTTCTCTACAACTGTACCTTGTACTATCTCAATGCTCTGCTGTAATCTAATTGATTTCCATGGAAGGCTTACAAGGCAGGTTTTTCATTGATATCAGTGTGTATACAAAAATAAACCAAATTTACCAATTTAAAAGTGTATTGAGCAGGAAACGAATTAAGTTTTGAATATGGCCTCTGTCTAGAAAAATAGAAGGCAGTTTTACTTCTAGTACAAATCCATAAAGGTCAGTTCAAGTTGATCAAGTTCAGATGTGACTTTATTTCTTCATGGTGTTTTGCAATGTTTTAACGGCAAGATGAATTATCTAGAAGTCCAATATGAGCGCAGTCTCCAGGTTGAACTCAAACAGCGTCACAGTGCTAAATAATCCAACTTTCACTACTGACCGATTCAAGGATTATTCATCAAGGCATCAGAAATGCAGGGATTCAAAATCATTTCTAAGTTTCCATATGATGTGTACGTATTGACTAAAGGTTGTACTAAATATTCATCCTGAACTATATAGAGTTGGACACAATATCCCAGTTAGTCATATAAATGGTCCAATTTAAATGTAGATAAATGTCATATCTTCTCAATCAATCTGAAGGCAATCTTTGTGATAAAATCTTCCTCTTGCATATCTTTACCATATCCTAATCTTCACCTTAGTCCAGATATGCATGCAGTTCCGTTGTCTTACAATCTGTTCTATCACTCATGAACTTTCCCTTTTAGTTCTTTATCTCAGACCATCAGCTTTTGGCATATCAATGGTATAATGCCTGGCTTTATAATGCCTGTTTTTAGCTCAGTATCTTTCCTCCAGTTCTCAGCCTGTTGATGCCAATAAAGAAAAGATTGGAGTGCACCCAAAAATGGGTGTGGAAATCATAATGCATGATTAACTTGCTCCAGTTGAGTATAATATAGAAAACATGCCAACTCTGTGTTTCCTGTTTATTATGATGATTGCTACATTCAGCCAGATCTATCCACTCTGTTCCTGGCTGAATACAAGGAGAAGGAATTACTATATCACTTAAAATTCACAAGACTTAAAGCTAGCTGGATCTACCCCATTAACAACACAAGCCTATTAAAGGGAGAGTAATTGTGGCTGAAGGAATTGTTGGCAGTCAGTTTTCTGGAGAATCTGATTGAAGGAAAGCTGACCATGAGATTGAGACGTGAGAGACTGCAAATGCTGAAACCTTGAGTGAGAAACAAAATCCAACCTGCTCTTAGTCGTAAACTATAGTCATACAGATCAAAATCAGGCCATCTGGCCAAACCCATCCATGCTGACCGAGATGCCCCATCCAAGCTAGTCCTATTTGCCAGTATTTGGGTCATTAGTGCTCCTTTTCTATGTATGTGTTTAACTGTTATTGCACCTATCTCAACCACTCCCTCTTGAGGCTGATTCCACATAGATGCCAGCTTTGTCTCAGAAGTTGCCCCTCAAGATCCTTTGAAATCTTGCCCCTCTCACCCTAGGCCATTTAGTTTTTGATACTGCAACTCTAGGAAAAATGCATTCTCCCTATTTATGCCACTGATGTCTTTATACACTCTGAAACATCACCTGTCAGTCTCCTATGCTCTAAGGAATACAGTGATTTGCTGTCCAGCCTCTTCCTTTAACTCAGACCATCAGCTTTCGGAATACCCTCGTAAGTGGTTTCTGCATTCTTTCTGGTTTAGTATCATATTTCCTATAGTAGAGTGACCAAATATGAACACAATACTCCAAGTATAACCTCACCAACATTCTATAAAATTGCAACAAGTCCTCCCAACATTTATACTCAATGCTCCGACTTATGAATACCGATGTGTCAAAAACTTTCTTTACCACTCTGCCTACTTGCATTTCCACTTTCAGTGAACCATATACTTGTACTGAAGGTCCCTCTGCACTACAGCACTCCTCAGGGTCCTGCCATTCATTATGAAGTCATATCTGGATTTGACTTTCCAAAATGCAACACCTTGCACTTATGCAAATTAAACACCATTTGCATTCCTCAGCCAACTTATTTAGTTGATTAAGACTGTCCTTTATTTTTGATAGCCTTCTTCATTGTCCAATATACTACCTTTTCCCGTCTCATCTGTAACCTTACTAACCATGCCTGTACGTTCTTTTCCAAATCATTGATTTAGATGATAAACTATAATGGACATGTCACCAAACCCTGAGGCACATCACTAGTCATAGCCCTCTCATCTGAAAAACAATCTTCTACCATCTCCCTCTGCTTTCTGCCATCAAACCAATTGCATATCCAGTTAGCTGGGTCTCCCTGGATCCCATGCTATCTAACATTCGAGAGTAGCCTACCATGTGGAACCTAAGCAAAGGACTACATAAATTACTTTTACTCCCCTTCCCTTATCGACCTTCTTGGTCACCAAAACTCAATCAAGTTTGTAAGACACAATCTCCCATGCGCAGTGCCATGTTGACTGTCTCTAAATAGCCCCTGGCTTTTCAGATGTACATTTATCTTATCCCTCAGAATCCTCTCCAGTAACTTCACTGCCACAGATAGGGTAGTTACTGGCCAATAGTTCCCAGGGTTTTCTTTGCTGCCATTACATTATTCAGAAACTTCGCTTCTCTTGTCTTTAGTTATTGCGGATGCAGTGCAAATGGCAGAGCATTCAATCACCTCTTCCTGTTCCTTCCACTAAAACTTTCAACTTTACTCTTAGCCAGCTTTTGATCCTCTTGTTAAAAAAGTGACTGAGTGAAACCAACTGGAAGTCCTTACATTTGCTTAAGCCTACAGATAAAGAGAAGTTATAATCTCTAATTTCTTTTTATGGTTTGGTCTCTATATCTGTTATCTCATTCAATGATCATTTATTAACCTAAATATTTCATAGCTGTACATCTGTTGATATTACAAATACAGCATAAAATTCTCAGTCTTGATTTCAATTAAAACTGGTTATTAAATGGATAGATTGGATGGCCATCAGGTAGAAGTTGAGGGCTTGAGGGCCTCCATCTGTCAGAGTTGACCATGAATATTGTGTCCTAGCTGTCTAGATACACAAGCCTGGGCAGTACAAAATGGAGAGCAAGCTGTTGCCCATGTAGCAAGCTCCCTCTCACCATGCAGCTGATGATCCAAAAGGAACTGCAGAGACCGATTTAATTTGATACCAGCAGCATCGCAGGAGTTGCCAGTCAGCATTGAACTCAATGTAGGACTGCCTTAAGGACTGCAGCTCCATATTTTTCCCTTGGGGTTTACTCCTGAAGCCTTCTGCATGAGTGGATACAACTCAAAGCAGCAGAGGTTCAAGATCAGAGTTTTCCTTCTCCTAGATGAGCTGCCAACCGCTGACAAACCCTATCTGCCCAAAACGACTGGTTTTAAGACACCAGTAACCCCTTTGCCCCTTCTCAGGTCAAAATAGTGTGATGAGTAACCTGTGGATTGATACGTTACACATGTATTCATCTTTTGGTTTAAGATGGCTCTATCGAAGATGTGCAACAGCTCATTGGTGATTCAAAAGCAAAGGGATTTGATGAAAAACATTATTACTAACGCTTTTTTGAAGTAAATTGTGGTAAACTATAACTTAGGTTTCAGCACCTAAGTTACAGAGAAAGGTTGAACAAGTTAGGTCTTTATTCTTTGGAGCGTAGAAGGTTGAGGGGGGACTTGATAGAGGTATTTAAAATTATGAGGGGAATAGACAGAGTTGACGTGGATAGGCTTTTTCCATTGAGAGTAGGGGAGATTCAAACAAGAGAACATGAGTTGAGAGTTAAGGGGCAAAAGTTTAGGGGTAATACGAGGGGGAACTTCTTTACTCAGAGAGTGGTAGCTGTGTGGAATGAGCTTTCGGTAGAAGTGGTAGAGGCAGGTTCGATTTTGTCATTAAAAAAAAATTGGATAGGTATATGGACTGGAAAGGAATGGAGGGTTATGGGCTGAGTGCGGGTAGGTGGGATTAGGTGAGAGTAAGCGTTCAGCACAGACTAGAAGGGCCGAGATGGCCTGTTTCCGTGCTGTAATTGTTATATGGTTATATGAAAGCAATGAAGAAGTGAATGAAAGCAAAGCAAATTCGTGGGATGAACCCTGCTGGTGTTCTGCAAAATCAACGCACTTGGAGTTGGAACCATGCTGATTGGAATGAATGACTCGGAGAGGAGAAGACGGGATAGAGGAGTTCCGATGCCCAATTAACCTGGGTACAAGGGTGGATCACACTAAATGCTGAGCTGAATTGGAGAGTTCAAGAATGGCTTCTTCGGCATCAAAATCCAGATCCAAAGCAAATCAATGGACAGCATAGTCAAGGCCCAGAGCGACTCACTGCGGCAAGGCCCAGGTCCTAATGCCAGGGACAATCTGCTGTTTGGACAATCTAAATGTCAGCACACATAGACTGGACAGGCAGGGTGTCGAGAGTCAGACATGGTTAGATTGCTCTGGGGATTTGGATCTAAGGACTCAATTTGGTTCTGAATACTATTGTTGTTGCTTGCTTCAATTGTTTATAGGATTTGTGATGTGATTTCTTCTCTCTTTCTCTGTGGGCACTTGGGAGGGAAGGCGGTTGGTCTCATTTTTTTAAAATTGGATTCTTTTGGGTTCCTTGCGACTGCCTGTAAGCAAGCAAATCTCAAGGTTTTATAGTTTATACATTATTTTATAATAAATATATGTTGAAACTTTGATTATCCACGTTATTAGGGATAACAACATTAACCTCACTAGGAGCCTATTTCCACTGCTGCTTTATCATGTATTTGTAGATTCTGAGGTTGCAGAACAATTCTCCTTCTAAATTGGGCAAGGTGAATTTTGATAGTATGAGACAGGAAATTGCAAAAGTTTAATTGGACTAGGTTGTCTGTGGGCAAAGGGACATCTGGCAAGTAGAAAGCTTTTAAAATTAAGATAGGAGGACCTCAAAGAAAATGTTAAGGGAAAGGCAAGTAGGAGCATGATGTTAGCTTTCTTCTATTGTTTGCACGATGTGTGTTTTCTTCCTCTTTCTTTGTATAACAATATTTGGTCTTTATTTTTAATTGGGTTATTTGAGTTTCTTGCTTTCTGGCTCCTATAAGCAGATGTATTTCAAGGTTGTATAATTTACAAACATTTGTATACATTCTTAGATAATAAATGTACTTTGATTCTTTAAATCATCAGAATAGAATCAGTCAAAGCTGAGTGTTGTGAGATATATCACCAATTTGAAGTTCCCAATCTATATTGTGAAAAATTCATTAATTTCTCTGTGTTTAGAGATCTTACCTGTGACTTGTTCAAGGTGCAAGGTTGGTTGCATGCATTTCAAGTACAAATTACTTTCTGCGGCTAAGCAGTTCACTGAATCACTGTGTATGGGATGAGGGATTTTGTTCATGAAGGCAAGCAGTACAGTTTTGTTCAAAAGTTGGGAGCTAAAGTTGAAGCATATTTCACATTTCTGTTGGGTTTGCTTCCACTTCAAATTCTGAATCTTCCAGTAGGCATGTGCTTAAGTTAAAGTTTTGTTCCAATTAATTTGTCTGATACTTTAACAGAGATTTTACATTAATTGTCTCGACTTTCTATATTAAGATAATAATGAGTCAGAGGGTAATGTAGCAGAAATGGAAGGCAGTTTTTCCCATCAAGAATTTTCCTTCAAGAACTATTCTTGAATCTGTCTCTCTCACTCACTTTGGTCCTTCATTCCAGATTATAATGAGCAATACAAATAAAATGCTCCTATTCTCACCTTTGGTTTCTGCTCTACCGGACAGGATGAGGAAACATTTACAGATACTAGAAGGTATACCAGGCAATGATCATCGGGACCAATTTTTGAAGTGAACAGCAATATAACTGTAATTCCTCATTTGCTATTACTGAAGCCACCCTACACAAAGGAGCAGCTTTAGGGCACAGTGCTCGAAAGGGAAACTTTTCTGCTAGTCTCTGGTTATTACCAAGTTATTCAGGTGGGATTTGCACCAGTACTCAGTTCTTAGTATGTGAATATTGTCTCTGTAGTGTGAGTAGAGCAAAACAAGAATGTTAACTTTATTCAGCTGAGAAGGGTGCAAAGAAAATTCATCAGGATGTTAAACAAGAGGGCTTGGAGTGCAAGGAGGGGCTGGATAGATTGGGATAGGGTTTCTCGTCCTCACCTACCACCCCAGCAGCTTCTGCAGCCAGCACATAATTCTCTGTAACCTCTGCCTTCTCCAACGGGATCCCACCATCAAGCACACCTTTCCTTCCCTTTCCCTTGCGGCTTCTACAGGGTTCACTCCCTACGTGACTCCCTTGTCTGTTTGTCCTTTCCCACTGATTCCCCACCTGGCACTTATCCTTGCAAGCAGAACAAGGGACACAACTACCACTCCACCTCCTCCCTCACGAGCATTCAGGGCCCCAAACAGTTCTTCCAGCTGAGGTGACACTTTACCTCCTGTAGACATCCGGTGCTCCTGGTGTGGCCTCCTGTGTATCAGTGAGACCTGACACAGACTGGGAGACCACTTCACTGAGCACCTACACTCTGTGTACCAGAAAAAGTTGGATCTCCTGGTTGCCACCCATTTCAATTCTTCTTCCCATTGCAACATGTCAATCCATGGCCTCCTTTACTGCCACGATGAGGCCACACTCAGGTTGGAGGAGCAACACCTTATATTTCACACAAAGTACACTGCAGATGCTGTGGTCAAAACAACACGTACAAACACGCTGGAGGAACTCAGCAGGTCGGGCAGCATCCGTGGAAACGTTGTCTGCTCGTTTCCACGGATGCTGTTGTCCTGCTGAGTTCCTCCAGCATGTTTGCACATGTTGACCTTATATTTCATTTTGGTAGCCTCCAACCTGATGGCATGAAGATCAAACTTCCAATAATTGCACCACCTTCACCAATTCCCATTCCCATTGCCCTCTCTCACCTTTATTGCCTTACCTGCCCATCACCTCCCTCTGGTGCTCCTCCCACTCACTTTCTTTCATGGACTTCTGTCCTGTCCTATCAGTTTTCTCCTTCTCTGGCCATTTATTTCTTTCACCAATTGATTTTCCAGCTCTTTACTTCAGCCTTCCGCTCGCCGTGTTCCACCTATCACCTACTACTTTGTATTTCTTCCTCACCTCCCCCTACCTTTTTAATCTGACCTCATTTCGTTTTCCAGTCCTGCTGAGGGGTTTTGGACTGAAACGTCAGCTGTTCATTCTTTTTCATACACGCTGCCTGGCCTGCTGACTTCCTCCAGCATTTTGTGTGTGCTATTTGGGTGTCAAATTAGTGGTTGTGATATGTCTAGTATGGTAGTGCTTGTCATTCTCACCTTCAGCTTCCACCACTGGCTAGCAGTCTTGCAAAAACGAGAACCAAATGTGTAAAAGTCTCTGCCTGCCAGTACATAGCCTCTCTAAAAGCAAGCCTCTTGTAGTGCCTCCTCACTGTCGAAACACAGAAACTGAACTACAGAAGACAGGGAGGAGGTTTGGCCCCTGCACACGTAGCTCGCAGGCCCACTGTGTGGACACGCCCTACTACTGGTGAACCAGATCCTTAGCTATGGATAAATAGCCCCACTGCCTTGTGGGCAGCCTTGGGAGAGACAAGGGCTAATGGAAGTAAACTCAAACAGCAAATCTGGAGTGAAGCCCCTAACGCAGCTGGACGTCATTGAACATCCTTCCAGCAGCTCCTGCAGCCAAACGTATTGCTTCATAAGCTTTTCTTTGGATACACTGGTGAGGCTGAGAGGGGGAATCTTGACGACTGGACATCTCAGGATTTCTATACCTACTGTATTAGTCAATATGGAGTGGAGAACATTGTGGTGGGAGCAAAGGATGTTGTGAATGGCGAGGATGGAGCACCACGGGAGGGATGTGGGGCAGGTGGCATAGAAGGAATGCCAGAGGTAGAGGATGGTGCAGGTGTAGGCACACCTAGCCATGAGACAACAGGCAAGGTCATTTGATTCCAAGCAATTGGTTTATTGATCATTACTGAATACCTCTCTGGTACTTCCCGCTTCTTGCCCACTCTCTTCCATTTTTCTCAACCATGACTCCCCTCTCCTTACCCCCCTTCCCACTCTCAGTCAACAATGAAGACCCGCATCAGAATCAGGTTTATCATCACACACGTCATGAAATTTGTTAGTTTTTTTCCGGCAGAAGTACTGTGCAATACATAAAATTACTACAGTACTGTGAAAAAGTCTTAGAACCCCTAGATATGTAAATATATATGTACCTAATACTTTTTCACAGTACTGTACCTTTGATGTGTTTCGTTATGTTAAACATCCCAACTCTATATAAATATGTCTGTGAATCATAAAAAATATGGTTGCAACTCTGACAAAGGACCTTATACCTTCCGTGTTAACTCTATTTCATTATCAATACTGCTGCCTTGTCTGCTGAGTTCCTCCAGCATTTTGTGTGTGTTACCTTGCATTTCCAGCATCTGCAGATTTCTCATGTTCATGTTCAGCATTTTCCATTTTTGTTTCCACAAAAACCTGAGTTAATTAATATGAATATTTCAGTGGAAGAAGTCCTTAAATACAAAGCTGTCAGTCAAGCCAGATCAAAGGCAGAAAACGAACAGGTCAAACAGCAAACATTTTGATCAACAATAGGTCTCAATGCCAGCACTGACATACCCAATTTGAACATAGAGTCACAGAACACCAGAGTACAGAAATAGCCCCCTTAGACCATCTGGTCCATTCTGAACTATTTAATCAGCCTAGTCCCATTGATCTGCACTCAGACCATAGCCCTCCATACCCCTCCTATCCATGTACCTGTCGAAATATCTCTTAAATGTTCAAATCAAACCTATATCCACCACTTGCACTGGTAGCTCTTTCAACACTCTCACCACCCTCTGAGTGAAAAAGATTCCCCTGGTGTTCCCCTTTTACATTTCACATTTTGTTCTTAACCCAGAACTCTAGTTGTATTCTCACCCATCCTTAGTGGAAAGCTTGCTTGCATTTACCCTATCAAGACACCTCATAATTTTGTATACCTCCATCGAATCTCCTCTCAGTCTCCAAGTTCCAGGGAATAAAGTCCTAACCTACTCAACCTTTCCCTGTAAGTTAGGTCCTGGTAGCATCCATGTAAATTTTCTCTGCACACTTTCAATACTATTTACATATTTTCTTCTTTTGTAACCTTTTTTTGTAATTTATTTTTTTATTGAATTTCATCATCAAACAAACATTTCCATAAGATGTATTTCAGACATTGTACATATATATCATATAATCATATATATCACAAATCTCCACAAAGTATTTATCTGAGGTATACACTTATAGAAAAGAGTGGAAAGAAAAAACAAACAAAAGGAGAGAACTATGTACAAGTAGGGAGTGATCTTTTTTTTACACCAGATTCTTTGATTTGTGAGAATAAAATCAGGCCTATGAGGCATTATGTAGTTAAACCATTTTTCCCAGTATGAATCAAATTGTTCCAGCTTATGGTTAACAGATGCTGTTATCTTCTCCATTTTGTAAATGTCCATTGTATTTCCATCCATGTATTTAAAGTTGGGCTCTCCTGTGATAACCATATCCTAGTATGAGTCTTTTTACCAGCCACCAACAATATTTACATATTTTCTATAGGTAGGTGAACAGAACTGCACAGACTACTCCAAATTAGGCCTCACCAATGCTTTATACAACTTCAACATCCCAACTCCTGTACTCAATACATTAATTGGAAATGGCCAATGTCACAAAACCGTTCTTACGATTCTATCTGCCTGTGACACTACTTTCAGGGAATGATGGATCTGTATACCCAGATCACTTTGTTCTGATGCACTCCTCTGTGCCTTACTGCACTCTGTGTAAAACCTACCCTGGTTTGTTTTCCCGAAGTGCAACACCTCACACTTGTCTACATTATATTCCATCTGTCGTTCTTCAGCCCGTTTTTCCAGCTGGTTAGTTTCCCCTCGTCTGTACAGTTCCCTCCTTCCCTGGAAGAGAGCCCAATCATCTAAAAATCTGATACACTCCTTCCTATACCAACTCCTTAGCTATGTGTTAAACTGTATGATCTTCCTGTTTCTGACCTCACTTACGCATGGCAGTTAGTGTTCTTTAACCTAGCATCTAACTCCTTGAATTCTCTTTTCAGAATCTTGTCACCCCTCCTACCTATGTCATTGGTATCGACATGGACCATGACCTCTGGCTGATGACCCTCCCACTTAAGAATGCTGTGGACTTGATCCAGGGTATCCTGGACTCTGGCACCCAGGAGGCAACATACCATCTGGGAATCTCGTTCTTGTCCACAGAATCTCTTTCCATTTCCTTAACCAACTAATCCCTATCACTACAGCTTACCTCTTCTCCCCCACATCCCTTCTAAGCCATGGAGACAGTCCTTGTGCCAGAGACTTAAATGCTGTGGCTTTCCTCAGTTAGGTCATCTCCCCCAACAGTATTCAAAATGGTATACCTTTTGTTGAGGGGATTGGCACAGGGATACTATACACTGGCTGTCTATCGCTTTTCCACGTCCTGACGATCACCCAGCTACCTGTGTCCTGCACGTTGGGTGTAACTACATCCCCCTATGTCCTGTCTATCAACCCTCAGCTTCCAGAATGATCCTGAGTTCATCCTTTTCTAGTTCCAACTCCAAAACACAGTTTGTAAGATGCTGCAGCTGGATGTACTTCTTGCAGTTGTATTCATCTGCAATATTGGAGTCTCCCTGTCTTCCCACATCCTGCAAAAGGAGTATTCCAAAAACCCTACCTGACATCCCCACTGCTCTAAATGTGCAATAAGAAAGAAGTAATAAATAATGAATAAAACAAAAAAAATTACATCAATGCAATGAAATTTGATTTGTCCCAAGAGTATGATTTCTGCACCTTGTAATTCTGCAACAGAAGCATTTAGCCTGTAGTCTATAAGCTGGCATTCTTTAAAGGCTCTATATTTTGAATTTACAAATTAAAATTTCCCTTTAAGGGTTGACTAACAGAAGATTAGGGTTTTTCAGCCAAGGCTAGCTTAGAAGAAACGTGGTTCTGGTAAACTGAAGAACTCTATGCTAGCAGAAAAATATAGTTTATACAATTCAGCACAAGCAGTGCCACATCTTACTGTGTGTATTAAAGGTAAAGTTGAGTCATTGAGAACTAGGCTTACAGACCACTCATTTCATTGGAACAGAAAACAGAGACAAACCTGTCATCAGATGCAGCCTAGAACATAGTCCCTGGAATTCGAGGTTTTTATAAAAATGTGAACTGGTTATCTCTTCAAAGACAAGGAACAGTGAGATACTGGATGGAAAAAAAAATCAAAGAGTCGTTCATTGAATATCCTGAATCATCTATAATTGAGAGAAATGTGGGCACTTATGAAAATTAGAATGCTAAAATACACAAGCCAGAGTTCCAGATGGTAATGAGACCAGTTCTCAGTGTATTCCCTGCCCATTTTCCAAATGAGAGAAAAGCATATTCTGGAAAAAACCTCACACAGTGAATCCCTCGGAAACTTCATTCTAACCTATAGGCCCTAAAATAATATCTAACTGCTAACAATAATTTATTTCTCCAACTCCTTCATTACAAACCATGAATCTAATCAATCAATGAACTGCTCTGAGCCGCAAGTCATCACTGCCAGTCTACATCCTAACAGCCTGCTACAAATGAGCTCAGACGCTAACTCTGTACACATGTCCCACCCCTATTAAATTCCCTTATACCTAACCTCATATCAAAAGGCCTGTGAGATCCTTCCCATGATCTTAAATCTGACTGCTATTTCAACAATGTATGCTTTCCTTTGAGGGAATAATTACACTGAATCCTCCGATCCAACATCATTATGGAGTGAATAAAGAGAAGAATATTCAAAATGGAACAAAGAAAATCATGAGCCAAATAAAGAGAATTCCTTCAGTCAAGATGGCACTAAGATGTGATGTCTGTGAATGTTGTAGCTCAGACTGAGTTGTCTTTTGGTGACAGCATGGGGAGTTAAGTGACAGGTTAGGGTTTAGGGACTGGGATGAGGGTAAGTTAGAGGTCAGGGGCAGTAAATAAAGAGTCAAGGACAGGTGCCGGTGTTTGAGTCATGAAGGTGCTGAAGTGGAATATCCATCTATGTTATGGCTCAGACTTATCTGTATATTTTTAAGCTTCTAGCATGGCTTGTGGGGCAGCATGGGGAGTCAGGGATCAGGTTAGGGTTTCAGGACAGAGTTGAGGGAGAAGGAAGAGTCAGGAGAAGAAGCCTTGTTTGGAGACCAAGCTAAAACGGCAACCATCAGGTCAGTTTGACAGGTGCTGATGAGACCAGCAATCACCAGGTCACTGAATCTTGAGTTGAAGGTCAGTACGGGTGGGAATCACAGGAATGGTGACACTCCCTCCCCCCACCACAGCCACTGGGATCGGAAGTACGTATGAGTCCGAAAGTCAAGGCCCAAGGTGTTCCATAATCGTAAATTACCGATACCAAAGGAAATCAAATCCAAAGGTCAGACTCATGACTGGTGGATCCAGAGGGCAAGGCCTGAAGGTAAAACTGATGGTTGATGAGTTCTGGCGTGGAAATCCAGATATCAGCAAAGTATGGGCAAGTCGAGAGATAGAAAACTGGAAAAGGTTGAAGACTGAAGTCATCAAATCTAAAGGCAGAGGGCAAGTCTGGACAAGTGACTATAGTTTGAATATGTGATATCTGGAAGTCTGGGAAACTGAGCCAGAGATTGAAGCTTAGAGGCCTAATGTCTGTGAGTTTTAAAGTATGGGACTAAGGACTGGAGGCCCAGAGGCAGCCTGTAATGGGATTCAGACATGTGTGTGAGTGTGAAGGATTGGGAGGATGGGAAAGGGGTTTGTTGTTGCTGCTTGTGTTGTTCTGTGTTGTGTTGAACATTGTGGGCATGCTATGTTGGCACCAGAATGTGTGGCGATGCTTACGGGCTGACCACAGCACTTCTTTGGGAGTGCTGGTTGTGGGCACAAATGACACATTTCATTGTATGTTTCGATGTACATATGATAAACCTGAATCTGAGAGGTTACCAGAGGAACAATGAATCTGATAAGTGGGATTCAGCTGTCCAACTGTCTGCAAAATCATGCGATTATTGCACGATGACCATTTGAAATTCAGAATTAATTAACTGAACTAAAAAAAACTTTCAATCAAGAAGATATAAGCCAACAAGAACATAGATTAAAGTAAGAAGAAACTGTGCCTCCTCTTAACCCAGGCAACCTGCTCATATTCTATACCTTCACGGTATGGTTCGGGTCAATCTTGACCCTGCCCAAGAATCCCCTCATAATAAGTGTCTATACCAAATTTTGAACCACAGATCTATTTAGAATGTATAAATAGCCTAACTGACATCAATAAATGGGTGACTAATTCTTAATGTTTCAGAGATCTAAAATCCATTTCAATAGACAGAGGTCAAATTTGACCCGGAACAACCTCAATGTGCAAGAATTTGTAGCACCTGTATAACAGTATAAAATTTTAAAATATTTTAATTTTTGTGCATTTTGGGTCACTTTAGGAAAAGTCGTCAAATCTCGGCTAAAAAAATGGCATTTTGGGTGTTTTTACTGTCAAAGTGGGTCAAATTGGACCCGAACACTATGTAAGGGTTAAGAAAGCTGCCGTCAAGCTCATGCTGCTTCAGGAATCAGGAATACCTGGATGCACACCATTATATTATGCAGTTAGACTGGGCATAGTTGGCAGAGTACATTCGTCATCTAATCAACTTCCTCACTATACACCAAAGTTACTGACATTCCGTTTCATCAGGTTGCAGTCATCTGGACTACCTTGAGTCATGTGAAAGTTCTCCTTCATTCATAGTTACAGACCCACTCCTGCTCCACTGGGGCAGTCAGCGTAGGTGGCACACAGTAGATACACATGCTGGCGCTGACAGATTAGTACGGTGGCTGCATTATTCCACTGTCAATTTCAATAGGGATCTTTACACTGAATTTATCAGTTTCTCTATTTGTTCACCCAGCGAGCTCTGTCAGCAGAATAGCTTGTCAGATTTCGTGCAGGCACTTCTCTTTCGCTTCTCTTATTCAAGCAATTTAATTATACTGCAGAACAGCTTTGTAATTCTTGGTTACCTACACTATACTTCAGCTGTCTTCTCCAATGCAATTTATTCTCACTATTCATCAACCTCTCAAACTCCCTGTAATTACTCAGTATCCTGGTTATTAAGAACATTTCTGACTCCTACTGCATAAATGAACAGGTGTGCCAGCTATCTATAACAAATGGATCTTGGACCTTTGCCTGTTTCTGCATAGACTATTAGTGAATGACAATACACACTTGTGATTTTAGCTCCTAGCTTTCAAGAATTGAAGCTCCTGGTTTTTCCACCATTCAGTCTTACATCCCGTTCTGTTTGTTTATTGAAGCAGGGCCATATTTTCTTTTCATTGATATTTGACCTGGGAAAAAAAACATACCAAGCACATAGGTAGTGGAATGCTAAACATGTTGATATTCTTACAAGGGAAGTAATTGAATAGGACATCTCATCTTGCTGCAATGCTATCCAAAGGTGCATGACCAACGTTTCAACCTAAACTCAAATGAGTAATTGGCGTTCACTCAGTGAGTGAGTGAGTGAGTGAGTCAGGCCTCCGTCGGTCAGTTGATCATGGTAATTGTGTCCTAGCTGTCTAGATACGCAAGCTTGGGCAGTACGATATGGAGAGCAAGATGTTGCCCATGTAGCAAGCTCCCCCTCTCCATGCAACTGATGAACTCAAACTAATGGCAGAGACCAATACAGTTTGGTACCAGCAGTGCCGGAATCTAGAGCTCTCTAAAACTGGTGAAGAAACAGAGTGGGTCATGCAGTATCTGTGTAGGGAAATGGTAAATTGGTTTATTACTGTCACATATCCTGATGTACAAAAAAAACTTTGCTTTGTAATCCACACATATAGTACCAATAATTACATTTCAACAGTATATTGAAGTAGTGTAAGAGGAAACAATAACAGAACACAAAATAAAGTGTTACAGTTGCCGAGAAAGTGCAATGCAGGCTGACAGTGAGGAGCAGGGTCATAATGTGGTAGATTGTGAGGTCAAATGACCATTTTATCACACTGAGGTGAGATTTTCTTCATTGGGCAGGTGAGTTTGAAAGAGTAAGTCTCAGAGCTTGTTCGTGAGTTTCACTTCACAGGAATTTGAAAGAGGAAGGTTTGCTAATTCAAAGTTGATCGTGAGTTGGTTCATTAGTTCATTAACAATAGCTAATAAAAAGAAGTTTGGATCAACAGAGCAGCTATTGTGAGACTGAGCCAATGTAGGCAGAATAGTAGTTTGGGCAGTTGACTGCTCCTCCTGCATGATCGAACATAGAACAGTACTGCATGGTATAAGCCCTTCAGTCCATGATGTGATAATCTTTCAACCTACTTCAAAATGAGCCTATCACTTCCCTTCTACATAGTCCTCTATTTTCTTTCATCCATGTATCTATCTGAGAAACTACTAAATGTCCCTAATGTATCTGACAGTACCACCACCCCTAGCAGTGAGTCCCACACACATACCACTCTCTGAATTAAAACAAATCTGCCCCTAACATCCCCCTTTGTTTTTCTCAAATCATTTAAAAATTATACCCTCTTGCGTTGGCTATTTCCACCCTGAGGAAAATAAAGTCACGGTCCATCCACTCTATCTATGCCTCTTATCATTTTTTACACCT